>NC_134116.1:71790989-72420762 GCF_040939455.1 Microcebus murinus | reverse complement strand
ATATGCAACTTGAAAAATAGTTCATGTGGCTCCTAAGGTAAAGAGACATGTGAGTTACATATGCTATATGAGGCCTTGGGCTCAAAACTGGCGAGCATGAGGTAAATACAACTCACATGGCAGTTAATGTGTTAAAGAAACTTTTTACATAGAAAATTTCAAATGTTTGTATCTGCAAAAGGTGCTTCCCAAAAGGAAAGAGAATGTACTTCTATGTACTCAAAATTAAGGTTTTTTTGGTCGCTTTAAAATAAGGAAATAAGTCTCGGTGTGGTGACTAACACCTGTAATCTTAGCACTTTGGGAGGCCGAGGCAGGAGGGTCACTTTGAGGCCAGGAGTTCAAGATTAGCCTGAGTAAGAGCAAGACAACTCCAAGTCTAGAAAAAATAGAAAAATTAGCGGGGCATGGTGGTGTATGCCTAAAGTCCCAGCTATTTGGGAGGCTGAGGCAGGAGGATCGCTTGAGCCCTGGAGTTTGAGGTTGCATAGAGCTCTGATGACGCCACTACACTTTAGTCCGGGCAACAGAGTGAGACTCTGTCACAAATAAAAAATAATAAAGAAGTAAAGATTCTCTCCAGCTCCAAGTTCTGTGGTATAAAAAATAAAAGATATAGAATTAGAAAAAATATTTTAAATAAAATATAAAATAATTAAAAAAAAGGAGTAAAGAAATAATAACTCAGCATTATTGGAAGAATAGAAAATAGGATAAAATTACACTTTTTCTTGCCAGTCTAAGATGCTCCCAACATCTTTGTATACTCTTATGATTTTAGAAAGTTCCAGTGATCATGTAATTATAGTTAGATATCTTGATATTTTTACTTATAATTAATGTGATTTTAATGTACTATCTTGTCTTCATAAATGTAATTTAATGATGGTAATCATCCAGTGGATGTATCATTTTATTTTTGGACATTTAGAATGGTTCTTGGTTTCTTTTTTTAATTGAGAATGCTATATGTAGGCCTGTAAAGGCATAATTCCTCTAAAAAGCTGTGTGCGTGGCCTTTTAATTTACATTCAGGGAAAACAATGTAGTATTACTCTTTGTTTCTTTTTCAGTCCATAGTGATTCCCTCAAACTTGCCCCCCCCCACTCCCAACACATACCTCTCTTGTTCATAAGACAGGCGTCAATAGATCAGTATTGTTTCATCTAAGGGGAGAAAATTTCCAGTTTCCCTCGGCATAAATTGGTCAATTGCCCTAAAAGCAATAAACTAACACCATTTGTTTGAATGGTTTATAGCGACCCTCTCACTATTTTTTTAAACCTTCAAATCACAAGTAATAAGGCATTTTGTACCATTTGTTGGCCTATTCGAAGCTTACATTTGAATAGTATTTTTGTTTTATAGGCTAACCTTTTTATGTTTTATTGAATATAATTTAACCTTTTTTTCTATGGCTATTGAGTATATTGAGCCTTAAAATATGTTTTCTCTAAAAATAAATGACTTAAAACTAATTTAGTGATTCTACTGTTTCCTTTCTCTTAACCCCATTGCAATTAGTGTGTTTTAGTCAATAAGCATGTGTTTCAGTCAGTAATCTCTGGATAAAGTACCTCTGTTTGCTACCTAGAGCTGCAAATTAATTTACTTCCTTCTGGGCAAAGATATAAAAGTGTTAATTAAAAAAATACAATAAGATGTTCTTATATGCATGTGTATAAACTTGTTCCTGATTTTAGGCATTATTGAAGTCATAATAGCAGCCAGGTAGAATGTTAAATTTGTCTATCATGTTGAACAAGCATGATACATGAGATTATGATCAAATATAACTTTGTTTTTGAGTTTCACTGTTACTTTAAAATTTATGTATTTAGCGGGAGCTTCTTCCTTTTGCCTGTTGGTAAAAAGTTGAGAGGGTCTCATGACTTTCCTGCTTAGTCATGAAAATCAAAGTCATGAAATCACAAAATACAATCTCAGTTCACTTAGGATGTTTAGTTCCCTTCTTTGTGGAATTTTGTTTTTGCTTGTCTTAAGTACCAAGTTATCCACATTGAAGAGGAAATTCTCATTTATGTATGGTAGGGTTGAAGAGGAAACAGAATGGAGAAGGATAGTACCCAAAATTGGAATTTTGGTGTGAAAAGAATTCTACATTCTTTCAGATTATTTAATATTCACTTTATACTAAGAATTATGGTAGACATTATAGAGTTAAAGGTAGAAGAACTACAAAATTGTGTTTAACTTTTGGGTATTTATATTCTTATTTTACCAGGAAGACTCTTAGATACTTAACAATCAGTATGGTTTTTGTTTGTCTGTTTTGTTTTTGTTTTTTGCTTTCTTCATTATTCAGTCTGGTTAAGTCAATTTTTAATTCTTAGCTCAGAAACATAGTCCTTCTACTTCATTTAATTAAACTGATAATGCTCAGTGTCACTCACAAATGACTTTGTAATTTCCAGTATTACACTTTTGTTGGTGCTGTTTCTTTTTCATGTTGATCAGCTTCTCGAAAGCCCAGCATCACCCTGTTCCCCTCCCCAGATAAAACAATAGATTTCATATGTTTCTAGACAGAACTGTTCAGTACTTTAAATTCCAATTATTTGGGAATTCTTGTACTTTATTATACTTTTCCTCTCACTTCTTATCCAGCTTGCTCTCACTAGGGCTGGTTTGTTTGTTTAATTCATTGCCTTTGAGTCAAGGTTTATCTAGCTCAGTATTTTAAACAGACTTGCTCAGTGACATTTTTTTTTTAATAACACTACGCTGATGCAGCAAATAATTATTCTGAGAAACATCTTTTATACATGGGACTTTACATGCAGTTGTACATGAATGTATTACATGCAGTACAATGTAGTGAGCACATTCACTGAAATAATGCTACCCTGATGCAACTCGTATCTAGCACTCTTAGAAAGATCTTTAATACACATGAGTGACATCTTTTTAATTGTCTTTCTCCAGAGTCTTGCCCATAAGCTTCATGACTGTACTTTGTAATTCTTTTTTTTTTTTTTTTTCTTTTTCCTTATTGACAGGTATGGAGATGTACTTTGTAATTCTTAGGCCTAAACATTTTAGGAACACCTCAGAGTTTATACTTATGTCAACTTTTTGTTTCAAATAAGGCCAAAAACTTGAAAACTAACATTTCCTTGGTGTTTTGTTCCTTTTCTAAACTTAGTGTCCCTGGTCTGTTAGAACTAAAGAAACCTAAAATATCTACCTGTCCCCAAATGTATTGTAGCAGTTTTTTTTGTTTGAGTGCTGACAAAACAGGATGGGATAAGAGGTGACAACAATGGAGAATGAATTCACTTCCACCTCCTGTTTGGTTCATCTAGAGTTTTACAAATAACTAAAGAAGGATACAGTAGTGGTAAGGGCGTGAGTCTGGAGTATTAATAGGTTATGCTTATCTAATTTTCTATAGAGTGTGATAAAGATTTTTGTTAGGGAATTTTAATTTTGCATTTTTTTGTGTGATCTACAGACAGATGCCAGTGTCAAGGCCATATTTTCAAAAGTGATGGTTATTACAAGTAAGTTATTTTAAATCTATATAAAATTTAAGATTTATTTGAAATATTGTTTATAATTGTTTTATGTAGTGTATTGTAATAGACTATGACAACATAGGAATTTCACATTATCTTCAGTGTCTTATATGAGCAAGAGTTGGAAAAAAGGATTTAGTATATAAATTTATTTTTGAGAATTTATTTAAATCATTATATAAGCTTACTGTAAAAACTGAATCTGTCCTTTGGTGTTGCTTGGTCTCATGTGAATCTATTTTGAAGCTAATTTCACTGTGAGCCAAAATTTAAAGGATATACCTAATAGTTACATAGCGGCTTCTTTGAAAATATATTAGTATGCTTTTTTGGTTTAAGTGATGTTATTTAAATGTTATTTAATTGCATTTAACAGTAAATACTAACATATTATGTGTTGTGTCCCCTTTGTTCAGTACAGGAGTGGGGAAAACTAGCTTAGCTGCCTGGTTTTGTTTTTGTTTTTGGTCACTGAGATAAAGCTCAAAAAGTAGCTGTTTTTGCAGGTCATTTTTCCTCCCACCTCAGAGATCACTGTGTATAGTGTATGGGCAGAGGGATAATCAGGCACACCTGGAGGAATGCTTCTGCTGAACTTAAAATGAAGAGATTTTAAGATGGATCTGAGATGCTAAATATTCCAAGATGTATGTGGACATAATGTTAATATTATGTCCATAATGTATATGGTCACAATATTCCAAGATGTATATGGACATTATAGTAAACCTAACTCACTGGGTTTTGGATTAAGTGATGAAAGTTTTAGCATGAGTAGAGCTTTTAAGACCAAAATATCTTTCAGTCCTGGGTAAACTATTTTTTAGTCCTCTGGGTTAACTTGCTAAAGCAAGTCGTTTTGGGCTATTGCTTTTTTATAACTGTTTCCTCAGTAGTTTAGCTGTGGATACTATCCCCTACAGGAAGCATTCTCTATATTCTACATTCCCCCCCGCCCCCCCAGTCCATTTTCTTCTGGCAAGTACAGTGTTTCTCAGATTCTTTTCTGAGGAATACTGGCATCCTACAGCTGTTAACAGTATTGTGAGGGGAAAAAAAGGTTCCATGGTCATATATGTTTATAGAATGCTGAATTAAACATTTTTGTTTTTTCCCTTCTTTTTCCTTCCCCACCTTTGTTTTCTTAAATAATAAGACGTATTGTAGTTTCATGAGATGCCTCTTTAGTATGAAGGAGCTATAAAGTGACATTTTCCAAAATTATTTGAAAACAGTACCTTTTTCTGAACACTATTAAACTCTAGTGAACTGCTAGTGATCTTTGGAACACATATTGCAAAGTGCCTGCACTAGCAGTTTTCCTTCTTGCCCTCAGGTGCTTATTATGTAAACATTTAGTTTTTCTTTTGTAATTGATCATCTTTATTTGTTGCACTGTAATGTGGTTCTCTTTCTTTGCAGTTGATTTTTTTGTATTATAGAAACACGAGAAGGTCATACAGCAAGTATTTAGGATTAATGTATTAATGGATTCTTACTACATTCAGTGATTAAATCATTCTCACCAAGATTTAACATTTCAGAGTTGTATGTGAACTTAATGCATTGATACTATATTCGTATTTTAAGATTCAGTTGAATTTCTAGTATTTTTGTAGTCCTATATTAAAATTGCTGTTATTAGAGTTATCCTAGTCTTGTTATAACAGTTAAGTAGCCAGAAAAAAGATACTAGGATCAACATTTTATTAGCTCTCGTGTTTTGATACATAGACACCTTAAAAATGATAAAAATCATTTTTAATTCAAAGACATATCCTTTTTCATGCAGTAATGATATAACCAGTAGTAACACTTGGAATATATTGCTCGTATATGTCAGTGCTAGATAGCATGCATGTATATGTGAATTATTTCTTGGTTGGTTTAACAATAAACAAGGAAATACAGGGAAATAGCTTCTTAAGGGGAAAACTTATTGATTAATCTCTTGCTATGAATTATAAGAGAATGATGCATGCAACAAGTTTAAGGGTAAATAATAAAAGTGGTATTATTCCGGTTGACATTATAATGCCTTTAAATATTATAAAGAGTTATTTAGAAATACCCAGTTCAGTCTTTTCCCTTGTATATATGTCCCTTCACAGTGATCCTGTTTTATATTTTTAGAGAGCAAATTTTTTATTTGTGAAAGTTAGCTGTTGAAGGTGCCTCACAATTTATTTTGTTAAACTAAACCAAATTCATAGGTAAGGATTATAAAAGTAATAAAAGGAATGAAAAATGTCGATCCTTTATTATTTTGAGATTTTCTTTTGTATTTTAATTGAATTTTAATTTATTTTAAGGAAATTTGCCAGATCCTGGTAAGGCTCAGGATTTCATGAAGAAATTCACACAGGTGTTGGAAGATGATGAGAAAATCCGAAAACAGTTAGAAGTACTTGTTAGTCCAACATGTTCCTGCAAGCAGGCTGAAGGTTGTGTGGTAAGGAGAGAAATTAAAAGAGCTAGATTTGAAAAAGTCCCCATACCTTTTTTAGGTTCCCATTTTTATAAAAAGTAATTTATATTCATTATGTAAAATTTAGAAAATGTTGCATAAATAATAATACAAATAAACTATAATCTCTCTATAGCAACAATTGCTGTTAATATTATGGTATATATCCTTCCCAAGTGAGATTATATTACATAGTTTTGAACATTTTACTTAATTTTCATTAATCTTTTTGTAGGAGTTAATAGGTACATTGCATACCATTAAATATATTTACATAATTTATTGAGTAGTTCACTGTGTTACACATTGAGATTTTTCCCCACTTTTTGATTAATTTAAAGAGCAGTATAAATTAATACCTTGATAGCCAATTATCTTGATTATTTTTTAAGGACAAATTCCAAGAAGTACAATTGCAGGGATTAAAAGTCCATTTTTAAAGCCTTTAATATTTATTGGCGAATTGTTCTCCAGAACTGAATTAGTCTTATGGTAATCACCAGTAATGAGTATGACTGTTTTCTAACGCATAACAATATCGGCCAATATCATTGCTGGAAACAAAAATCAAATAAAAACAAACAAAAAGCTATTTTGCTGGATATGTATTTATTGGTTACTAGTCATCTGACTGTTTCTTCTCTTTTAGTTTATTGGCCATTCATATTTCTTTTACAAAAGTTGTGTGTTTATAATCATTGCCTATTTTTATGAAATGGTATTTGTCTTTATCGTATTGATTTGTGAGTTTGCCGCGTGATATTGTCTGTTAATTTGCAAATAATTTCCTGTCAGTTGTAGCTTGCTCTTTCATTTTGTTTATGTTCTTTATGTACCAAAGTTTCTCTTTTCATCTAGCTGAGTCTATCACTATTCTCCTCATGGTTTTTGCTTATGGTGACCTGCTTATAAAATCTTATTCTGGCCGGGCGCGGTGGCTCACGCCTGTAATCCTAGCTCTCTGGGAGGCCGAGCCGGGCGGATCGTTTGAGTTCAGGAGTTCGAAACCAACCTGAGCAAGAGCGAGACCCCGTCTCTACTATAAATAGAAAAATTAATTGGCCAACTAATATATATAGAAAAAATTAGCTGGGCATGGTGGCGCATGCCTGTAGTCCCAGCTACTCGGGAGGCTGAGGCAGGAGGATTGCTTGAGCCCAGGAGTTTGAGGTTGCTGTGAGCTAGGCTGACGCCACGGCACTCACTCTAGCCTGGGCAACAAAGCGAGACTCTGTCTCAAAAAAAAAAAAAAAAAAAATCTTATTCTGTTCCAGGTCAATGAAAATATTTACTGTTGTCAGTGTTTCTTAATCTGTTACCCATCTATCTTCTGAGATGCTTTTTAGAGAAAGATCATTCTTGGCTCCATGAGAGATCAACTAAATGAGAATCCTCAGTTAGATGCAGGAATCTATAGTTTTAACAATCACCTCTGATAATTGCTTGCTGAAGTTTGTATATCCAGTGACCCTTGATTTTATTCTTTTGTAGTCTTATAATTTTTAAATATTTTTGGTGTAAGGTATGAAATAAATTACCTACCTTTGTTTTTATTCCAAATGTCTGTCCAGTTATTTTAATACAATGTATTGAATAATCTGTCTTTTTTCTATTTTACTTGAAATGGCACCTTTCCAATATGCTAAATTCTTAATCCAGTCTTTTTTTTTCTGGATTAATTAAAATCTCATTGGTTTGTTTATTCTAGCACCATTACTATATGGTTTTTATTATTGTAGGTTCTTAATATTTTAATGTAATGATTTGTTTAAAATATTATTATAATATTTAAAAAATCTGCATTACAGCGTGAAATAACTAAGAAGTTGGGCAACCCCAAACAGCCCACAAATCCTTTCCTGGAAATGATCAAGTTTCTTTTGGAGAGAATAGCACCTGTGCACATAGATACTGAATCTATCAGGTATTTGTATATAAAAATATTAAGTTCTCATTACGGTTTATTCATTCACACATTCAGGGGGTTAGTTACTATTGAGTACCTGGTATATACAAAACACCAAACTAGCTACTCATCTGTGTATATGTGCATATATACTCATTTATATATATCCGTATGTATTTCTATGTGTGTGTATATATATACACTTGCCTGAGTATATCTGTATATAGTTTTTATTGTTATTTATTTTAAATAGTGGTTCAAATTATGTGAGAAATTGTCAATCCAAATCTAATTTTTATCTGTTAACAGTATACCAGGAACTCCTTTTTTTGTTAGCTCACATAGGTTAGATAATATGAACATATTTTAGGCCAGGCTCAGTGGCTCATGCCTATAATCAATCTTGGCACTCTGGGAGGCCGAGAAAGGAGGATTGCTTGAATCAGGAGTTCAAGACCAGCCTGAGCAAGAGCAAGACCCTATCTCTACTAAAAATAGAAAAATTAGCCAGGCATTGTGGCACACAGCTGTAATCCTACCTACTTGGGAGGCTGAGGTAGGAGGATTGCTTGAGCTCAGGAGTTTGAGGTTGCAGTGAGCTATACTGATGCCACTTCACTCTAGCTGGAGCAACTGAGTGAGACTCTGTCTCAAAAAATAAATAAATAAAATAAAATAAATAAAAGTACTTATACTGTGTACACACACACACACACACACACACATATATAGTGCATACTGGTTTATTAATCATCAGTAGTGTCCTTTGTGGGGTATATACTAGAATCTAAAGTAAGTAATATTAGTGATTTTTTATCCTGTACTCAGTGAAGCTCTTTTTGTGATGTTTTGTTAGAGAGGGCAATTAGGTATAGCTTTGGGTCCTTGATCCCTCACAAATAGACCTGACTTTGGTTACCCAGTAATCCCTTTGGACTCCTTTTGCATCAGTTTTCATTTGAAGAGATGGTTCTGAAGTTTAAAAAACAAAACAAAGACTAGAATGCTGCGTATTAATAAGAGGAAGAATCTGAATCAAACTATAATCCCATGCCTTCTGTATTCAAAGTAATACTAGTCAGTTATTGGCAAAGCATACTCTGCTGTTAATCTGCCTTCTGTCTAGTAGTAGAATACATATTTTTAATCAGGAGATTATGTTATGGTTCAATATGATTAGTACAAATAGAGTTCAGGGAAAGAGGCTATCTCTAAGGGGTAACACTTCAACTAAGAGGGAAGAATGGGTAAGGTTTTGTTTCTACAAAGATGGGAGAAAGTTTTTTCTTGGCATTGAGATTAACAGAATCTCAGTCTGTCATCTGGATAGGAAAGAACAGGGATATTTAGAAAATGATTGCCATCTATTTAAATTGTAATATGGAGTGGTATAAAGGTGTTTGAGATGATCCTTAAAAACTAGGTTGGAATCAGAAGGCCTTTGAGACTGAGCTTTAGAGCTTTTAGTTTATTCTTTGATCTGTCAGGAACCATGGATGATTGAGATGATGGTTAGGAGGGCGGCAGTAGAAGAGATAGCTTGCCAAGGTGTTATTGTAATTGTCTATGTATGGTAGTGGGATGGAAAGGAAAGAACATATTTGAGGGAAGTTTTAAAAGAACGATGTAAAAAATTGTCACCTTACTGGAAATGGAGCATAAAGGCAAAGAAAGTCAGAAATATAAGGGTTCAACTTCAAATGATGTAGAGAATAGTAATACCTTGAAAAGAATGAAGGGAGCTATTTTTGAAGGATGTGAGAAATGATGTGCTTCTTATTTGGACATAATGATATTTTTAAAATCAAGGAATATTGAGTTTAATGTGAAACTGAAAATGGATTAGTAGTCTACTGAGATTGTGTAGAAAGAAGTAAAAAGATCATGGACAGAACCTTGGAAATTTTTTTACAGTAGAGAAATTACAGAAATCTAAGAAGACCATATTATTGCAGTGTTTTGAAATTTAAGATGGAGAAAGGTATACTGTGAACAGACAGAGACTAAGGACCAAGAAACAGGCCTTTGGCTTTAGCATTCAGGGGGTCATAGTGATTTAGAAGGATATGTCAAAACATAAACTGTAACTGGTAGCAATTAGTACTTTATAATATGCCTGGGATGACTGTAAGAGTTTTTCATGTTTTAACTAATTTTACTACTTTGTGAGATGGCAGCTATTATTATTCCCATTTTACAGATAAGGAGTAGTGAATTACATAGATGTTGAGTAACTTTCCCACTTTTGGGAAGTGGAGAGCAGTGTTTAAACCCAGGACATCTGTCTGCAGAGCCTATTTGGTTAACCACCATACTGTACAATGAGCCTCCAGAAAGATTATACTCATGGCTCAGTGGCTCATGCCTGTAATCAATCTTGGCACTCTGGGAGGCCGAGAAAGGAGGATTGCTTGAATCAGGAGTTCAAGACCAGCCTGAGCAAGAGCAAGACCCTATCTCTACTAAAAATAGAAAAATTAACCAGGCATTGTGGCACACAGCTGTAATCCTACCTACTTGGGAGGCTGAGGTAGGAGGATTGCTTGAGCTCAGGAGTTTGAGGTTGAGTTTTAGTCTCTTTTAATAGTCAATAAGTGTCCATTTCACTTGACTCTTTCCAACAGTGGTTACTGACCTTTTCCGTCTTTGTCATTTTATAAGTGAATGAATAATGGTACCATTTAAAAAACTTTTGTATTACAAATAAAGTTGAATATTTGTTAATCAAATTGAACTTTTTTTTCATGTTTCTTGGCTAATTGCATCTTTTGGGAGAATGCCTGATTTTTCTATGAGGGACTCAGAGGAATTGTCTTTTTCTTATTGATTATATGAATGCTTCATAAAAAATAAGGCTGTCATCCCAGTTGGATTGCCTTTTAAATCCCAGGCTGTCATCCCAGTTGGATTGCTTGACATTAATAAATATTAAATTATATAATTAAATATGTCAGTCATTTCCTTTATGGTTTCTTTCTGCCTTTGGTATCATATTAGCAGTTCTGTTTTTTACATTTAAATTTGTAATTAGCCTGGAATTTAGTATAAGGCAAACATAGAGATCCAACCCTTTTTTTAAGGCACATGATAGTTGTACCAACTTCAGTTGTTGAAAGTTGATTTATTCTCATTTGATTTGAGATATTCCCTTATTATAGCATAAATACTTAGATGGTTTGGACCCTTACTGGATTTTCTTTTTGGTTCTTTTGTCTTTTGAGGTTATGATACATTTTTATCTCATAGAGGAAGTTCTTTTATCCCTCTTCCCATAAAATTTATTAGCTGTTCACCAACATTAATTAATTCTTCCAGATGAGCCTTAGTGTGCATTTGTTGAATCTTGCCCAACACCAGCTGACTTATAGATTCTATGCATTACAACTTTTTAGTTATTTTCTATATTTTTGACTTGTCATTATGAATAGATATCCACTCTCTGTTTTTTAAGTGTCTTTTACTGATACAGAAAAGCACTATTTTGTTTTGTTTTGTTTTGTTGGTGTTGCTTCACTGAATTCTTAGTATTTTTAAATCGTTTTTCAGTTGCTTCTCTTTAGTCTTTTGGGTTGATGTTTTTTCCCCACAGATTTTTTTTTGTATGACTCTTGTTCTTTATAAGCTTAGTTGTACTTCTTCAGAAATGCCTTTCCTAATTATCTCGCCTAAGGAACTTCTCTTCTTGTCTTGGCCTTTTTTGTAGTCTTTATTGTTCTCTGATGATTTTTTTTATGTGTTTGCTTTGGCCTTCTGTCCCTAGACTGAGAGCTTCATGCCTTCATTCATGGAAGAAAATAATGAGTTTAATTTTGGATATGTGCTATTTTTCATTCATGTGGTACATCTAGGTAAAAAATCTTAGGGTCACTGAAAATATGGGAAGAGGATTCAGATTGAAGATTTCAATTTAGAATAGTTGGAGATATGAGACTAGAATAATTAAGGAAAATGAGCAGAAAAAGAAGAGAAACACTCTCAGAAATATCAGCTTTTAGAGGGATAATAAATCTAAGGGGACACTCTGTAAGGGAGACAAATATATTTTAATTGTAGCTTGACCTTAAATTTGAGGACATAATATTTTTATACAAACATATATTTACTAAACATATTAAAGAACATTGAATAATTCAATTTTCTTGTATTTTGCTGTTTTATGTTTCTATTTAACCTGGTGTTTGCTTTTTGTAAAAAGAACAAATACTCATCAGTGTAAATGATTATTTTAGGTAATTATTTTGTCAGTGTATTACAGCTGTTTATTTTAAAGTAATAAGCTTGTTTTTAGAAGAAAGTTTGAAAACATTGTGTTTCTCTTTTGATCTGTTGTAGTTCCTTTTCTAATGTTCCAGTGAGATTTTGTCATATATCTGTTATCTAGGTATTTTTATAACTTTTAGGAGTTTTATAACTTTTTAAATAACTTTTATAACTTTTATTTCAGTATATATTGTTCTACTTGCCGGACTAATAATGAATTTTAGATAATTGAAAAATAATCTATCATTTTTGTGTTTGGGCTCAGGCCATCCATGGAAAAGACAATAATAAAGATATTGATAGCCTTAATAAAGAGCAAATCAAATAACATTTTTACCTCATTTGAATGGGCAAGGGAAAATAACTGCTTTTAAAATGAAGCATCTCAAAGTATTCTGTTATAGTTATTTGTTTTGCTCTAGTGTTTGAGAAACAGCTATATCATTTGTATGTGGTTTGGATGTGTATATATAAGATTTAGGATTTTCTTTGACACTGCTATTAAATAACAGTTGAAAAAAATGACAGTTTTATTTTTTGTCGTACTTCAGTGCTCTTATTAAGCAAGTGAACAAATCTATAGATGGAACAGCAGATGATGAAGATGAGGGTGTTCCAACTGATCAAGCCATCAGGGCAGGTCTTGAACTGCTTAAGGTAAATGTCTATTTGAAATCAAGTGCCTACTTAGATAACTGTTAAACACATGTAGTTTATATTACTGTTCTTGAGGTTTGCTGCTTAAGTTTATGTAACCTAAAGTTTTTTCAGTTGTTTTAGATAATTTAGGAATTACATGTTTGTTTTGACATGTAAGCTGAATATTTTCAGATTTAAATTCTATAATCTAGCCTTGTATTAATTACGTTAAAATAGTGGAATATGATTTGCAGGGGTCCTCAAACTTTGTAAACAGGAGGCTAGTTCACTGTCCCTTTGTTGCCCAGGCTAGAGTGAGTGCCATGGTGTCAGCCTAGCTCACAGCAACCTCAAACTCTTGGGCTCAAGCAATCCTCCTGCCTCAGCCTCTCGAGTAGCTGGGACTACGGGCATGCGCCACCATGCCTGGCTAATTTTTTCTATATATATTAGTTGGCCAGTTAATTTCTTTCTGTTTATAGTAGAGACGGAGTCTCGCTCTTGCTCAGGGTGGTTTCGAACTCCTGACCTTGAGCAATCCGACCTCCTCGGCCTCCCAGGGTGCTAGGATTACAGGCGTGAGCCACTGTGCCTGGCCTAGATTTTTCTAATTTTATTCTTATAAACAGTGGTAGATGAATATTTCTATGTAAGATCTCTTGGTTATGTCTTCCTTTTTTTTGAAAACTAGAAGGGCATTAGTGGGTCAAAGAGGATGACCATTTTCAAATTCTTGGATATATGTATTCAAATTCCTTTACAGAAAAATTATACTGTATCCCATCAATAGTGTATAGAGGTACTCATCTTCTTAAACCTTAAAACATGAAATATTATAAATTTTAAAAAGATTTGCAAATCTGATAAGCAAAAATGTTTTAATTTGCATAATTATTACTGAGGCTCATCTTCCATATGTTAATTATTGGTGCTTTCCCTATGGTGAATTGATTATTTTTATCCTTTATTCATATATCCACTGATATCTCAAACTTTTGTGTTTTTTTAGTGATTTGAATGAGCTTTTTATTTCCTTTGCTTTTTTTATGGAATATACTTGACATAAAAAATGTATTCTATGTGAGTTATGAAGTATATAATATAAAATGAAACCAGTGAAAAGTAAATAGAATGTTAACTCAAAAAGAGTATTAAAAATACTGTTGAAGATCCCTGAGTGGTTTTTCTCCTTGACTCACATCCCCCAGGTATTACTGTCCTGAATTTTGGATTTATTATTCTCTTAACATTCTTTATAGTTTTATCATCTATAACTATGTATCTATCTCTAAATAATATATTGCTTAATTTGATTATTTTTGAGTCTTATAAATATGGCATATGTAGTATATTTTTTTGCCTTTTTTTTTTTGCATGCCACATTTGATTCCCATTGCTTATACTTGTTCAGAGACTTTTTATTGTTTTTTAAACTCTTAATCCATTTGATTTATTTTGAAATTGTATATGGGGGGGTGTCTAATCTGATTTTCTCCTAATACCTATTCAGTTTTCTCAGGACTGTTTTCTGTTGCCTTCTTTATAGTCAACTACAATTTATGTAATCTAAATTCTCACATAGGCCGGGAGCGGTGGCTCACGCCTGTAATAGTAGCACTCTGGGAGGATCGCTCAAGGTCAGGAGTTTGAGACCAGCCTGAGCAAGAGCGAGACCCCTGTCTCTACTAAAAAAATAGAAAGAAATTAATTGACCAACTAAAAATATATAGGAAAAATTAGCCGGGCATGGTGGCGCATGCCTGTAGTCCCAGCTACTCGGGAGGCTGAGGCAGAAGGATCGCTTGAGCCCAGGAGTTTGAGGTTGCTGTGAGCTAGGCTGCTGCCATGGCTCTCTAGCCCAGGCAACAGAGTGAGATTCTGTCTCATTCATTCATTCATAAATACATACATACATACATACTCATATATGCTAAGGTCTGTTACTTTGCTTTTTCTGTTTCATGATTTTCTAATATTAATACCATATTGATTTGGTTAATGTAATTTTATAGGTTTTTTTGTTTGTTTTTTACTATCTGATAAGTGTTTTATCACTTTCTCTAGTTTACTTTTTTCAAAAATGTCCTTAGCTCGTATCCTATAGTGACCTTTATTTAGAAGATATTTTGTTAAATTCTCTCTTTCTATCTCCTTTTCTCTTTTTCTCATTCCCCACACTGCAAAAAAAATACTCCAAGCAGTAATCAAAATCCAAATTATTTTGACTAGCAGCATAATAACATGTAATTTAATTTTGGAAGAAATGACTTCTTTGTATCATGCAGTCTTTTTGCATAGGAATATTTCTGTTATATATTTGAGTTTTAAGTTTTAGTTGTAATGCTCTCAATTTCTTGTTAGTTATTTTTGTATTGACTTTGGTTTGTAGTATTTGTAATGTAATATTTTGGATCTGTGTTTTAAAGATGAAAAGTTTTACAAATCATTTTTATGATCAATTTTGTAGGTACTCTCATTTACACATCCCATTTCCTTTCATTCTGCTGAAACATTTGAATCACTCTTGGCTTGTCTGAAAATGGATGATGAAAAAGTAGCAGAAGCTGCATTACAAATTTTTAAAAACACAGGAAGCAAAATCGAAGAGGATTTCCCACACATCAGATCGTGAGTTGAGTTTATTATGATAAATATTCTGGGCATCAGAAAAATAATTTTATATTTCTTGATTTATGTAAAAATTAGAATCTTTCAAGTTTCGAGGAAAATTGTGTAGGTTATCTTAAGCCTATACTGTTGAATTTAGATTCTCCTTTCCTGAGAGAGAGCATTGATTGGTATTTTAGAAGATACATGAAAATGGGGGATAAATATGGCATATCTTTCTGAAGCATCAGTTTAACAATCCCTGATATATTATGGCTTAGAGTAAACAATTCACATGAATTGAAGGTACAATGGGAAATTTCAAAGGTGTTTCAGCACGACTGTCCATAGTACTCTTTACTTTCCTCTGTGATTGAGGGTACTGGACCAAAAATTTTCAGAAGCAGTGCTTTACTTGATGTAGGGAAGTAGGGAAGCATGGGAATACTCGTCTCAATAGCAGTGTAATTTTTTTCTGCATTCCAGTATTTCTAGGAATTAGAAATTGAGCTGTTATCCTAGTACTCTGTAATAGTGGTTGATCATTGTTCAAGATTACATAATGGCTCAGAAGAATAAGTCTTCTTTCCTTATAAGTAACTACATACTTCTCTATATTCATCTCTTCTACCTGTTCCTGGAGAGAAGATCAAATGAGTGGTCCTGATACTGCCATAGTCATAGGTGGTAGGTTTCACCTCTGTCTCATCACTCTGGCTTAGCCACTGGTCTGGTTAGTTGTGGTTGGGGTATTATGTTTCTTCATGCAGAAGAATTGCCTATGGCTCTTTTCCTCAGAAAGAGACAATGGACAAAGCTAGCTATTAGAGTCTCTCATTAATTTTTGTTACTCCTTTTTGTTCATGTGAACTTAATTCTAAAATCTACTGATAAATAGGACAAAGTCATTGTTTAAAATGGTAATTGAAACATACTAGGATTTTGTAACACTAGTCTCTATGACAAGAGTAAGAAACCTTATTGTTTGGAATTGGCTTCTTAAGTGAGCCCAGAGCATAAATTTCCCTTTGCAGTGATACTGTGGCTCTTCTAGTAAGATCAGGGATTAGAGTTTGGTTTTTAAAAACACACACGTGCACGAATATGCACATGCTCCTTCTCTCTCTGTGTCTCTATCTTGATATGTGTGTGTGTATAAAAACTGTGTTTAACTTTATACCATTTACTGGATGCTTACCAATTGTACTGTCTCATTTAAACCTTGTAACAATTCAGTGAAATGTGGTTATTATCTTGTTTTTCCAAATGAGGAATCTAATGTTCAGAGAGGTAAATGGACCTATGTCCTATAGCTAGAAATGACAGAGCCAGGATTTGAATTTAGGCCTGTTTGGCTTCAGTGCCTGTGGTACCATATCTGTTATGGCATAGTTCCTTTCTTCATTAGATCATTAACAAGTTTTAGTTTGGTTTATTCACTAGAGTTTTTTTTACTATTTTCATTCTAGACTGTCTTCCTAGTATTCTTTATATATATGTATTTTAAACTCTAATCCCATGACAGATTACCTTTATATTTTAAAGAAACATTGTTTGATATATTTGTAGGAGAACTACGAGAGCAAGGTCGAAAGGTGGACATTTTAGAACACGCAAGGGCATTTTAAAACATGTGCTGCTTTAATATGGAACTGAAGTACTTAAAATTATTTGATTTATATGCTGAATATATTTCAAATGTCTCTCATGAGGAGAATTAACTCAACTGATATTGAATACCTGCTGTATGCACACACTGTTCTTGATGAAGTAACTAATAATATCTTCCAGGAGATAAAATATGTATGCAGATTTAATGTTTTAAATTATTAAATTGGGTGAGTTGATTTTCAGGAAAAATAATAGAGTTAAGTTAATGTTGATTAAACTATCCCTTGAATTCCCCAAAATATTTAAAAACCCAAAGAAAAACGTTTCTGAGTAGAAGCTACCACAAACTGGAATTGGCACCAGATATGCCATTTAGACTGAATTGGATGGTTCGAGAACACTAACAGTTGATACAGAATCAGCTGTATAAGGCAATGTATAGTAAGTGTCCTATCCTTTGCTAATTTAGAGGGAAGAGACTGAGGTATAGACATGCTTTAAAAAAGAATTAAGGAAAAAATGATTTCAGCTGTAATAGGACTAATAGATTTTGTGGTCATACCATTTTTCTTTAGGCCAATCTATTTTCCTTGCTAGGAAGAGTTTGCTTACCAGGAAGTTTTGGCTTAGTGGTAAGATTAAGACTTTAAGAGGAGAATCATGAAAGAAATGTCTTTTTACCAACTTCATAAGAATAGAAAAAATTATGTACTGACACACTACAAAAATAATGATGAGTTATGGGGTTTCATTCTGACTCAGCCTTTCTCTCAGGAGTCTGGCTTACCTGAAAGTAGGCAGATATGCCAAAACTGAGGGTCCCCTCATAGCATATGTTATATCCATAGCTCAAGTAGAGCTGGTTCTCATCTTTGTAAGAGTTTTAACAGACTTGCAGAGAAATTATAGAGAGATAAAGGACTCACTATCTTTAACCCTAACTTTCTTCTCTATGCTACTTAGTCAGTTGATTAAGTAACAATGACCTTAGTTGGGAGTGTTGATGTTATTTTTTTTTTTATTTCATCATACTATGGGGGTACAAATATTGTTAAGGTTACATATATTTTCCTTGCCACGCCCCCCCCCTCAGAGATTCTAGCCATCCTTCAGGTGGCATGCATCGCACTCATTATGTAAGTATACACTCATCCCCTCCCCCCATCTGCCCAACACCTGATAAATGTTGGTTTTTTGGTTGTTTTTTTTTTTTGACATTTTGGTTACATTTTATATCTTTGCCTTTCCCTAGGAAGGGTTAGAGGTATGCCCTTCCCCTCCACAACGCTCACCACTTCCCTAAGATGTGGCTCTACCCCCCCATCCCTGATGAACACTACCACCATTTGAGCACCGTAGTTTTAATCAGTCAGTACCAATTTGATGATGAGTACATGTGGAGCCCATTTTCCTGATCTTGTGTCACCTCACTTTGGTTGATATTAATTTTTTAAGAGAAGCATTTGGTGTCCAGACACCAGGGAGATACTATCTATACTTTTGTTTAAATGGCAGAGCCAGAGAGAATTTTTGTTACTCAAAGATGAATTAACAGAATACAGAGGAGCAAATTAAGCATGAAACCTGTGTAAATATTTTAGTATTCAAAAGATAGATGATAAGCACTGTTGAGAAGAATTAAATTTTTCTAGGATAAAAAGAAAACAACAAATGACTTCTGGGGGAAAAAGAACAAAAAGATAATATATGAAAAGTAGCTAAGGAATAAAGAAGAACAGAGATTTATTTGCATTATAGAATATATTTTGTTATAAATAGCAAGGAACAAAATAAACAATATGGAAGATGGAATCAATAAACTGGAGATTGGGCTTGAAGAAAACTGCCTAGTGATTTGGAGAATATGGGCAAAAAATGAAGGCAGTTAAAGAGAATGAATTGCAGATAATAGAATATCATAATTGCCTTTTTTGGAGACGATAGTAGAATAATGGGAATTGGAAAATATTTAAGAAAATCATAATAAACTTGTTTAAAATGAATGAAAACATGAATCTGGAGATCAAGAAAACTTAACATTTTAGGAAAATATCCTGGTGTAATGTACTGAATTTTTAGTGATTGCAAGAATTATTTCACAAACATCAAGAAAAACAGAAGTTAGCTAAGTTTAGTATAGTAGAAAATTATAAGGCTGACTTATTTCTTTTCAACTACATAAAATTTCTGAAGTTACTGATTCAACAGCTGAAAAGTTGTGATGGGAAAAAAATGTAACTAAAGAATTCCCTAGGTAGCCCAAGTTGTGTTTACTAAGGACAAATGAAGGATATTCTTAAGTATATAAGGACTCAGGAAATGTATCACCTCCTTTTAATTGTGAGATCTGTCTATCAGTTGTTATGTTTCTCTCTCTCTAATGCAGTTCTGCTTATGCCCTCTAAATATGGTTTTTGTTTTCTTCTTGTTTGAATAACTCTGGTTTGTCTTTGCCTATTGTTTTACTCTCATTATTTAACTTTTAGATATGGCTGTGCAAATACTTTTGAAAACCTGAATTTTTTTTTAAGGATGATGTAAATCAGGGGTCCTCAAACTTTTTAAACAGGGGGCCAGCACTGTCCTTCAGACCGTTGGAGGGCTGGACTATAGTTTAAAAAAAAAACTATGAACAAACTCCTATGCACACTATACTTATCTTATTTTGAAGTAAAAAAACAAACAGGCAAAAACACCCGCATGTGGCCCATGGGCTGTAGTTTGAGGACGCCTGATGTAAATAAATTGACCAAGAAGAGGGAAGAAAATGCCTAATAGACTACATATTTATTAAAAAAAAAAATTGAGAAAATTATCCTCTAATAAAAGCATCAGTAAAAGTTGTCATGAGGGAGATAGTACACATCTACAAGAAACCAGGAATTCTAATTATTTTTAATTATTCAGAATATAGAGGGGAATCCTAATATTCTTGAAACCCAGGATAGCTAACAAGGATGCTAAAATCTGATAAAAGATATTCCCCCAAAGGAAAACTAAGACAAATTTTACTAATATATGATTTTTTGTATAAGTAAAATACTAGCTTAAAGAGTTTTTAGTAAAATAAGAATATATCATAGATAAATATAGTTAATTTTAGGAATCCAAAGAGGGTTGGTATTAGTAAGCCTAATCATGTTTATAATTCATTATACAAGTGGATAAAGGGAAAGTATACATGATAGATTGTTTTGATAGATGCTGAAAGGGCTTCTGATTTTATAAAAAACTATTCATAATTAGATCTAAAAAATTGGTATAAATGCCTTCATAACATAAAATAAATAGCTCTCAAACCAATGGGCAACATCATGGAATAAAACAGAAGCAGTCTCAGTAAAATCAGGAACAAGATGAGAAACCACACTATCTCTGCTATTATTTAACATTGTTTTGAAAACATTTGCCAATGTAACTACATAAAACAAAATAAGAGGTATAAGTGTTTGAAAGGAAGAAGAAAAATTATCATTTTTCTTGGAAAATCCAGGAGAATCAGTTGAAAAACTACTAGAAATGGGGTAGCCAAAATAAGTATGTAAAAATCCAAAGCTTTCCTTATACATCACTAACAGCCATTTAGAAAATATTATGAGAGTTAAATATCAGAAGACCTAGAAGTGTTTGAGGAATTTGTATTCTTGTAATGGTGGATGGGCAATTATAATATTAAGTAAATTGGTCAGGCAAAGTTAGTTTATCCAATAAATAACTAGTAAGCTGTTATGAAAAGAAAAAATTTATGTAGATTGTTTACCTTGAGTTTTATAATCTATATTTTCTAGATGGATCAAAGATAAATTCTTGCTTTGTCTAAGATATAAATATATAAAATGGGTTAATTGAAAGTATTAGTAAACAGTGTGTTTCTATAACTTCTTTGTGAGGGAAGGGACACCAATGCCAAGTCATGAATGAAAAGTGATAGATTGGATTATTTGTTAAAAATCCATTTGTTGAAAAAATATTTGTGGAGCCCTCACTGTGTATCACTACTCTAGGTGCTGAGGATGTTGTAATGAACAGGACAGGCTAAGTCTTTGTCCTTATATTTTAATGGAGGAGAGAACCACTATTTAGGTAAAAGTCAAAATCTTGAAATAAGAAACACAAGTGATATGCTGGAAGACCTTTTTCAATATATATGACTTAGAAAAGATTAATATCTGTAATGCTGTAATGCATAAAGACTCTTCATAAAGGAGTAGCAATCATAAGACTCATAGTAGAATACTAGCAAAGGGAATGCACAAGAAATTCACAAACAGGATATCCTCTTAGCCCCCAAATCATGAAAAGATGTTTATGTAATCAAAGAAATATAAATAAAAATGATTGTGAGATATAACCAGTGGTAGGTATCATTCCAGTGATGCTCTCTTGTTGGGAGTGTAAACTGATGCAGCCATCTGGGTTGGTAATGTGGTAATACGTACAAACCTAAAAATGTATGTAGTCTTTAACTCTGCAGTTTTACTTATAGAAATTTATCCCAGAGATAATTTAAAAAGATGTTCACATAATCATCATGTACATCAGGGTTCATTCAGAGAAACAGAAACTGTAGGTACAATCATGCACTGCATAATAACGTTTTGGTCACCAATGGACTGCATATACAGTGGTGGTCCCATAAGATTATAATGGAGCTGCACCTTACCAGTGTACCACTTTTATCTTTTATAGCATGTTTTTACTGTACCTTTTCTGTGTTTAGATATACAAATACTTACCATTGTGTTACAGTTGCCTGCAGTATTCAGTACAATACCATACTGTACAGGTTTGTACCTATAAACCTGAGCAATAGGCCATACCATATAGCCTAGGTATGTAGTAGGCTGTGCCATCTGGGTTTCTGTAAGTACACTCTGATGTTCACATAAGGATGAAATAATCCAACAGTGCATTTTTCACAACATATCCCTGTTGTTAGATGATACATGACTGTATTTTAAACAAATTAATACAGATATTTGAAGGATGAAAAAGCAAAAAAGTTGCATTGGTAATCCAGAGATACGAATTGCTGGAAGCAGCTACCATCCCTAGGGCTGGTGGGACATCTGGGAGGAAGTGGTGTCAAGAAATAGAGGAGCCTTGTCAGTATTGCCCAATTGGCTGTCCTGGTCATGGTCCTTGTCCTGCACTCCTCTTGATTTGAGAATAGCATAGCCATTTCTACTTTCTTTTTTATTAGTGTTTTTAAAGCCTATCTTCTTCCTTTTTTTTAATCTTCTTGGGACTTAATATTTAAAATAAGTTTCCTATAAATATCCTACTTAGATCCTTTTGTTGTTGTTTTTGTTTTGGTGCTGCCTATTGTCTAGTGCATGGGTCCTCAGACTTTTTAAACAGGGCCAGTTCACTGTCCCTCAGACCGTTGGAGGGCTGAACTATAGTTTTAAAAAAACTATGAACAAATTCCTATGCACACTGCACATATCTTATTTTGAAGTAAAAAACAAACGGGCAAAACACCCGCATGTGGCCCGTGGGCCGTAGTTTGAGGATGCCTGGTCTAGTGTCTGAAACCTTTACCATATTTATCTTTTCTGGGTGTTTAAGGTAGGAGAGTAAATCCAGCCTCAGTTAACACCATCATAATCTGAAGCAGAAGTCCTTTTGTTGTAGTCTTAATTTTCTTTTTTGTGAGTGAGGGTAAACATTTTTTTCATACATTTCAGGGTAATTTGTATGTATTATTTTGAATAGTTTCTACCTTTTTATATCCAGTCCATTTTTCTGTGGTATTGTTGGTCTTTTCATTCTCTATTTTTACGTTAGGAATATTCGTATTTTTATTATAGAATATTAATATAGGAATATTCGTCTATTATTCATCTTTTTATTTACTGTTGGTGTCTTTTGGGAGACTACTCTTAGTGTGATGGATTACTGTACCTCTGAATCTTAGTATTGTAGCACTGTTTTAATATTGGGCAATGAGGAAGATACAGAAGTTGCATTTGCTGTGAGATGATTGAATAATAGTTGAATTAAGAGCTCCCGCTTCATTCAGTATTCATTTTAAGTTTCTGAGTGGTAAAATGTTATGATACATGTTTTGCCCCTTACCTCCCTCAGAAGTCTGCTCAAGTGTTTATCAGAGAGGTCTTCTGTTTAAAGTTGTAACACTCTTATACCTCCCTCCTCGTTCCCTATTCCTATTCGTTTCTTTTCTTTTTTTTCTGTAGCAGCTATCACAATTTGACATAACATAAAATATATGTTATCATTTGTCTTGTCCCTAGAGTGCTAGTAGCACGATAGCAAGGATTTGGAGCCTTTATTAATGTCTGGCACATAATGCTTAATAAGCATTGGTTATTAAGATTTTCCTTTATGTAAGTTGTTCTTGCACAAAGGGAAAGGTGAATTGGAAGAGGCAGAAACTTGAGAAAGAAGGGACAGTTTAAATTTCATCATATGTGGCAATGATAGCAGTGAGGATAAAAGAGAAGGGCCTAATGCAAATGACTGTAAAAAGAGGGAGTGGGTCACCAGCCTTGTTTGTGTTTGTAATTGTTCAAAGAAAAAACAAAATACTTGTATTTGGATTATATTTTTAATATAGATATTTATAAAGCAAAATTATAGGCCATTGAAAATGAGTCTGAGTAGATCTTGGTGATTTTTTCTTTTGTTCTCTCAAAACATTACTTAAAAAACACAAACATTAAAGTATCTAACAGAAGTCATGTTGGTTTTTCTGGTTGATTGTTTTTCTTTGATTTTTTTTTTTTTTTTTTAGAGCCTTGCTTCCTGTTTTACATCACAAATCTAAAAAAGGACCCCCTCGTCAAGCCAAATATGCCATTCATTGTATCCATGCAATATTTTCTAGTAAAGAGACCCAGTTTGCACAGATATTTGAGGTAATCAGAAACATTTTTTTCCATATGCCATATTTTAGTTAAAAAACAAATATTGATGATTTTATGGAATGTTCACATTTGGTAATGCATCATTTTGTCTATTTTCAGAGTTTGAATCAGCAAAGCAACATTGATAAGTTGTTAAAATATGAAAATAATCTGAGTATTTAGATGTGTAATACTAACTCAAATTCATAAATTAAGCATAGTATAATATTTTTGACATTGCTATATATATATTTAGAGACATTTTTGTTACTGTAATTAAAATCATATTTATAGATAGTAGGTAACAAATGATTATTCTGTCAATTGAAAAAAAGTTCAAAAAATTTGAATTCTGTTTAAGATACTACTGAAATATAGGATTTTATAAATCAATACTAACTGGTACTATAAAGTAAATAAATTTATACTTCTATGAATGACTAATTTTATGTCAGATGTAAAATTTCTTTTCAATATATATTTCATATTATTTTCTCTATATTTTAAATAGCCTTTTCCCCCAAGCATTGCAATTTTATTGCTGTATATTATAATTAGGAGCTAACTGTAGTATTGTTATTATAAATAAAAGCTAAGTAGAAAGTCTGTAAAATCCTAAAAAGATCAGGAGCCTTGCGTTAAGTCAAAACAATTTGGAAATTATACTGAAACTCCTTACCATAAATACTTTGATTTGTTATCTCTGTTTTGGAATTTTTTATGCTAATTTTGGCATATTTTCATATATTAATAAAAATTAATACATGAAATACAATTCAGGTTAAAGACCTGAATGAGGAAAAAAAGTAGTTTTCTTTATCTTCCAAACACCACCTTTGTTATAGATAGCAAATCATTTAATTTTTGTGTTTTTTGGAGTGGATATTTCTGTAGTCTGTTTTTGTGTGTGAGAATGGCTTTTAATAAATTCATGTTGATTTATAAGGAACTTTTGTTTTTCATGGATAATCTTTTTGTTCCTTTCAATGACGATTACAATGATAATACTAATATAACTTGCATTTGTAGGGTAGTTTTATTTTCATTTTGATATTATATCTGCTGTCTTATCTTTACAAGAACCAAACCTATAGTCCTCCCACTATAACACAAAAGGTTGTCTGGCTTTCTGAGAAAAGGTTTCATAGAGATATCTGGTCTTTTTGAGGTTGCTGCTGATCTAGGATCTGGCCATTAATTTTGCTTTTTCAGAAATAATTTTATTAACTTTGGAAAATATTAAACTTATAGTAAACTAATTGAACAAGCTTTTTATAGTTGTCATATTTTTGTTTATAATATGAACAACTAACTGGCACTTAGCTAGGTGTGCAATGGAAGTATTGAGAGAAGTCACCAAATGAAAAAGAAGTAAACGCATTTAAATATATTCTTGACTAAATGAAACCTCACATCGCCCTCATAATTTGGGAAAGAACAGTTTTGTGTTGCTTTTCCAGCCTACAATTCTTGGCTTGAATGTTTGGTTCAGTGTGAGAGAATAGAGCAATAACTTTTCATTAAAATGTAGCATTAGAATTTCAGATAGAAAATACATTCACTTGCTTCAGAATCAAAAGATGCAAAAAGAATATGCAGGGAAAAGTCATCTCACCCATTTATTTCCAGCCACCCAGTTCCCTTTCCCACAGGCAGGGTATTGTTAAAAGTTTCTAAATGTACTTTTCTATACATATTTTATTTATAGGATGTATAAATACGCACACACATTTTGTTGCTCTTTTCTCCCCTTATGCCAATGATAGCATATTTTCATCATAAACTGTATAGTCATATATATGGTCATATATATTGTCATAAACTATATGCTTCATAATATGATTCTTCATACTGAATTAATGTTTCTTCACCTGCCTTTAAAATGTGAGTTGTGCAAAACTGAAAATGTTTGAACCTTTTGCCTTCTAGACATAGAAGTCTAAATGTAAGCTTAAGTTACTGCTTAAAGTGTATATTTCTTGAAACTTTTGTAGTTTTTGTAATTTCAAGATGAAATATGTGAAGAATTCATTTGCATATGTATAAAGGTGAATATATTTTCCTCCCCCCCCCATTTTCAGCCTCTGCATAAGAGTCTAGATCCAAGCAATCTGGAGCATCTTATAACACCATTGGTTACTATTGGCCATATTGCTCTCCTTGCACCTGATCAATTTGCTGCTCCATTGAAATCTTTGGTAGCTACTTTCATCGTGAAAGATCTTCTCATGAATGATCGGGTAATTTATATTTTTTGGATTTGTATTCTTCATAATATTGCCTTTCAAAATTTTATCCAGCAAAGAGACAAGTGAAATGATGCCAACAACACTTTCATTTGGCTGCCTTTATTTTAGGTTTTCCACTTTTTGAAAATATGTTGTATCTTCATTAGAAGTAAAATAGCATTGAAATATCTCTTTAGTATGACCTCGAATACATTCCTCGATAAATACAAAATATCACCTGATTCTATTTCGGCTTTACAGGAGTTTAATTTTTATCATCTATTTTAAAAATAAGTAGTTCACAGTGTGGTGGTCATGACTATAGTTGATCCTTTCCCTACATGCCAATAGAGAATGAAAAGAGCCTTCGGAGAAAACACTGGAAGAGAAACAATGATTTTGTTTGTCTCCAATTTGTGTGTATCTGGGGTAAGGCATGTTTGAATCTAGGAGAACTGACCTTCTCATAGTTGTATGGGTGTGTGTGTGTGTGTGTGTGTACGTGTACGTACACGTACACACACACACACATACACATAGAGACTCATATATAACCAACCATCAGTTTTTTTGTCTGCTGTTCCTTCAGCACTCTACTAGGTTCTTTGGAGAAATAAAAGAAATGTGAGATAAAGTTTCTCTTCTAAAATTTAAAGGCAATGTAAATAGTGATATTTGGGTTAATCTGCCATCTAATTTTTTATTTTCAATTTTCAACCAGTTATATGTCCATTTTTCTCTTTTTTTATTTTTGATTAATTAAATATTTTTATTCCATTTTCCCCTTTACTGGACAGTTTTACATATTGCTGTTTTAGTAGGTGCCCTAGAAATTACAACACGTACTTTTGGTTTATTCAAGGCCAGTGTCAATTAGTCTGTTTTGAACTTTCAGTACAACACAGAGAACCTTTTAAAACTAATTCCTTTTACTCTCTGATGCTTTTTTGTGCTCTTGTTCATGTAGGACTACTGTTATTTTATACAGTTAATATTGATTTAGATTTGCCAATGTATTTTCTTCTTTTGTTTTTCATTCCTTTCTTTGGGGTGATTTTCTTTCTATCTCAGAAACTATAGTATTTCTTCTAGTGTGGATTGCTGCCAATGCATTCTCTCAGTTTTTCCTATGAAAATGTCTGTATTTTACCTTCTTTTTTTAAAGATATTTTCTCTGGGTTTAGAATTCTAGACTGGTACATTTTCCCCCCATCAGTGATTCGAATTTATTATTTCATTATCTTCCATTTTCTTATCTTTTCTCTTGAAGTCTCCTGACAGTCTTGTTCCTGTGAAGGTTTTCTATCATTAAAGCAGTGAATACTTTTAATATTTTCTATTTTGCATTGGTTTTGAGTTTTACTGTGGTTTGTCTGTGTGCTTTTCTTCACATATATCCTCCTTGGGGCTTACAGCTCTTCTCGAGTGTATGGCTTACTACTTTCATAAATTTTGAATAACATTCAGCATTATCTTTTCAGATACTACTGTTTCTTTTTCATATTCTCCCATCCAGGTAATAACCAGCCTGACCCTGCTTAGCTTTTTGAAATCAAATGAAATCAGGTGTTTGGCCATAGACTATTTCATACTCTCTTCTCTCACTGCAGTTCTGTTTACACATTTTACACATACTTTTTTTTTGCTGTGACCCAGCTGTCTGGCACACTTTTTGTGTACTTTTCTGCCAGCCACCTCATGTTTCAGTTTTTGTTTTTTTCTGATCTATCTTTGAATTCACCCTCTTTACTATCTTATAGTAGTTAAGCTCATACATTGAATCTTAACTGCATTTATTTTTTTTATTTGGGTGTTTATATGTATGTATGTATTTCAATTGTATAATTTTATTATTGTTTTTAAACATAGCTTTTAGTTCCCTGCCAGAATTTGCTTATCATTTAATCCTTGAACATCTTAAAGTTCATATCTGTTAGTCTGATTATCTCTCTTGTGACTCTTTTTCTCTTGTCTATTTTTTTCTTTCAGTTTTTCTGTCAAGTCTTGTCTTGCACATATGTTGTTTTTGATTGAGTGATAGACTTTTTGTATGAAGAGTTGGTGAGATAATTGGAGGCTCTGGGCAAATTTATATTCTTCCAGAGAGGATTTACTTTTGCTTCTGGAAGGCAGTTAAACTGTAATCATATCACCCGCTTCCAACTGAAAGCGAGGCTTCGGTTTTTGTGATAGGCTTATTCTTTTTCTACTTTATGTCTAGGGTATATTTGTTTAGGGTCCACCCAAAAGTCTAGGGTGTTTAACAAGGCCTCTACTCCTTGTTTGGTCTAGCATTCCAAATCTTGTCCATGTGGCTCTGTGACAGTGATGAAAGTTTTGCTTAACTTTTCATCCCCTCTCTTTCACTTTCAGAACCAGCATTTATCTGTGTGAGAAAATTTATCTTAATGCCAGACTCAAATCTTTTGATTTCCGTTCTCTTTTGAAACTTAGCCCTGCAAATTCTCACTGCTTTGGTAGCTCTCTGTTCTTTTCAAATGGATTTTTTAAGAAAGTATTTTGTGCAGCCTTTCTTTTTGTTCCAGTGGGAAAATTGGTTCAAAACAACCTAGTCAGGTGTTGTCAAAAACAGAACTCTTTGCCACTTTTAATCTATTAATTTGTCTTGTTTTATGTTATATTTGATATATACAAAGGAATATATGGATTTGTAGAAATTATGTTTTATAACACAGTGAACACCCTTGAACTGTTACTTTCTGGTTTTATTACTCTTCAGTGCTTTCTTTCTATTTCCTTCCTGCCCCTGGTACCCACTTTCTTGAATTTTGGATTTGCTATTCCCTAATAACAACAGCAAAAATCATTTTGCCAATTTAGTTTTACTTGTTCTTGAAGTTTATAAAAATGATGTCATACCATATATAGTCTTGGGTGACTTGCTTTTATCACAGCACGTTTGTTTCTAAGAATCTTTGTTATTAAATGTCACCGTGGTTTATTCATTTATTACTCAATATTATTTAATTGCAGGAAATAACTCATTTATTCTCTTAGTGGACTGGGGAATGCTTCTATTTTTTCCCTCTTGAACAGTGCTGCTATGAATGTTCTTATAGGAACCTCTTGCTACATATGGGCATGATTTCTCTAGGTTTTATCCCTATAAGTTAAATTGATGAAGCATAGTATATATACATATTTAACTTTTCACTTTGTTGTCAGACTGTTTTTCAAAACAATTAAAACTTATTATTTTCCTATCATCATATGTAACATAATTTTTAGATTTCTTAATTTTTGCTCATCTGATATAAAATAGTGTTTCACTATAATTTCCATTTCCCTTGTTACTAATGAAGTTTGTATGTCTAGTCACCATTCATGTTACCTCCTTTCTGAAATTCCTTTCAATGTCTTTTGTTCTTTTTTTTCCTTTGGGTTGTCTTTTCCCCATAGGTAATCCTTATATACATTAATCTTATCAGATACATGTCACAGTATCTTCATAAAATGCATAACACCCAAATTATGATGTGTTTTTTTTTTTTTGTTTTTTTTTTGAGACAGAGTCTCACTTTGTTGCCCAGGCTAGAGTGAGTGCCGTGGCGTCAGTCTGGCTCACAGCAACCTCAATCTCCGGGGCTCAGCGATCCTACTGCCTCAGCCTCTCAAGTAGCTGGGACTACAGGCATGTGCCACCATGCCCAGCTAATTTTTTGTATATATATTTTTAGCTGGTCAATTAATTTATTTCTATTTTTTTTTGGTAGAGACGGGGTCTCGCTCAGGCTGGTTTCGAACTCCTGACCTTGAGCAATCCGCCCACCTCGGCCTCCCAAAGTGCTAGGATTACAGGCGTGAGCCACCACGCCCGGCCTATGATGTGTTTTTACACTTCTTTATTGTGTCCTTTGAACAACAGTTATTACTTTTAATGTAGCTGTATTTATCATTCCTTTCTTTTGTAGTTAATGCTTTTTACATGTTGTTTAAGAAATCCTTCCCTACTCTAATGTCATAAAAATAGTCTACCATATGTTCTAAAAATTTGAAGGCTTTTTTTCACACAGAAAAGAAATTTAATCCATCTGGAATTGATTTATTTGCTTCTTTTTATACTGTGATGTAAGGATTCCATTTCTTTTTACTCCCCATCAGGGTTACTAAATTTCCCAGCACAACTTATTGAATAATCTTACCTTCTAGTCATCTGCACTGTTACCACTCATGTATCATATATAGCTTATGTTCTTTTCCACTATTTTGTTTGCTCATCCACAGATGTTTGTTTTTCTTTAAAGTTTTATAGTTTTCTCTAAAAAGAAAATTTTAAGATTTCTCTTACATAACTTAGGTACTAAAGTTTTTAAAATTATGTTTTATGTTTGTGGTTGATTTGGGGAGTTACTTTGTAGTTTCATTTTATTTCCATTTTTCTTACTAAACTCTTGTCTGTTTTTTTTTTTTACTCATATCATTTATAGAGTACCAGTTTTTGTTTTGTTTTGTTTTGTTTTTTGAGACAGAGTCTCACTTTGTTGCCCAGGCTAGAGTGAGTGCCATGGCGTAAGCCTCACTCACAACAACCTCAATCTCCTGGGCTCAAGCAATCCTACTGCTTCAGCCTCCCAAGTAGCTGGGACTACAGGCATGTGCCACCGAGCCCGGCTAATTTTTTGTATATATATTAGTTGGTCAACTAATTTCTTTCTATTTATAGTAGAGACGGGGTCTCTCTCTTGCTCAGGCTGGTTTCGAACTCCTGACCTCTAGCAATCCGCCCGCCTCGGCCTCCCAGAGTGCTAGGATTACAGGCATGAGCCACTGTACCCGGCTTGGATTAAATATTTTTGTGTTGTATATTATTCACTAATTATTTCAAATGGATTGCAGTTTGTAAACTTACTTTCTTGAATTCTAGTGTTCATTCTTGAATACTACAATATCTTGAATACTAGAATTCTGTGTTTTGAGTCAGTGGCTACAGTAAATTCAGAACATTGTTTCTTGGCATCTAATCTTACAGTTGAGAAACCTGAAGTTGATCTGATTCTTGCTGCTTGTTTGTAGCTTCCCCATGGAAACTTTTGGGATTTTCTTGACATTGTTAGTTCAAAAATTTCATTATGATGTGCTTGATACCTTTTTCATTGTTTTCATTTCATTTTAATACTTTGAAGGTACTTCTCAACTGACTCATTGAGTCTTAAGCTATTTGTGAATCTTTATGTGTTTGGGGAGTGTTTTTTTCTGGATGTTTGGGCTCTCTAGCTCTGTTAATTTTTTTAGTGCACATTTTGTGTTTTCCAAAAATTTCCTATGATTCTGGCCTTCTTTTGGCCTCTTTTTTCTAGCCCTACTAACTAGTGTATTTGTGCGTGTGTGTGATTTGCCACTTTAGTGGGATGTAAGTAACAAGGTATTAATGCATGTTTTCTGTTATCTTTCTTGAACTAGAAACCTTTCTAATTTTTCCCCTGCTCAGAATTTTTTTTGTTTTTGTTTTTAATAACCTTTCCTCCTGTCTAAGTACTACACCTTTGGCTCCATTGATTTGGGTTTATTGTTGTTTTTTGAGACGGGGTCTTGCTCTGTTGCCTAGGCTGGAATGCAGTAGTACAGTCAATATCTCATTGTAATTTTGAATTCCTGAGCTAAAAGGATCTTCCTGCCTCAGCCTCCAGAGTAGTTAGGGCTACAGTTGCATGCTACCACATCTAGTTAATTTATTTTTATTTTTTTTTAGAGACAGGGTCTTGCTATGTTGCCCAGGCTGGTCTTGAATTCCTGGCCTTAAGTGATCCTCCCACCTTGGCTTCCCAAAGTGTTGAGATTACAGGTGTGAGCCACTCACCTGGCCTTCGTTGATTTTTTTTTTAAATCCCTAATCTTTGCCACCTGCCTTACATAATTTAATCATTAGTCTCAAAAGGGGCTAAGTAAGGGAGTATGTGCAACAGGTCCTACCATACACCTGGAAAGAACCAACTAGTGATGGCTCTGTAAGTGCTGTATATGGGTGCTAGTGAAGATATGCCTTTCAACCTTTTTTTAGTAAATAGGGTTATTAGATGGGGTATTTTAGTCACATATAATGACTGTCACTGCAGAAGATAAGGATTTCATTCATTCATTAAGTAGTAATTGAACATGATAATTCATATTCATGTTTTAAAGTCCTTTATTTTTGTTTAGCTTCCAGGAAAAAAGACAACTAAACTTTGGGTTCCAGATGAAGAAGTATCTCCTGAGACAATGGTGAAAGTGAGTAATATGCGTAGATCTGTTGATTTTAATATACTTAATATATTATAATACTACTAAAGGTATTAAAATTTCTATTTGTTACAAAGAAATGGCTGTTAAAATCACTCAAGTATTTGTATTTGTTATATGATATTATCTCATTTGCTGTGAGAGTGTAGGGTAGTAATGAGAAACCTGAGTCTTGTGGCAAACTGCATATAATCTAAGAAAAGTTTGAAAATTGTTTCCATGTGCCTGCTTCCTAGATATCACTGTTTTAATAGCAAATGGCAATGCTGGTTTTTATGGACATTCTCCTGTTCAGTAAAGACAGTAATTCAGATTTTTGCCTGTTCATCTACTCCATGGGATTTAATAAAAATATTTTTATTTTTTAAAAATTTAGCATGTAATTCCTTGAATTAGTGACTCCTCACGCGTGTAGAGAGTATTGATTTATTAAAACCATCTGTGGTCTATAGCATAGACCTCATCTCAATCTATTGCCAAGGTGCGAAGGCCAGGAGCAAATATATTAAATATTATTTTTCTAGTTATAATTTCTTATAAATCCTTTCAGGCTGTGTGTGTATATATTTTTATATTTCACATTATGTACTACTTTTTTACATTAGTCTAGCTTCAGATTCTGATTCTATTTTTTCACACCTGTAAAGCAGCCTTACTTTTAGAATGATGCTTGATACTTTGAGTCCCATTATAAACCTATTTTCTTAGCATTGGTCTCAAGCAACACTTGGTGTAGTTGTGAGCAGCACTGAACTAGAAGGCAGACCACCTGTGAACCATATAAGTTCATACTTACCAGATGCCCAGGAAAGATTCTTCAGAGTGTCTTCTATATACCAAACACTGTTCAAGACCCACTTAGCTCCTGTACCACAGCTCTGTAAAAAGCTGAGATAATATGTACATCCATTTAAAAAGAGGTAACCTGTACTTCTTCAAAAGGGTTGTTGTAAATATTAAAGGAAGTAACAAGTATAAAAGTACTTAAGTACTTCATAATTATAAAATATAGTATAAATGTGAGGCAGTATCAATTCTCAGGCAGAAAAGATTGAATATAGTTAAGTTGGGAACTTAACTTTTCTGATTAGGGAAGTTAGCATGATTTTACTCTAGGTTCTAAAGGGTGGAAGGCTTGTTGGGAAAACATTTGAAAAAATAATAGCAACTGAAACAGTCTTTAGTCATTTCTTTTCGTTTTTTCTTGCCATTCTCCTGGAGGTTGAAACATTTTTAATTTAAAATTATCTTCTTATATATGTAAAAGAATAATTCTTTTTTATTTTTTTAAAAGCATCCATTGAAAACATTTTCTGATTTTTTTAAAGTTGATATGGAAATTATTTTAAAATGTACCAATGTTTTATTTCTCAACTTGTGTTTTAAATAGATTCAGGCTATTAAAATGATGGTTCGATGGCTACTTGGAATGAAAAATAATCACAGTAAATCAGGAACTTCTACCTTAAGATTGTTAACAACAATATTGCATAGTGATGGAGACTTGACAGAACAGGGGAAAATTAGGTACGCAATTACCACTTCAAAGTTCTTTTGATTGTATAGTATTTCAACTCCTGATGTAACTGTTGAATAGTGCAGTTTCTTTTTGAAAAAATAATTTGTATCTCTTTGTACATATGCATATATTTTTACAGTAATATGCTTTTGTACAGTGTTTATTTTACAATGGCAGCCACATGTCTGGTGCAGGGTACCGTTACACATTGTAAGTATTTTAAACAATAGATGCTTACTCTTGGGGAAATCTAATGTGAACGTGTTAGTGTATCAATAAATAAATTATGTTTCACATTCTTATTAATGTCTAAAGGGAGAACAACAGACTGATGGAAGGCAACTTATTGAGTCTGTTTCCAGAAGTATAAGTAGCTGCTTATTTTAAAAATGTACATTTTTAAAAATGAACACACTTTTTTGGTGTGATTTTATTTTGCTTTGTTTGAAGGAGGTATTGTATAGTGATTGAAAACATGGATTCTGGAACCCAACATCAAAACCTGGCTGTGCCACTTACTAGTTAGTTGACCATTGCAAGTCGCTTTAACATCTCAATACCTCAGTTTCCTTGCCTATAAAATATAAATAATGGCAATTATGCATGTGTATCTTATCTAGCTATTATGATATAATTGAGTTATATAAGGTATTTAACACACTACCTAGCACATAGTAATAAGCATTGATGATGGCAATGGTTGTTACGTCAGTGTTAGCTAAAATTTAGAGATTTGTCTTGTATGTAAACACAGGTGCCACTAGTGTTACTTCTTATTAACATAAAATAGGACAATAACTTAGCCTTCATATATCAAGCTTAAAGACCTTAATGAGAAAACATAAAAAGGTGACTGCCAGCTGCTTTTTACTTTTTTGTCTTCATTTTTATTCTCTTTGTATGTTTTGCTTGTACTTTACTCTTTGCATAGAATGCTAACAGTAGCACATCCTTCTCAAACAAAACAGAAAAATATAAAACTTGGTAAACTATTTATTTTGTATATACAGCTGATCTGTCTACCTTCTTATATTCTAGTTAGTTGTTTTCATCTCTCTACTCCCATAATTTATATATACCAATGTTTGGGACTTTATAAATAATAAGTAAATTTTTTTTTTTTTTTTTGAGACAGAGTCTCACTCTGTTGCTTGGCCTTAGAGTGCTGTGGCATCAGCCTAGCTCAGAGCAACCTCTAACTCCTTGGCTCAAGCAATCCTTCTGCCTCAGCCTCTCAAGTAGCTGAGACTACAGGCATGTGCCACCATGCCTGGCTAATTTTTTCTATATATTTTTAGTTGTTCAGCTAATTTCTTTCTATTTATAGTAGAGATGGGGTCTAGCTCTTGCTCAGGCTGCTTTCGAACTCCTGACCTTGAGCAACCCGCCAGCCTTGGCCTCCCAGAGTGCTAGGATTATAGGCGTGAGCCACCGTGCCTGGCTGATTTTGTCTCTTAAGTTAATTTATTATTTACATTATTTTATACTTCTTATTTCCCCGGTTATATTCAGCTGTATACGCTTTTATTAGAGAAGCAATATACCTTAGTGGTTAACAACATGGAGGCAAATTGAAGGCATATTACACAGCTTAAAATTCAGGTTTCACCTTCCGCTGTTGATCAGCTGTTTTTATTTATCAGCAAGTTATTTAACTTCTACATGTTTCAGATTCCTCATCTGTAAAATAACAACTATCTCCTTTTAGGGTTTATGTAAAGAATGACATATTAAAATATGTAAAGTAATTGCAGTGATATGTGGTATATAGTGTCAAGTAAGCTGTGTTCTATGGAACCCATATGACATTCAGGAACATTTAAGGGCTGCGTAGTGTTGGAGTAAGAGTTATTATTGGTAGAAACAAAGTAGATAGAGCCTTGGAGATGGGGGTGGGGTTCTGTCCTTTGCTTAAATAGGAAGCCTGCTTTTTTGTGTGTTTCTACCTTAAACTTTTGTGTAAGATTTTATTTGAAGGAAAGTTTCTTCTGCTTAATAAAGCTAAAAACTAAAACCAAAAGTTTACTACAATTACATGTTATATGTTGTGTGTGTGTGTATTTTTTTAAAGACTTACAGGATTAAATTAAATAGAAACCTCTTGTCTAGATGGGAGATTTTAAAAATAGATATGTAGGAAGCATCTGTTGTCCATATCTGTGGGGAAAATATCCAACAACTGGCATGTACACTCTGCACTGAGAACTATGATTTACCTATTAATAAATACTTGGAATATTGTTAATGATGAACTGAAAAGCACCTCTGAGACATGTCCTATAAGTTTAGAACCTTACTAAAGTTGCCAAGTATTCATCAGTATTTTTTACGTAATCCTTAGAAAGGTAAAGGAAAAGTCTTTAACCAGCTAGATTGTTAGATCTTGGAAAATTAAGACTGTCTTTTCTTTTAAATCCTCCATAGTGCAATAGATGATAGTCATATATTTGTTATATAAATGTTGAAAGATAATCTTTTACTATAGAACTACAAAGGAGGTTCTAATTAAGGACCACAACTTTCCCCTCCTTACATACAAAAGATCCCTGTAATTCAGCTAATAAAACACTATATTAGGGAAAATTGTTTAAATGTATTTAGTAGTCTTGAATTCTATGAAGTGTGCTTCGTTTAGCAGTTTTCCTTCTGTGAATTTAAAAGGAGCCTCTTGGTAATATTTGAAAAGTTCAATCCTAGCTAAGAATAGTAATGTTTTATCTACTATGCCTGCTTTCATTATACAGAATATCCCAAATGTCTTCATACAAAGGAAACATTTTATAAAATTTTGTAGTAAATATTTTGTAAATAAAGGTATATTTAGCTACAATTTCCCATTTTTCCTATGTATGATGACTTTTGGGACACTGTATTTCTTCTGTGCTTAGCACAGTAGTTGTGGTTGATGTACTAGTGAGTTATGACATTTTTATGCCTAATGTATAAGTAAACATATCTCAAAAAAATCTATAGTAGAATACTTAACACCTAATAACTAAACATGCAAATAGATTTCTAGTAGGCTTGACTATGAGCTTTTTTTGTGTAAGATTAGAGACTTGAATGACTTTTAGTGACACTAGCATAGACTTATGTTTAAGAGATGAATTTTATAATATTAAACACTATCTTCCAAAGCTAAGTGAACATAATATAGTATCAGTATCACTAAATTATTTTCTTAGTTCATTCAGGCTGCTATAACAAAATACCATAGAGTGGACAACAGAAATTTATTTCTCACAGTTTTGAAGGCTGGGAACTTCCAGATAAGGATGCAGCATGGTTGGTTTCTGGTGACAGCCCTCTCCTGCCTGGGTTGTAGACTTTTGATTTCTTGCTGTGTCCTCAAATGGCAGAAGTGGCAAACAAGCTCCCTTAGGGCACTTTTGTAAGGGTACTAATCCCATTCATGAAGGTTTCAGCTCCATGGCATAATTGCCTCCTAATACAGTCACCTTAGTGTTTGAATTTTAAGATGAATTTTGGGGGGAAACAAACATTCAGAATACAGCATTTTCTCCTTTTTTTTTTTATTTTTTACTAGAAGAATTTTTACAGAATTAGACATACAAAGTAGGAAGAATTTTATGTAGACATTTAGAAATCTAATCTATATTCATTCTTGCTCATTTTCCAGTAAACCAGATATGTCACGCCTGCGACTTGCTGCTGGGAGTGCTATTGTGAAGCTGGCACAGGAACCCTGTTACCATGAAATCATCACATTAGAACAGTATCAGCTATGCGCATTAGCTATCAACGTAAGGAAAATGGCAATATAAAATGACTTCAGATGGGTTTTGACTTTTAGGAAGAAAAGCATCCACTATGAATTTAGATCAAAATTTTGAATGATTATGTTTTCTTTTGGAAAATTAGTACATGATAAACATTTCAGAGTTCCAAAACTATCATTTGAATTTGGGGTTGCTAACGCAGTGCAGTTGATTCTTGTTATTTGCAGTAGTTCTCTTCTCTTCTTTTCCTCTTCCCATTTTCCTTTTCTTTTCTGTTCAAGATAGGGTCTCACTATGTTGCCCAGGTTGGCGTACAGCGGTATGATGGTAGCTCACTGCAGCCTTGAACTCTTGGGCTCAAGCGATCCTCCTGCCTCAGCCTTCTGATAGCCAGAACTACAGGCATGTGCCACCATGCCTGGCTGATTTTTAATTTATTTTTTAGAAACAGAGTCTTGCTATGTTGCGTAGCCTGATCCCGAACTCCTGGCCTCAAGTGATCCTCCCATCTTAGCCTCCTAAGTTGCTGGGAAGATAGACTTGGGTGGCACTGTACCTGGCTATTTGCAGTAGTTTTTTTTTCTCTATGAAATTACTACAAACATTGAATTAGGAATACTTTGATTGCTTTTAGGGTAAACACAAGGATAAGTTCCTTCAAACCTCTGGTTAAAACATTTTTGTCAATCAGTTAATACACAACCTTGTTTTATGTGTGTTTCTGTTTAAAGACACCGTTTCATTAACATTGAATTCATAGTCAACAGAACTATAACTTATGCCTGAACAAAGCTTATCTAGCACATGCATTTTTTTCTGTTATGACAGCCTTCTTGTGCTTTGAAACACCAGACAGCCCTTTGTCACTATGCCTGAGAGCCATTTTAAACAACAGATAAGCCAACAAGCACAAAAATGTGAAAAATGTGGTACTAAATAGACCGCAAAAAGGACACTTTACTTACGGTATGAGACCTGAAACAAGAAGGCAGAGTGTTGCCTTCTTTGACCTCAGCTGGGAATGTGCATGTCTGACTACTCAATTATTTTGCTGCTCTGTGCCTTTACTTTGTATATGACCGAGAAATCACTTCAAGTATTTATTTTTGTGTTTAAAATAAGTTCTAGCCAGTAAACAAATTCCTAAATATAAAATCTGTGAATAATGAGGATTGACTGCACATATTTCATTCCTAAAATGAAAAAAATATATAGAAATTTATAGTTTTATGAAGACATGGCATAGACTAATATCAGGTTGAAAGCATTCCTTACTCGCATTATTATTCAGTAAGTTAAATTTTCAGATTATAAATAGTGGTACGATAATTACGGATTCATATTCCAGTTTTATGGATTTCTTAGAGTAACTTTATATTTTAACTATATCACTTTAGAAGTTTTAGGGAGAAAATTAAAGAAAAAGGACTTTCATAATAGTAAATATAATTCTAGTATGAGTTTTTTATTTATATTTTGGTTATTTTACACATAATTTTTCTATCCTTTTGCAAATAGTCTGAAGAATTTATTTCAGAATCACTATAATTTTTTCTCTCCCCCTCTCCTGTTCCTTCTACTGCTTATTTAAAAATTGCTGCTTATTTATAACCCCTAGACACAATTTAAAATTTTAATTTAAAAATAGGTGTATTTTTAAATTGTAATCATTTTGTCAATTTCTGCTACTTTACTCTTTTAAAACAGGTATTCTAAATCCTGTTTATGATTTGTTTTAGTTTTGTTGCTGTTCAGACAAGACCATTTGAGCAGTGGGATTTTGGGAAGCACCTAACTTCCTGGGCTAGTTTCCTCATTTAATTTTGTAGATAATTTTATTTTGTAAGAAATTGAAAAATTTTTAAAATATATATACATTTCTTAGAAGAAAATAACCTATGTAAGTATGTTTTTTAATTGGTAAGACTTGCAATTTGTTGATTTATCAGGTTCTTGGTTTAATATTTCTTAGAGTATTGGTACTATCATTATTGAAGTGTAAATTAAAAGAAAAACAAAACATAGAAATATATAAAAAGAGATGGACTTTGAAACTTATAAGGTATACAAATTATGTGCCAACTATTAATGTTAAATGTTATATGCAAAAGTATCCACACTTACTGACTTCTAGAGACTTTGTTTTCTAGCATTATATTAGTACATTACCACCTCAAGCACCAAATTCCCAAGGGGAAAGTTCATATGGCCTAAGCTTTAAGATTGCTTTAGAATTCTTTTCACCATGGGACATGTGCTAATGGTTAAAATTCAGTTATTAGCATCTTCTCACAACTTACAAGCAGGTCAAGTTACCCCATTCTAAACAAAACTTTTCTCTATTTCTGTTACTCCGTTATATCATGTTTGTCTCCTGTTTTTAAACTTCCAAACTTCAAGAAAGTGTAATCTATATATCTTTGTCTTTCTTATCCTCTCTTCTCTACACTTATTTTGGTATTTGCCTTCATTGTTTCCAAAAATGCCCTATTGAGGTCCTAATGTCCAGTGATCTTATCATTCTTCATTGCCTTTGCTATGTCATTTGACTCAGCTTATTCCTCCTTTCTTCTTTTTTTTTTTTGAGACAGAGTCTCACTTTGTTGCCCAGGCTAGAGTGAGTGCTCTGGCGTCAGCCTAGCTCACAGCAACCTCAAATTCCTGGGCTCAAGTGATCCTTCTGACTCAGCCTCCCGAGTAGCTGGGACTTCAGGCATGCACCACCATGCCCGGCTAATTTTTCCTATATATATAGTTGTCCAATTAATTTGTTTCTATTTATAGTAGAGACAGGGTCTTGCCCTTGCTCAGGCTGGTTTCGAACTCCTGACCTTGAGCAATCGCCCGCCTTGGCCTCCCAGAGTGCTAGGATTATAGGCGTGAGCCATCGCGTGCTGGCCATCCTCCTTTATTCTTGAAACTCTCTTGTTTTGTTTCTGTCTCTTGATTTTTGTCTTCTCTGACTACATTTTCTGCCTCTTCTTTTTCTTTAAATATATGTATTCTGTTAGGATCTGTCAAGGATCAATTTCAACACTTATACATTCTTGTTTGGCCACCTCATCATCTATGTGAGTGGCTACTATACTAGCAATATCAAGTTTTTTTCCAAGTCTCTGGTCCCACTTAAATGGGACAGATTTTTAAAACTTTTATGTTTTGTGAATATAAAACTGAATTTGTACTATCTCCCAAATTTATTCTCTCTCAACATGTAGTGCCTCAGTAAGTGTTAAATAAATCTGAATGACATTTCTTTTTTTTTTTTTTTTTTTTGAGACAGAGTCTCGCTTTGTTGCCCAGGCTAGAGTGAGTGCCGTGGCGTCAGCCTAGCTCACAGCAACCTCAAACTCCTGGCTCAAGCAATCCTGCTGCCTCAGCCTCCCAAGTAGCTGGGACTGCAGGCATTCGCCACCATGCCCGGCTAATTTTTTGTATATATATTAGTTGGCCAATTAATTTCTTTCTATTTATAGTAGAGACGGGGTCTCACTCTTGCTCAGGCTGGTTTCGAACTCCTGACCTCGAGCAATCCGCCCGCCTCAGCCTCCCAGAGAGCTAGGATTACAGGCGTGAGCCACCGCGCCCGGCTCTGAATGACATTTCTTAGACCTAAAAGCATGATTTATATTTGACTTCTTTGTGTCTTTGTACCTTGTTGCAAAAGTTGCATGTAATTTTGTCCTTTGATCCCCATTATATTATTTTTATTCATACCTTCTTAACCATTTTCATTGCTCTGACCATCACTAGTTCTCAAGACTATTGTGAGGCTTTCTTTATTATTGGATAAATTTCCCTAATCATAGTGATAATAAGATTATTCCCCTGTTCAAAAAATAGGGGCTCATACTTGTAAAAAAAAATTGCACATATTTCACAACCTGGCATTAGAGTCCCTCTAATATATAGCCCTAAATATGCATCTCATTTAGCACTCTACCCTTTACCTACCCTCTTTTAGTGTAGCTGAACAATTTTCTTTTTCTTTTATGTGCCCTATACTTTACTTCTTGTGATTTTATTCTCACCCTTCCATTTTCATACATTCAACCCAACCCTTTCCTCGTATCAAGGCTCAAATACAGTCTTCTCCACAAAACTTGCTCAGATTCTGTTAGCTGGCAGTATTCTCTCTCCTTTTAATTCTCTATGAATTTCACCTGCAGTTTTGTGATATATACAAAACTGCATTGTGTTTTAGTTACTTATGTTCGTGTGGTTTATTTCTTTTGAGTTGAGGCTCTTGAAAGGCAGTGTTATATCTGGGAGGGCCTTGCCATGTATTTGAACAGAAAGTAAATTTGGAGGAATAGAAACTCAATACGAATCTTAACATAATTTAATAATTGCTTAGGTATTTTAGAATTTGGAATTCATTTCATGAAAAATTAACTCTGTACTGCTATGTGCTGTACATTGTTCTAGGTAATGGAAACACAAAGATGAGTAAGTCATTGCTTCAGCCCTCAAGAAGCTAACAGCCTATTGGGAGAACAGAAAATATAGATAAGTCTTGACAATGCAATGAGATACACAAAGTATAAATGACCTATTTACAAGATACTGAAAGTAATTCTGAGGATAATTTGTACTAGAAAAGGCTACTAAAAGTGAATTTGCTTAAGGTAAATTAATTAGACTAAATTTAATCTAATTTAAAATTAATTTCATAGCCAGTAGTGAGTAAAAGCTTTGATTGGAACTTTATCTTGGGGGGAGGGGTGATCTTTGTAGTGTAGACACCATCTGCTTTTTTTCTTACATTTAACCAATAATTTTTTATAACCATAGCCATGAAAGTATCAACTGCTTCTTTTTTGAGTGCATTTTTCTGGTAAAATTATATTACTCTATTATTTCCTTGATTTTCTAACATAGTCAAAAAGATAATCTTTGTAAAAAAATTGAAGACTTCCTCAGTTCTAAGTAACACATTTTGAAATTTTTTATTCCAATGATTCTCTTGAAGTACCTATATGTCATCATTCCTGTCAGTTTTCTCTTCTTCAGTTATATGTTAGTTACCTTGCCTATAATTTGACAGTTCTCCTCCAATATCACTATAATGACTTTTTTGAAACCTGCTACATTTATGACGGTTCACAGATTGACATTGTAATTAATTTGCATTGTATTGGATCCTGAATGATTTAGTGAGAGCGACAAAAACATGGTCTTGGTTGAAGATATTATCAAAGTGGGGGGCAGGGATATTTGAGTAGAGATTTTTACTTTTTACTTTTTATTTATTTATTTATTTTTTGAGATAGGGTCTTGCTCTGTTGCCCAGACTAGAGTGCAGCAGCATTATTATAGCTCACTGCAACCTCAAACCCTTGGGCTCAAGTGATCCTCTTGCCTCAGCTTCCCAAGAATCTGGGACTATAGGTGTATTCCACTATGCCCAGCTAATTTTTCTATTTTTAGTAAAGATAGGGTCTCGTTCTTGCTGAGGCTGGTCTTGAACTCGTGACCTCAAATGATCCTCCCTCCTTGGCCTCCAAAAATACTGGGATTACAGTTGTGAGCCACTGTACCTGGCTGAGATTAATTTTTTAATGAAAAACCTGTTCATTTGTGAATATGTTTATGTTATGTTGATTTTAGATTAATTTTTTAATGAAAGGCCTGTTCATTTATGAGTACATTTGTGATATCTTGATTTTTACTCATTCAGTGATATTTTCATAGTAAATAATTGTATAATAAAGACTCCACTCCCCCATGGGAGTAATACTGGGGAAGGAGTGAGTTAACTTTAACTTTGTTGAATGGGAAGGTAGATAACAGAAACTATTTCTGTGAAAGCCAGATTGCTTCTTTAAAAGTTGATGTTTGGGCCAGGCCCAGTGGCTCACGCTTGTAATCCTAGCACTCTTGGAGGCCAAGGCGGGCGGATTGCTCAAGGTCAGGAGTTGGAAACCAGCCTGAGCAAGAGTGAGACCCCATCTCTACTAAAAATAGAAAGAAATTAATTGGCTAACTAAAAATATATAGAAAAAATTAGCCAGGTGTGGTGGCACATGCCTGTAGTCCCAGCTACTCAGGAGGCTGAGGCAGAAGGATCGCCTGAGCCCAGGAGTTGGAGGTTGCTGTGAGCTAGGCTGATGCCATGGCACTCTGGCCCAGGCAACAAAGTGAGATTCTGTCTCAAAAAAAAGAAAAAAGTTGGTGTTTGGTATTATAATAAGCTTATAATAAAATTCAAATTAAATGAGAGATATACAAAATAAGGACTTAAAGATAAGGGCAAGGTATTATGACTGAGGTTTTTAAAAAAACTAAATGATCATTCTAGATAGAAGAAATAGTGTAAATAAAGTTACATTAATGTGAAACACACCGCACTTTGCGTTAATTGGCAGAGTGTAAGGTGTGATTATGAAGGTCTTCATATGTCACTTAGAAGTGTTTGAATGGTAATCTTTAGACTATCATAGATAGATAGATAGAAAGAAAGAGGAAAGAAAGAAAGAGAGAGAGAGAGAAAGAGAAAGAGAAGCATAGTATATGTACAAGTACTCTCCTCAGTTTCAAGCTTCCATTGGGGGTCTTGGCATGTATCTCCCATAGATAAGAGAGGAGTACTGTAGTTGAGAAAAATTCTGATCATCTGTATGCCAGGTACCGTATTAGACTTAGAGAGACAAAGATAAATAAAGACATAGTTCTTGTCTTCAAGGAACTAGCACCAATAGGTAAGACAGACATAAACCAATCATTTTCATACTGTATACTAAATGCTATGCTGGAGATATGTACAAAGTGCTAAGATAGGACAGAGGTGGATGCAGGACACAGATTACACACTGCTTTCTGGCAGGTATATGAGCTGTGTTTAAGGATGAGTAGGAGTTAGCTAGGAGAGTAGGTGTGAGTTTAGGAGAGAGGACTAGTATGAGGTAAGCGGGTATAGCAATAATAAATAACTTGGTTTAATTGTAGAACTAAAAGTAATTTGGTATTTCTGAGGGTAACTCCAGAGTTCCCTCCCCACCCCTCCCCTCCTCTCCTTTCCTCTTCTTTCCTCTTTCTGTGTTCTTGTCATTCTTTCGATGATATGTTACTATGTCTCCCTCAGCCTCCTGAGTAGCTGGGACTACAGGTATGCACCACTATGCCCAGCTAGAGTTATGCTTTTACTCTGAATAGTTTTTTCAGATAGAAAACTCAGTGATAGAACAAAAATGTATAAATTGGACAGCAGCTTTATCTTGCTTAGTAATGACAAAGCCATATATGAGGTAGTGTTTAAGCTTTAATTTTTTATTAGCCTATTAATTATGGAATGTCCAGTTTCCTTAAGTACTAAGTTTGATGGTTGATATCTCTGACATTACACTTTGACACTTCTTGTTTTATTTCAAAGTTTTTTTAGAGCAATTTTTGTGAAATCATGGATAAGTGAAAATTTGTGTTATTTTCGAATATGAGTTCTGTCGTGAAACCAGTGCAGTGCAGACACCTTGAAAGATAAATGAAGTGTTTGGGAAGGATGTGGCTACACATAGTAGTATGTCGATGGTTTGAGAAATTCCATTCTGGTGATTTTAATCTTGAAAATGAGCTACGTACGCGACCTGAGACCAAGGTGGATAATGATGAGCTGAAAGCTGTAGTGGAAGCGAGTCCATCTCAACTGATGTATGAATTAGCAGCAAGGTTTGACTATTACTACAGTATTGGACCATTTGAATAAAATGGGCAAGGTTAAAAAAGAAGCTGGATAGATTGGTTCTGCATGAATTAAACAAGCATCAGAAGAGAAATCATGTCAAAGTTTGCCTCTCTTTGCTGTCACCATATAAAAGTGAACCATTTCTACACCATATTGTTAAGTGTAATGAAAAATGGATTCTTTTTGACAATTGCAAGCATTCAGCATGATGACTGGATAAAGATGAAGTGCCGAAACACAGTCCAAAACCGAATAATCATTAGAGAAAGCTAATAGTGTCTGTTCGGTGGTCTAGTGGTAGTATTAGCCACTACAGCTTCATGAAACCTGACCAATCGATTTACAGTGATGTCTACTGCAACCAATTAGATGAAATGATGCTAGCCATTAAGCAGCCAACATTGGTCAGTAGAGATAGGCCAATCCTCCTGCAAGACTGCATGTTGCAAAAAACAACACTGCTCAAACTACAGAAGATAGACTTGGAAACTCTGTCATCTGTTGTATTTACCAGACTTTGAATCACCTTCTTCCAGGCTTTGGATCACTTCTTACAAGGAAAAATATTCAGTTTTTAACAAGCTATGGAAAATGCCTTTCGCGTTTTTGCTGCTGGCATAAATGAGCTACTATTAAGATGGCAAAATTGTGTCAATAGTTTAGGCACAAACTTTGATTAATCGTACTGCTTCTTATTTGAGATATAATAAACTGTACTTTTGATTTGAAATCAGACATTTCATATTTAATGACCCAGTAGTTTACTTATATTGGGATGGATGTATGTTTACCAGTATTTTCTGTTTTAAAAGTACATTTATTTTCTTACACATGTAACTGATAGTTATTAGGGCCTAGGTGAATACTGCAGCTTTGAAATTAACTTGAGTCACAACATCTCACTCTTGTAAGCAATGAAGCAACAATTGTAGATTAACTTGCTGCTGTTTACCTTTCACTTTACTTGATATAGCAGATTTCATATTTGAAGTTCTTACTCTTTGCTGCCATGTAGATAATATCTGGAATAATTATATCTTTACAGGATGAATGCTATCAAGTAAGACAAGTATTTGCTCAGAAACTTCACAAAGGCCTTTCCCGCTTACGGCTTCCACTAGAGTATATGGCAATCTGTGCACTTTGCGCAAAAGATCCTGTAAAAGAGAGAAGAGCTCATGCTAGACAATGCTTGGTGAAAAATATAAATGTAAGACGCGAGTATCTGAAGCAGCATGCAGCTGTTAGTGGTAAGCATATAGGAAAATGAAAAGTGTACTTTTTCAACCTAACAGTTGTAGTTTTATAGAATACAAAATGATATACTGTTATTTATTGTATTCTAATTGGCACTCATTAAGAAGTTACCATTTTTCAGTAACTGTTTCATTCAGTATAGGTCATTTTAAAGATATAAATGTATGAGTATTTAAATATCAACCTGTGTCTCTTTATGTAAATGAGTAAATGGCCAAGGAAAATAGTGACATTGGAGGTACTTTTAATAGAATAGTAAAATTTGTATATTTATACAAATTATCCAAGTACTATATTTTAGTTTAAAAAAAGTACAAGTCTTTGATCTTTGCTGTTTTTTTCTCATCTGTAGCTGACATATCAGTGCTTGTGTTTACTTTTCATCTGCTCACTTTACCCCATCGAGGTTCATTGGTATGCCTTATGACTTCTATGACTTGTTTAACAAACAGCATTGAAATCCATCCACTTATCCAAGGCAGAAATCAGAGGCATTCTGCATACCTTCCCCCCCCCATCCATCATTGAATTCTGTTCATTCTTCCTCCAAATGTCTTAAACATCTATCCTCTACTCTCCTTCCTTGCTATATTTCACTTGGATTTTTGCATATACTGCCTCACTGTTGTAAGTGTTCCCCTGTGTTCTCCTGCTTCTAACCCCCCCACTCCCCACTGTGCCACATGGCTGTCAAAATTATCCTTCTAAAACAAATCAGATCATATCGCTTCCTTGCTTTAAATCCCTGTTAATTCTCCATTGCTCATAGGATAAAGTTGAAATGTTTAGCATGCTTAGTCTGAGTTTCATGCTTTTTCTCTGTCTGTTCCCTACAATGAACTCTGTGATCCATGGAGTCTAGATTACTTTAAATTTGTGCAGCCGTCTTTTTTCTCTGTTGTCAACTCTATTTCCTGCCCCTTCCAGACAAATGAACAAAAACCAAGGAGCATGGTTTGCACCTTTTGAATCCTTTAAAATACAATGTTGGTGTTACTGCTCATTGTGACCCTCTTTGTCTTCCTTTCTTCCCTTAGAAAAAGGTGATGGTTCTGCAGTCACATCCCACCTCTGCCATTTAGTGTTTATGTTTGGGATGGTTACTTAATCTGGGCCTTAGTTTCTTTATTTGTAAAATTGGTATAATTATACTCATTTCTATGATTGTTGTGAGAATTGAAAAAGTATATGTATACAGCATCTGTCATAATGCATGGCCCAAAGAAGTACTCAGTATGTATGTGTTAGCTATTCTTATTTTAGGGCACCTTTCACATGAAATATAGCTTCTGTCTCTGTTGGTGCTTTAGTATAAACTCTTTACCCATCTTATACATCTTTATATTTTTAGGTTCCAGTATAAGCCTAGAGCATAGTAAACACTCAATAAATATTTGATGGAAATTAATTTTAATTTCACTGAATTATGAACCTTGTTACTCTTTTTCTTTTGTGTCTGGCTTGAAATGAATGGTGTTATGCATAAATCATTCTCTGCAAGTTCAGCACTAGAAGTAAAGAAAATTTGATGCATTATTGACACACATGATATTATCTACCAGATTAAACATCTGGTTTTTATTTTTATTTTGAAAATAGGAAATATAAATGGACATTGTCCAGAATATGAATACAGTGTTTTTATAAATACATACCCTTTATTAAACTTAGTTAGGGTTACCATTCTGACTTCTCTAACAGAATATGCTAATCTCAGTTAACATATAAAATATTTGAATTTAAACTAGAAAACGTTTTTTTGTTATTTAAAATGCCCTAGAAACTCTCAAGTCTATTCCTTTGTATCTGTTCTTTTGTTACAAATAGTATCAAACATTACTTCCTAATTTTGTGCCCTACTGACTCTGAAAGATTTACTTTAAAAGTTTTTCATTTTGCTTAGCAGCTTACAAAGAGAATGTTAAACATAGGATTGCTCATGATAACAGAAAAAATAGATCTTATGTCTCTCAATCATGAATATAGTTTGTTTGGGTTACTTTGTCCATATGCATTTTAAAACTGAAATATTTGCCTTTGTAACGTCAGCCATGGTGTGTTTAGTAGGCATTTCAATAAAGGACATGATGGATGAATGAATAAACTGTATAATTTATCATGAACCTTAACATGGTATTTCAGTATATTTTTCTTGTAGCCATACTCTGATTAACTCTTGGGATACAGGAAATACAGTATGAAAGAGAGAGTGTCTAATATTTGGCTTTCTAACCTGGGTGTTTTTGTTTTGTTTTTTTCTTTTTCTTTTCTTTTTTTTTTCTTTTTCAGAAAAATTATTATCTCTTCTACCAGAGTATGTTGTTCCATATACAATTCACCTTTTGGCACATGACCCAGATTATGTCAAAGTACAGGATATTGAACAACTTAAAGATGTTAAAGAGTAAGAGTTTTTCCATCCCATTTTCATATTTTCTGAAAGTTGTTTTTTCCCCCTTAATGTTGATAATGGGATCTCAATTATAATTAGTTTATGGATGTAGTTCATTTCTTAGGTATTTAAGGTTCTTTCCTTTATTTGCTCTTTTTTATACCATCTCTTCATGTCACAGTTTTTAATGTATTTAATAATTTTCCAAGACTTAATTAAGCATAATTACTATATCTTAGTTCCGTTTCTCTACTCGTCTGATGTTTCTTTTCTATTGAAATAATCAATTAAAAGTTTCCATTTCATTTTTTATCTTTTCCTACTTTCTTCTGAAACTGTGTAGATTTTTATGAGTTGAATTAATAATCTCCTTTACCTGTGTGTTTAGTAAGCACATTTTTCTTTGTAGTAACTGTCTTCCTCCATAGGAATAGAGAATGGTGTAATAATGGGCCAAGTTCGTAACTAGGGAATTTCTCTCACTTAAGACTTCATTGGTGATTTTCTAATTAGAGTTTATGACATTTGTAATTCTTTCAGAGATTGTTGTTGAAATGCTGAAAACACTATAAACATGTCATGTTGTGGAATAGGAGAATATAGTAAGCATGAGTCCCTGGTCCTCTTTGTTACAATAAAAGATGACTGTTGTGGTTTTGAATCAATTAATTTATTATGCCTTTAGCTTCCTATTAAAGAAAAATAATTCTTACTTTCTTAATTTATAGAAATATTTTTCAGTTAAATATTTGAGAGGTACCTCAGGAGAATAAAGTCAAATTACTGATTACTTCTCATGGCAAGAGAAAAAGCAATTACTTTTTTTTGCCACAGTTTCCATTAAAAAAAAATAAAGCAATTAGTTTTCCCAAAATGAGTTCTGTGTTAGAGCGATTATAACTTATAAAAACTTCTAGCCGCCTCTCTCTATCAGAGAACATTGGTGTTTTAAAATAAAGAAAATACCTTTTAGAATTTACTAGACATTTTAGGCTATATTTCTAAATTGCCCCAATATAGTCATGAGTAGTCTCCATCTATCAGAGAGCCACTCTAGAAGAACATATCCTATTCTTGAAATTTTAAAGGTTATTTTTTCTGTTCTAGGATAATGCCTTCCTTCACATTTCTTTCTCTTCCTTCTCCAGTTACTTTTTTCCTCTATATATCAACTATAATTGTCTGTTTCTGTCTACATAGTACATAGACAAAGCAGTTTTCATTTTTTATTGAATAGAATTTTATGTAATTAACTTTAAAACTATGCTACTCAAACTTTTTAATTTTTCCCTCATTAAGCAAAGATAGCATGTGTAGTTGTCAACTATGACTTTTTCCTCTCTATTGATGAAGATTCTTAGCTATTTAATAAAGTGGTTATATTCTCTTGAAGACTTCCCATGAGGACTACAGACGGTCTTGCATATCCATGGCCTCACTTGATTCATTGCACAACTATTCTTTTAGGCAGTCTTCACTTCTGGTCATAGCCAGGGGTGAAGATGACTTCATTCTTCCCACTGTTTATGTTTCTTTTTTAACCTGCTTCCTTGGGAAATTTAATGAAACTTTGAGAAGGGTCTTAGAAGCTTACATCTGCATTGCTGATGTGTTGTTATATGTATGTATGACATATCCTTTTTCCCTGCTGATTTGTAGCTGTTTATTTTAAATTTTTTTCTCCTGTTAAGAGTTATAATCTAGGTTCATTGTATTTATATTTAGAATTAGTTTGTATTTAACAAAGGTTATTTTTCTTCTATGTTTATTTTTTCTTGTTTTTTTAGATGTCTTTGGTTTGTTCTGGAAATATTAATGGCTAAAAATGAAAATAACAGTCATGCATTTATCAGAAAGATGGTAGAAAATATTAAACAAACAAAAGATGCCCAAGGACCAGATGATGCAAAAATGAATGAAGTATGTAGTTCTTTGTAAATAATTATGGTTCCATGTTGATTTAAACATTTGGGTCTAGGGTGTGAAGCAAATGTAGTATTTATAGACAATGTTAAATAATTTTTTCTATTAGTATTTCTATTAGTAGTAATTAGAATCACTAATATAGAGTTAGTAGTAATTTTATTAGTAACAACTAATGAAAACAATAGTGCAAGCTAAAATGCTTACACTGACTATTGCTTTCATTGGTTTACTGTTTAGACTGGATATATGTTCTAGAATTACTACTGATTTACAGAGTGTAGGATGCCAGCTTAAGTACCTAATTTTTAAAAAATACCATTGCAGAAACTGTACACCGTGTGTGATGTTGCCATGAATATCATCATGTCAAAGAGCACCACATACAGTTTGGAATCTCCTAAAGACCCAGTCCTACCAGCTCGTTTTTTCACTCAACCTGACAAGGTAGTTGCTTTAGAATTTGTGTAAGTTGAAATAAAATGCATTCTCAGCACTAGGTTTTGGGAAAATGAGGAAGTATTAATATCAAGAGTTGGCCCACTGCTGTTGACCTGGAAAGATTGCCATGAGTCTTAAAAATGTGGTTCAAGACCAAAATATGGGCCAAATTGGAGAATACAGATAAGGTTCAGAGATTAGTTAGGATGATCTAGTAGTGTTTATATTCAGTTTTAAGCCAGTCTAAAAGCACAGGCTAAAATGTGATTAAAATATATGGATTTGTGGATTAATGGCTATTGTCCAAAATGGGAAGGAGAATGCAGTTTAAAGTTAAAAGTCCTTAATGGGATATAAAATTGGTATGAGGAAACAAGTTTAGAACAGATACTGGAATAGGCCCAAGACTGTAGGAACACTGCAAGAGTGTTCCCAAACTACTCTCCCCAAAACTCAAGTGTTGTATGAGATGTAAAAAATATTTTCCACAGTCCTTCTTACTCCCTCATAATTTATCTAATCCCTCATGATTTATCTGAGCACATTGCATAACAGAGTCTGGAAACCACCACTACCCTCTTCTGGTTTTGAAGCAAAATGCCAATTACAGTCTTACCAGTGTACAGGATTTGGAACAGCCTTGTCGTTTATTCAGTAGCTAAGATGGCTGTCTGTTTTAAAGCATTCCCCTTTGTTTGAGCAAGGTAACAGGAGTATATGTGGTCTCTTTCCTGGAGGGTTTTATTACAGAAGCAAGTGTTTTCTGATGTGCTCTTAGAGTGCTAGCATGTTAGCACTCGAATATGTTTTGTTAGCATATTGGAGTTGGTAGGAGGTTAGTTTAAGCTTATTAAAGCAGTTAAAATGAGTGACTGAAATTTTGTGTTTAAACTCATTATTTAGTTTAAATAAGTATGTACTTTATTATTCTGTACTTTAAAAGAAAAAACTGCTGTATGCTTTGTTGGCTTTTGAACCACCTCATAGATAATAGTGTGTTAATATTCACTGACTGCTTCTTTTTCCCTTGCTTGTAGAATTTCAGTAACACCAAAAATTATCTGCCTCCAGAAATGAAATCGTTTTTCACTCCTGGAAAAGTACGTTTTGAGAATCATTTTAATTTTTATGTGGTAGTTTATTTTAGTGTAAATATTGGCATATTTGAAGAAATATTATGTATTTCTTCAGAAATTTGTGTATCTTGAGGTAGAAAATATAATTATTTAGCTATCTTCCATTTACTAGTAAGCAATAATTATATTTACTAGATAGATGTAAGCCGAGATAAACAAACTTACTTTTGGGCTTGTATTTAAGCCCAAGGAGATCTTGTTCCTTAGATTTCTTATCCTAATATCAAGATAAAAATCTTAAAATACATAAGCATCATTTTATGTCCTTCTATAGCAATACTTTATCTGTTTTCATTGTTGACTATACATTATATTTGTTTTTACTTTCTGTGTAAGCCTTTTCGTCCAAATAAATAAGAAACTCAACTGTTATACTACATATATAGTTTTTAATTTGTTCAAGTGATGTTCAATTTATAATTCTTATTTTGCTTAAGGATTGGGACATTTTTTAATGATCTGTATGTGAGTAGCTTGATAGAGATGTTAATTATGGTTCTTTACATGTAAATTCTTTTGGCTTTTCCAAATAGAAAGAGATGTACATTTCTCATTTCAGCCTAAAACAACAAATGTTCTAGGAGCTGTTAATAAGCCACTTTCATCAGCAGGCAAACAATCTCAGACCAAATCATCACGGATGGAAACTGTAAGCAATGCAAGTAGCAGCTCAAATCCAAGCTCTCCTGGAAGAATAAAAGGAAGGTAAGTATTACATTTATTATTCTAGCAAGGCTATGAGATCTAAACTAATATAAACCAAAATATTTCATGTCAGCGAATGGAAATGAACACATTACTTTCCCATTTAACATTGATAGTCACAAAGTTCAGGTTTATTTGCTTGCTAATTTTGGATGGGTGCACAACCTTAGCTTTTCATACTTTAGCTTCTTGGGGTGATCTGTGTTAGTACACATAAACTAGTTTCTAACCTCAGTGTATAGAAATTGTAAAACTCTTATATTGTGGTATACACATAGAGTGGAAAACCTAGGCATTAAAAATGATGAGGTCTGAGTCAGTATGGAAGAGTTTCCACAACACATTATTGAGTGATAAAGGCAAAGTATATAAAAGAGCATTATGGTATCTTTAAGTTTTGAAAAAGGATTTATGTTCACATTTTTAATATATACATAGAAAGTTTTTTGAAGAATATACAAAATCTTACCAGTGTTTATGATAACCTAGTATAGGAGGGAGATTATACTTTTTGGTATAGTTTGAATTTCTTTCTACCATGTACATTTATAAACTCTTGTTTGTTTAAATAGTTTTAAAAATGATTCTTTTTTTCTTTTTAAGGAATAATAGGAAAAATAATTCACACTTTCACTGATTTTAACATAAGTGCTTAGGACACTATTTGTTAGCATGTTAGTATGGGGCTCAACTGCCACTATTTGGGGGTTTGCCAAGTTATTATGAAAGACTGCTATCTTTTGCATTGTGCATAACCAATCAGTAAAGAAAAGAGGAGCCAGGCGAGGTGGCTGTAATCCTAGCTCTCTGGGAGGCTGAGGTGGGTAGATCGTTTGAGCTCAGGAGTTCGAAACCAACTTGAGCAAGAACGAGACCCCGTCTCTACTATAAATAAAAAGAAATTAATTGGCCAACTAATATATATAGAAAAAATTAGCCAGGCATGGTGGCGCATGCCCTGTAGTCCCAGCTACTTGGGAGGCTGAGGCAGCAGGATTGCTTGAGCCTAGGAGATTGAGGTTGCTGTGAGCTAGGCTGACGCCAGGGCACTCACTCTAGCTTGGGCAACAAAGTGAGACTCTGTCTCAGAAAAAAAAGAGGAGACATTCTAAGCCTTACCAATTTGCTTGTTTTGAATAAATTTTGGATGATATATAGTATGATAGAAATAGAAGAGAAAATTACATCTATAGCTTTTATTTTGTTTTAAATTCCTGTATTAATCATAACTTTAGTACCTAATACCTAAGTGACCTTTCAGCTATATCACTGGGACATTTCCTAGCAGATAGTCTCATATGTAACATGACCAAAAGTGTTTCCATCAACTTGTTTTCTAAATTACTAGGTTTTCTCCTTGAATTCCTGTTATTATCAAAGGTGATCTGATTTACCCAGTAATCTAGTCTGAGAGTCTCAAAATAATCTTGACTCTTCATCTATATTTGTTTAGTTGCTAAGTTTTACCATTTTTTTTTCTATACAGTGTTTTGTATTTCTCTTTTTACTGTCATTTAGTTAATTTCCTTTCTTTAATTATTGTAGTATTTGACTATTTCCCTTTTATTCCTCCTGCAATGTTATGTTGTATCATTGCTAAATAATCTTTTAAAAATGCTAATGTTGTCATATTATTTCATTACTCAGAAATCGTAATTGGCTCCCTTATTTGCTTTCAAGATAATTGTAGTTTCACCCTTTCCTTATTTCCCATTGTTATTCAACATAAATGTGTCTTAATTTTCTTCCTGTACTTTTTCAATATTCTTTTCTTTAAATGTCTTTTCAACCTTTGACCAATCTCTGTTGTTACTTTTTTCCCTCTGAATTCCATCTGTTCAGTAAGACTCTTTATTTTGGAATGAGCTGGGTATGTTTGAGAGACCAGTTTGCTTGGAGAGTAGGAATGAGGGAAAAATGATAAGAGGGGAAGTTGAGAGGTAGCCAGGTTATGTTTGGACATTGGGAATCATGGTAAGAATTTGGATTTGATTTTAAATGCAACTGGAAGATACTGTCACAGAGTCTGGTGATCTAATTTGTGCTTTTAAAGAAATTTCCTGGACAATTTATGCAGAATGTGCTATAGAGGAGCTAGAGTTGACATAGAAAAACCAGTTAGGAGTTAGTTAATAGTAATTGAAGGGATAAAGAGGAAAGAAGATGGTAAATAGTCAAATTTTGGTTTTATTTTGATGTTAGATCCAAATGGTCTTCCTGATGGATTGGATGTCTGTATTTAGGGAAAGGGAGGATTTAAAGATGCATCTGGGTTTTTTTTTATTTTTAGCTGCTTTTGGCGCGAAAGATCGCATCTGGGTTTTTTACCTGAAAAAATTGATAGATGGTGATGCCATTTACTGAGAAATAGAAGCCTTGATGAACAATAGGCTGTGTGTTTATATGTCTGTTTGGGGGAGTTGAGGAAAAGAGGAATGTCCAAATAACTTTTGTCTGTGTTAAAGTTCAGGTGCTTGCTAGAATTTAAGCTGAAGTGTTAAGTAGACAATTGGATATGTGAGTTTAGAACTCAAGATGGTGGGCCAGGCGTGGTGGCTCATGCCTGTAATCCTGGCACTCTTGGAGGCCAAGGCGGGCGGATTGCTCAAGGTCAAGAGTTCGAAACCAGCCTGAGCAAGAGCGAGACCCCGTCTCTACTATAAATAGAAAGAAATTAATTGGCCAACTAAAAAATATATATATAAAATTAGCCAGGCATGGTGGCGCATGCCTGTAGCCCCAGCTACTCGGGAGGCTGAGGCAGTAGGATTGCTTGAGCCCAGGAGTTTGAGGTTGCTGTGAGCTAGGCTGACGCCAGGGCACTCACTGTAGCTTGGGCAACAAAGTGAGACTCTGTCTAAAAAAAAAAAAAGAACTCAAGATGGTGGACCAGAGATTGAGATTTAGGGTTCAACAATGTATAAATGGTTTTAAGAACCAGATAAAAATGAGACTACCCAGGACAAAAGCCTGGACCTTTATACCAGTGTGTAAGAGCATGTGCTGTTAATTCATTTAACAAGTATATATTGAGTGCCTACTCTATGTCTGGCACTGATTCAAGTACATAGTATACATTGGTAAGTACAATTGACAAAAGATTCATGCTTACATTCTAATAAGGAAAGATAGTCTGTAAATAATAAATGTAACAACTATAGTGTGTTAGAGGGTGTTAAATGCTACATACAGAGAGAAGAAAAAGTAGCATGGGGATAGGGCAGGTTGCAGTGTGGACCAGTCTAACTTACCAACAAAAAAGGTTTTAATTTGCTCCCTCCAGATTTTAATTTGTTCCCTCCATATTTTAATGTTCCCTCCAAAATAGAATTTCAGTTTTAAAAAGACTTACGAAAAAAACATTATGTGTTTTTTTTAAATTTCCCCACTGTACTAAATTAAATGAGCTTCACTGCTTATTGATTTGGTGCTAAATATCATAGAATAAAACTGATTAATTTTTTAAAAGAATGAAACTTTTCTCTATAAAGCTACACTAGGGAACAGAAAGAGCTTTTAAGGTTATTTGATAGTAATAACAATTATAAATGTCTATATTGAAAGGCTTGATAGTTCTGAAATGGATCACAGTGAAAATGAAGATTACACAATGTCTTCACCTTTGCCGGGGAAAAAAAGTGACAAGAGAGAAGACTCTGATCTTGTAAGGGTGAGATATTTGCATTGATTTTATACTATTAATAATTGTACTATATAAATAGTAATTTTTACACTGAAACCAGTTAACATTACTATCAAATTTGACATTTGATTTTCTTTTAGTGGTTTTAATCACAAATTTGAGTTTATAATTATCTGTTACTGTGTAATTTAAGTATATTGAATCTCTGTGCTTCTTCTCATTGTGATACATCTTAATTCTTAGGTCTTTGGAATGAAACATGCCAGTTCCATACTCAGAATTGCTTGTTTTTTGGGGGTTTGGCGTTTTTTTGTTTGTTTGTAAACACAGTATGTTTAAACTTAACCATAGAGAATGAGAATGGAACAAGAGTTCTTCAAGGCTTTTCCATTTAGTTGATTTTTTGAGCCTTTTACTAAATAAGCTTCTAGTAAAGGTAGAAAATGCCGCAGTTCTCAAAGTTCTTATTCAGTTTTTAAATCTTTATATAAATGATAATCTGTGTGATAGACACAATTTGTAAATGTCATTTGAAGAAAATTTGGTAAAGTTTTAGTATATATACAGAATACAGTTATGTATTCCAGCACAACTCAATGGACTTAATAATTGGGCTCATTTTGACTTTTTGGCTCATCTTCTAACTATTTCCTGAATAAATAATTAGGCTCTCTGAATCAGTTTTCTTATGTGTAAACTGTAGATATTTAGTTGCATTTATCAGAATAAATGAATTAGGCCAGGCGCTGTGGCTCACGCCTGTAATCCTAGCTCTTGGGAGGCCGAGGCGGGTGGATTGCTCAAGGTCAGGAGTTCAAAACCAGCCTGAGCAAGAGCGAGACCCCGTCTCTACTATAAACAGAAAGAAATTAATTGGCCAACTGATACATATAATATAAAAAAAAAAAATTAGCCGGGCATAGTGGCACATGCCTGTAGTCCCAGCTACTCGGGAGGCTGAGGCAGAAGGATCACTCGAGCCCAGGAGTTTGAGGTTGCTGTGAGCTAGGCTGACGCCACGGCACTCACTCTAGCCTGGACAACAAAGTGAGACTCTGTCTCAAAAAAAAAAAAAAAAAAAAAGAATAAATGAATTAGCCTAAATGAATTGTTGCTGCTGTTTTATTGTTGTTATAATGAGTAATACTATTGATTAATGGCTATTATAGTGATAAAAGTTAAAGTGTTTGAATCTACTTGATTAATAGAGGTAGGGAATTATCAACAAAATAATTACTATTGCTTTCTCTGTCCCTCTTGTTTGCTTCCACTGGCCTAATATTACACATCTCAGTGTTTTTTGGAGGTTTCTTCAGCAATTTATTTTGCCAGATTGTTTCTCTTTCTACTTAGAAAAATTATCCTAAAATGCTTACCACATCCTTACTACATGTACTGTAAATTCTGATGTTTATTGGCTGTTTAAAAATGTCACCTAAGCAAATTAAAAGTTGATCATTTAGTCTGAAAGGAATCTTGTTATCTGGATTTACAAAATCAAGGATTTACAAAAGAGAATCCTTGATTTGGAAAAGCTATTTATGTCTTCTAGTTCTAGTTCTTACTTAGTGCAAAAATTCATTATTATTCATGAGATTTGGTCACCATATTCTTGAAAATGACTTAAATGGAGAGTTCATGATTTCTCTCATTTGTTAGAAAAATCTACTAGGTCACTAATACCCACACCCATATTGTACCCATAGCCACATGCTGCTCCTTCAAACCGCAAGAAAGTTGGGAAACTTGGTTTTTATTAATTCTTAATATTTCTTATTCCATATCTACTTCTATCTTTTGAAGCAGTAAAGAGCAAAGTCTACTCTGTGTCTCATAGAACAGTTTGGAATTTCTGAGTTCTTGAAATTTATTTGTATAATTGTAATGGAGGCCTTTTACTATCTGTTATGGCATGGATAGCATGTAACGTTGGGTTTAGAGGTGCTAGAAGAACCTTATTAAATAAGCTGGTTTTGACTAAAGAACCCTCAAAGAGATGAGCATTATGAAATACAAATTCAATTTAAAGACCCACAGATTATAGTGAAAGAGTACAGCTTCACATTGAAATTTCACAGCAAAGGAATTATTCTTTATATACATTTATGTTCAGATATTTAGCTTTGTAAATAACATCTTTTCCCTATTTCTTACTGCTGACCTCAGTTTTATACTCTGTTTTTAAAATAACATAGTGTAGGATGAAAAAGAAATCAGAGACTGTGGTGTTTGAGGAAATTGGATTATTTTATAATATTGTGGACACTGGATTTTGTATTTACCATCAACCTATTCCAAAGCATAGAGGAATTCAACCACCTTTTTAGATCTTCAGACATCAAAAAGAATTGTAGCATTTAAAATTAGAAGTGACATTTTAAATTTAGTTTGAATTTTTCTCTTATCTTTTGATCTTTGAATAACAGCAGTTAATTTTAAATTTATACACAAAAACTCTAAATACTAACAAACTAAATGTAGTCATTTATAGATCTTCTTCCCCCCAATGTAAGGATAGATTATTGTTAAAAAATATTTTAATATAATATATTAAATTAATAAACCAAATAGGAAAAACAAAAACATGATAATTTCAGATCACACCAAGAAGACATGCATAACATTTAAAATCCGTTCTTGACAAATATGAATACTTAGTAAACTAGTTCAAGAGGGGTATTTAACATGCTAAAAGTTTTATCTATTTTAAATCGGTAGTCAATTTCATTCTTCTTAAAGGCAAAATACTTTGAAGTATTCTTATTAAAAATCAAGCAACCTGCTGTCACCACTATTTTTAAAAATTGTTTTAGAATGTTCGACCAATTAAAAAAGACATGAAGTAGAAGTTAGAGGTATAAACTGGGCGTAGTGGTTCATTCCCATAATCCTATCACTTTGGGAGTATCTCTTGAGCTCAGAAGTTTGAGAACAGCCTGAGCAACAGTGAAACTCCGTTGCTACTAAATATAGGAAAATTAGCTGGGTGTGGTGGCATCAGCTTGTAGTCCCAGGTACTCAGGAAGCTGCAGCAGGAGGATCACTTGAGCCCAGGAGTTTGAGATTGTAGTGAGCTACGATGACACTACTGCCCTCTGCCCAGGGCGACAGAGCAAGACTCTGTCGTGGAAAAAAAAAAAAAAAAAAAAGAGGTATAACAATGAAAAAGAACAGAGAATTCTTTATTTTTGTAGTCTTAGAAAAATAATAGAAGCAATTGAAAAATAAGAATGCAACATGGTATTTTATACACATGTATGTATGTATTTAACTAACTCATCTTGTTTTATATCAGATATGCATTTTTGGGAAAGGGGATTTTCTTCATCACAATAACCACTGCAACAATAAAATTACATAGATAGGATAGATAGAGTGACTGATGGACTTAAATATAACCTTAAAAAGAAGTAGGGAGAACCTATGTGGAGGAAAATCTAAAAACTGAGATACATAGAAGACTTAAAGAAAGAGAAGACAATTCCATGTTCCTCCACAGGGAAAAGGAATAAAAAAAGATGAAAGTTCTAAGTGAATATAAAATTGGAAAATTCCAGTGTGGTTTTGTTTCAAGTTCATTTGGAAAAATAAGCAGATATAAAAAAGAGGAGTAATAAAGATAGGATCAGCCTTTCCTGACACAAACATATTTAGTTATAGTTGTGAAATATTGTGCTTCTGTTAACAATAGTCCAGAAACATTCTTCTTTTTGAAAACATAATACAAAATAAAGGAAGCATTACAAGTCAGTGATTCTGAAATGATTGGATATCTCTTTTGGTGTGGGAGAAAACAGTTTAGAACCTCATTTTACATCCTGTTCTGAAACAAGATACAATAGTGTCTTAGCTTGGGCTACCATAACAAAATACCATACACTGAGTAGCTTAAACAATAGGAATTTATTTTCTCACAGTTCTGGAAGCTGGGAGTGCAAGATGAGGGCTTGTGAGAGCACTTTTCCTGGCTGGCAGATGCTGCCTTCTCGCTAGCTATGTCCTCACATCAGCGGCGGGGAGGAGGAGCACATGCAAGCATTCTGGTGTTTCTTATAAGGGCATTAATCCCATTTGAGGACTCCACCCTCATGACCTTATCTCAACCAAATTATATTCCACAGGTCCCATCTCCAAATATCATCACATTTGAGGGGTTAGAGCTTCAACATATGAATTGGCAGGGCAGTGGTGGGGTGTGTATGAGGGGAATAATTCAGTCCATAGCATATGGAAAAAAACATTTAAACATATACTAAAGTATAGAAGAATGTGGCTCCATTATAACAGGTAAGAAAATTTTTATAAACTTACCTAGGTGATTGATATCCGATAACACTAAGAGTCTAGTAAACAAAGTAGGCAAAGCACACAATACCAAGCACATAATAGGCAGTTCACAGATAGGAAATGCAGTGACTAAACATAACAATACAGGTAATCCAATAGTTTTTGTTGTTTCCTTTTCACTGATTTTTAAGAGATATAAGTTGGTGTAGACTTTTTGGAAATTAACTTGATAATTATAAACATTCACACATACACTTTATTCCTGAGTTCCTGGATAATTTTTTTGGTCTCCATCAGCTGGTTTGCATATAAATTCTCTGAATATAGACTAGGATTTTATTTTAAATTTGAAAGCCACTGATTTATTTTTATTTTCTTGTTTTCAATTATACCTAAAAAGGTATAATTGAATCTCTGATTCAGAAGTGTTTCTAAAATTTTTAATAAATGAAGAATATTTTTTTTTGTTTGTTTGTTTTTAGAAAATAGAGGGGTTTTTTATTTTTTAATTTTTTTTTTATTTTGGCATATTATGGGGGTACAGATTTTAAGGTTTCAATAAATGCCCATTTCCCCCCTCCCCCCAAAAGTCTGAGTCTCCATCATGACCATCCCCCAGATGGTGCACATCTCACTCATTATGTATGTATATACCCACCCCCCTCCCCCCTCCCACCTGCCCAATACCCTATTACTGTAGTACCTATGTGTCCACTTAGGTGCTACTCAGTTAATACCAGTTTTCTGGAGAATATATCTGGTGCTTGTTTTTCCATTCTTGGGATACTTCACTTAGTAGTATGGGTTCCAGCTCTAACCAGGAAAATATAAGATGTGCTATATCACCATTGTTTCTTAGAGCTGAATAGTACTCCATGGTATACATATACCACATTTTATTAATCCATTCTTGGATTGATGGGCACTTGGGCTGTTTCCACAGCCTTGCAATTATGAATTGTGCTGCTATAAACATTCGAGTGCAGGTGTCTTTTTTGTAGAGTGTCACTGGATCATTTGGGTAGATGCCCAGCAATGGGATTGCTGGATCAAATGGTAGATTCACTTGTATCGCTTTAAGGTATCTCCATATTGCTTTCCACAGAGGTTGAACTAGTTTGCAGTCCCACCAGCAGTGTAGGAGTGTTCCTCTCTCTCCGCAACCACGCCAGCATTTATTGTTTGGAGATTTTTTGATAAAGGCCATTCTCACTGGGGTTAAGTGATATCTCATTGTGGTTTTGATTTGCATTTCCCTGATGATTAGAGATGTTGAGCATTTCTTCATATGTTTGTTGGCCATTCTTCTGTCTTCTTTAGAAAAATTTCTGTTCAAGTCCTTTGCCCACTTTTTAATGGGGTTATTTGATTTTTTCTTCCTAATTTTCGTGAGTTCTAAGTATATTCTAGTTATCAGTCCCTTATCGGATGCATAGGATGCAAAAATTTTCTCCCATTCTGTAGGTTGTCTGTTTACTTTCATGACTATTTCTTTGGCTGTGCAGAAGCTTTGTAGTTTGATCATGTCCCATTTATTTATTTTTGTTGCTGCTGTGATTGCCTTTGGGGACTTCTTCATAAACTCTTTGCCCAGGCCGATGTCTAGGAGAGTGTTTCCAACTTTTTCCTCTAGAGTTCTAATAGTTTCATATCTTAGGTTTAAGTCTGTTATCCAGCGTGAATTGGTTTTTGTGAGAGGTGAAAGGTGTGGGTCCTGTTTTAGCCTTCTACAGGTGGCTATCCAGTTTTCCCAGCACCATTTATTGAAGAGAGATTCTTTTCCCCAGCATATGTTTTTGTCTGCTTTGTCAAAGATGAGATGGCTATATGAGGATGGTTTTATATCAGGATTCTCACATCTGTTCCACTGGTCAATATTCCTGTTTTTGTGCCAATACCATATTGTTTTAATTACTACAGCTTTGTAGTATAGTTTGATATCTGGCATATTAATGCCTCCCATTTTGTTTTTGTTGCCTAGAATTGCTCTTGATATTCGGGGTCTTCTTTGGTTCCATACGAAGCGTAAAATTATTTTTTCTATATCTGTGAAGAATGCTGATGGGATTTTAATAGGTATTGCATTGAATCTGTAGATCAGTTTGGGTAGTATAGACATTTTGATGATATTGAGTCTGCCGATCCACGAGCATGGTATGGATTTCCATCTGTTTACATCCTCTGCTATTTCCTTCCTCAGTGTTTCATAGTTCTCCCTGTAGAGGTCTTTTACCTCTTTGGTTAAATATATTCCTAGGTACTTTAATTTCTTTGTTGCTATTGTGAAGGGAATTGAGTCTTTGATTTGGTTCTCAATTAGATTGTTGTTGGCGTATATGAATGCCTCTGATTTCTGTGTATTGATTTTGTATCCTGAGACTTTACTAAACAACATCCAACCCAACAGAATGATCAGTAATCTACCTTACCTATCAGTTCTCTCAATAAATGTGAATGGCTTAAACTCTCCACTCAAGAGACATAGGCTGGCTGAATGGATAAGAAAATACAGGCCAAGTATATGCTGTCTTCAGGAAACACATCTAACCTGCAAGGATGCATATAGACTAAAAATAAAAGGGTGGAGATCAATATTCCAAGCAAATAGAAGCCAAAAGAAGGCTGGTGTGGCAGTTCTAATTTCAGACGATTTAGTTTTTAAACCAACAAAAGTAGTAAAAGACAAAGAGGGTCATTATATAATGGTGAAGGGCACAGTCCAACAAGAAGAGATAACAATTTTAAATATATATGCACCCAACTTAGGTGCACCCAGATTCATAAAGCAAACCTTACTGGAGCTAAGCAAATGGATTAATAGCAACTCCATAATCGCCGGAGATTTCAACACCCCACTGACGGCACGAGACAGATCCTCCAAACAGAAAATTAATAAAGAAATAATGGACTTAAACAAAACTCTAGAACAATTGGGTCTGACAGACATCTACAGAACATTCTACCCAAAATCCACTGAATATACGTTCTTCTCATCAGCTCACGGGACATTCTCTAAGATTGACCATATCCTAGGACACAAAGAAAATCTCAAGAAATTTAAAAAAATAGAAATCATACCATGTACCTTCTCAGATCACAGTGGAATAAAACTAGAAATCAACCCTAACAGAAACTCACATTTCTACACAAAAACGTGGAAATTAAACAACCTCCTACTAAATGATTACTTCGTAAATGAAGAAATCAAGACGGAAATAAAAAACTTCTATGAAGAAAACGACAATGGAGAGACAAGTTATCAACTCCTCTGGGACACAGCTAAAGCAGTTCTGAGAGGAAAGTTTATCTCCATAAATGCCTATAACCAAAAGACAAGAAGATCACAAATAGACAATCTAATGAAACGACTCAAAGAGCTGGAAAAAGAAGAACAGACCAACCCCAAACCCAGCAGAAGAAGTGAAATCAACAAGATCAAATCAGAACTAAACGAAATTGAAAACAGGAAAGCTATTCAGGAGATTAATAAAACAAAAAGTTGGTTCTTTGAAAAAATAAACAAAATTGACACACCATTGGCTAAGCTAACGAAAAGCAGAAAAGAGAAATCTCTAATAAGCTCCATCAGGAATAAAAAAGGAGATATCACAACTGATCCCAAAGAGATACAAGATACAATTTATGAATACTACAAAAATCTTTATGCACACAAACTGGAAAATGTGGAGGAAATGGACAAATTTCTAGAAACACACAGCCTCCCTAGGCTCAACCAGGAAGAAGTAGATTCCCTGAACAGACCAATCTCAACAGCTGAAATAGAAACAGCAATTAAAAATCTCCCTAAAAAGAAAAGTCCTGGTCCAGATGGCTTCACACCTGAATTTTACCATACTTACAAAGAAGAACTAGTACCTATCTTGCAGAAACTATTCCACAACATCGAGAAGAACGGAAACCTCCCCGACACCTTTTATGAAGCGAATATTACTCTGATACCAAAACCAGGAAAGGATGCAACAAAAAAAGAAAACTACAGACCAATATCCCTAATGAATATAGATGCAAAAATTTTCAACAAAATCTTAGCTAACCGAATCCAGACACTTATCAAAAAAATAATCCACCACGACCAAGTGGGCTTCATCCCAGGGATGCAGGGATGGTTCAACATACGTAAATCTATAAATGCAATTCACCACATCAACAGAAGCAAAAACAAAGACCACATGATTCTTTCAATAGATGCAGAAAAAGCTTTTGACAAAATTCAACACCCTTTCATGATACGAACACTTAAGAAAATAGGCATAGAAGGGACATACCTAAAAATGATACAAGCCATATATGACAGACCCATAGCCAACATCATACTGAATGGGGAAAGATTGAAATCATTCCCACTTAGAACTGGAACCAGACAAGGCTGCCCACTATCTCCACTTCTGTTCAACATAGTGCTGGAAGTCTTGGCTACAGCAATCAGACAGGAAAATGGAATCAAAGGTATCCAAATAGGGGCAGAAGAGATCAAACTTTCACTGTTTGCTGATGATATGATATTGTATCTAGAAAACCCCAAGGATTCAACCAAGAAACTCCTGGAACTGATCAATGAATTTAGTAAAGTCTCAGGATACAAAATCAAGAATATTTTTAACTTTTATATCTTGTAACTTCCATTTGCAAAATAAAAATAGTTCTTTTATGATGTTGTAAGCATAATATATAACATAGTTGACATTTTATGTCTTACGTACTGTGTGGTGTAAAGTAAGAATTACTTAAATTGACTATCAAAACATACTTTAGTATAGTTTTCCTTTAGGACCAAGCATTGAATTTAGAATGTTCTTTTTAATGAAATAGCTTTGCACTAAAATTTATAACTTAATAAGATACTTACCTTGAGAGGTTTCTTTTTAAGGCACTAGCTTAAAAGTAAGAATGAAAATTTACCTTCTTACTCCAGAGAATTTTTTTAAATTAAAAACTATTAACGAAAGCAAGTAAATAGTTATGATTCTGATGTATCTAAGAACTGTATACTTCAGTTAGGTACATGTTTATGACAAATATGGATAATTTGTTCTTGAAAATATGCACATTAACAATTTTATAAATATAAATTGTGGTATTCCCTCCCCCCCCTTAGTCTGAATTGGAGAAGCCTAGAAGCCGTAAAAAAACACCCGTCACAGACCCAGAGGAGAAATTAGGTGTGGATGACCTGACTAAGTTGGTGCAGGAACAGAAACCGAAAGGCAGCCAGAGAGGTCGGAAAAGAGGCCACACAGCTTCAGAATCGGATGAACAGCAGTGGCCTGAGGAAAAGAGGCTTAAAGAAGATATATTAGAAAATGAAGATGAACAGAACAGTCCACCAAAAAAGGGTAAAAGAGGCCGTCCACCAAAACCTCTTGGTGGAGGTACACCAAAAGAGGAGCCAACAATGAAAACCTCTAAAAAAGGAAGCAAAAAAAAATCTGGACCTCCAGCAGCAGAGGAAGAGGAAGAAGAAGAAAGACAAAGTGGAAATACAGAACAGAAATCAAAAAGCAAACAGCACCGAGCATCAAGGAGAGCACAGCAAAGGTAAGTATGTGTAACTCTAAACTACATATATTTAGTTACTATATTATATGTCATAATTTGATGCTATCCACATTTGGGTCTTCCCCAAAGCAGAACAGAATCTCCTGAAACTAGTGCAGTTGAATCCACACAATCCACACCACAGAAAGGACGAGGAAGACCATCAAAAACGCCATCACCATCACAACCAAAAAAAAATGTGTAAGTTATAAATAATATTAAATTTCAAACCAATTTCAAATTATTTTGCAAAAGTTCATAAATTTATAAACATATATATTGTTGCATGTAAATTCCATGTATGTAGCCCCATTACACCAGGTAAGAAAATTGTTATAAACTTACCTAGGTGATTGATGTCCCCGTTAACCCCCTGGTAACAGGTGTAGGAAAATCTTTATAAATGAATAGCAAATAGTTTATTATTTCCTATATAGACATTATAGTATCTAAAGACGAAAAGGTATTTTTAAATAATTACCACATATTGACCAGGTTGCCTTGTCATTCCACTTTACAATTTTTCTTGTTTCCCATCAGTACCTTTTCCTTTAAAAAAAAAAAAACAGGTTTTACACTTCCGCTTTTATTCTTTGAACTTATAGTAGGAAGGTAACAGGCATTATTTTTCTTAAATTATATCCATAGAAATTAATTAGCACATGTTGATCTCAAGTTTTTGATATTTTGGTTTTGTTTGTTTTCTAATCTAATTTATTTATAGCTATATATGGTTTTAGATGTTTACACAAACATGTTTATAAGAGAAGTGTAGTAACAAATCTGTATCCAGCATTATTTAATGTCACAAGACCATCAATTCTATAATTTATAGATTTAGCAGTATTTTTCTTCTCATTTATGTAAGTGGAAGTAGAATAGCATGTCCTCTACTAGTCAGAAATTTTGCACACTTTCTCTGAGAGTAATCCGAATAATACATCAGTGGCTTGACTTTGAAGAGTTGCCAGCACACCTTGGTTAATTACTTGATTATCTTAGTGTTTTTCCTATTCCTGTGTATTTCACAGAAAGAGGAAAAGTACCTGAGTGTCTAGCCAGTATTTCATGCCTTCTTTCATGTAATTTTTCTGTCAGGTTAAAAATAAAGGTAAGTATGTTTTTGTGGCAGCTTCATACATAAATGTGTTTGGATTCAACCAAAGAGCATCACTATTTCTAAACAAAGGATTCTTAAGGAATATGAAATGACCAAGATGTAACAAGGAAATAACAAACCTCATAACTTTAGTTTATATTTGGGCATCACAAAATTAAGGGCTTAAATTATTATTGTATTATCTCCTAAAATTACATACATCCTCCCATGAATGTTCTAAATCAAACAAGTATTTCTTTAAAAAAAAATCAATATAGAAGGAGATTCTGTGCTCTATCTTGGAAGCTTTTTGTATCTTCCCTTCACTGAGAAGCTCTTTTTTTAGAGCTAGTATATAACATATGTTATGATTTATCTGTTTTTCTTGTTCTGACCTCAATGGAATCTCATGAGGTTATTATTTTCCATGTAATTTCTATAGTTTCTTCATTAATTCTGAAAAACTGAACCAAGTAAAAACATTGCTTAGTTTGAGTATAAATTAAACAGTACATATTTTGGATTATTTATAGAAGTCATAAACTATGTCCCTAATTTAAAAAAGTAAATATCAAGAAGGATCCATTTGACTAGATGGTGCTATTACACATTTTTGATGCCTCCTATGTTTCAGAGAGCACTAAGTGCTAGGGTATATAGTGGCACAAAACAGACATGGTTCTTATGGACCTTACCATCTAATGGGTATGCAGTCATTAATCACATATAAATATGGGATTATGAATTGTGATGTGTGCCCTGAAGGAAAAATTTAGGGTGCAATAAGAGAATGTAAGGAGAGGACTGGGGAGTTGGGCAAGTATTCTCTCTTTGGAAAGTGACAATGAGTTGATTACTTGAGAATAGTAGGCAGATTACTTGAGGATAGACTGGCAGGGAGTAGGGAGAGAAACATTCCAGATGGAGAGAACACTGTATTTGAAGTGTCTGAAATGCGAAAAATCTTGGCAAAATCAGAGAGCTGAAGGAAGGCAGGGGTTTGCTGGATTGTAGTTGTGGGGAGCTGGGGAGCAGAGAGAGGTGAGAACCAACAGGTAGGCAAGGACCATCTGCAGGTCCTTGTATACTATGTTAAGGAAATTTACAAAATTCTTAGTTCAGTGGGGATCTATGTAGAGGGAGTGACATCATCTGTTTTTGTTCTTGTATTTGTAAAAGATTACTCTGTAAAGAGAAGAGTCAAGATGGAAATGGTTTGAATTAGGTGGTAGCAATGGAGGTGTGGAGAAAATTGAATGGATTTGAGATGTCTATAAGTCAAATCCATAAGGTCAGATAAGACTGATATACTGTTTTCTGCTCAAAGCAGAAATTCTGCTCAGTGGACATAGACACCCTTTACTGAGTTAGGAAGGATGAAAGGAAGAGCACATATTGGGTTATGTTTTGAAATTCTTTATGATACAGTCTCAGTCACATTTATTTTTGTTAGTAGGTGGGTCTTTGTAGGTAAGATTCTGTGATTAAACACTAGTTTAGGGTTCCAAATATAAAAAAAAATTCTGATCTCATGAAATGGTTTAGGATAAAATTGATAAGAGAATTCATGAAATACTTGAAGCTTTTTTTCTAATGAGGTAGTCTACTTAAAGATTGGAATGTTCATTTTGTTTTATATGTGTTTTACTCTAGCCGTGTAGGACGCTCCAAACAAGTAGCTACTAAAGAGAATGATTCAAGCGAAGAAGTAGATGTGTTTCAGGGAAGTTCTCCTGTCAATGATGATATTCCACAGGAAGAAACAGAAGAAGAGGAAGTTTCTACAGTAAATGTATGTGTTTGTTAAAGAGTCATGTGATGTAGTATGGGTTATAAAAATAGAGTTGATAAAGGTCTGATACATTTAGCACTTTCTGTGTCTTACAATTTTAAGTATTTATATATTTTTCTTCATTAGTTTTGTAGTGTCATTTCATCTACCATCTTGGAGAATGGAGATAATGTCTTTTATGAAAACCTGAAACTTAGTGAAAATAACAGATGTAGCTTAGTGAAAGTGTAAATGTCAAGTCTATATTGAATGTAGAGAAGTACAGTATCATTCTAATATTTACACTTTAAGCATTTAAGCTGTACCTTGACGTTAGGACACTGATATCCTTTAAGTGTACTATTGTTTATATTTTATTAACTTTCTGATTGATGTTTCAGTTTGAGTTTCACAATAGAAACTATAAGTTAGTTACACGGAATAAAATAACATATTAACTAAAATCAGCCTTTGGAATTGAAGTGCAAGCTAAATGAGAATTCATAAAATTGGTAATAGATACTTCTTTGCAAAAGTAGGGATGTGGTGCTTCTTGAGAGACCTATTTTTAAAGTAATGAATGGCTTTGCAGGTTAATATGTCTCAGATATTTCTCTTTGGAAAAAATGTAATTAACACATTTAAGTAAGTGCTGTTCTCTTGATACACTAATGCTGATCTTGACATACTAATTTTTGGATCAGCTCAGCCAGCCCTCTTTGTTTAAGAAACAGGAGTTCTATGATCAGTTTCCAAAGTTGGTCTCTGCCACTCTGTTCTATTTAATGTGATAAGCACTATCTGCACCAAGATTCATTTATGTGAATGAGTGAGTCAAAACAAAGGAAAATGTGCTGAATTGCGGTCTAAAATTACCTTGGCTTGTTTCTTAAAGACTTTTTGGAGGATATAAAAATAAGGCTGGAAGAGTCTTTAGTGATTGATGTCTTCATCAGAGAAAAACTACACAGTAAATTAATTGAATTAAAACCCTGTTCTTTTTCTGTTAATGCTGACCTTTTTTCAACTAAAGTTCAGTGCTGATAAATGATTGCCAATAAATGATAGTATGTTTGACTTTTAGGTTATTTATGTGTATTTGGTAGTTGTTAAAATCCAAACTCAGCAACTACTTTCCCAGAAACACAGCTATAAGTGTAAGTTCATAAATGTCAAATGTTTTCTTTTACCACAGAAACGTAAGTAGAAAAATGATTAATCTGTTTGCAATTGTTTTTCTTGCTGTGGTCATTGACTTTTGTTCATTTTCCTTAAAATTATTCGATAGAGAAGTAAAATAATTTTCTCTTTTACTGTTCTGGGAAAGGCTATTTATAGGCATGTAAGAGTTCAGATATTTTAGCATTCTAAATACATAGAATAACTATGTATTTCCGCCAGGGCGGAAAGTTATTATAAAAGGAGAAAGGTTTCAGGGAAAGGAAAGCAAAGAAAATCAGGAACAAGTGAGAATAAAGATTGTTTAAAATAATTACTGTTATGTCTTATAAATTAAGCATCTGGTGACTTTTCAGGTACGACGGAGAAGTTCTAAAAGGGAAAGGCGATGAACAAATGTAATTAAGAACTTTCTGAAAGCTTCGGAAAAACTAATTTTTTGTCAAGCCTGAGGCTGAATAAAGCCTTTGATGCACAAAATGGGACTGCTGAAGAGTGGACAGTTGGACCTTACTTTGATGACCCTGTGTATTTTGTGGTCACATGCTTTAGCCATACGCATGATAACATTGACTATGGAGTCTTGTGAAGGTGTAATGTGCGATGGCTATGTAGACATAAACTAAAGAAGAAACTTGTAAATATCTTTTTTCTTTTTTTAATGTTTCTGACTTCTAAAGTGCTTGTATAGCTTTTATCTGCGGCTTTAAACTGACAGTACCCAACTGTTTATTGGATCTATTGATTTGAAAAGAGTTTGTTAGAATAGATCTTAAGCAGTAATCTGTCAGTGTTTGTATTTGTATTCTTTGCAATTTTACTGTGAAAAAAATTTTTTCAACAATTGGTGTCATTTTCTTGATGTCACTATTTGTTGGAGAATTAAATGTTCTCTTTCCCTTGTGTATCTTACCTAGTGTTTACTTCTGGGCACCCTTAATCTTCAGAGGTGCTAAATTGTCTGCCATTACACCAGAACAATGCCTCTGATAAGAGTACATCATGCAAATTGTGAAATAGTCTTGAAGTTGTTGGATTACTTTACACCTCAGTATTGGTCCCAGAATTTTCTGGCCTGTTATGGCAATGAAAATTTTAAGAAGAAAGAGATTTAAAATATTCTAATTTTAAAGAGTGTGTTATAAAATAATGTACTGAATTCTTTATCCCATTTCATCATCCCTTTTCAGTTTTTATTAATCTACTGTATCAATAAAATTCTGTAATTTGAATGAGTTTTTAATAGTCTAGAATGTTATTGTGTATAGATATTTCCTCTTGAACATTATGTTCAGAAAATGCAAATTATTACACTATAATATAAAATCTGATATATACACATTAGAAAAATTCCAGTTCTCCATAACAGTGTAAAGTTAATCAGAAAGAAAAATTTTATTGATGCAGTGTGTCTTTATAAAGCTGTTCTTGAAAGCCAAGTGTTTTGTATTTTATAGTGAGTTGCATGTTTATGAAAAAAAGTGCTGAAAATGGGATGTGCTCTTTTCTGTAAATTCATATTTAGCCATAGTATATGATAGATTGCCCCATAGTTTTTCATCAAGAGTTTATTATTGTACTTTATTTTGGAGCCAAAAACTTGTTTTGGGGGGAGGGGCAGGGTAGAAGTCATATATCCAACTGTATCAGCTCCTGTAGGGTTTTACAGTCTTAGGAACTTTAAATGAAGTTCCACTTTGTCCACATTGGGAGAAGTGGAAATTTATTTGGATTTAGAGCAGATCTTTTTTTCTTTAATAGAATCTGCAAGATGTAGAAACAAATTACTTAAGGTAGTATCCTTTATGCAGTTGTATAAACTGTTATTTTGAACCAAAACATATAGGTTACTACTTAAAGCTTACCTAAATTCATTTTCCTATTTCAGGTGCTGTTCTTTCATTTTTTTTCATGGTTAATACCAGAAAAGAAAGTCATATTCTTACTTCCTAAGTTTATCACATTGAATAATGGAGCATTTTCATATTCTACACCATTATATTTAAGGTATATTTCCAAGATTGGTTATAATAGATGATGGGTCATATAATAAAAAAGCTACTATTTTGGAAAATGACATTTTACTCTTTTCCAATGTATATCGCGATTGATGTGATTATTTTCTTTTAAAAATCCTTCATCTTTGTGGAACAGCCTTGTAGTTTTTAAAAAATGTTTTGAATTGTGTCTTAATCTCTCAATATTTAACTATTCTTCATTTACAACAATATTGACACCAGTGATTTATGGGAGGCTGGTATATATCATGACAGCTGATGTTGGATCAAGATACATTGATTTTTAAACATTTCATTAGTGCAATTCTCCCAGAAACACTATTTCTATTTCAGCAGTACAGAGGCATGTTTTAAAATCTATAACATAAAGAATAAAGGATAGCTTTGTATTTTTGTTGTTGACTAAATTGCACCGGAGATATTTATGGAAATATATCTTTAAGACCATTTTATAAAACATACGAAAAAATGATTGTGGAGGATTTTTATTTGCATGATCATAGTTACAAAATTTCATTGCACATTAATGCTGTACATCAGTTCACAAAAAATGTTCATTGTAGAATTTGCTTATGTTCAATGCCAATGAGTGTAATTTTGCAACCTGTCTTCATTATTTGGGAGGATTATGATGTAAAGTTTTCATTTTTCTGTAGAAGAATAGGTGCAATAATGATCAAAGTTTTGATGTCTTGAGTCTCCATCTTAGGAGATTATCTTATGTTTAAACTTAACATTTCGTGTACTAACATTTGGAGAGCCACATACTTTAACTACAATAAAATTAAGTATGTAAAAAACATTAATTGCTAACAATTGTTAGCAAACTCTTCAGTGATAATGTTCATTTTGAAAATATGTACTGTATGACATTAAGAAAATATTTAACTCACTGTAACAAGTTCCATTATGAAAATCTTATGATTCCTCAGTGAGGTTATCTTGCTGCACTCTGTAGCAAATCCACTTAATCTACATTATAATAAAATTTCTTGCTGCAGTGCAACAGGAAGCTTTTTCAGTGATCTCCACTGTATATGTAAATTACAAATGTGGCTGTAAAACTTCTTCCAGGTATTAAAGGTTAAATTACTTTCTATATCTTCTTACAACTTGTAAGTTTGATTTTTAAAATTGCCTTTTGCCCATTTTTTGAAAAATGTCAGGAATTTAAGAATTTGTTTAAATTAGGCACATCTCTGCTACCACATAGTATTATGTCACCATAACGAACAATTGGTATTTAGATAGATAACTGATTTTCAGACACATTTTGGATTTTCTGTGAAGTTGAATAAATATGAAATCTAATATGATTGTATTATTTTGTTTATTAAGTCAATGTATATATTTAAATACTATGGAGAAAGGCACATTTTTGATAATTTTTAATTTTGAAGCCTTTATTACAATGGAGAGGAAACATTTCCCAGTATCTTTTTCTAAACTTTTTGTTCTCATGCAAAATCCTGACTGACAGAGATTTACTGAATACTATTTAAGTTAAAGAATTGCACAACTGAAGAAAATAAATGTGTAATATGAGCTTTTAAAGTAAGCAGTAAGTAAGTTGCTGGTGGCAATTTTATCAGTTTTTTTCAGCAAACATTTATTGAGTGCCTACTATGTGCCAGGCACTCAAAAATTTTACTTAATTTTATGGAGGATAACGTGTGATCAAAATGCCCTTGTGATGCTTACATTGTGTTGTAGGTGGGCAAATAAGCAAAAAATAATTAAATATATAAGGTCAGATTGTGAAAAAATACAGTGAATAAAAAAGGAAAAACAGGCTGGGCGTGGTGGCTCATGCCTGTAATCCTAGTACTCTGGGAGGCCGAGGCGGGAGGATAGCTTGAGCTCAGGGGTTCGAAACCAGCCTGAGCAAGAGCGACACCCCGTCTCTATTATAAATAGAAAGAAATTAGCTGGACAGCTAAAAATATATAGAAAAAATTAGCCAGGCGTGGTGGTGCATACCTGTAGTCCCAGCTACTTGGGAGGCTGAGGCAGAAGGATGGCCTGAGCCCAGGAGTCTGAGGTTGCTATGAGCTAGGCTGAATCCACAGCACTCTATCCAGGGCAACACAGTGAGAGACTGTCTCAAAAAAAAAAAAAAAGGAACAGTAGGACAGAGAGTAGAAATGATTGGGGGAGAAGTTAATTTATATACTTTGAAACTATGTTATTCAGTGCATAAAGTTTAGGATTGTTATATCTTCATGATGAAGTATTACTTTTATAATTGAAATTGTCACTTGTTATCTTTATGAATACTTAATGTCTACTTTGCCTGATATTAATATAGCCATATTAGGTTTGTTTTAGCTACTGTTTGCATGATAGATCTGTTCTGTCCTTTTATTTTCAACCTATTTATGTCCTTATGTTTAGAGTGTTTGTCATGTAAACATTTTATACTTGGGTCTTATTCTTTTATTTAATCTGAGAATCTTTGTTCTTTAATAGTGTTTAGACTGTTTACTTTCAGTGCAATTACTGATATAGTTGATATTAAGTCGACTGTCTTGCTGTTTTCTTTTTTGCCAATCTCCCCTTTTTTTAAACCTTCTTTTGGCTCAGTAAAGTACTTCTTACTATTCTATCTCTTATAGTTTTTTAATTATACCTGATTGTATTTTTTTATTTTTATTTTTTTAGTGATTATAAATTATAATAGTTGTGTTTGGTTTATTACAGTTTGTGATTAATGCTTATGCAACCTTCAAAACAATGCAAGAAATTTAAAACAATTCAACTCTATTTGCTGCCTCTGTCCTCTGTGCTGTAGTTGTATATTTTCGGTTATAAATGCTACAGCATTATTGCTGAGTAGTCAGTAGTCTTTTATGTTACCCATACATTTTTCTCTTTTCTTTGCTCCTCTTCGTCCCCTCCCTCCCTTCCTCCATCTCTCCCCCCCCCCTTTTCATTTTGTGCTTTCATCTTATTTCAGTCACTTGTCATGCAGGGCTGCTAGTTAACTCAGGTAGCTTGTGTTTGAAAGGTCTTTATTGCACCTTCATTCTGAATGGTATTTTCATTGAATACAGAATTCTAGATTGGCTGGCAGTTTTATTTATTTGGTACTTTAAAAGTGGATATTCCATTGTCTTCTGGTTTTCATCTTTTCTGTTGAGCAGTCTGCTAGTAATCTATTTACTCTTTGTAGATAATGTGTCTTTTTTTTTTTTTTAATCTCCTGTTTTTCAGCTATTTGACTATGATGTGCCTTAGGTATAGTTTTCATTTTATTTATTCTTCTTGGGGCTTACTGACCTATTGAATCTGTCAGTTTTGAAAAAATTTTGGCCATTATCCCTTTACACATTACTTCTACACTTTTTGCTCTTTCTGATTGTTATTCCAGTTATAAGTATATTATATCATTTTTATCCCATGTGCCTTTAATTTCTTTTCTATTCCTTCCACCCTTTTTTCTCTGCTTCATTTTATCAATAGATATTTTCTATTGATCCATCTTAAGATTTACCAATTCTTTCTTTTGCCATGTCCATTCTTCTGTTTAACCTATCCCATTAGTTATTAATTTCAAATATTGTATTTTCAGTTCTAGAATGTCCAGTTAATATTTTATAGATTTTAGTTCTTTTGAAAGTCTCACCTTTTCACTCATCTTTTCCTCTTTTTTTTCTTTAAAATAGTTATATAGTTCAAATCTTTACCAGCTAATTCCAACATCTAAATCATCTCTGGATCTGATTCTATTGACTAATTCTTTTTTTCTCTTCAACATCAATCACAATATTCCTGGTCACAATTTTTTTATTTTTATTTATTTTTATAGATCTTGCAACTTTTTTCTTAATGCAGGACATTTTGTATAAAAGAACTAAATGGTTGAGGTTGATGTGATTTATTTTTCCCCCAAGAGAGTATTTGCCTTTTTTTTTTTTTTTCTGTTAGGCATTATAGAAGTTGATCACCTCAAGATTTGAGACTGGGTTGCAGCTTTAGTTAGACTCAGTCCACTTCATTCAAATGTCTTAAGGGTAAGACTTGCATCATGAAAAGGTCTCTCCCTTTAGCACAGCAATCCTGCAGCAGATTTCATTCAGGCTTTCCAGCTCAAGTCCCCAGCAGGGAGGCTATTTTTTTTTTAGGGTAGTCAAAGACTTCTTAGTGAAGTTGACATCTGAACATGGACCTCAAGTGGGATATCAAGCTATGTGAATATCTGGGAGAAGAATGTTCCAGGCAGAGGGAAGAGTAAGTACAAAAGCCCTTAGACAAGAATGAACTTTGTATGTCAGGGATTTCAAGAAGTCAGTTGTTTCTTGAGTTAAGAGATAAAGAGGTAAGATAGAAGGTTAGGAGAAAGCAAAGAGCCAGATCACACCTGTATGTCTTGGGAGTTTTGTTCAAAGGTTGGTGAGAATCTACTGTAGGTTTTTGAGTAAGAGAATCTTTGGGAGCTTTGAATATTTAAATTCCAGTTGTTTATGTGTCTTTCTATTTGCTGTTAGAAGCAGCTTCCAAAAAAAAAGGTAGACATGTTAACATCTGTCATTTCCAAAATCTGAAAGCATGTAACTTTTAAGAAATTTATTTTTACAATAACTTGAACTTAATAGTTTACAGGGATAGTTTCCAGGTGAATTGCTAAGATTAAGTCACCTTTGAGTTTAAATTCTCCTGGGATAAGAACACCTCTATGTAGGACTCAGGGATATGTCTTTACTATTCTTTCTGTAATAGAGAATATTTTTTAATAGAAAATATATACTATAATTTATTAAATAAAATCTTGTTTCCAGCAACATACCAACAAGTTTGAATAGTACTCATTGATAAATACAGGAGAGGATTGCATTATACATGTAGTTCATTAATTGTTACTTATTTGTGACGATGTTAGCTAAGTAAGGGTAAGTTCAGATAGGCCAAACCTCTACCACCTAAATGTATATTACTCATGAATATGTGTTTATACTCAAACCTCTCCTGTACATTCTGAACCCATATATCTAGCTGCCTATTTGATGTTTTCTATTGAATATCTCAAAAATACCTCAAACTCAACATGTCCAAAACAATTGTAATCTTTCCTTCCCAAATCTGTTCATCTTCATATATCTGAAGTAGTAATGCAAATCAGACATTTAGAAGTTTCCTTTGACTCCTCTTTTTTACAGTCTATCGTCAAGTCCTGTTGAATTTATCTCCTGATTATACCTTGAGTTCTACTTTTTTCTGCCAACATAATCTCCCTTATTTCAAATTCTCATCGTTTCTCTGCATCCAAATTTCTCAGCATTTACTCTTGCCCCACCTCAAATTTGTTTTCACAGTGTAGCCAGATTGTGAAATAACAGTGATTCTACCCTCAGCAGCAGCAACAGCGACAACAAACAAACCCCACAATCCTTTAATAATTTGCCCTTGCTTTCAGGATAAGACACCCTACAAAGCATCATTGGTCATTACTCTCTAGCTAGTATTTCCTTCATATTTTGTGTTTTCATTTCATTAGTTTCTAATTTTTGTCTCTTTTGCCTGTACACCTACGTAATATTTTTGTATTTCGCTCAAAAATTTTCCTTGAGTCTTAATTTTAAAAATGTCTTGGTTATTCTTAGCTGTTGGCTATTCTTGTTATTTTCTCTTATTCCATTTTACATCCATTAAATTTAAGCTTAATGTCTGGTTTAAAGATTCTGTCAATATCTTGATAGGAATGGCACTAAATGTATAGATTAATTTGCAAAGAATCAACATCTTTACAATTTTGAGCCTTTCTACTGAAACAGATCTTTTTAAAGGCCTTTTTTTTTTTCAATACAGTTTTATCATTTTCTTCATAAGAGTAGACTTTGCACCTTTTAAAAATGTGGGTCTTATTAGTATTGCTAACATGGTTATTATCATTCCATTGCTTTCTAATCAGTCATGGCTGCTATGCTATCTTGTTTTCAGCCTCTTTGTTGAACTCTAATTCAGATAGTTTTTCAGTTAATGTTCTTGGATTTGTTAAATAGATAATAATAGTATCAGCAAATAGTTTTGTCAGTATTATTTCAAATCGTTTCTGGTATATTAATAATTGGCATTGGTTGGTTCCTCCAGAGCATTGTTTGTTAAATAATAGAAGGCATTTTTTTTCCACTTGAAGAAAGTTTCTATTTCTAATAAGGGTTATTAAAAAATAAAATCTGGAATATATGTTGAATTCCATGTTTGCATGGCAATTTGCTTTTTAAAGAAATATAATTTGTTAATGTAATGAATTATATTAATAGATTTCATAAATAGAATCAATCCTTTCATAAGATTAACCCAACTTGGTCATGCTACTAGATTCAGTGTGCCAACATTTTACTTAGTATTCTTATGTTCATATTGAGCACTGAGATTGCTTTATGATTTTATTTATTTATTATCCTTATTCCTAGTATTAGTAGAAGGCATTTTGCTAGCCTTCTAGAGTGATTTGGAAAGCTTTCCATATTTTTCTATGAAACAGTTTACATGGTATAGGAGTTATTTTCTTCCTGAAATTTTGACAGAGCTCACCATTTAAATTGTACTTGGTGCTTTTTAAATTATACTTAAAATTTTTTTAAGTAAAAAAAAATGTTTCAGACATTCAGGAGATAATAGACATTGATGTCATTCCTCAAGTTTATAAGATGTTAACACATGGCCAAGTTCTTTTAGTTCAAATTAACTACCCTTCCCTCGACATACATTCTTTCTCCCCACTCCCTGTGAGTGAACAGTAAAATCTCCCAGGAATGTTGAGCTATCTGTGTTTCTTCATTGTGTTTGAAGAATAAACATTCTGTAATTGTGTGTATCAAAGAGGCTGTGGAGTGATTGATTTGTCTCTGTCCCTTGGTGAGGAAGATAAGCTTACTTTTAGCATGTAAAAAAGATATGTGAAAGCTTCAATCCCTTCTTTTGTCTATAATAAGAAATAAATGTTAAAAGCTGTGTGGCTAAAGCTCTTAACCACTTTACCTTCCTCCTCCCTTTTATTGCTAAGAGATAGCAACTATCCTGATACTAATGTGTATCATTTTCATACATGTTTTCATCATCATTTTACATATGTGTATTTTTTAAATACATAGGACTATTTTATTTTTAAAATTTTATGAAAAGGACATTGTATCCATCATCTTGAAACCTGTTGTTTTTCACCCAACATTGTGTCTTTGAGATATAGCTGTGTTGATACATGTTGTTCTCCATTTTTCCACAATAAAACATCTTGTAAATTGGGAGGCTTTCTAAATCAGTAGTGTCTTAAAATTGGCAGCATTCTCTTAATGACAAAATGAGACACCTTATAATTGATGTCATCTTAGATTTGATTAAATCCTGTAGTTAATTCCTCTTAATTATCATAAAGCATTCTATTGTTTGAATATACCATAATTAATCCATTTCTGTACCACAGTTAATCATTTTTCTTATTGATGGATAATCAGATTGTTTGCACTTTCACTTTTACAAACAGTTTCAAAATAACATCCTTTCTATCTCATAAACAGTTCTGAATGGAAATGTTGAATTTTATGAATAAATGTGTTCTGTTTTATAGGTATTGCCAGATTGTATTCCAAAGTAATTATATTACTTTATACTCCCACCAGCAATATATAAAAGCTCCTGTTTGCTTTGCATTTTTAGACTTGTATTCATTTGAAATTACTTTTGTGTATGTTGTGAGCTAAAGATCTTGTTTTATCTTTTTCAAATGCATAGCCATTTGCCTCAGTACTATTATTTAATAGTTTATTCTTTCTACTTGACTTATAATTCTATATCTGTCATATACTGAGTGCCTTTATATGTTGAGGTCTGATTCTAGACTTCCTTTCCTAATCCATTAGTTGATTTATGTACTTCTGCAATCAGTATATTTTAATTACTATAGTTTTTGTAGTAGTTTAATTACTATAGTTTTGAAAGGCATCTCCCTTATTAATACTCTTGAGAATTGTCCTGGCTGTTGTCTTACACCTCCCCATGAATTTTAAAATCACATTGCCAGCTTCTGGGGAAAAATATATAGAATTTTTTATTAGAACTGCATTGAATTTTTAAAAAAATGTATTTGGAGAGAATGACCATCTATCTTTATGATATGGAATCTTCCTGTTTATGAATGTGGTTGGTTGGTCTGTGTCTATCTTTTCTAGCAATCAAGTTTTACAATTTTCTTCATAACAGTCTTGCAAATTGTAACTGTCTTTAAAATTACTTTTCTAATTATTGTTGGTAGTTAAGAACAATAGCTCAGTCTACATATCATCTTACTAAAAACTGGATTACTTCTTTGGTGCCTAGTAATTTTTTTAGGAGCTGAAGCTTTTATTATCTTTTTAGCTTCTTTTATGGTTGGTTAATTTGTGGTGTTGCGCTTATATTTTTTTCCTTTTAATGCTTTTTATTGAATTCTGTGTGTTTGATCTTAATTTTGCTACAGTTTTTGTTAGTATTTGATAATACTCCTTATTTATAACTTTTGTGTGTCATTTTGGTTTACATTGATTTGAAAACAGCATATAGCTATCTTTATTTCTTTTCCTTAATTTTCTCTGTTCTACTTCTAGAACTCTTGTTAGAATTTTAGAGCCAGCTGTCTTCCACATCTCAACTTTACCCTGGCAACACTTTTCTCCAGCATGTGTTGTGGATATAATTCTTTTGAAAGATTTACTTTTCTTTCCAGAATTCATCATGATTTCTGAATTTCTTTTTCTTATCATTGTGGATTAATCTGGAGAGTGTGTGTTTGTTTATATTATCTTCCATCATTTTATTAGGAGGGTAGTTGCAAATAATCTGTCTGGATCCAGTTGTATCCTTCCCTGATTCCAGTACTCATTTTGTTTAAGGGATGAAAGTTTTCTAAGCCTGTGCTTATTAATCTATCATTTTTGAGCCTTCTTGAGCTGCTTTTTAAAAAGCTATTATCTTTAGCATGTCATTATGTTACTACTGTTCATTTCGTAAGTTGGAATCACTTCAGTTCCTTAGGACTTCAGCTTGCCAGCCCAATATAGAGCAACTCATTTTGTGGAACTGTTACTGGAGATTGCCGATGACTTTTTTCAAAGCCCTCTTCATGACTTCTGTATGCTTGCTTTTTGACTGGTCCCTGGGACACTATTCTAATAAGGTTTCTTTCTACCTTTCTGAATGTCTCTTATTTTCACTGGTGGCTTTTCTTCGTTCAATCCTTAATTGGCATTGTTAATTAATGTAAGAGTTATCAACTTTTGTTGTCCTCTTTCAAAGGCATAAAACAATTACTAATGCACAATAATAATTGTACTTTTATTATTCCTTGAGAAAATTTATGTGTCTCTATATAGATATAGGTAGTCATGATACTTCAATAGAGCCATGTCATTACACTGATTTTAAAAACTGCTTCCTTTGAAAGATCTGACTCTGTTATCTTCTTTAACCATCACAGCAACACATAGTATAAGATTGGATAAGTATATAAAAGGCAAACATTTAAACAAAATGCAATGAATCTTGTGTGGAATGAATAACATTTTATAAATCTACCTTTTATCAAGGGTATTTTTGACTGTACCTCAATTTAGATGGTATCTTTAGATTGCCATGCTCAGTAAGTTTTTATTCCTCTCCATATACATTTGAATGATATCACATATATGAGAAAGGCATTTATTGAAACTTTAGGCATAGATGAACATTTTACTCCATTGTAAAGGAATATGTACAGATAAAAGATAAATAATAGAGCCTTTATTCTACTGGCTCTCCTACATTCCACACAATGTAATTCTTAGGCAAGTCATTTACCTATCTGCACTACAGTTTCCTCATCTGTCAAATAGGAATAAGTAATTTATAAAAAAAAAAACACAAAAAACTCCAAGTGTAGTCAGTCAAACTATGATAGTATGTGTTAAAAAATCTTTGTAAATGATAAAGCACACTACAAATGATAGTTATAATTGATAGCCTTTAACTATTAAAGCATATGTCATCAATTCAATTAGTGGAGATCATTGCCCACTTTTGGACAAGAGGGTAATAGTTGGTCTTTAAAGAAAACATATTTAACTGAAAAGCTAAGTTACAGATATCTGTATCACTGAGATATTTATGGGTCAAGGGTAGGGAATATCCAAGCTATGTTGCCATCTTCTAGTGTCCACCCTTGGTGGTTTCTCAAATCCCTGACCTTTCCCCCTGTCCCACACTGTAGTTCAGCTTGCCAGCTGATTTTGTTTTGATTCCTGTTTATTGTGTCTCAGTCTGTGATCTCAATCAAATGTGAATCTGTGACCAAGCTCTGTCTTCTTGCCTTACCTTCTCCTGTTAAGCTTGAGCTTATTGTTTTAAATGGCCCAACTTGATTATACTGTAGATAAGACTAATACTGTGTCTGTGCTTTCAAGAAAAATTCTCTATTGTGCTACAAGTTGCTAACATAGCTTCAGCTCTAAAACGTAATTCCTAGTCTATTTCCTTTTTTTTTTTTTTTAAGAAATAAGGTCTCACTCTGTCACCCAGGCTGGAGTGCAGTGGTATGATCATAGCTTATTGCAGCCTTGAACTCCTGGGCTCAAGCAATCCTCCTGCCTCAGCTTCCTGAGTGGCTGGGACTACAGGCACATGCCACCACACCCTGCCTTGTCTGTTTCCATTACTGACTTCTGAACTCTAATCATGATCTCTAATTATCAATTATTTGCATTTCCAACGACTTCATCTTCTCTTTTCCTGCCACAAACCCTTGTTCCCGCCATCATCACTGTGATGCTATTTTTCAAATTACCTGGGATATGGACGACCTACCTTCACAGAGTCCTGATTATTTCACTTTCTAAACCAGAAGCCTTTTTACTTTCCATACTATTGCAACTGTTGAGAACTAAAGGGTTGATACAAGTAGAAAACTTCATATTCATAAACAAGCATTTGTTTATGCCACAAATTGGGAAGAATATCTGCCAGATATTTTTGGACTAGAACCAGGTGAATTTCAAAAGCAGTTGCAACAGATCTCTCCAACTCAAGAATGAATTTTCTAAACGGAGAGAGACACAATCCGGAAGTGAGAAATCACCAAGAGGAAACAGCTACACAACCCACTTGCAGTTGGTGACTGAATTCAGTTGAGAGAAACACCAGGTGGGTCTCTGGAGAACCTGTGACAGGTGTTACTGTGAGCCATGCTGACCTCTTGCTCTGCAGGGGGACACAAAAACAGCATTGGGTGTGCCCCCCTCTGTGACAGTGTATTGTGAAACCCAAATTGAAGCTGCCAGCTTCAATTCAATTCAAAGTAGCCAATTTCCCTTACAATGTCGTGGATATTGTAAATAGAGGGCCTGGATAGACCTGCCATTTTCAGAAGATGAATAATGGTAGAAAGGAGCCAGCAGGGGAATTATGAAAAACCACCACAACACAAGGAAGTGTAAAACCAGCGAGCCCTTCACAGCCCGCCAGAATGTGGCTTCGTCCTATTTCCAAACTTTTCCTCAGTATTTTCTGATGTTAACTTTACTTCGGCCAGACTGACTGTGTCACCCAACATACTGTCTTATCTACTCTCCTAGGGCCAGTTCACACCATTCCACTTGCTTGTCATCTGGCTCTTTCTAGTCAAAGTGTGGGCCAGGTGGCTGCACAGGCATCAGCTGGGAGCTTGTCAGGAACGCAGAATCTCAGGGCCCACCCCAGACCTCCTGACCCATGGTCTGCATTTTAGTAAGATCCCTGGGTGATTGGAACCCATGCTAAAACGTGAGAAGTATTGGTCTCTGTTGCCTGTGTAACTCTCCGTCCTGCTTTAAGTCTCAGCCTCAAAGCTGCCTGTCCTGTATTTTTTCTGACCATACAAAGATTGCTTACTCGCCTCAATGAATTCCTACAGCACCATCAGAGACTTACCAGTCAGTCATAGCTTCACTGAGCACTTGCTGTGAACTGATCACTAGAGTGAGCACGTTACACAGTGTATACTCTATATATACAGTATACACTCTATATACAGTGTATACTCTATATATACTCTAGAGTGTCGCCTAGTCACTCCTCACAACAATTCTATGAGGTATTTTTATTGCCATTTTACAGATAAAGAAAGGAACCAAGATTTAAACAGTAACTTGCCACATTCAAATAGCTGGTGTCAGAGCCAGAATTTGAATTTAGATCTTTCTGGTTCTTGATCCCAAGAAGCACATGTGTGTGTATACACACACACATCTTTGTAGAAATAAAACGGACTGAAATGAGACATACTACACCATGGAGCTTATGAATTCAAATGAGTATTTCAGAGTATTTCAAAGTAATGACTTGTCATTATCCTCTTGAAAACCACAACTATGAAATTATCTATAGGGGAAATTACCAATCCAGTAAAGAAACTCTGATTACTTTATAGACAAGCCATGCATAGCCTATGCCACTTCTTAATTGTGTTTTCACCATTTTGAGGTTGTACAAATTACTCATATAATTTGTAGTTTATGTTTCTATAAAACAGACTTTTTAACATTTTAAAATATCTACTAATTAAAATTGCCTCAGTGCTTTACACACAGTAAACATGTAACAAATATGTACTGAATTCATCGGATTCTCACAATGGTGTCATAATTATCTCTGATTCTATCTCTAATAACAAATCCAAAACGGAATTCCTGGGCTCTCTGCCCACACCCACCTACAAACCTGCTCTCACCTCTGCTTTCCCCATCCCAGTCTGGGAATTCCACCCTTTCATTGTTCATGCCCAAACCCTGAAGTCAACTTTGATTCCTCCATTTCCCACATACTCTCTTTCTAACCTGTCAGGAAATCCTGTTGACTCTTCTTGCAAAATATATCCAGAATCTAAACACTTCCACTCTTACTTCCATGATCCAAGCCACTATGTGTCTTACCTGTTGTGTTATTTGCTAGGGCTGCCAAAATAAAGTACTACCAACTGGGTAGCTTAAGCAACAGAAATTTATTAACTCAAATTCTGGAGACCAGAAGTCCAGAAAGGTATTGACAAGGTTGGTTCTTCCTGAGGGCCCTAAGGGAAGGCTCTGCTCCAGGCCTCTGTCCTTGGCTTGTAGAAACCATCTTCTACCTGTGTTTGTTTACATCATCTTCCCTGTGTGCGTACCTATTTCCAAATTTCCCCTTTTTGTAAGGACAGCAGTCCTTATATTGGATTAAGGCCCACTCTAATGACCTCAACTTAGTTATGTCTGTAAAGACTTTTATCTACAGATAAAGCTGCATTCTGAAGTACATGAAGTATATGAATCTGGTGGTGGTGGTGAGGGGACACAATTCAACCCCTCGTACCTTGATTATGGCAGAAACTTCCTACCTGGTGTCTCTTCTTCTGTTTTTGTCTCCTACAGCCCATGCTCCACACAGCAGCCAGAGTGAGCCTTTTTAAAACAAAAGTCAGATCATCCTCCTCTTCTGCTTAAAATTCCCCGCTGCATCAAGATCAGAGTAAAAGCCAAAGTCCCCATCCTGGGCTTCCAGGCCCTATGCCCTGGCCTCCGTCACATCTCTGACTTCCTCTCCCGTTCTCCAACTCTCTGCTTCGGTCTCAGGGGCTTCCTTGCTCTCCCTACAGCAGACCAGGCAAGTTTCCATGTCACTGGATCTGTTCATAGTATTCCCTCCACCTGGAATAGTCTTTTCCCAGGGGTTGGCATATCTTGTTCTCATCTCCTTCAACTCTGTTCAGATGTTTTTCTCTCAACAAGGCCTCCTTGTTGACTTCCTTATTTAAAACTGCACCCCCCACTCCATTGCTCCTTCTTGCACTTTTGTGGTTCACTTTTCTCCATGGCACCTGTCCCCTTCTAGTGTATTGTGTCACATACTTCTACAGTTGCCTATTGTCTGCCCCCTCCATCAGAATGGGGCTCAGTGAGGTTTGCTGTCTGTTGCCACCCCAGGGTCTAGCACAGTGTTGTCTACCAGCCGATAGCACATACGTGTGGTATAAATGGAAGAATTCCATTTCATAAATGTTGCAACTGAAGAACAGAGCAGCTAGGCATTTTCCGAGGTTACATGGTGAGTTAGTGATGACGTTTGGAGTAGAACGTTGGTGGCCTCCTGGTTCAAAGCTCTTTGCATCATAACCAGGTCATAAATATTTTCTTTGTTATAATGACATCAATATATATGCTAATTAAAGCTTAAAACACAGATTTTAATTTTCATTTTAAAGCCTGTCTTCGGCTTGGTAAGTTTATTTCTATCTTAATAGCCAATTTAGATCATTGCATCGTCAGTCTGTAATTAGTCTAACCCTAACCTGCATAGCAATTATCATTAACAAGGTCCCCAAACACAAACCATTTCTCAGATGACTCAATGGCTACATCTGGACCATTAATGATACCAACAGTATTTTATTTTTTATTAATATAATTTTAATTTGTATAAAGTAATAATAGATGTGATTGGAAAAATCAAATAGTATGGAAAGGCTTATAATAAATATACCAAACTCTCAAGTATACTATATTCTGGAATCCTTAGCCCCACCTCAGCCCCACCCCCAGCCCCTGTGATGCTTTCCCCTGAACCTGTGTCTTGGGGCTTTCTGTTTTTCTATCCCAGGACCAATGCACAGCTCTCATTCTGTGACATTCCCTCTTTTGGGTAGAATCTTCTGTTTCCGAGATCTTACATCTTCCTCTTAGATTATTTCCTTATTTTGCTGGAACTCATCCTCAAGTAAATTCTTCTTTTCTTTTTTTGGAGTCCAGCACCTTTTATTAGTTTCATCCTCCTATGCCATGAACTCATAGGGAACAGGTCCCGGCAGCTCTGGCTCCTTTCCATCGCTTCTCACAAAGTGTGCTTCTCTGGGTGGAGCAGGCTGGCGCTTCGGCTGAAGCCAGGTACCTTTCTCTTTGGCTTCCTTCTTTTTCTGATCATTTTCCCTGACACATTTCAGGAAGCTATCTCAGCTCTTAGAGTGCTTAATATTCTCAGTGCGCACATTAATCCTCTTGGCAAGAATCTTGCCCTTGTTTGCTTACAACAATTCCAACAGCATGCTGGGTAACACTGCAGACTCTTCCAGTGTTGCCATGGTGACATCTGGGGGGCGTTCCCTTTTGAACGGCACTCATTCCGCTGATGCCCACGATATCCCCTTTCTTGTAGAGTCGCAGGTATGTGGCCGAAGGAACAACTCCGTGTTCTCCAAAAGGCGTGGAGAACGCGTATGGGCGCCTCTCCTCTTTCCCTCTGTGTTCGCCATTTTGGCCAATTACTGGAAGATGGCGGCTCCGGCTGAAAAGCTCAAGTAAATTCTTAAGAGAGGGTTATGGGAAGTACATTTTGTGAGTACTTGAGTGTCGAGTGCATTCTCACTTGCTTGTCATTTGGCTGGGAGCACAGACGCTGCCCCTTGAAGGAGAAGTGCCAGAGGCAGCGGCGTGGCTCTCTGGACCACGGAGCCCCCACAGCCAGCGCCTTAGCAACAGCGCGCCCGCCTCTTTTCCGGTCTCCTTCCTCCTTCCTTGCCTGGCGTGTGATCCCTGGCCCCGGTCCCCGTGTGCTCTCCGTAGCCTTCAGAAACGTTGGCCTTTCTGTCCCCTGATCCTTGGCTCCTGTGTCAACCCGGGGTCAGCTTTCTTCCCCTGGGCTTTGCTCTCCGCTACCCTCAGGTCACGCGTGGCAGACACGTGGGTTCATACGCCTGCAGCGCTTACGAAGGAGAAGTTCTGCTTGCAATAACAGTCATTTCGTCAAAAAGGCAAGTAACAACAGAAGTAATTAATCCCTCCTCCTAGGAAGTTTTCAATTTCCCCTTTCCCCTGCTCCAAGAAAACCTAAAGCCGGAGAATTCCAGATGCAAAGAGGAATTAATTTGAAAAGAAATGGTTTGTGTTTGATGAAGTTAATTTAGTTGGCAGAAGGATTATTTCAAAGACGGAGCTTCCTTCGTAGATCTATGCGTTCAGAGATCAGTGCATGAGTGGCAGAGCGGTATTAGAGCTCAAGGACTCGGAGCCACAGCCAGTAGAGAACTGAATGAAAGACAGCCACCACCTAACATGGTGTTATTGTGAATGGGAGAGTGTGACTTGAGAATTGGTTAGAGGAGATATAAAGGATCTTATGTATAAGTGAAGATGTAAAGTAGCTGAGTATGTGGAGAGAGAGAGAGGTGTGGGGAAAAGCCACCACGTGTTGAGGGGCTTGCCCAGTGTCCCTGCCTGCTGCCTGGCGTAGGCTAGAGAGAGCCAAAGAGCCCCAGGCACATACATGGGGGCAGTGCCTGGGAAACCATACCCTTCCTTCTGCTGGCGTGACCGGTCCACAGCCCGGGGTTCTGGGCCCTGGATGTGGAGCCTGGATAGGAGGAAGGCATGAGGTCATTTAAAAGAGGCCTTGTCTAAGAGAGTCACCTGCCAGGGTGAGGACTGCTCAGCAGTAAGAGTTGTGAGGGATTCCAAACTTGAGGAGAGGGTTCTGGAGTGGCTGGTTGAAGCAGAGGCACCTTGAGTGGGTGTAGGAGTAGGTGGCTCAGTAGGAGACAATGAAAACCCCACCAGGAAAAGAATCTGCTAGAAGTATCTGCCAAGCCGGTAGTGCCTGCCCACCACCATGTCACAAGTAGGGGCTTTCTTTCCCTGATCTCTACTCCTTCCTTACTGCACCCTCTGGGATTTGCCAGGAGCCTTCAGAAACAGCACGGGCAGGAAAGGAGAAGAAAGAGCATATCCCCTCCCCAAGGCAGGGTACTCACCTGCAACCAGCCTTAGCTTGGTCGGGGAGGGGAGAGGGAAAGGAGGTGACTGAAGTGTTTATTAATGTGTTGGGCCAAACATTTCAAGTTTGAATTTAAGATGGATGGCTTCAAGTAACCACAGGGCTTTGCATATCTAACAGTGGTCAGAAAGGCCGTGGACTTCTCTTAGTTTTCATTCAAAGGCAAGGGTAATACTTCCTCTACTGTCTCAGGTAGAGTGGGAGACAGAATAATAAAATTGCATTTTGAGTGCACCTCACTAATCATGCCAGATCCATGTACGGGTAACAAGAGCCTTGGAAAGATAGTTCTATGGCTATGCCCAGAGTACTAGACTCCCCCACCCCCACTTCCTGTGGTTTTAGTGAGGACACAATGAAGCTGGAAAGAAGCAGAGGGAGGGCCAGTCCAGCTGGCTGGGCAGAGGTGGCTGGGGTGAAGAGGGCCAGGCAAGAATAATCAGAGGCCCTGTGGGCTAGAAAAAAAATATTCATTAGCACTTGTGGAAAATTATATGATGCATACACCACACAACACATTATTTTAAATCTCATTAATAGATTTCAAATGACATAGTCTAGTTAGAAGCCAGTAGAAAACAATTAAAAATTAGAAACAACCTAGATGTATTAAAAGAGGGAGTAGAACTGGGTAAATCAGAGTTTATTCATATGATGGAATAATGTGCAGTCATTAAAAATCATTTTTTCAAAGTGTATTTCATAATATGAAAAACACACCTGATACATTATATCAAAACATATTAAATTGCTATTTCTATATGATAAAATGGTTGAATATCTGTTATTTCATATGGTTTAATCTAGTAACAAACAGAATACAAACTGTTCATACAATATCCCAATTTTGGGGAAAGAAATGGAGTAACAACACTTACTGAGAGCCTTCTATGTGCTAAGTACTTTATTATCATCTCCAAATTATTCTGGAAGCCCTATGGGATAGCTACTATTATCATCTCCATTTTATAGAGGAGGAAACTGAGTCTCAGTGGGTTTTGAGTAACAAATATGAGGTTTATTGAAAGTCTTCCAAGGAGAAAAAAATTTTATTATTTTTTTCTCTCCTGTCACTTCAAACTCATTGTCTTGTTTCCTACAGGAATGTTACAGGTTCCATAGTTTTCCTGGGTGACCATAGATAGGGTCCCTCTCACCTTCCGAGCTTGGTCCCCCATGCCTTGAACTCCCAGGACTTCCTGAGTTACGTGGTGGCCCCCTGAGGTCCCTCCCCTTTCCCTTCTTCCTTCCTCCCCCCCCCCCTGACTTGCAGAAAATGGAGCACATGCCCCTACCTTCCTGCCTGAGCAGGGGAACCGGGCTTCCTGGTCTCCCATGGATCTTCCTTTGTAGATTTATGTGTTTATGTTACCAGCCTCCAAGTGGAGGAGGGATGAAGGTAGGCATCAGCATTCTTGTCTAGAAGTAGCTCACCACTCCCTTTCTTACCTTCTGGGTCTCCACCAAAGAAGTCTTCCAGGAGGATATCCAACTAGTGAATATACTGTATGCTATTAAATTGTATACTACATGGGTGAATTGTATGGTATGTGAAATCAATATAAAATATATTTTATATATATTCATATAATCGCTGTCACCACTCCTATTCAACGTAGTGCTGGAAGTCCTAGCCAGAGCAATCAGGCAAGAGAAAGAAATCAAGGATATCCACATAGGGAAAGAATAAGTGAAACTATTGCTCTTTGCTGACGATATGATGTTATTTCTAGAAAACCCCAATGATTCTCCCAGGACACTCCTGGAATTGATAAATAAAATCAGTGAAGTCTCAGGATACAAAAATCAATATACATAAATCAGTAACATTTTTATACTAATAACAGTCAAGCTGAGAGTCAAATCAAAGACTCAATACCATGCACAGTAGCTACAAAGAAAATAAAATACCTAGAAATATACTTAACCAAGGAGGTGAAATATCAATATAAGGAGAATTATGAAACTCTAAGGAAAGAAATTTCAGAGGATACAAATGGAAAAACATATCATGCTCATGGATAGATGGAATCAACATTGTTAAGATGTCCACACTACCTAAAGTGATTTACAAATTCAATGCAATCCCCATCAAGTTACCAAAGTCATACTTCACAGATCTAGAAAAAATGATTCTGTGCTTTGTTGGGAAGCAGAAAAGAGCCTGAATAGCCAAAGCAAACTTAAGCAAAAAGAAGAAATCTGGAGGCTTCACATTACCAAACTTCAAGCTATACTACAAGGCTATCATAACCAAAACAGCATTATATTGGTACAAAAATACATAGACCAATGAAACAGAACAAAGAACCCAGACATAAAACCATCTGCCTACAATCAACTGATTTTTGACAAAGCAGATAACAACATACACTAGGAAAAAGAGGCCCTATTCAATAATTAGTGCTGGGAAAATTGGATGGCCACATGCAGAAGAATGAAAACAGGACCTCTACTTGTCACCAAATTAATTCAAGATGGATAAAAAACTTAGATCTACAGTATGAAACCATAAGAATTCTAAAGGAAAATGTAGGAAAAACTCTTCTAGATATAAGCCTAGGCAAAGAATTTATGAAAAAGACCCTGATGGCAACAAAAAAGTTAATAAATGGGATTTGATTAAACTAAAAAGCTTCTGCACAGCTAAGGAAACAATCAACAGAGCAAATAGACAAGCTACAGAATGGGAGAAAATATTTGCAAGCTACACATCTGATAAAGTTCTAACAACCAGAATTTATGAAGAACTCAAGCAAATCAGCAAGAAAACAAACAAACAACCCTATTAAAAATTGGGCAAAAGAAATGAACAGATGCTTCTCAAAAGAAGAAAGACAAATGGCCAGGAAACATGAAAAAAATGCTGGATGTCACTACTCATCAGGGAAATGCAAATTAAAACCACAATGAGATATCACCTCATTCAAGTTAGAATAGCTTTTGTTAAAAAGTCCAAATGTAGTGTATATATACACAATGAAATATTATTTAGCCTTAAAAAAAGGGAATTCTGCCATTTGCAACAACATAGATGAAACTGTAGGACATTATGCTAACTGAAATAAGCTGGGGCCAGAAAGACAAACACTGTATGATCTCATTTATACACAGAATTTAAAAATTGAAGCTCACAGAAGCAGAGAGCAAAATGATGGCTGCTAGGGGATAGGGGGAAGGGAGAATAGGGAGTCACTCGTCAAAGGGTACAAAGTTTCAGTTAGGTGGGATGAATAAGTTCTGCAGATCTAATGTATAGAATGGTGACTATAGTTAATAATACTGCATTATATATTGAAATTTCCTAAGAAAGCAGAGATTAAATGTTCTCAACACACACACACATGATAACTAGGTGTGTGTGTGGTAACTAGGTGAGGTGGTGGACATGTTAGCTTGATTGTGGTGATCGTTTCACAATGTGTACATATATCAAAACATCACATCGTATACCTTAAACATGTACCCTTTTTATTTGTCGAGTATACCTCAATAAGGCTAGGGAAAAATAAATAGTAATTTAAACAAAGAGAGAGAGACCCTTGGAAATCCCTTGTAATACTTGGTGACAGTTACTCTGCTGACCTCATCTATATCCACAACCCAGATTATATTTCTGTTTAAGAGAATGGGGTTTGTAAAATGCTGTATCACTGTGTACTAGATCATACAGTATCAGCATTAGCCATTTCTGTATCCTTTTCTCTGTCTCTGTTTCTCTCTCTGCTTCCTTCCCTTCCCGTCTTCCTCCATACCTTCTAATAGGAATATCCTGCTGGCCTTGGTTTCCACGTGACCTGTCTCCCTCCCCCTCCCTTGGTCTCCCCAGCATGAGTCACTTCTGCAGGAGTGGGCTCTGCTATGCTGCTTTTGTTTCCAGAGCTGTGGTGCGAATAAGACTACATTAGTGTTTTAATTTTTTCCCTTTTTCTGGCATCCTGCGTTCTTAACCCAACACTTTCTAAACAAATCTCTTAAGAATCTTTATATAATTATCAGTGTTTTATGTGTAAATGCCAAGGTTGACAAACTGCTCTGAGAAATTTAATTATAAATGGAGTAAGCTTATTTGAAAATTCAGAAGTGGTATTTTATTTGCTTCTAAATATATTTACACATAAAGGGAACATAATATGATGCCAGAACTCAAGAGATACTGAGCACATTAATTGATTCCGATGACAAAAGCTTAAGTGTATCACTCCATTCAAATTATGCAGATTCAATCTAAGTCAATAATGCAAATCTCTGCATAGCTAAGGGTTGTCAAGCCCTAACAATAGTCACTTATGTTAAGCAATAGTCTAAATATGAAGGTTTTTGACCATTTTAAAAGAGATTGTTGCATTTGGGTTGTCCAGTACTGTAAAGTTGTACTAATTCTAGTCTCTTTAATAGTCAACATGGCTTTTCAGAGTAAATTTTTCTTAGATCAATTTGAAATGAAATTGTCTGATCAATACATTGAAACATTTAAATGGCAGTCTCACTGTTCAAACAATTATAGCTGGCTGTATAAAACTTGCATTTTATGAGGTCAGGGTTTTACCATAGACATTCTTAGATTTTAGCAGAAAGCCATAGCTTCATTAATTACATGAGCTCCGTTAGGCTACTTACTAGAATATGATTAGGTGTGTGTCAACATTGTGTAAACATTGATTTGTGTCTAATCTCTGTGGATCTAGAGAATTAATGTTCTGATCATACATAATACATGTGCGGTAAGAACAAGTCTGATGTTAATGGGAATAATTGCTGTGAATATTTTTGATATTAAAATTCGTTTTGAACCTTCTAAAAGCTGTTTTTAAGACCCTGACATCATGAGAGGATAGCAAAGGGAAAACACATTTCATTACAGTTAGAACTTTTGTTAAATTTAACTCCTTTGTGATTGTCAGGCTTTTATTCTTTGCTCTACCACTGAATAAAAAAAAAAAGAAGAAGAAGAAGAAGAAGATCTGGACCAAACCAATTCCGAGTGGGTTACAAGTAGAGTTGTTAGCATCTTAGACTATAAAAATCAAATCCAAAATAATATTGACAAGACGAATTGTTAGTAGAACAAGTAAAATTATGTTTATTGGGAACAAGAGTATATTTGGGGTGGAAAGCTTAAGTAATGAAAAGAGCAGTGGATTAGAAAAGAAAAAAATCTAGGTTCCAGTACTGGCTGAAGAGCCTGAACATTTCACAAGACCTTTCACGGCCCTGGCTTCCTTGTGTGTGAAATGGCTGGCTAGACGTGGCAATCTCTAACGTATCTTCCCAGTAGGAAAAAATGATTTCTCTGAAACAAAAGATGGGGAAGGATTCATTAGATACAAATACAGAAGAATCGCTAGGGTTCCCAGTGGTACAAGAGACGACCGTGTCATATAAACAAGATCGTTCTAGTTGAGATGCAGCCCTAGGGCAGCTCTTTTATTTAGATATTTAGACGCCCGTCCTCATCCCTCTGAAACACTCCCTGCTCTTCAACTCCGTGGATGAAAATGATAGTGTGGGCGTCTCTAAGTGTTGCCGTGCCTACACCCCACAGTTCACCTTCTTGCTATTGGGCACCCATCGTGCGGCCAGGCATCTTAAGGACTGCAACAGTTTTATTCCACACAGGAACCTCAGGCTGTGGACTTTACCATGCCGTCATGTGCTACAGAGATGCAGTTTCACGGTGCTCTTGAAACAGGGTAAAAGGCTATGTGTTTCTAAAGATGCCTCTCTGTAGCATGACTTTTCTCATCAGAACTTTTCCTCTACCCACAACCCTTGGGATCATTTGTTAGTTCACCTTACCTCTTCCCTGTTCCCCGGGGATATTGGGATCTTTTCTGCCTGGATCCAGGGGCTATCTTTTGGATCACACTGTTTTAATGCCATGTATGTGCCTGAAACACTCTCTCCATCTATCTATCTATCTCTCTCTCTCTCTCTCTCTCTCTCTCTCTCTCTCCATATATATATCTATAAAAATAGATATAAATATATCTATTTGTATTTATATCTATTTTTTGTATAAACCCTCAAGTTTGGTAAACTCTCCAAGAGCAAGTGTAAATGCCCAGGACACTTTACAGTGTTGGCATTGTTTACCTGGTTTGCATACACTGAGCACAAGAGCCTTGATGGTAATAGAGTAGTTAATTTGGGTGTTTGATAATGAGTTTGAGTTGGCTTCAAGAAAATAAAACTCCCAACTCAATTGGCTTAAAGAAAAAAGAAAATGTATCACATATAACAAGTTGTCTGGCTTCAGGGTTGACTAATTCATGGGCTAAAGACAGCATTAAAAACTCAGGGGTGGGTAAAGGACAGACTCAAGCATCCTGGCTTGTCCTCATGGTTGCAGAATGGCTGCAGCACTTCCAGTCGTCACATGCAGCTGTCCCATCAGCAGAAGGATTTTCTGTCTTTTTGTTAGCAAAGATTCTCTTTTCATACTGTCCCACTAGATTTTTGCTAGTATATCATTGACCAGAATTGTATCAGTGCCCATGCTTGACCAGTTACTGGTAAGAGGAATAAAACTATCATGACTCTTATTTAATTGATATGTTTTATTTGGACAGTTTATTTACATGGGCATAATAAGAGGTGGATATTAATACATAAATACCTTCTTTTTGTATGGCTTACAAAGCTAGAGACACATGACACTGAAGCTTTAGAATTAACTTTTGTCGGGAGGATTTGTAAAGCCCCTGGAATTGTAAATTATTTTTTATGTGTGAGAAGAATTTTTACCATTGTTATTGGCACTATTTTCCCTAAGATTCTCATATTTGTTAATATTCCTGGCCTACCAGGAAATGAAATTCTTTACTGTCTGTGAGGCTGAAATGTCTGAAGTCATCGAGCAGATGAGTTTCCTAGGAAGGCTGCATAGATGTCATTCCCACATATAAAACATAGTCTTTGTTCTTTAATAGTGAGCTCATCAGATCTAATTAAGTGGAACTTTGGACATAGCCAATACTCAGTTATATTCTGGTAAGGAAACGACATGATCAGAAGCATTAATTCCCTCCAATGATGGATAAGCTACATCAATTTGTTTGTTCAAAAAAATTTTTTTTCAGAGTTATGAAATACGAAATTTGGTCACAAAAAATAAAGGAACTTCGTAAAAGTACGATCCACATTATTTAATCTTTGTTATTATTGTTTTGTGGACCAGGCCAATCAATATATGTCGTGGTCTACAAATTGTTGTTTTTAAATTGTCTATAATGATATTAGCTTATAATTTATATCTCATGGGATAAGATCTCTCAAAGGATTTTTTTTTCCTTTGAATTGTAACAGTGCATTTGGGACAAAATGCCATGTAAAGAGTGCTCCATTGTAGTGTGGGAGAAGGTAGAACCTGTTATGTTGAGGGTGAAGGACAGATTAAAAAGAACTTTTTTCCTAATGTAGATTTAAATAAAATATTAATTATAATGAAAGCAGTTCATTTAGTCCATTTAGTCCTAGGTAATTAATTTTCATTTTGTTGATCTTGGGCTAGGTAAACTACTTCTTTTTATTTTTTAATATCATGAAGTTCACTGTTTTTGAAGTTCAGTGGATTTTAATATATTCACAAAGTGTACGGCATTGAGCACCACCATTTTATTCCAGAACATTATCATCAGCTCTAAAAGAAACCTCATACTCACTTCCCCTTCCCCCCAGCCCCTGGCAACTACTAATTTACTCTCTGTCTCTATGGGTTTGCCTATTCCGGATATAGCCTATAAAGGGAATCATACAATCATATGGCCTTTTGTGTCTAGCTTCTCTCACTTAGCACAATATTTTAAAGTTTCATCCACGTTGCAGCATGTATCAATATTTCATTCCTTTTTATGGCTGAATAATATTCCTCTGTATGGATGCTAAGTGAGAGAATAAATATTGTGAGAGAAAAAATATTGTGCTAAGTGAGAGAAGCCAGACACAAAAGGCCATATATTGTATGATTCCCTTTATAGGCTATATCCAGAATAGGCAAACACATAGAGACAGAGAGTAAATTAGTAGTTGCCAGGGGCTGGGTGGGGGGGTGGGAGAAGTGAGTATGAGGTTTCTTTTAGACATGATGATAATGTTCTGGAATAAAATGGCGGTGCGCCCATCCTATCAGTTTCCTATGGCTGCTTAAAACAACACACATTTCTTCTCTCACAATTCTGGAGGCCAAAAGTCTGAAATCAGTTTCACTGGGCTGAAATCAAGGTGTCAGTTGACCATATTCCCTCTGGAGGCTCTGGGGACGAGAGCATTTCTCTGTCTTTCCCAGCGCCTGGTGGCTGTCAGCATTGCTTGGCTCGTGGCCCCTTTCTCTGTTCTCCAAGCCAGCAGTGTAGCACTTTGCTTGAGTCACCACAGCACCTTCTGTTCTGTAGTCACATCTTCCTCAGCCTCACACACACACACACACACACACACACACACATGTTCAAGCATAGTTAAACACAGCAACCTGCAGATAGAACACGGTGGGGTTCTCATGTGACCGTCCAGTCTCAGAGGGGCAGGCGGACGTCTTAGTCAGCATGGCTAGGGCGTCACTTCTTCTAGTGTGGTCTCACTGGGATTGCTCTTCTGCGTGCTCCCTGATTTTGCAGCCATTCGGTTCTATACGGTCTCACCCGGCATGTATTCACAGCTCCCTCCCTTGAGCCCTTGTGATGTGTAGAAAATTCTCAGCCTTCGTTTTCTCTTGCTCTGTGGTAACTGAATGCCCTGCCCAGAGCTGCTACTGTCACGTAATCTGGGAATCGCTTTTCTTAAAAAACAAAACAAAAAGCACATCTTTCCTGGGTCCTGCTGCTGCTTTCTGAGTCCGCCTGACCTTCGTTCAGCTGCCCCTCTTCTCATCCCTGCTTCAGACGCGGGAACCTTGCTCTGTCTTCAGCATCATTTTTTCTTTAATTAAAAAAATGTCTTAAAAGAAAAATCACTTTCTCACTGGATCCTCTGTTGCAGGGAATCATGACGTCTGTCACTTCCCAGGGGACGTCCCCGTCTGCAGCTCCTGAGCCCGGGCATGGCTCACTCATCATGGCATGGCCACCATGGTGCGGGTGGGACAGGGACCCCAGGAGGCCTGATGACCACAGGGTATTGACAGGTCCTCAGTACAGGCTGACTGAGGGCTGGTTAGTGATTAAATTGAGCTCCTCAAACATGGGTAACTCTCTCTAGAGGCAGGCGGTGAACTTAGTTGTTTTTCCAAGTGAATACTCATAAACCCTTTGAGGAACAGACATCCAGTTTTATTATTGTTCACCTTTCAACATGTTGAAAATGTCAAATTCATCATTCAGTTTATTTATGAAATGAAAGTAAAAGTTCTCTGTAGTGTGTGTTTGCTGAGGAAAGTGGCCGTGTATCTAATGGCAACTTCAGAATCCAAAGCAGACATCATTTTCTGCTCTTGGTCTTGAGTTTTATACTACTAGATACATTCTTAGCAGGGTCTTAATGTAGTTAAGTTAGCTTATAATGGCCACAGGGAGAAAATGGGCTCCTAGACAGCACATTATAATGCCCCCTCTGAGAAAAGAATTACAGCAAAAGTTGGACCTAATTGTAGGAACATTAAATTTATAAAAGCATGAAATTGCATCGTAGGGTGTATATGAATTAATATCCTCTTCGTTTGGTGGTTTTTCCATATAGTATATCACTCAGGCTCAGCAACACACAGTTATGCTTGCATTGCAAAGCTGTAGCACCTACTGAAAACAAAGAAATACCCAGAATAGTTTGGGCTGGCCCAGGACACTTTAAAGATTGCCCTTCTCCGGGGTTCCTGCCCGGTGCTCTGCCATTTCTTGTGGATAGATGACTCCCCCACCCCCCCCACCCCCCCCACCCCCCGCCCCAAGAAACTGGTGAGGCTTCCCTCTCTCCATGTCTTGGTCCTGTGTATAAACCATGTTCTTACATCAAGCGGATCAGAGCCAGGTTGGATGGCCCAGTGTCATGCAGAGAACCGCGTCATTGGCACTTTGACTCAACTGCAGTGTCAATTTGTTTGCGAAGGACGGGCCAGTACTGCAAATGCCAAGCACTATTGCTCTGTGACGCAGCATAAACCATCTTTGAACCAGAATGTACCTCTGGGACTTGTGGACCTCTGAGTACATTGCATGGATAATGTTAAAAGGCAGAGGGAAAAAAAGAACTAGTTCCTGCCTATGTAGCAGTTTTTATTCTTTTGTTTTAAATAAGAGTAACATTTCCCCCTCCCCCCCACCCCGCCCCCGCCAGAACTTTGAAAATGGTTGTCTCTAGAGAATGGTTCTCTGGTACAGGATGACCTGCAAGGAGCTGTGTCTTTCGGAGCAGAGGGGAAGGGCATTGGCTCTGGAACTGGGAAGAGCAGGTCTGGCTGCAGGCTCTCGAAACAACACTCTCCATATTGTTCCCATTTTAGTTTACGTACCGCCAAAGCAAGCATGACTATAGCGTTTTAACAGGTTTCATGGCTTTAATAATACATTATTCCCATAGAAACCAACATTTAAATCTGATTATGTCACCATCACACCCACGGAGATGTCCTCAGTCATGTTCTACTGCACTTGGAATAAAATTCCAACTCCTTGCCATGGCCTTAAAGACCCTGCACAACCTGACACTTGCCCACCTCTCAGAGCACATTTTATACCTCTCCTCCCTGGCCCCCTCGCTCCAGCCATACTTCTCTTGGTTCCTAGAACACACCAAGCTTGTTCTGCCTCAGGGCCTTTGCACATGCAATTTCTTTTCCTTAGAACTCTCTTCTGCTAGAGCTTATGCTCAGCATATGCCTGGCTCTCATCCTTCAAGTGTTGGTAAGGATGTAGATAAAAGGGAAACCTTATACACCATTGGCGGGAGTGTAAATTGGTGTAGCCACTATGAAAAACGGTATGGAGGTACCGCAGAAGATTAAGAATAGAACTACCATGTGATCTAAAACCCTAACTCCATGTTCATTGCAGCATTATTCAGAGTTTCCAAGATTAACTAGGAAATAACCTAGGTGTTCAATGGATGAATGGTTGAAGAAAATGTGACATATATATATAATATATATACAATGAAATAGTATTCAACCTTAAAAAAGAAGGATATCCTGACACTAGCAACCACATGGATTGGCCTGGAGGACATTAGACTAAGTGAAATAAACCAGAATAAGACCCAGAAAGACAAATATTGCATGATCTCATTTATATGTGGAATCTAAGAAAAAAAATTGAGCTCAGGTATATAGAGAGTAGAATGGTGGTTCCTGGGGCTGGGGGTGTGGGTGGGAATAAAGGCCACAGACTTTCAGTTGCAAGATGAGTAAGTTATGGATACCTGAAGTATAGCTTGGTAGCTATAGTTAATAGTATTGTATACTTGAAATTTGCTCAGGGAGTAGGACTCAAGTGTTACCACACACGGTAACTAGGTAGGTGATGGACATGTTAGCCTGACTGATAATCATCTCACAATATGTATATATATCAAAATATCATGTTATATACCTTACATGTATGCAATTTTTATTTATCAGCCATTCCTCAGTAAAGCTGAAAAAAAAGAACAAATTAATTCAGTTCAGCAATCATCTATCTTCTTTTTAAAAATCTTCACTGAATCTCCTGTTTCCATACATACATACATTTGCAGAACTACTCATTTCCCAGCACATGTGGATGTCTTTCTTAGGACTTTCATTCAATCCACATTCACTCATTGACTCCATTATTCATTCATCCATTCACAACCCTGTCTGCTTACTTCTTTCTTCTATGGGCTCCTTGAGGACAGAGAGTTAGTGTCATTCATCTTTGTGTTCCAAGTGCATAGTGAATGAATGAACGAAGGTTTTCTCCAGAGAGCAGAGTTGACAGTGGACAGTTGGCAAGATATCCAGTGAGTGAATTGCGAAAGGAGAGAAAAATATTTTAAAAACCTGGTATTACGCTCTGTGGCATTAAATGTACCTTTTTGTATACTTGATCCTCACAAAATCCTACAAGCTGCAGCAAGGATTACTATTTCCCCCAGAAATGAAGGTCCAGAGGCCTTGTGAGTTTAAGTCTGACCTGACAAAGTTAGTACGTAGCAGTGACTCCAAGGCAAAAAGCCAGGTCATTGGATTCCAAGCCAGGTGCTCTTTGCATTAATCTGGGTGAGTGTGTTTCTGACACAACACAATGGCAAGAGTGTCCTTTTGTGCGTGACAAGTGTTTGAAGGTGAATCCGCAGAGGAGAGCTGAGTGCGCTTTAGGCAGATGCAGCGTCACTGGAGCGACAGTGTCATCTCCTAGGATGCTAGGACCCGCCTAGGTGCGCAGAGCCTGGCATGGTCTTTTTCTTGTCTTGTTTTCTTAAATAAGAGTCTCAATTTCAATCCTTGTCTAGAACAGGAGCTGAGAAACACATGAAGGACGGGTCAGGATGACGGGGGTTAGGGGACAGATTGGTGGGGGTGGGAGGTCAAGTGACAAGTGATGGCCGCAGCTGTGTGGCATTTTAAGGGGCAGTGAAGGGCTGATGGCGGGGCACGGCTGGAGGACAAAGTGAGAGCTGGAGTTGGGCACCGGAGCCAGTGCTCCAGTGCTAGATGTCGTCCAAGTCCACAGCAGTGTCCCGACCTCGGGGAGCCTCCGAAGTGAGCCTGCAAAGCAGGGCTTGTGCGCGTTTTCCGTGGGCTCCTTTATCCTCTCCCTACTGCAGACTTTGTCTTTGAGCAAGGTGACATACCGTCTGCATCCATCCTGGGAGAAAAATGCCACCAAGTTGCGAACTTCATTCTCCTCCTGGTGTGTCCTCTGTTCTTAGGGTAGGACACTCCTGCTGTGCTCTTTGTGTCCCCCCTGGGTGGTGCATGCAGGTGACTGAGGACCTTACTGCATAGAGGCTCTCTGCCAGGGAGCTGGGCACAGAGACCGGCGGCCGTCCCTTCTGTTGCGGGGCATTTCACCTTCGCCCCCAGCGGCTCCGCAGCAGCCCTGCTCAGCATGTGCTGCATTTTCTGAGCATGAGCCACTGCTCTGGATGGTAGAGCCATGTTAAAAGTTAGTATCAGACCCGCCAGCATCACTGTCCCTCCTGTTGACCTGTCCCCTCTGCCTCTCCCTCCCTGATGGCCTGTGGGTGGGGGTGTGTGGCTGGAGCATTGGCCAAGTCGGCCAACTAGACAGCTCCCAGGAAGGCTCCCTCCCACCTGAAATTCTCGCCCACTGGATTCTCTGCTCTGATCGCCTCACTCAAAATACATGTCCCATTGATTTCTGCAATTTTCCTCCCTTCTTCAAACAGCCCCCCAAAGTTGCTGCCTTTTGTAATCTCTGAGTCCATCTAATTCTTCCTCTTCCCCTTTCCTTTGCATCACAAAATGCCCACAGGAGTCGTGCCTCTAATACCCATTCCTGCACCTTGAAATGATGGTCCTCAAACCTGTCTGGAAAATAGTGACATTTCCCCAAAGGCAATCACAGCAGCAAGAAAAATAAATAAATGGGACATGATCAAACTAAAAAGCTTCTGCACAGCCAAAGAAACAGTCATGAAAGTAAACAGACAACCTACAGAATGGGAGAAAATTTTTGCATCCTATGCATCCGATAAGGGGCTGATAACTAGAATACACTTAGAACTCATGAAAATCAGCAAGAAAAAAAATCAAATAACCCTATTAAAAAGTGGGCAAAGGACTTGAACGGAAACTTTTCTAAAGAAGACAGAAGAATGGCCAACAAACATATGAAAAAATGCTCAACATCTCTAATCATCAGGGAAATGCAAATCAAAACCACAATGAGATATCACTTAACTCCAGTGAGAATGGCCTTTATCAAAAAGTCTCCAAATAACAAATGCTGGCGTGGATGCGGAGAGAGAGGAACACTCCTACACTGCTGGTGGGACTGCAAACTAGTTCAACCTCTGTGGAAAGCAATATGGAGATACCTTAAAGCGATACAACTGAATCTACCATTTGATCCAGCAATCCCATTACTGGGCATCTACCCAAAAGATCCAATGATACTCTACAAAAAAGACACCTGCACTCGAATGTTTATAGCAGCACAATTCATAATCGCAAGGCTTTGGAAACAGCCAAGTACTCATCAATCCAAGAATAGATTAATAAAATGTGGTATATGTATACCATGGAGTACTATTCAGCTCTAAGAAACAATGGTGATATAGCACATCTTATATTTTCCTGGTTAGAGCTGGAACCCATACTACTAAGTGAAGTATCCCAAGAATGGAAAAACAAGCACCACATATACTCACCAGCAAACTGGTTAGCAGCACCTAAGTGGACACATAGGTACTACAGTAATAGGATATTGGGCAGGGAGGGAGGGGGGCGGGTATATTCATACATAATGAGTGAGACTTGCACCATCTGGGGGATGGTCATGCTGGAGACTCAGACTTGTGTGGGGGGAGAGGGGGAAAGGGCATTTATTGAAACCTTAAAATCTGTACCCCCATAATATGCCAAAACAAAAATAAATAAATAAAAACAGAGAAAAAAGAAAATAGTGACATTTTATTTATATAATTTATAAAATCTATATACCAAATTTTGGGCTAAGACAGACACCATCTCACACTAATCTCTACTGTATCAGAGGTGGAAAGACACCAGCAATATAAGAAAAATGTATGAGGGGAAACTTTAAATTAAGAAAGTCCTATCCATGAACATAGTCCCCCTTCCCCAAATGGGGACAGAGGGATTAGGACATTCTGGCAGCAGAGTCCCGTGGGGTGCTGTTGGGAAGAGGCAGTGTTTTAAGGAGGGAGTAGAAAAGGGAATAACATGAATTGGACACCTGCTATTGGCCAAGGCTGGGGCTTGTATTTTACAATTAAACCCAGAGGTTAACGCAGGTGGGCCCAGAGAACTGGAGAAAGTTAAAAATGTCCAGGGCTTCCCTAGAAAAGCTCCATAACAGCTCCATTTTAATACTCTTGAAGGAGAGCTGTAAAGAAGTCAGAAAGGATAATACCATAATAGTTAACACTACAATAACCCAGCACTGTTTTAAGTGCTTTACATATATTAATTTGTGGAGTCCTTACGACACCCCTATGAGATAGGTATATTTGTATTACCTTCAGTTTACAGATGGGGAAACTGAGGCCAGAAAGAGAGTTAATTGCCAAAAGTTGCTTAGTAGAGGTGGGGTTTACACATAGTCTATGCTTTTAACTGTTGTTGTACACCTTCTTGAGGGGAGCTTCCCCTGCACCCCAAGGTGCTGCCTCATTAAGTTGTGTGTGTGTGTGTGTGTGTGTGTGTGTGTGCAAGCCCAGGGGTCAACACTAAGCCCCTGCAGTGCTGAGAATTTTTTTTTAATACTCACTATTTTGTCCTCAGCACTAGCACAGTGCTCAGGAAATGTCTGTTGAATCAATCAATACAGGAATAAATACCCTAATATTTTCTAAGTACATTTTTCTAATGTAGCTCCTTTGTTAGTAGTTATTCTGTGGCCTTCATTACGGCCCAATTTTCTCTTTTCATTTGGGTGAAAAATGATTTTGGCATTTAAGCAGCATGACTTCATTATTGATTTTTAAAAATATCTGCCCTCGCCATCAAATTCCCCTCTTGGTATTTTGTTACTCCTGATATATTTAGAAACGCCTTTGTAGTCTTCTTCTTCTTTTGATTCTAGGATGCATTTTAATGAGGAGTATTCTGTGTATGCAAAATAGTTGTATTTTTATTTTCGTTTATCTCCTCCACTCCATAATAGAGGTTAAGAATATGCCCTTTTCATAACAAAGAACTTTCTTACTATCTTTTCGATTGACTGAATAGGCAAAGAAAACACCATAATTGTGTGAAATGGTCTGATTTAGAAACCAATTATAAGGAATGTAATTATCTACTAATGAAATATGCATGTAAGTCCTTGGTTTGCTGCTTCTAATGTCACTGTAGACAAATGTATAGCCAGCAGAAAACTTGCAGAAAGTAAATTGAAAACCACCCATTTGTAGATTATGTTTAAAAATCTCATGACAGCTATCATCTCAGAATGAGTAGTAATGTCTATTGTTCTCCTACAAATGTCTCACTGTCTCACCTTTTGTGTGTGTCCAGTGGTGACTCAGAAGGGGTGTTTTCTGCTCTAAAATTAAGGTCCACCGCTTCATTTTTCTATCTAATGATGATTCTTGAAAACTCAATCCATAGGTTTCTCTGGGCTTCAAAGTCGGAACGGTAAGGTTCTTTTTCTTACCATAAGGATGGAAATGGCAAAAAGCCCCTTCGGTGCCCTTAGGAAACGCATGGTTAAGAAACAGCGTGTTGGCCACCCCCGTTTCATAAGCTGTGCACAGTGAACCAAGGGTGCAGATCACGCTGGCGCTCTTCTCGGCGTGGCAGTCAGGCGTGGGCTGCCTGTCCTGGGAGGAGGCAGCACACGATCCTTCTCGGTCTCTGCCCTCTCCCTGCCCTGCACGGGCGGCGGGGAGCAGTTTGCTACAGCTGGGGCAAGGAGGAGGAGGCGGGGTCAGGCTGCACAGCCCAAGCAGGGCTGCGGGGCCCAGCTGCTGTGGCGCTGGGGTGTTAGGGGTGCCGAACATTTGCCTCACTTGTGCCTGTGATACCAGACCAAATTCTCCTCCTCCTAAGCCAGCCGAGCTTGCTTTATTGAAATTATCCTTCGAGCTTCCTCCTCCCGGCCGCGCTGCTCCGATGTCCTCGCTTACTGAGATTTGGTCAGTTCCGAGACGTGTTTTTGGGTGCATTTTAACATCTTTGAAATTGGGCCACCTCTTCCAGTGAACAGCTTGTTGTAATTTAATTGGCAGCGTTGGGATGTAAAATGCTGATGTGCTTTGTAATCTGTGGCGTCTGAGGTTTGATGAAATGTCTTCAGTCATAGCAGGCTGGTGAGCTTTACAAAATGTCTCTTTTTCCAGCCGTGTCACCTGCCACTACGTTGCACAAACCCTGTCCTGAGGACTTCCCGCGATGACTTGTGTCCCCGGAACACACTTTCTTACCAGGCGATCTTTGCTCTGGTTTTCCTCTGGTGTGGATGCTGTCTCACTCCGCCTCTGCCTGTGCAGATCCGTCCTGTTCTTGAGGGCCCTGCCCAAGGGCTTGTGCCTACCTGGAGTCTTTCCTGATTGTCCCCGTCCAGAAACCGTCCCTTCTTTCCCTAAAATCCATATAGGGACTTGTTCATGCTTCCTCATGGCACTTAGAAACCTTTTATTTTATTTTATTTATTTTTTTGAGACAGAGTCTCACTTTGTTGCCCAGGCTAGAGTGAGTGCCGTGGTGTCAGCCTAGCTCACAGCAACCTCAAATTCCTGGGCTCAAGCAATCCTACTGCCTCAGCCTCCCTAGTAGCTGGGACTACAGGCATGCGCCACCATGCCCGGCTAGTTTTTTCTATATATATTAGTTGGCCAATTAATTTCTTTCTATTTATGGTGGAGACGGGGTCTCGCTCTTGCTCAGGCTGGTTTCGAACTCCTGACCTCTAGCAATACGCCTGCCTCGGCCTCCCAGAGTGCTAGGATTACAGGCGTGAGCCACCGTGCCCGGCCTAGAAACCTTTTAAAAACAGATACCTCAATTATTTCTCTTTCTTATTAATAATAAATTCTCATTCTTATATTTCTTGATATTTGTAAGCAAAGGTAGATTTAACAAACAGTTGCTTTTTCATGTGCAGTTTGGTACGGAATGTTGGGCATAACTTAGCTCTAATTCTGATGTGATATCTGCTATCAATTTTATGTAAAATCTTTCTTTTTCTGTCTTAAACCCACTTTTTGAGGCATGAAATAGATACAAAGAGCTGCACATATATAATGCCTGCAATTTGATGAGTTTGGAGGTAAGTGGCCCTCTGTGTTTGTGAGTTCTACATTTGGAGGCTCAACCAACCTCAGATCAAACACATTCAAAATAATAATAACAATACAATAATAAAAAATGATAGAAATAAAAATAATGCAATATAGCAACTATTTACGTATCACTTATATTGTATTAAGTTTATAAGTAATTTAGAGGTGACTTAAAGTACACAAGAGGATGAGTGCAGGTTATATGCAAATACTACGTCATTTTCTATGCCATAAGGGACTTCAGACTCTGTGGATTTTGGTGTCTGCAGGGGTCTTGGAACCGATCTCCCTCAGATATGGAAGAGCAACTGTATACACCATGTACCTGTGAAACCATCGCCACGACCAATGCCATCGACATATCTATCACCTTAAAAATTTCCTCCTACTCCCCGCCCCCCCCCCGGGATGCTGGGGCAGGGGGACAAGTCTAAGTGGTCAAGGAAGGGAATGGATAAGAAATCAACGGGGTCACATTTGGCTGGGCTGACACTTTTGGCCCCCGCTGTGCTGTGACACCCAGAGAAGGGCCATTCGTCTGGCTGTGGAATGTATTTCTATGTTTTTTTTTTCTTTTATTTAAAGGCAGCCACTGACCACTTGCCATGATTATAAGAAATGTCGCTTGAGTGACTTTGCTCTGCTTGGACAATGCTACTGAGCCAAGCGATGATTCATGGACAGCCATCAGGCATTGAGGGCAGCGGTCGACCCCAGCCCTGGGCTGGCGAGATAATATTGCTGTGTTCTCTGGAAGGCCCCTCTCCAGAATTCATTACCTTTCTTGTGGCTGCAGTTGAGTAAACTTACATTTGGCTTAAACGGAAGGTGCTTATCTAATCTGTCTTCCTTTTAGTTAAAAAAAAAAAAAAATGGATACGGTGACATAAATCTGCTGAATGCCTGGTCGTTAGGAGCAGGGTCACATGCCCCTGAGATTGAGGGGACCAGGCCTCGGGGGATGGGAAGGGTGGGAGGAAGTGACAGTGGCAGTCATCGTGCAGACGGCTCAAGCCCTGGGAGCCACCGATTCATTCCCCACGCGGTTCCAACGCGCCCCAGCGGCTGAGGCCCTTCCGTGTTTGCTTGTTTGTTTAGCAAAGGGAAGTGTCCCCAGACTAGCAGCCTGCACGAACGGCTTGCCTGGAGAAGGTCACAGTAATTGAGCCGACCCAGAAGGCAGGGGATAGGCCTCTAAGAGTGGGTTTTTTTAAAAGAGGTATTTCAGAAATGGCTACGTAATATTCCACCACCCAACATGAACCCTGTTTTTAGGACTTTATATGTTTTGTCGCTTTTATTTTCTCAGTGTCACATAGTAGGCACTCAAACATTGCTTTGGCACGTTTGGTTTGTTTCCAGTTTTTGTCTTTATAAGCAATGCTGCAGCAAACATGGGTGTTTGCAAGCTGTGCACATATCTGATTATTTTGTCAGGGCAATTCTCACGAATGAATGACAGCCACGCTTACTAAGGTGCATATGAATCGTTTTGAGGGGGTAGGTCTTATTACAATCAGGATCTGATTCTACAGGTCTGGGTGGTACCTCAGAGTCTGTGTTGTTGTTGTTATTATTATTGTTGTTGCTATTTTGAGACAGGGTCTCACTTTGTCACCCGGCTAGAGTACAGTGGTGTCATTATAGCTCACAGCAACCTCCAACTCCTGGGCTCAAGTGATCCTCCTGTTTCAGCCTCCCAAGTAGCTGGGACTATAGGTGCAAGCCATGATGTCTGGCTAATTTTTCTATTTTCAGTAGAGACGGGGTCTCGTTCTTGCTCAGAACTCCTGAGCTCCAGCGATCCTCCCACCTTTGCCTCCCAGAGTGCTAGGACTACAGGCAAGAGCCTGCATTTTTAAGAAGCTTGCTCAGGTGTGCTGAGCAAGGGACCACGCTGTGAGATGCAAGGCCCTCAGTACACCACATGCAAGTGGGCAGGGCCCAGCCGGGAGGCAGGTTGGGGTGGACCAGGCTCTTGTGGATTAGGAGAAAATTAACCCCCAGTCTCCAGGGTCAGCCCCAAGAGTCTCCAGGGTGAATTTCTGCCTCTGCCCTTATGAAATGTCAGAAAGAGTAAAGAAATCTCAGTGGTAATTTTTGTGAGCTATTTGAAGCCAAATAGCTACCCTGGGACTCCAGAGGAATTATTAATGGGCCAATAAATGGGATACTGGCAACTTGCCAGTTCTTATTAGTGTCCCTCTAGGCTGCAGACAGGAACAGGTTATCAGCTCAGAGGCTGCCTTTGCTGGGGACAGTCACACTTTTGTCCCCCCAACCTTGCTTGGGGCTCAGAGCAAACTACTTCCTTTCTTTCCTCCTCCGTGGGGGTCTCCGGCAGTGCTGCTTCAACCCTGCCCTTGGTCAGCAGGAAACTCTTTCTTGGAAGAAATCTGACCCTTGATGGCTATTTTCCTTTTGCCTGGTTTTATTCCTTTTTTAAAAATTATTTATTTCTAGAAACTGTTCTCTTCCAAGCAGCACCAAGGGTGGCCAGCCAGGGAGGTGGGCAAACCAGGCGGGTAGTTCATGCTCCCAGGAACTTCCTTTCCAGGAGATTTAGAAAAGGAATTGAGTTTTAGCTGGCGGTGACCTTCAGGGATCGCTTTCAAAGTTGCTATGGTTTTATCTGCTCTTATTAATGATTTCATTTGGAGTGATTTGCCCCTGAGGTGATTTTGTGAAATGCAATCTGAAAACCAAATAAAGAAGTGATCCATCAAAGGCATCATTGACCGGCTGGGGGAGAGAAATCACTCTTTCCATCGAGGCCTTTGTCTGCTAAGAAATGAATGATTTGCAAATATTGAAAGCGTATTTCGAATGCTGTAGTTACTCTCAGGTGGTCTTCTGTGTCTGGGTTTCTTCGAGCTTGACCACTGGAGAGGAAATTTTGCCTTCAGCAGCCAGTTCCAGAGAGTGGAGGAGTGCGAGACACTTTGGGGCCTTCCAGTAATGCAGGAAAGGTCTAGAAAATGTGGGGTCCTGCTTTCACTTGGCTACATGACTCGGCTGGGGAGACAGACCGGAGTCAGGCCCGGTGTCCTGGGACCCCAGCCCTAAGCTGCCCATTAACAACCGTCAACAGTTAGAGACCAGTGCTCGCTTCGGCAGCACACACACTAAAATTGGAACAATACAGGGCCAATTAACATGGCCCCTGTGCAAGGATGACATGCAAATTCATGAAGCATTCCATGTTTTTAATTAGAACGACTCAATCAACATGTATGTGTACACATGGAAGTAAAACTCAACGGAAATCAAGTAGGTGGGTGGGTAAGAGAAGGGTAAATTCACCCCTAACTGGTACAATGCATGCTATTTGGGTGAAGGGCACACTTACAACTTTGACTCAAACTGTACAAGAGCAAATTAAGTAACCAAAACTCCTGTAGCCTGTAATAGTCTAAAAAAAAATCCCAAAACAAAAAATAATTAGAGACCAGCCTGTTAGGTACCTCAGTCTAGTTTCCGGGGGGAAGCAGAGTCTCCCACCATGACATTCTGTGATGCGCATCTCTTCTTCTGTGTACAACCCTCAGGCCACTATTACTTTTCATCTTAAAAACAGTTATGTATGAATTTGTCTTAACCCCCTAACTTCTAAGCTTCTTAGAGACCCTGTTAGATCCCTCTCGCTTTGGTGGCCTTTGCACATAGACTCTTGTTCCCTTTTGAGTGGATGCCTAGTGGAAGATTAAGTGGGGTCAGTCAGTCTAAAGGGCTCCCTGGAGGAGATGACTTTCCTCCCAGTTTTGAAGAAAGGGAAGGTCTTTGACTTGTTGAGTTACCCTTTAGTTTCTCCATTTCATAGGTTTCCCTACCCCTTTGATTTTTTTTTTTTTTTGAATGTGACTGATCCTCCACGCCCTGCTGTGGATATACACACGCAGGCTGAGTATCCCTAATCTGAACACCTGAAATCCAAAAGACTCCAAATTCCAAAACCTTTTTGAGTTCCAACATGATGCCACAAGTGGAAATTTCCACTCATAAGTACTTAACACAAACTTTGTTTCATACATATGTTATTAAAAATATTGTATAAAATTGCCCTCGGCCCATGTGTATAAGGTGTATATGAAACATAAATTTTATGTTTAGACTTGGGTCCGCCCCCAAGATATCTCATCATGCATATGCAAATATTCCAAAAATACACTCCCTCCCCCCCAACAAATCTGAAATCGGAAATACTTCTGGTGCCAAGTATTTTGGAAAAGGGCTATTCAATCTCTCTGTCTCTCTGTGTATAACAAATACATAAATGAAATACTCTTTCCTTTGATGATCTTAACCCACATCTATATTTAGATGGCTCCTTGTTTGCTCCCAAACTTCAATTCTGCATTTCCAAGTACCCTGTGGCTGGCAGCCTCTAAGAGGGATGCCAGTGATTCCTGCTTCCTGATATTGGCAACCTTGTGTGAGTCTACTGCACTTGGGTAGCTTGCTTCTAACAAATATAATGTGGCAACACTGAGGGAGGTAACTTCCACGATTAATTAGCTCACAAAAGAGTGTGACTTCCCGCTTGCTGCAGACTCTTTCTGTTGCTTCCTGGGCTCACATGCTTTGGTGCAGCCAGCTGCCACGATGCAGGGGCCTACATGGCAAGGGACTGAGGGTGGCCTCTGTCAAGAGTCTGCAAGGAACTGGGATCCTCAGTGCAGCGGCTCATGAGGAATTGGATCTTGATGACCACACGGGTGAGCTTGGAAGCTAACTCATCCCCAGTTGAACCTTCAGATGAACACGCAGTGCCGGCTGGCACCTTGATCGCAGCTTCGCGAAAGACCCTGGAGCAGACTCTCTGCCTTTTCCCGCGTCTGCCGTCCAAAGCTGTCCTTTCTCCAAGGCCCAGCTCCAGCTTCCTCGCCTGCACCAGTGACGGAGCTCGCTGGAGCACCTGCCATGTGCTGGGCTCTGTGCTGAGGGTCCGAAGTCCAGCAATGAGCAAAACGGACAGACATATCCTTGCTTTCCTGTCCTTGCTCAGGCCAGCAGGAGGAGAGAGAAAGCAAACCGGTAGCATGAAGTAAATCAATACAAATTGTGCCAAAGTCTACGGGAGAAAAAAAAGAAACCCATGGAGGACTAGAGGAGGCCCCTTGAGGAAGTGGACATTGACCCTGAGGAAGACAGGAGTTAACTAGGTGGTGAGACGGGGCAAGCATGCCAGGCAGAGGGAACAGCGCATGCGAAGGTCGAGTGAGCCGAGTCTGTCCATTCTTATCTCCGTCTCCTTGATTCCCCACAGCCGGCTGACTCTGTGCCGCAACGTTTAGCAATTAATTAAACATTGCCTCTTGTCTTTCTCTCTCTGACAGTTCATGAATTCTTCTTGTTTTCCCAATTAAACTGGTAGCTGTGACCGTATCTCATAATTATTTTTCTTTAGGGCACTGCGGCACAATGAGAAGGGCATAGTGGATTAAAATAAAAAGGCATCAGCTGCTTGGCCTGAGGCCCAGTGGGTGCGTGTCCCCTGGGGCCACCCAGTGATGAGGATGGAGAGCCACTGCGTGTGGGCACCGGCCAGCTGCAGGGGGCGGAGAAATACAGATACCTAGAACAGAGAGTTCCACCTTTAGGAGAAGAGCCACCCACTGGGGCACAGGTGGGCATCTCTGATTGTGGCCCACGTGATTTTGCTAGAACCTCTCCGTGGGGCAGGCTTATTTGCATGTCGCGCTGGATATGATCTTACTGACAGCTGGACTCGTTTTGTAATTCCAATGCGGAGCTGTTGAGCCACAGGTCCCCTGCAGCCTTTTGCTGGGTGTGACTCAAATCATCCGTGACAAGAGGTTCACAGCTCAGGGGGAAGCGAGCTGCGGCGTCAGGGTGGGCAGAAAGCGCCCAGCTCCTCCTGTGTGTGAAAACGTCGCAAATCCACATTCACAGTGCTGTCACCTTTGGCTCCGTCTGACTCATGCACTAATTAGCTAATCAAGGACAGCAGTCGGAACAGCCAGATTTATTTGCTCTTTCAAGAATCATTTATTAGCAGCCTGAGCCAGAAATGTTTATTGAGCATTTGCCACAGACACAGGGCTGGGGGGCAGAGAGTTACAGCGAAGGGAAAAAGGGGCAGGAGTGATTCTTCTTTGGTCATTAAGCTTGATTTCCCAGGCCTGGCCGGGCAGGTCTCTGGACAGCAGGAGATGCGTGTTCACCTCTGATCCCAGGGCAGCTCTGCTCTCTCTAGGCCTCTGGCTGTTCCCAGGTGGACTAGAACTCCAAGGGGTGCCCTGTGGGGAGAGCCAGAGGCAGGAAGATTCTAGCATAATGGAAGTGCAGGGAGAGACAAGGACAGTAACATTTTATGGCATTGCATTCAGTGCATATTTCATCATGCAAATGAGAATGTGACCATTAGCTAAAGGCATTCATAAGGGACAAGCCCAATAGTCGTACTGCTCAGGAGTACGTAGAGAGAGGGACGCCGGGACACTAACAGGAAATACACACTCAGGCTCTCACAGCCCCGACTCCACAGCCAGATGAGGCTTTGATTAAGGGCTGTGCTCCTACAATAAGCACAACCTTCCTTCATTTTCCTCTGCCTCTTCCTCTCACCAAAGGGCCATTCTCAATGCTGGTGTCCCTCGGTGCTCGGACGGCAGGCCAGGGTCTGCCAGGTGAGCGTGTCCTTGTGCAATGCGTGTGTCACGCAATCCGTGCCTGACCTGAAGGTTCATGTGGACAAATGGCTTGCTCTCAATAGTGCCTCTTATGCCTGTGTTTTTTTTTTTTTTTTTAAAAGCTTTTAGAAATACAAATAAGAACAGAAACCTCTTGAAAGTTCCCTTGAGGTAACTCTGTAACTCTCTTCTGGTTAAAAAGACCCTTGTCTTGTTTGTGTGTATGTGTGTGTATGTGTGTGTGAGTGTGTGTATGTGTGTGTGTGTGTGTGTGAGTGTGTGTATGTGTGTGTGTGTGAGTGTGTGTGAGTGTGTGTATGTGTGCGTGTGTGTGTGTGTGTGTGTGTGTGAGTGTGTGAAGGAGGGAGAGGGAGAGATTATCACTGAGTTGGTCTTTTCAAATGTTTTTGACTTGACTATCCCCAAAACTAATAGTCATGTTAACTCCCCAAAAGTGTCCTAGTTCTTTGCAAACCAAAACACGAGCTGGGCTTGTCACAGTTTCTCTCTGGGCAGTGCCTGACAACCACAGAGGCTACTTATAAAGGAGGGGTTCCCTGGGCATGATTTGAACCCCAGGGTCTCTAGCTCTGAGACAAGGAACTCTCAACAACAAAATATCCCTAAAGAACCCCATTAAACAGTGGGCAAAGGATATGAATGAACACTTTTCAAAAGAAGACGGACAGATGGCCTACAAGCCTACGAACAAATGCTCAACATCACCAGTCATCACAGAAATTCAAATTAAAACCACATGAGAGGCCGGGCGCGGTGGCTCACGCCTGTAATCCTAGCATTCTGGGAGGCCGAGGCGGGCAGATTGCTCGAGGTCGGGAGTTCGAAACCAGCCTGAGCGAGACCCCGTCTCTACTAAAAATAGAAAGAAATTAATTGACCAACTAAAAGTATATATAGAAAAAATTAGCCGGGCATGGTGGTGCATGCCTGTAGTCCCAGCTACTCGGGAGGCTGAGGCAGGAGGATTGCTTGAGCCCAGGAGTTTGAGGTTGCTGTGAGCTAGGCTAACGCCATGGCACTCACTCTAGCCTGGGCAACAAAAGTGAGACTCAGTCTCAAAAAAAAAAAAAAAAACAAAACAAAACAAAACAAAACAAAAAAAACCACATGAGAGGTCATCTTACACCAGTCAGAATGGCTATTATTAAAAAGTCAAAACATAAAGATATTGGTGAGGATGCACAGAAAAGGGAACGCGTATACACTGTCGGTGGGACTGAGAATTAGTACAACCCTTATGGAAAACAGTACGGAGATTTCTCAAAGCACTAAAAATAGAACTACCATTCGATCCCGCAATCCCACTACTGGTTATGCATCCAAAGCAAAGGAAATCATTATACTAAAGGGATACGAGTGCTCCTATGTTTATTGCAGCACCAGTCACAATGGCAAAGATACGGAATCAACCCAAGTGTCCATCGTCATCGGATGATTGGATCAAGACGGTGTGGCACATATATGAATGTATACCGTGGAACACTATCAGCCATAAAAAAGAATGAAGTCGTGTCTTTTGCAGCAACTTGGATGGAACTGGAGGCCATCATCTTAAGTGAAAAAAATTCAGAAACAGAAAGTCGTATGCCCCAGGTCCTCCTTTTGTAAGTGGGAGGTAAATACTGGGCACACATGGACGCAGGGTGTGGATTAATACACACGGAGACTGGGAAGGGTGGGAGAGGGATGGGAAATTACTTAATGAGCACAAGGTGCATTATTCTGGTGAGGGTTACACTAAAAGACCACAGACTTCACCACTGTGTAATGTGTCCATGTAACAGAACGGCACTTGTACCCCTACATTTATACAAATAAAACAAACAAAAAGAGACCACCGCATCACGTGAAATGGGTGCTCCTGCTTCTCTTCCTGTCTTTGACCATCTTTCCTAACAACTTGTTTCTATTAATAATTCATTGCTTTCTTTAAAGCCTACCAAAATGACTGCAGGATTTTGCTTTTAGCTGAATTCTGGAGCCCCTAACTACTCGTATTCAAAGAAAAAGTGGCTGGAGTAGACAGCACAGGAAGATCAGTTTTCAGATGCAAAATGAGGCTGGCTGGGGGTTAGAAACTCATCCAGGGCAGGGCTGAGGGGCCCCCAGCCAGGGCTGCACGCCACCCGCTCTCGCAGTTCAGGAAGAAATGGCAGGGAAGCTGGAAAGCTAAGTCTATGCTGTCATTTCCCAAATTAGCCCAGATATGAACTTTGTGTGTAGGTATGAGCAGCAGAAGAAACAATGGCGATTATTTTCCTGGGCATTCTTCTAATCAATAAAGCAGACACATCTAAGTTATATGGAAATGCACTTCCTTCCAAAAGAGAAAAATGCAGCCCTTAAATGTTTTTATTTTTCCTGAATTGGCCCTTATGCAAAACAGTTGTCCTGCTCAGCTGTGAGAGCCTGCTCATCCCAGAGTTTCCTTTCTAAGAGCTTCCTAGAGTCCCTGGATTTGAATTTCAAAGAGCTTTCTGAAGGGTCTAGAACTATATCTGAGTCTAGACAGAGTCAAAACAGGATAGAGCCAGCATGAGGATTATTATTTTTAACATTGTGTATGCAAATAATTTATAAAATCTCTGGTGGGTTAGGGTCATGGCCAAGGTTGAAAAGGGAATGAGTGCCCCAAACATAGGCTTAGATTATCCCACAGGAGCACCTGCTCATTAAACCGTGGATTCGGAGTCTTGGGAGGAAGGTGTGGGGATGTAGAGGAAGCCGGTGCCCCAGAGAGAAGCTTGCAAAGCAGGAGCAGCAAAACCAGGGAGAGGGCGGAAAGGCAGTGACTCGTGTGGTCTCTGACGCCTTTGTCCTCAGACCTTTGGCTATGAAGCATCTCGAATGTCTTGGGTGATGTGCTCAGTTCCATGGGGGTGAAAAGATGCTGTGACTCAGTCCCTCCCACCTGCATCTTAGCATCTGGTCAAGGATTCTATAGACAAAATCTCTAACCTTTCCCAGCATTGAGACATGTTGCATTAGAGCTGAAACAGTTGGCAGGATCCATTGACCAATCGCTTTCCTTCCACAAGGGAGGCTGATGCGCTCTGGAACCTCGAAGGGCTTACATAGTGCTCAGAATTCAGTGCTTGGTGCTCAGTACTGAGTACTTAGTGCTCAGTGCTTAGTGGTCTGCATTCACATGGCTGTTCAGGCTGAGGACAGAAGCCACTCCAGGGCATCAATTGCTTAATGGTGTTCACTGGCTTCTCAATAGCTTAAAAATACTTGACAATGCTTCATTGCAGCTTGTACCCTTTGTAGAGGAAAATCCAAAGAAAATAATTCTTTGGGCTATAGGTGCTTTCGGTATTTTTTAGAAAAAGAAATCCTGGAATGAAAGAAGTAGATGGGGGTTCTAATTCTATCTCCTCTCTGGCCTCAGTTTCCTCATCTGTACCAAAAGGAGGTGGGACCAGTGGAGCATATAAATGTTCCTTCCTTCTGTACCATTTTCTTAGTCTGAGCTGTATGCAGAACAGCAGCTGTTTGCAATTACTTAGCCAGGCTGAGTATGTTCTCTCCCTGCCGTGTTTCCACATCTGCCAAACTGAATTCTTTTTTGGGCGACATCTGCTCTTATTTCCCATGTGAAGTTGTCTCAGTTGACCACAAAAATGATTATATGCTTATTCTGAGGTAATCAGTTCATCCCAAACCTTTTCAACAGGATAGCAAATGTCTCTGGGAAAAGAGACATCTTAGGAGCAGAGTCACTCCAGGGTACCCCAAATCAGGGAGCTGACCAGTGCCCTTGACTTTGGGGGTGGGGTGGGGGTGAGATGGAGATGACTCTGCCATTTGGAGCCACATCAGACCTGAAACATCAGTCTCTTTGCCCTCCCTGCTCCCTCTCCTCTGGAACTGAGCCGTGGGAGTGGGGCGTGGGAGGTGACTCACAGATGAAGAGCCAATGCTAACATAAAGTTTACGGTAGTGTAGGCAAAGGGAGCAAAGGATTTTATTACAGCCAGAGTAAGAAAATATATTTGATTTACTGTGATATATACATAAGAGGCATGAAGCAAGCCAGTAGTAAAACAAACAAACAAATAAATAAATGGGGTGCTTGCAACAAAATCGTATCTTTTTGAGCCCTGGTACATACCATGGCTACGGAGGTAGGTCCAGGGGTGGTAATATGATGATATGAGATGCATAATAATTTGGGCAAAATGAGTGAGGATTTGTCCAGTAGAAGACAGTACTGGAAAGATAGATGCAGTGTTAGATCTTGGATGATCTTGAATGACAGGTTGAGGCTTTACTCCACTTGATCATAATTCATTGGAGAGATTCGAACATGCAGTTTAACCTGATTTCACATCTCTATCTCAGGCTACCTATGCTGATGGGAAGGGGGCACAATGTGTCATGTCTCCCTGCAGCATAGTGTTCTGAGCTCTGTATTCTTCCCTCTTATTCTCCAACTAATAATTTTGCATAAATGTTTTCCAGGGAGCCGGAAGCTTTTCTGTGTCTGGGGTACTGCTAAACTTTTTAAAGGCAATAATTATGAAACTGGTCTGTGTTCATTTATTCAGTTAACCAGTGTATTAAACACCTGCCATGTGTCAGATAGGTTCTGTGGATACAGCAAGTAAATCAAGGTGTCAGACATCAAGGATCTTATAATGGTGAGAGAAACACTAAAAGGTACAGTCATATAATATAGCAAGTGAGCTAGGAGTAAGCACCAGGATTTGAGGGATTATAGAGTTTCAAAGAAAAGGCTTCTTAGAGAAGACAAAATATGCCCTGTAGGTTAAAGGATGGCTAAGAATGAAGTAAACAGGTCAAGAGGTGTGCAAATGCATTTCAGGCAGAGAAATCAGTTTGGTGGGTGCAGTTTGCTGTTATTATTAATAGAATGGAGTGCTTCAGAGGGGTGGGAAGAAAAGCCAGATTGTCATGGTTAGGAACTGACAAAAACCAGAAGAAGTAGAGGCATGGAGTGAACATGCCTGTTTCAATCAACATGATGGTTTCAGAAATATGTAAGACTAGATAATCTCAAATCTTTCTGCAAATACCCAGAATTTCTGGACAAAATATAGCAAAGATTCCTTTGTATCACTAGCCAGCTTTTTGAGAAAGAGAGGGAATCTCTGGTACTAGAAACTAAGAGAACTAAAAATCAGAATGGTAAGCTCTTGTTTATTCCCTGGATTATAGGAGAGTGCAAAAAACGTTGTCAGTCTCTGTAGTCCAGGAACTTAGATTTTAATACCCGTTTGGCAATAGGACTTGAGGCTATGAGCTGGTGAAAAAGAGCAGCAAATGAACCAGACCCCTCCTTTGATCCAGATGCACAAATGGCTGTACCATCAGTGAAAGGGTGGACTAGGAAAATCTGTGCACTGGCAGAGAAAGATAACAGGAAGCTTGTCTGTCTTTGAGTGGATAAAAAGAGATACCCCCTGTCCAAATTCACAACCACAGGGCTGTGCTTTATCTGAGTTTTGAGTTGTGAATTTATTCTACCCATATGGTCTAACAACAGCCAAACTAAAAAATTTTAAAAATAAAAACTGGTCCCAGATTGGGGATATAGCTAGGGTTCTTTGCAGGAATGAATGTAAAAATACTCTGGAGGGGATATGTTCTCCTAAACCAGTACATAAAATATTTGTTCAGTACAGATAAGAAAGATCAGGTTTAGACCCTTAAGAACTTTAGATAACTGAATAACAATATATGAAAAATAGTATAACATAAATATATCAAAATTACTAAATACATAAAAAGAATTCTTTAAAAAGGATTTAAAACCTAAGAACAAAACATCATGAGTAATTGGCAAATTTAAAAAAAAAACAGATAGAACTTTTAGAAAAATATAATCATTGGAAAAAAGAGTGGATGGCTCAAACAGCAGAGTAGATACAGTTAAAGAGAGAAATACTCAAGTGGAAGATAGATCTGAAAAAATTTCCAAGAATGCAGCACAGCGAGAGATAAAGAGGTAGAAAAATATGTAAGTGATGTTAAAAAACATGGAGGCTGGAATGAGAATGCACAAACTATGTTCACAAAGAGTTCTTAGAGGAGAAAGAGAGGAGCAATATTAGAATAGCTAATAACTTAGAGATTTCTAGAATTGGCAAAAGATACAAAACCTCAGGTTCAAGAAACACAGTAATTCTACTACCAGACAAATCTTATTGAAATTTTATGGTTTAAAGACCAGAAAAATATTAAAATAAACCAGAAGAAAAAAAATATAGATTACCTAAAAGAGAATACAAATTAGAATTAAAGCAGACTTTCTAACAACAACAACAGAAGCCAGAAGACAATAGAATAATATTTTCAAAATCTGAGAGTATCAATATAGAATAGTATATCTAACTGAATTTTCACTTAAGAGTAAAAGTGCAAAAAATACATTTTTAGTCCATGATCTGGAGTCCACTTTCAAATGGAATAGTCCACTTTCAAATGGAATACTGAAGGATGTACTTCAATTTGACTAGCATTTTACTAGTTGACTTGCATAAACTTTGCAGTCATCCAAGAAGATGGAAGGAACAATGAAGAAAATAGATTTTTCAGGTACCAAAGTTGTCAGGGAATGTGGCCGAGTGACAAGGACAAGGTGGATGGATGACCACAGCAAGATCAAGGACCTGCTCTCTGGAGCAGGAGAGAAGTCTGCTTTCTCTTCTGCAGGACATTCATTCTGATATCTGTAGGAAATCCCATCTCCATCACTTCCTAGACTATACTCCCATCAGGTGTTTGGAGGGGGCAGAAAACGAGTGCATTCAGTTTAATGCAAATGTGTTGTCTGAGATATCACTTGTTTGAGTTAAATTCACTCCTTGCCTCCAGCAGAATGCTTGCTCCTTTCCACACAGAATGTGTTCTTTGTGTTCTACTCAGAACTTCAGCAGGGTCTGAAGCTGCAGTTACAGCTTCTGTCTAGCCTTACAGAGGGGTTTGAGAGCCCGAGGGTCCTGTAGAGAAGAGAAGAAGAGGGACTGTTATGACCATGGTCTGGGGAGAAAGATCATTTGCACAGTCGAGGACAAACAAAAAAGCTCACTTCTGTTTCTCTACTGGGGGCAGGGGAGGAGTTGCTCAAAAGGACAAAGGTGCACACAGATTGGAACAGGTGACTTGGGCTGCAGGAAAGAGCTGCTGTGTGTGCCTTTCTTGACTCTCTGTGATGCATCAGCAAACAGTAGGACTCTTTTCCCCCCTTCAGTAACAGATTGTTCTGCCTTATTTTTCCAATGTTAAAAGCATAGCAGTAAGTTTATATTTATTGCTTAAACAAAATGCTATCACTCAGGTTCTCTCTTTTTACAGATGAATTCAGGAATCGCAGAAACATTTACTAAGCACTTTCTTCAATAGTGCCTTTATTCCACATTTGTTCCAGCTGCTTCTCTTTCTTCCCCCCCTTAAAAACCAAATTTTTCCAAAGAAATATTTACAGTCCCATTTCCATTTTATTACCTCTTATTCGTGAATCAACCCTCTTCAGTCAATCTGAATAGCTGTCATTAAGATCATCATGTCCTTGAATACAGCAGAACTTCTTTATTCAATAGCTGTCAGTGCAGATGACCACACACCCATCCCCCTTCTTCAACAGCCTCTTCCCTGGGCTTCCAAGAAATCGTTCTCTCTCCTCCCTCATATTTAATCCTTTACCTGGCCCCGTTGACTGACTGTCTTAGCTGATTCTTGGTTCCTTCACTGCACTGCAAGCTACATTACCCCTTGCGTGGACCACTGCAGTAGCTTCCAGATTCCCCTCTTTCCTCATTCACTCTAGCCCCATTCAAATTAGTTCTTCACTCACTAGACAAAATAACATTTAAAAAATTCAAATCTGATCAGGTTACTCTAATGCTCAAGATTATTTAATCATTCACTGTTGCTGTTAATATAAAGAAAAAGCTTCCTAATATGGGGTGGGAGGCCCCACATGCTCCAGCCCTTCCCTGTCTCTCCAGCCACACCTTCTGCATGTCTAATAAACTCCCAAGGGAAACACTGGTACTGTGGACCACACTTTGAGCAGCAAGATTTTGGGGAAGTAGGGGAGCATACTTCCCGAAGTGCACAGAATTTTCTTTGAGTTGTACAATCTTTGATTATTTTAGAAGAAAATGAGGGAATTTATTCAAGTGCAGTTCTGCCACTCTATCTGAGCACTTACAGACACCAGCCCTGTGCCCGCCTGTGGGCAGCTCTAGGACACGGGGAGGGGTTGCAAGACATGGGCCTGTCCAAACCCCAGGCCGTCTTTCGTCCAGGGAGAGCCAATTTTATTCCACTGATGAGGCTTGCCCATCAGTCATGCAGAGCCGCCAGGGAGACAACTTTTTCATCAAAGCTTAAGAAAAACTAGATGAGTTTTTGAAAAAAGTGGGAGGAAGCTGAGAGTTATTTGTTGATGTCAGCGACCTTGGTAATTCCAAATAAGATTCTCTTTCGTTTTCCTGCCCTTGGGTCGGGCTCCTTCTGCGGAGGCATCATTCTCCCCCTGCGCCTTGTCTGTGCGGACGCCTGGCTGACCACTGGGGGTCAAAGTCAAGTGTGCCCCCCCATGTCATTTTAATACACCTTTCTCTCCGCTGAGGCAATCAAGACTCCTTGAGGAAAAATGGCAAGGAAAAATTTCTAGTGTTCACCTAGATAAATAACTCAGGCTTCACGTGGCTCATTTTCCAAAGCTCCGAGAAAACAACATGTGATGGAAATTAGGTATGAGCCATTGCTGAGAATTACAAGATGGTGTGATTATTATTATTGTAAATTAATTAACCTTTAAATAACCTTAAAAGATCCAAGTGACTCAATCAGCCTGGGAAGGATAAGACTGGGCTCCGTTTGACCTCTTTAGCAAGCCCAGGCAGACTAACGGGGCAGAGGCAGGGGGCATGGCCTGTGGCAGGTCCTGTGGTCGGTGGTGGGGGAGCTGGTCTCTGCTGGGTGCGGTTTGGGTGGAAGCTAGGATTTCTATAAGGCGTTATTACAGAGGGTGGTGGGCCTACTGAGTTTTTATTTCATCTTTCAATATGTAGGGCCTATACATCCATGGTATTTGCATTGCCCTGATTCCCCAATGGTAGGATGCTATGTCCCCATGAGTTCAGCCAGTGGGAGGCTGGGCTTTCTCATGTCACTTTTGCTGGAAGCCCCCACCCAGGGGTCCCAGCACTGGGAGACAGTGTTTGCTGCCCTCCTCTGCCGTCTGCTGGCTCTGTAAAGGAGAGGCTCTGGCTCTTGCACAAACCACTCTAGTTGTTTTTCTTAGAAAATATCTAGTAATGCTGCTTGGAAATACAGGGAATCATGTGCTTACAAGGTCTTTTTCAAGGTGAAGGAACAGAAGCAGGGATGCCACCGCCAGGCTAGGGCTTCAAGGTCACCATTGCAGGTGCAATTCAGAGTAGGAAAATTGCTGCTATCATCACTGTCACCTTCACAGGTACTTACTCCGATGAAGCTAGTGGCTGGGCAGGAGAATCTGGCCTCTGCAACACTGGCATGTGTTAGAGCTTGTTTCTCAGCCAGCACCATGGCTGAAAGAAGGCCTGTGTCTTCCATCCGCTTTCCAGATTTTGCATGAATATATCTTATTGGTAGAACCTAAATTATGGCATAGAATCTAGCTGCAAGGGAGTCTGAAAATATAGCTATTAGCCTCCTAGCCTTGTCATACAGAAGAAGAGCATGGGAGAGAATGAGATGCCAATGGCCAGTAGATTATACACCAGACCCCTTTGGTCTTGTGACTCCTTTCTCTTTCCTGCATCTCCTCCTACCAATTTGATCATTCCTTTCCTGCCTCCTTTGGGCGCTCTTCCTCTGCTTATTCCCTAAATTCAGTGTTTGCCAGGGATCTACTTATATATATTGCTTTCCTTTCCATTCCACTTCTTTTCCTTCTGATTGAATTATCATCTACATCTTGGTGACTCCCAGTGTACATCTCCAGCTATCACACTTCTCATGGGTAAGAAAAAAATATTTGAAGAATTAATGGCTGAAAACTTCCAAAGTTTAGTGAAAAGGCTCAGCATATAGATCTAGGAAGCTTAGTAAACCCCAATCAGGATAAATACAAGGAAAATGATATTTAAGTATGTTACAGTAAAACTGAAAGAAAAAAAATTGTCAATGTGGAAAGGCATATCCAGTAATGATGTCCTTAAAAATGATGTGAAATAAGAAGATTTTCAGAGAAATAAAAGCTGAGAGAATTCATCATTAGAAGACTTTCCTTAAAGGAAGTTTCCAGACTGAAGTAAAGCAAAACCAAACAGGAATTGGGATCTACAGGAAGGAATGAAGAAAATCTGAAATGGAAATTATCTATGTAAATATAAAAGGCGATGTTTTTATTCTTTTAATTTTTGAAAAAGACAACTGGATGTTTATAACAAAACATGATACTGTATTGTAGAGTTTATAAAATATGTAGAAGTAAAACATATAACAATAAAAGCAGAAAGGAGTAGGGTACAAAGAGACCCTCTTCTCAGTTGTGAGGCTGTACGGTTTTAACAGTTACATGAAGTGGTAAAATTTTAATTCTAACTAAACTGAGCTAGGTTAATGATGAATATTATAAGATCTAGAGCAATCACAAACAGAGCTATATCTAAAAAGCCAACAGAGGAATTAAAATGGAATACTAAAAATATGCAATTAACCTATAAACAGGTAGGAAAGGAGGATCAGAGGAACAAAAAAACAGCAAAAATAGAAAACAAATAACAAGATGGTAGACTCAAAACCCCAACCCTATCAATAATAACATTAAATGTAAGTAACTAATAATTTCAATTAAGGAAAGATATTGTCAGACTATATGAAAAATAAGATTCAATTTTATGCTGTCTGCAAAAGATACACTTTAAAGACACAGAGATTGAATGAATATAAAGGGATGGAGAAAGATATACCATGAAACGGTAAGCATAAAACTAAAATTAGAGCAGATGGGATGGTAAGGAGCATCATCAGAGATGAAAAGAGACATTTCATAATGATAAAAAGGTCAATTTATCAGGAATACATATAAATCCTAAACGTGTATGTACCTATTAAGAGAACTCCAGAATACATAAGGTGAAAACTGCAAAAACTAAGGCATAAAATAGATAAAACCACAATGATTGTTGAAATTTTTAATATCCCTTTCTTAATAGTCAATAGAACAAATAGGCAAAAAATTATTAGGTATATAGACATTTATAGTCAACTAGTGGACATTACACTCAATGACTGCAGGACACATATCCTGTCATATACACATGGGACCTTTACCAAGAGGGACCAAAAAATAAGTCTCAATATATCTCACAAGATGACAATCTAACAGAGTATGTTCTTTGATTACAATGGAATTAAATTAAAAATCAATAACAAAAAGATATCTAAACATTTCTCAAAGATTTAGAAACTATACACAGTTCTAAATAACACATGGGTCAAAGAAATAATCACAAGGAAAATAAGTACACATTTGAAACTGAATGGTAATGATATTATAACATATCAAATTATATATTGCAAATAAAGTAGTGCTTAGAGGAAATTTTATAGTATTAAATACTTACCAAAAAAGAAAAAAGAAAGATCTTAAATCAGTGGAGTTTGATTTAATTTTCTGTTTTAAGCAGATATTAAGAGGAAATTCAACACAAAGAAAGTAGAAATAAAGATATAATAAGAGCGGAAATAAACTGAATAGAAATAAAATGGAAAAAACTAACAAAACCAAAGTTTGGCTCTTTGACAATATTAATAAAATTGACAAACCCCTAACAAGACTGCATATCTATCTATCTATCTACACACACATATACATTATATAATTCAAGGAGGGGGATCACAGATTGCCAATTTCAGAAATATTAGGAATGGAAGAGGCAATATCATCTGAGATCATGTAGGCATTAAAAGAATATAATATTAAGGGGCTGTTATGAAACTCTTTATGCCAATAAGCATGATGACTTAAAAAGAACTTGGAAAATCCCATGAGAAACACCATTTATCAAAACTGACACAAAAAAGTAGAAAATCTGAATAGCACTATACCTATCAAAGAAATTGAGACTTTTCTCTAAAGAAAATTAGAGTTCTAGATGGTTTCACTAGTGAATGACATCAAACATTTAAGAAAGAAATAGAATGAGTCTTTGACAAATCCTCCAGGAAACAGAAGAGAAGGAAGTAGTCTCGACTTGTTTGATGAGGCTGGTATGATGCTGTTATCTAAACCTGACCAAGAAATTGCAAGAAAAGAAAATTACAAGTCAAATTCTTTATGAATGTCAATTCAAAACTTCTTAACAAAATATTAACAAATCAAATCCAACAAAACAATCATAGATCATGACCAAGTGGAATCAATCATAGCAATGCAAAATTGCTTTAACATTTGGACATGAATCAAACGTTGATAAACACAAGAATATGCCATATGACCATCTCAATAAATGCACAAAAGGCATTTGATAAAATTCAACGGCCATTCATGATAAGTACTCTCAGAAAACTAGGAGTAGGAGACACCTTCTTTAATCTGATAAAGTTAAACGATACTAAACGTACACTCACATCCTACTTAATGGCGAGAGACTGGATGCTTTTACCCTAAGATTATGAACAAAGGCAATGATACCCCATCTCACTAGTTCTATTCAGCATTGTGACTGCACACCAAATTTTGGACCCGTTACATTAACCTTGGTTTTAACAAAGGGGTGTGCATAATTCCTACTTAAATTGCAATGTATATGTGATTTCAAGTGTAGTATTTTTGAAAATTATAGACCAATTTTTTGATACAAATATGCCAAAAAATTCATGGCAGACTACAGATAATGATCAAAGGAGACTAACTGTAATTTATAATTGCAAAGTCAAAAATAGCAGCAACTGGAAACCCTAACTAATTGAAGACAATGCTGATCACTGATAGCAGAGCGTTCTTCCAGACAGTTATGGAAATTACCCATGTACTTTTGTTGGCAATTATTGTGTGGCTGCCAGACCCTTAGGAGAATACTGAGTGAGTGGCCCCAGTGAATTCCAGTAACATGTTAACTTTGGTTTATGAATTCCAATTTTGGTTTCTATCTATAACTCATTTAGTAGGCTTCTATTGAGTATCTCTAATTTGTGGCTGAGTCAAAGTCCCAGGGACAGCCTATAAGCAAAAAAAACAGGAATTTCATGTTTGGGTAAGTTTAAGACCCATAAGGTGGTCCATAGGGGCCTCCTGGAAGAAAACATTACTCTGGGGAAAGAGATGAGATGGGGTGAGAGGGATGCTGCATCAGAATGTCCAGGGGGCATGTGCAGTTTGGAAACAAAGTTGTGCTTTGTCTCATTGTTTGTTTTTAATCATGATATTTGATTTCTTTTGAATTTAAAATAATATTAAAGGAGGGCATGAGATTATGTTTATCCAAATGGAGAGTGTGTTAAAATACTGTCAGAGCATGGAGCATGTGCAATTTGGTAAGCGGATTGGCAAATTCCTTTCCAAATTTATTTACTAATATAATCAGGTTGAATGAAATGGATACTCTCACTTGTGTCTCTCCCTACAGGTCCATTGCCAGAGTTGGCCAGGTCCTCTCCCCTCTGACCCCAAGTGACCTCTCTGAGCCTCTCTCCTACTGCTACCTCCAGCCACACTGGCATCCTTCTTGCCCCTCAAACACCAAGGCTTGTTCCTGCCTCAGGGCCTTTGCACTGTCTAGAATACTCCCCCCCCCTCAGATGTCATCTTGGGAGTATCTGGATTGATGCACTTGAGAATATTGAATTTTCACATCTCCCTTAATCTTCAGGGCCTGCAGAAGTGGCCCACTCTGTTCACAGCTCTGTGGCTGTATAAGCTTTATTTGGAACCAAAAAAGAGCTGTAATAGCCAAAGAAAGATTAAGCAAAAAGAAAAAATCTGGAGGTACTACATTACCTGACTTCAAATTGTAGTACAAGGCTATAGTAACCAAAACAGCATGGTATAAAAGTGGAGACATAGACCAATGGAACAGAATGCAAAACCAAGAAATAAAACCATCCACCTACAACCAACTTATCTTTGACAAAGTAGACAACAACATACACTGGGGAAAGGAAGCCCTATTCAATAAATGGTGCTGGGAAAACCAGATAGCCACATGCAGAAGAATGAAACAGGACCCCTATCTCTTGCCATATACAAAAATTAATTCAAGATGTATAAAAGACTTAAATGTAAGGTATGAAAACATAAAAATTCGAGAAGAAAACATAGGAAAAATTCTTCTAGACATCAGCCTAAGCAAAGACATTATGACTAAGACCCCAAAGGCAAATAAAGCAACAACAAAAATAAATAATGGGACTTGATTAAATTTAAAAGCTTCTGCATATCAATGGAGATAATCAACAGAGTTAGTTAATAGATAACCTACAGAATGGGAGAAAATTTCACAACATCTGATAAAGGCCTAATATCAAGAATATACAAATAACTCAAATAAATCAGCAAGAAAAAACCCCAGTCAGATGCATTAAAAAGTGGGCAAGAGACATGAACAGAAGTTTTTCAAAAGAAGATAGACAGAGGGTCAATAAATATATGAAAAAGTGCTCAGTGCTCAACATCACCAATCATCAGAGAAATGCAGATTAAAACTGCAATGAGATACCAGCTTACTTCTATCAGAATGGCCATTATGGAGAAAGTCAAAAAATAATAGCTGCTGGGGTGGATGCAGAGAGATAGGAATGCTTATATGCTGTTGGGGGACTTTAAATTAGTACAACCTCTATGGAAAACAGTATAGAGACTCCTCAAAGAATTTAAAGTAGACCTATCATTCTGACCCAGCAATCCCACTACTGGGTACCTACTTAAAGGAAAAGAAAGAAGTCATTTTATCAAAAAGGCACCTGCACTCAAGTGTTTATTATAGCACAATTTACAATCGCAAAGATGTGGACTCAAACTAAATGCCCATCAATTCATGAGTGGATAAAGGAAATGTGTGTGTGTGTGTGTGTGTGTGTGTGTGTGTGTATATATATATATATATATGCCGTGAAGTACCATTCAGCCATAAAAAAAAATGCCATAACGTCTTTTGCATCAACTTAGATGGAACTAGAGACCATTATCCTAAGTGAAATATCTCAGGAGTGGGAAAACAAACACCACATGTACCCTCTAATAATTGGGAGCTCAATGATGGGCACACATGGGCTCAAAGAAATATAGAACACTGAAAACGAAGAAGAGGGGATGGTGGGGAGGGGTGGAAAAACCTATTTATCAGGTACAATTAATACTATTCTGGTGATGGGCACACTAAAAGCCAACTTAAGCCTTATACAAGGTATCCATATAACAAAAACATTTGTACCCCTTTAATATTCCCCCCTCCCTCAGGATCTATTCTCCCCTTCCCTCCAAGCCATCAGACAAACCATCGGTCCGGGTTGCATGCTAACCTGGCTGCATAAATGTTGGTTCTGTGTAGGGAGGCAAGGCACCAACTGTGAAGGAGCGGCAGGTGCTGGGCAACATTCACTAGCAGGAGGCGGTAGGGGCTATCTGGGACTAGATCCTGAGGGCAATGGATCAAGGGTGGCAGAACATAAACTTGGAAAGGGACAGTTTACCGATATGGTAGCATTCTCTCAGAAGTCTCACAGGACTTCACACCTGAACCTGGGGCTAGGATGGCTAGTGGAAGCTTGGCAAATCGATGGCCCACACGAAGTGAAGCAGAGATGCCAGAACTGCCATGGCAGACAGTGGGATGGAGAAGTGGACGTGATAACGTTAATATACTACACAAGGGCAAACCCCCACCAGCCTACTCTATTCCACAGGACAGCCTCGAGGACACTGTGTTTGCCAGAGAGATAAGGAAGACACTGGTGAGGGGCACTTAGCAGGGCTGATGGTAGGGGATGCTGTTAAGAACTGGACTCCCTAATAGCAGTGGGGATGAAACCCTGAATGATGGAGGCCAGATGGCACCTTGTTCTTAATGAGCAGCAGAGTTGGAATGGCTGCCTTGTGGGCACGGCACGCAGAGCTACCGGAGATGAGTAATGGAATGGTGTCCTGGGGCAAGATGGATGGGCTGCCAGCAAGGGCACTGTTCAGTTGAATCACGGAAAAGAAATTAAGGATAGATTACCGTGAGGATGAAGGCAGCTGCCTCAATAAAACATTATAATTCCCTGCCCTATTTCCTCATCTGAACCAGTTTTCAGACCCAGAACCCATTGACTGAAGGAGAGGCTGGGTCCCCCAGAGGAAGACCCCGCAGCACTCCAGCAGGTGTGTATGATAACGAGTCCCCCAGTTCTTTCCTTAAGAGACCTATGTCCATTTACTTGGGTAATTGCACTCCAGAAAGGGGAATAACCAGACATTTGAAGGACTGTAGGACATAGAGTTTGTGTAAGTGGTACCTGTTACTGAAGTATCATTGTGGCCACCTCTTTGCATGAGGACTTAGGGAAGCCAGATGGTGGAGACCCGGCTCAGGTGTGTTTGTTTCATGGCTCTTTTATTGGGCCCAAGCTCCCACCTGGTGGTTGCTTCCCTGGTCTCGGAATGCACACGTAAAATGGTGGTTCAAAGAATTCCCACACTGGAGCCTAGAACTATGCTCTAAGTGCGGAAGTCCCAGTGGAAAACTCTGAATCATCACTGCCCATAAAGGTATTAAAACAAGAATCATATTGTGTCTGGGGGTGAATGGTGGAGAGAGTGCCTTTTTTTTTTTTTTTAAGAACTTAGATCAACAAAAAATTTATTCAGAAAAGATATTGTTTAGAATTGGTAATGCAAGGTACTAATAAAAAGCAGACATTTAGCGGCTTTAGTTAGTTAGTACTAACATTTAGTGGGTTTTATTATTGTTTTTAGACCCTTTGCAGACAATGTACCCCTTTATTGCTTGTACCCGGGCAGACTGCGTCTACCATCCTATCCTTAGTACACCACAGACACAATGACAGCATATAAACAGCCAAAGGAACTGAGTCCTGAAGCACATGTCAGATCCCTGTCTGAGAACACGGGTTCAAGGAACTGTAAAACATCCAGGGTAGTCAGTGCTCACACACCAAGGGAGAGAGGAATACGAAAGTAGGTTGGAGAAATATGTACAGAAATATGCAGAGCCTTATACATTATATACAGGATTTTAATCTTTATCGTGGGAACAATAGGAAGCCTTTGAAGGTTTTATGATGGGGAAATGTGGGGGATGAGGAGGTATCATATTCAGTCTAAGGGACGCATGGGGGGTGGCCTCCCATTTAGTTCACTGCTTTGCCTCCTACCATCCTGGATGGATCCTAGGAGTGGGCTCCCACCAATTCAACTACGTAGAAGCCTAATGATAGCTTCCATGCTAGATGCAGTGTCATCACTAGAGTAGATTAACATGGCCTCTGGGTCAGGGTATGTGGCCATTCCCATGGCAAGTGTGTGGTCTTCCATTTCTTCCAGGAAAGAGAACCAGAATTAGTTTGCATTCATGCAGGACAAACAGCAGTATACATTTACAGCCTTTTTCTAGGTTTTATGTTAACTCATGCCCTTTGTCATAACACAGTCCCAGGGTCCCAGACCACCTAGACATTCTGTAACACAGAATGGTTTTACTCTATGGAGGACATTATGTTAATTGGCCTGCTGAGTAAGAATCGGCAAGTATGCTGGAGGCCTCGCTAAGACACTCGTACTCCAGAGGGTGAATGATGACCTGGTGACGTTTCCGAGGCCACCTTGTCAATGAAACCTTAGAGGTCCAGTGGCCTGAGGCATGCCAGGATATTCCTGCAAAGCACAGGAAAAATTAGCTCCTCTTGTACCCTCCCCTAGTAGACAGGAAGCACAATTCCTGCTTGGCCTTTTGGGTTTATGGAGACAGGTATTCCATGGTTGGGTATAATGCTCTGACCTATTTACTGAAGGACGCAGAAAGATTCCGGCTCTGAGTAGGTCCAGAGGGTAAAGAGCTCTGCAGCGGGTCAAGGCTGGGCCACAGACTGGGCAGGCCTTGCCCAATTTTGATGATAGATGAATAGATAAGGACAGCTGCCATGGCCTGAGAAGGCATGGTGGCCAGGGACTCAGACCCCTTGGGAAGGAGTTCTGGCTCACTCCACCAGGTAAGATACTAGAACAACAGACCTGCTAGTTGAGGGTGAAGGGAACGTAGAATGGGTAGTTAAGGAAGGAACTGATGAAGATTAATTGAGTTGTGGCCTGAGACCAGCTCCCCCATTGGGGACTGTAGTTTGCCCTATTAACATTCAGAATCCTGAAGGAGCTACGCAAGAGGGGGTGAACTCATTACACGAACCAAGTAAATGTAATCAATGCAAGGGCTGGACTATAGCGGACACTGCAGTAAGTCACCCAGATGCCCCCTCCAGGGCTGAAGAACTCATTTTCCTGGCTTCTAGGGGTGTTGGCTGCTGATGGCTGATAACTGAGCCCCTCTCCAGGAGAAGCCCACATTTGATGCCTGGTCATGGTGGTGGTTCGAAGGCCAGCGCCTCAATTTGTGACATCTGTGAAAGGCCTTCCCAGCTTCAGAGTTCCCTGTGGCATCGGCTGAGGTCTCTCTTGCAATTGCATCATGCTTCCACTTCTTCCCTTTCCCCGTCTGCTTCCTCACCCCTCAGAGATGATGTTTCCAAGATCACTCCCCAGTGTGCTTCCTCTACACAAGCCTCTTTCTCAGATTCCGTTCCTTAGATAATATCACCCACAAACCCAGGAAATTTAATATGTCATCAACCCCTTCCCCACCCTGGTGTTTAGATTTGAGGCCTTTGGAAGTCAGGTGATAAATGGAGTCCAAGTCTATGTCACAGTTGGCCCAGAGTCCACTGATCACCTGTGGTCATTTCCCTGGTCCCTGAGTGTATCATCTAAATGGAGTATAGCAGACAGAACCCTCAGATTGGTTCTTTGACCCACAGGGAAGGCAAAGCAGATGCTTCTGAGACACCCTCACCCCTAGTCCAGTCAAGATAATAAACCAATTTCCTCCATCTTGGTATGGTGGAGGAAGTTAAGTGCCACCCTCAGAGATTTGTGGAGATGGTTGCCCTGGCTGTATCTTCATGTAATTCATCTTCTGACAATGGACTATGATAAACTTAATCAAGTGTAGTTCTAGTTATAGCCACCGCGTATATGCTGTATCTTTACTTGAGCAAATCAACGCAGCCTCTGTCACTTAGTATGAGCTATCAATCCGACAAATTCATCCTTTTCAATTCCTGTCAAGAGAAAGGATCTGAAGCAGTTTGCATTTCCTTGTAATGGACAGCAGTGTCCATTCATGGCCATGCCCCAGATCTATGTTATTGCTACTGTCTGAATTCATATATTGAAATCCTAATCCTCAAGGTTATGATATTATGAGGTGGGGCCTTTGGGAAGTGATTAGGCCATGAGGGTAGAACTGTTGTGATTGGGATTAGGGCCCTTGTAAAAGAGACCACAAAGAGCTAGCTAGTCCCTTCTACCCTATCTATGAGGAACGAGCCCTAAGCAGAGCCCTAAAGCCCAAATCTGCTGGTGCTTTGATCTTGGACATGTTCATTTATATCTGGAAGAGCAGATGACAAACTCTTAGTTTGCCGTATTAAGACACATGTGCATCAGAAGATGGGACGTGGACTTTACAAAGATCCAGTGGCCTCTCATATTAGTGAAATTTTAGAGTTCCAGTTGTCTTGGGCATACTGATGTTCATAGTGTGGCTGCAATACTTCAGAATGTTCATAGTGTCTCTGATAAGCACCAATGGGACAGCTGCAGAGCAGAATCCTGGGCTTCCAGGGCCTGGCTATGGCATCTGCAGCAGAGAACTATTTACCACTTCAGAAGCAGCTCTTGGCATGCTACTGGCCTTTGGTAGACACTGAGCAGCCGATCGTGGGACAGCAAGTGGCCTGAGCTGTCCATACTGAGTTGGGTATTTTCAGACTTACTGAATCAGGCATGTGTAGCAGCAATCCATCATACCATGCAAATATTACCTTTGGGACCTGAGCACATCTGGAAAACATAAGTAAGTTATAAGAACAGATGGTCCAGGCCCACATACACCTATGTCTTTTGCACCAGTGCCTGCCCTCTGGCCTCATTGGTGACCAGATGACCAAGGAGGAAAACCTCATACCCTGTTCATGGATGGGTCTGCTCCACATGTTGGCACAAGTGATGTGCTGCTGCATTATAGCTCTGCTCAGTGATGGCTCCGGAAGACAGTGGGAGGGGAAATCCTCCCAGTGGGAAGAGCTTAGAGCAGCATGCCTGGCCATCAGTTTTGTGTGGAGGAAGAAGTAGTCCGAGGTAAGGACATACTCAGATTAATGAGCAGTGGTGAATGACTTAGCTGTTTGGTCAGAGGCTTAGGATGAGTGAGATTGGAAGCTCACAGACAAGAAAGTCTAGAGAAGTGTGGGATGCAGCTAGGGCAGTGTGAGGACCTTTGTGTTCATATCAATGCCCCAAACAAGCATCCTCTACACAGGAGGCATAGAACTTCCAAAGGAATAGAATGCTTCATTCAGTGGAAACCAGCTAGCCCCTCTCCTTGGTCACCCTAGCTCTTGCATGATGGAGCTATGGACATAGTAGTGTTGTAGGTGGAGATACAGGCTATGCATGGGTCCAGGAACATGGGATTCCTGACAAGTTGATTTAGCCACTGTCGTCACTGACCATGAGAACTGTCAGCAACCGAGACTGGTGCTGAACCTTGACATGGAATCTAGGAGACCAACCAGGTACTTAGTTGCCAGTTGATTATGTTGGAACTCTTCTATCCTAGAAGGGCTACTGAGTCATCCTACTGGGATTATTATGTACTCTAGGTATGAATTTTCCTTTCCTGCCTTCAGTGTCTCTGCCACCATGACTCTCTGAAGGTTCTCAATCTTCCTGATTTATGGTCATGGGATCCCACATTATACCACCTCAGACCAGAAGGCCCACTTTACAGTGAAGGATGGTGAAAACAGGAACATGAATTTGAGATCCATTTGGTGCTACTGTATTCCACATCATTCAGAAGTGGCTGGCATAATAGAACATTGGGATGGTTTCTTACAGATATGGATTAGTCATTAGCTTGGAGATGACATCCAGAGAGATTGGGGCTCCATCCTTCTAGATGGAGTAAATACTTTAAACCAATGACTACTGGATAGTAGGGCGATTTTTCTCACAGGTAGAATATATGGGCTTGGGAATCAAGGGAAGTAGCAACGGACACTTTTACCATTACTTCCAGGGATCTACTTGGGGAATTGTGCTTCTAGCCCCTGTAACTTTAGGCTCAACTGGATGAGAGGTCCTGGTGACCGGGGAGAGATGTTTTACCAAGCGATGCAATAAAGGTTCTATGAAATCTAAAGTTAGGGCTGGTTATCTTGGGTTTCTCGTGCAAGTATGGCAGCAAAGAAAGGCTTTTCCATGTGGACAGGAGTGACTGACGCTGGCTATCGGGAGGAGCTAAGGTTGTTGCTCCGTAAAGGGGGGCAGAGAAGGTATAGCTGGAATTCACTGGATGCCTCTCAGTGCTGTCATTACCATAAACAATCATAAATGGGCAAACGAAACAGCTATAGCCTGACAAAGGCATGAGGACCAGGGACCTTGACATTTTAGGGATGAAGGTCTGGGTTTCCCCATTGGCTAAGCAACCTAGCTGGGCAAGCTGTGCAAGCTACCAGAAGTGTTGCCCGAAGGCGAGGAGAATCTAGAAAGGGTCCTAGACATGGAGGTGATGAACATCAGTTGCAGTCTTGGGACCAACTGCAGCAGTCATGGCTATCGCTTCCTGTTGTATGTCTTTTCTCTAGGAGGTGTGACCAGTCATTACCTTGAAGGAGCATTGGCCAGACAGAGTGAATTTAAAAAGTGGTGCAAGCAGATCTGAGTGGTACAAGGGCTGGACTCTAACAGACTCCGTGAGTGCCCTGCTCACATAGCTGGGGTCTACCATTTCAGTGTGTTCCGGATGCCTTTCAGCTTCCAGTATCCATTTCTGTGCACTGGGGAGCTTTGTCTGCAGGTGCAGGGGCTGCTCTGCCTGCCTGTCCAGCCAGCTGGAAGCACTGGGGTAGCAACAGTCCCCTGGGCTCAGCCCTCAGCCGGTGGCTGCCAGAAGCTGGCTGTAAGTACCCCGGCTCCCTCATTGGTTGGGTAGGATAGCTTCAGGTCATGTAATTTGTGCAGTTTCTTAGAGTTTCCCTGCGGGATTAAGCTCTAGCTGCCCACTGTCTCAGCTGGTTTAATGTGAACACTTTATTAGCTGTTTTCTTTTCTCTGTATCAATTTCCTACTTCTCTGCAATTGTTGCTCGTGACTTCCAAATAAACTTGAACTCATGCTCAAATCCTTGTCTCATAGACTGTCTCTGGGAGAACCCAAACAGAGAGAGTTCCATTTACTGTTTCTATACTTTCCTTCTACACGGATTTCTTATGCATATGGCCTATTCTGTTGTTTCATATGCCTCCTTTTGAACTATATTTCCAGAAGGAACAGGCTTCTGCAATTCCTTCTCCTTCATGGAAGGTAATCTAGTCCCTGTTACCTTCAGGCTCTGGGATAAGTGGGCCAGTATCTTCAGGGGATAACTAAAAAGCAAAACTGAAGTAACTAAGACAGTTTAACAAAAGCCATGTGCTATTAGTATTAGCTTATTAAGTATGAAATGTGTGATTTCCTGAAGTACTAAGTTTGACGGGTGGTGGCAAGTCCTGTACCTTCCTGGACAGACTAGAACAGAGATGCTGACCAACCCAGAGCCACAGGTCCTGGCCCTTCCTCATCGCATTCGTGCAACTAACTTTTTAGCTTCACGTCAGACCCCAGGTCCAGGCTAATGACAAATGGCCTTTCTGGCTCTAAGTGCAAGACTGTTCCCTGATGCCTCTTAGAAAGGAGGCTGGGATGGCAGCCGATTTTGAGGATGGCGGGGCCGCTTCCAAGAGTGCCCCCATGGGGGCTGGCTCTGGGTATCTGTCACCAACGACCCCAGTAGGAAAGTGACCGTCACAAACTCTCTCTGCAGGTTTGGTAGACCTGCTGATCATTGCAAAGTGGCTGCACCGTGTGAGGACAACCAGGCAAAAGTAGTTGCTTTCAATGTGAGTTTTAAAGCCTTCGCAAATTCCCTCGCCAACCCAGACTCAACTAATAGAGGGGAGTCTTGGGAAAGCTTACTCATCCTGCTCCGCTCAACTTTGCTTTGCCTCCTACGCAGTCATAAATTGCTGCACAGACTGTGCCGGATAAATTGACATTAAGAGTTATTAAAGGAATGAGTCGACAGTATTTAGAAAATGTGCATTCAGGGTAGGCTTCGGTAGTCTTAGGAAGAGCTGGGGCAGGGCAGGGCCTCGCAGATCAGAAAGCTGGAAGAAATCCTAGTGGCCCCTGGAGGCCCCGCACCTCCCCTTACAGAGGTTGAGTCATAAAGGAACCCTGTGGTGACTCATGCAGCCTCGTCTGTGATACCAGGTCTGATGGTCTGTGGGTTTACGTTTGGTTTCTGCGCAGAGATATGTGTGCTCATGTCTTCCTCTAAAAATCATCATTTTTTTTTTTTTGCATCCTACTGGTAATTAATCTTGGAGTGTGTGTGTGTGAGGTCCCTCTTATCCATATATTGGCTGTGCCTTTATACCCAGAAGCCACTCTTGCTCGGCTATAGTGCCCAGCTAACACAGATCACATCCAGTCTGCTGCTTCTCTTGCACCCACTTCTTTAACTCTTGTGGTGCCCCCTAAGTGTGCATGGCTCATTTTCTCCACCAGATTGTGACCTCCTGGGGTCTGGGAAATATCTGGCCTTCCTACCATGCTGTGGTGACAGTAGGTATTCCACGCACACAAAAAAATAGTTTGCACGAGAAGCTATGGAGCTGCTTCTGGGGCTGGCAACTTTTAATTTGCTGTGCAGGCAAAGCAGATATACTTGTTCGAATGTAGTGTAAAATAAGATGAGACTTGTCTATGACTTAATGGGCCCAGGTTTTGTTGGAAGGCATAGTTTGGCACGTTTCCAAATAACCATTGCTGCTAGATGAGTGATCTCTGGGTAGTAGTAGTTAGGGTTCCAATGCATGTTTGCTGTATGCCAGGGAACCTTCTGCAGGCTGTATGGGCACTAACTCAACCTCCACAATAACAGTTTGAGTGAAGTCCTCTTCTTACACCTGCTTTACAGATGAGGAAACTGAGATATGTAGAGATTAAGTACCCTGCCCAAGATCACACATCTAGCAAATTATGGAGCTGGGATTTAAGCTCAGACATTCTGGCTCCAGGAACTGTGCCCTTAACCAGGATGCTATAGGACCTCTCAAAACATTTTAAACCCACCAACCTACCCATCCATCAGAAATTTAAGTCCCCTTTGAAATAAATGGCTTATATATTAGTAGAATGACTATGTCTTTAAAAAATCTGTTAAATCTTGTATTCTACCCCTCTTCCCTACCCCTTCTTGGCTATCAGACTTGGTAAAGGTCATCCACAGTGAATAAAAAACCTCTGGCCAGGATTTTGAAAGCAATAAGGAACACTGGAAATGATGACAGTAATTTGGAGTCCACCGAGTTTATACTGGAGAAATCAAGAGAAGGATTTGGTGGAAACTATATGATTTGGGATACCTATGAAAATTCTCGGAGTTGTTTTGTTTGGCAGCATTCATCTTGGGAAACGTTCAGGGTGAGCCTTACCATGTTTTCCTTATTATGCTTATATGTTGATTCATATTTTTATATTCCATTGCTCCACAAGTTCCAAAGGATTTTTTTTTGTCCATTAAGGTTTTAATAGAGTATCTGCCCCTTCTGCTATGATTTGAACATGTACCTTTGGTCTAATCGAAACATCATTGCTGTTTAAAGTGGGAAAAGGTAAGACCTGTGTCTGGTAAACTACTGACCTCATTGGGACTCAGTTTCCCCATCTGTAAAGGTCATGAATAAGATGACCTGTAAGATCTATCTCAGTTCTTAGTCTATGATTCTGAGTATTTTTAGCCGCATTTCTGGAAGGCTAGCCTTTCTACACATTTTTCTTACATGTGTATCAAAACTTTTCATGCTTGGCACTGGGTTTTTGGCATAACAACACCTTCAGACGGTCCTTCCTATCTTGGAAAATAACATTCAGGGAAAAGGAATGATTTAATTTTTTATTTTAGACAAGTTAAAAATGCTTTCTTCTGGTCTTACAAGTCATTTTCGCTTTATTGCTTTTCCTAACTATTGAGTGGGCAGGGTGTCCTGCTCAGAAAATAACCTTTAAATGTAGAGGACTAACTTCCAGCTGCTTTCAGAGGCTGTTTGCAGGCATTGCTTTGTAGATTAGCAGGTCTTTTAATAGGGATAAAATGCTGGTGCTGCCTCCTGGTCTGTTGGCACCTGTCCAAGAATTCTGCTAATGTTGCATTCATATTCTGGATTTGGATCTTTTGTTCCCATTACCTTAACACCTCTTTGCTATTAAAAAAAAATCCAATGTCAGTGAAAGACTAAAACAACCAGCATCAAAGCAGTAACAGCTCAGTGACTTGATTAATAATAATACGTGCTAACATCGATTGGACACTTACTATTTGTCAGGCACTATTTAAAATGCTTTATATAGGTTGACTTTGATTTCCTATGAGGTAAATATGATTATTTTTTTTACAGTTCCTCAGCCTAGGCACAGAGAAGTTAAGTAACTTGATCCAGGTCACACAGCTAGTAGCAGTTTTCTGAATTTTGGCTTAAATATTAGGGGTGGGGTGGGAGTGGGCAGCGTCTCAATAGTTTGGGAAGACTGTATTTGGTGGACGATTTGCCAGCTGGATTCTAATAGCTTTAAGTCAGCATTTACTGGTGAGAAATGGAAAATATTTCTAGACCTGGATGCTTCAGAATAATGGACCTATATTATATTTTCATTTATTCATTTATTACAAAAATATTCATGAGGGATCTGCTGTGCATCAGGCAGGCTGTGGGGTGCTTTAGAAGGAAGAAGACTGAAGACAGAGGAGAGGCCTGTGCCTCCAGTTATAGAAAGAAAGAGCCAAATGATTGGAAACAACATGCATGGAGCATGAAAAATAATAAAACCTTCAGACTTAGAAACATCTAGACAAATGCTGTCTTATCTACATGACCAAGAGGGGTTGGGCTAGGACTGACAGGTAAACTGGTAGGTTCCAAAGAAACAGATATGGTGAGAGGCAAACAGGTGGTGACATTTGTCAGGAGATCAAGAGATGCGACCGTGTTGGTGAGGGAGGGAAGCTGGGCATGTGGGTATGGGCCTTAGCTGTCAGGAAACCATTTTTATAGAATGCACAGTGGGATCCATGGCCAGAGACATCAGAGGGAAGAGCTGAGGAGGGAGGGAAGCTTCTGACAGGTGAAATTTAGGCATTCAGACTCCACAAATCCATGAAAAAGAGATGGGTAGGTCGGTAAAGAAACTGTGAGGTTCGGCATGCAAAATCCTGTCGAAAAAAAAAAAAAAAAGAAAAAAACAATAATAAAATAAATAAAAAAAAAAAAAAAAAAAAAAAAAGAAACTGTGAGGTGGCCCGGGGAGTTCAGTTTGTTTCCAGTGATACTGGCTGGGTTTATAAAGGGTAAGGTGGATGACAGGAACTAATATGAATGCCAAAGAGCTAAAAACCAGAATGACCTGAATGGAAACAGGTGTTCTAACTATAATGGCGGCAAGAAGCAAATGAAGGTAATGTGGTTTCCATAGCTTTCAGTGGGTGATAAGATAGAAATATCACAATCATAACTGACCAGTAGAATCTTGGCTTTTTTTTTAAATTAATTTTTAAAAATGTATAATTGGTGCATAATAGTGTACATATTTATGGGGTACAGTGTGATGTTTCAATGCATGTATAATTGTATAATGATCAAATCAGGGTAATTACCATATGCAGTGCTTTAAACATTTATCATTTCCTTCTGGTGATAACATTCAACATCTTCTCTTCCAGCTACCTTGAAAGAATCTGACTCTTCGATTAACCATGCTCAAGCAGCATTAGCTAAGGGATTGACTGACGGATAGAGGGAGAGCTTAAAACACATCCCTTGTGGCTCCATTCTTGGCCTTACCTTATACAACATTTCAACTTTTAAATTTAAAGAGAAAATGTAAAATGTGTGTAAAAGAGGAAAGAATTGGATAATAAGGTTTAATATTAATTATATTTTAATACCTATTATATTAATTTTATATAATTATATGAATAATCATCAATATCAATGATTGTATTAATCATATTATGCATATAATAATATTCACATTCTATGCCTATTAATAGTATAATAAGCCTGCCTATATCCACACCCAGATTCTACACTCGTCATGATTGTGCCACACGCTAGCCTCACCGCTCCATCATGTTTTCTCTGCTGAGCTATTTTAGAGCAAATCTCAGAAAGCGCATTGTTTCATCACCGTATAATTCAGTGGGAATTTCTGAAAACAGAACATTTTCTTTTAAAGCACAATAAAGCTATTATGCCAAAAGTAACAATAATTCCTGGTACCTTCTAATATCTTGAATGTCTCAAAAAATGTCTTTTGGGTTGGTTATTTAAACTAGGATCTAAACAAGATCCTCATATCGTATTATGTCTCCTAAGTCTCTTTTACTCAAGAGCAATTTCCCCTGCCCCATAGTTTTTTTTTTTTTTTTTTTTTTTTCTGGACAGTTATTATGCTTGTTGCAGAAACCATGGTATTTGTCCTGTGGAATGCCCATGTTCTAGAATTGTCTGTTTGCTTTCTTGCAGTGTCATTTAACTTGCCTATCACATTTCCTGGAAGTGCCAGCGAGCTTGATTAGATTCAGGACAATTTTCTATTTTTACTTCATGGGTGGGACTGTGTGCTTCATATGGCAGCGCACAGTAGGTGCTTGATGTCTGCGTGTTCCACCTTTAGCGTGGCTGATGTTGATAAAAGGCTCCGTGTGGTGCCAGCCAGTCCTCCCAATATAACGTTCCCATGGATAGGGTGACCATAGCACTTTTTCTGGATCAGTCCCAATTTATGACTGTTTTGCTGGTGTCTTGACCAGTTTATCATTTGGTCTTGATTTTTCATTTTTAAACAAAGTATTATTTTTAGTAATTGCATTAACATGAGCTGAAATGGCTTCCGCTTTTCATTCCCAGCTTCCACTATACCCTCGTCTCGGAGTGCGGGGTACACACATGCAGCGAACAGAGTTCTTACTTTCATGTAATCAGTGATAACCCGCTTCCAGTTGCAATCCAACTAGCAGTTCTCTTTCAAGGACAATGTGCAGGGTGTTTGTTGATATAACAAAGTGTGCTCAGATACAGCTGGCCAGGAACAGCTAATTCCAGCCAATTTCAGATGGTGGTGGAAGATTCAATGTCCCTGCCCTCACCAGGCACTTGGCGTACTACTATCAGTCACTGTGGTCACTGGGAAATGTCGGAAACTATAGGACAGGTGTACAGGAAATGTGTGTCGCAAGTAGAGGCTAAGCTATCCTGTCATGGAGATTAGGGAGATTAGTCTGAATGCTCTGGCATTATAATTTATTGTATGGTTAAATGACTATAACTATTTGTTTTTGATAAACTCTCTTGGTAGCAAAAATCTACAAAAATGGCAGTCTATCCTTAATGAAAAATTGAGTGTTAAATTCTTACTTCTTAGGAAAGTTGGTGATGAATATATAATTCGACCCCAAATGTTTGCCAATATTTACCACCCACCATGGGGCCCATAATGATCTTTCTGAAAAACAAGGCACAAATCCCATGAAGAAGGTTCAATATCTGCTTCAAAAATTGGTAGTTATTTTAAGAAGACTTTGCCTAAAGATGACGATTTAGCACCTGCAGTTGCAGAAGGTGTTTTTGCACATCACTTGGTCAATCATGATTTTTCATTTAGATCAAATAACTATTAATAGTATTCTAAATGAATTTTGCTCACTTCCAATTCCAAATTTTCTTGCTCATTTATAAAGAGTGAGATGACAGCTGTTCATGTCTTCATGCCATTGGCAGAAGAACTTTGTAAGCAGTTAAATGAAGATTGATTCAGGTCAATGTCATCAGAGCCTTCAAATAGAAGTTAGTTAATTCCAGTAATGTTTGTGTTTTTTCATCTGCTTCCTGGAATCAACATAAAGCTTCTTTCATTCTGTTGAAGGAAACATTGTTGTAAATGCTACTGTAAGTTCAGATGTAAGTTTAACATTAGAGATTAAATTATTTATTTTTATGGTGATAATGACAAATACAAATTTCAGCGAGGCTAAGTTTTGTGGTAAAGGCAATGCTTTTACTAAATTAAGAAGTGTAAATGTATTTGTAATTGCCAAACACACATAATTTATACTTTCATTCAAATAAACCGCAACATTTTACTAATCAAAACAGAAGCCATAGTTGTCAAAAATTACAAATATTTATACATTATCACAGTTACAGTAATTGAGCTACAAAACTTTTGCAAAGTATTTTTTTATTCATCAAAGAAAAAATGGTGATGTTTTCTCTTTCCTGCCAACTGTACGCCAGAGTTTAGTTATGCTTGAGCTGTTGAGGAGTGACTTTGCACACAAATTAATCTTTGTGTCCTACAAGAGCGTTGAACTTTCTGTAAATGCTTCTGATAAATTTTGGTTGTATGCTGTTCAAAATCAGTTGAAAGGCTTTAATTCGTGCATTCAAAGGATGACACACCAAAACCTTCAGCTTTTGAAGCTTTAGCTGAATTGTAATTATTGAGGAAAAAAACTTGCAAATAGGAAGGCATTCAAAGTCATCTTTATAAAAAGCAAGGGAAAACAGAACAAATTAAACAATGAAAATTCAAACTACTTTTAAAATCTAATTCTGAGCTACAACTTGGAATGTATTGAATTGCGGGACAAACTTTTTGATGGAACTTTTACTTTAATTAAAAATTTGTATTCTGTAATAAAAGAAGATCTTTGATTTTGCAGCCTCTACAACTGGCAAGACCTTGAAAATAATCACATATAGAGACAATGTATTTAATGAACTTTGCCTTGGAGAAATACTTGTTCAATAATAGAGGCAAATGACAATTCCTTTAAATATACTTGGGCTGAAATATATTTATGCATGTAAGATGGAGATTATTAGAGGACGGGTGAGCTGTTCTGCACCCCTAAGAACGGGGAACGAATGCAGTGCTGAGAGGGGAGGCAAATCCACACCCCTAACATATGTCTCTTCATGTGCGGACAAAGTGTTATCCCTTCACGGTGCTGACTGGTGACTCCAGGGGATTATGCACTACTGGGGGCTCAGTGTCGGCCCCTGGTTCGGGCAGGCTGGGCACACTGGAGTGTGTCGTCAGAGCAGGTGTGTCGAAGGGAAGCCCATGCATGGCCTCCGGGAAGGCACTGGGTGGCTGACTGACAGCCACCGAATGAGCTCTTTCCCTCCTGATTACTGAGACCCTCCTCTGCCATGGATGGCCCTGGCAGACATGCACGTGAGCCATAAACAACTTCACGCTCCATGCTCATTCTAAAAGAGCCACCCACGACATATCTCAACCCCAGACTTCCTTGTCACCAATTTTTCAATTCGTTCCAAGTCTCTGAGCAAGCAGCCAAACCGTTAGCTGTTGCTTATGAGTCATTGAAGATTTGTAGCCCAGGCCATTTCTGGAAGTGGAAGTGCAAGACCAGATATACCACTCAAAGTTATGCCCACCCGGATAATTTCCCGTTGTCACCGCCTTTCAGGGCTACCCCTAAGCGCAGTGCGCTGCACTAGGCATCCACTTCCGGCTCACGCCAGCACAACGTGCTGATGGATCCCTAGATGAGGGCTGTGCTTTGTCTTCTTCTGCTAACTGGATGTGTAACTGGACTCTCCCTGACGCCACAGGTGTGGGTTAAGGAGCAGCTGCAGGAGCCCTGGGAGTCAGAGCCAGCTATTGCTGCAGTTTGCATGCTCTCTGAACCTGCTTGGGCCTGGTCTCCTATGTATCACTTCCCATTTCCAATGAAATGTCACTGTGCAAATATCTGACTTGATGGTTTGGTGGACTTAATTCATGGTGGGCAGTTGGGTTGCACAGTTAACCTGGTATCCCCTGGTGAGATGTAAAGCCTCTACCAAGGCGCTGTAGCCAGACATGGGCTTCCATAACCCATCCAACCTTTGCTGTGGGCAAAAGTGTGAATAATTAGGGATGTGACAAGACTCACTATCCTTTTGTTGCTAAGGTCCCTGATGGTGGCACTAATGTCCATAATACATACCTTCAGATACGTGGCTTGCCTTTGCTTTTCTATCTTGACTGAAAGAGGGGAGGAGAGTTGTTGGGGGTTCCGTTTGACTCTTCCTACCATAACATAGCCTTCACTTCACAGGTTAGGAAACTAGCATAGAGATTTTGCTAGTTACTTGGTTATGCCTATTTCGATTTAGGGTTTAGGGATAGAACTACCAGACAGGTCCACAGTATCACCGGGCCTGCAGTTAGATGGACCTAAGCCACAGCTCGCAACACTGACTTCCATAGGCCCTACTCTAACTGGTGGCCCACATCGCCATTTTGAGTTTCTGTGTGGTCCGTGCACATGTAGTTGGTGAAATTTGAATGTGGTGTACAGATTGTACCAATGTGAATTTCTTGACTGTGATATTGTGCTTAAGTTGTGTAAGACGTTAGCACTGGAAGCAGGGGAGGGAACGCAGAACTTCCCTGGATGTTTCTTGGTAACCTGCTGTAAATCTATAATTACTCAAAATAAATATTTAAAAATAGGTATAAAAGGGCCTGCTTTGCTAGGCTATTGAGAGGATTAGAGGAAAATGCATCTAGTACTATAATGTCTAGCACAACATGGGTTTTAAATCAATTATATTCACAGAAACACAGACATATATACACACATCCACACGTTTATCACTCCTAGTCTCCCATCACCCCGGCATGAACTTGCAGTTGTTTATCTATGCGATGTGATATGTATGTCTCACTCTGTATTCTTTTTTGTTTTTTTTTTCACTCTGTATTCTTATTTCCCGTTCGATGCAGGAAACCACTGACAAAACAGCTGTTAGAGACCCCTAACCAGAGGAGCTACCTGGCCACATACCGCTCCACAGTGCCTGGGCTGATCAGTGCCACTGAGGCAGCCCCACCAGGGGCGGTACAGAGGGGTGGTGGTGGTGATAGGGGAAGAGAGAAGAGCCTGAGATGAGGATGCTGAGAAGAAGATCGAGGGCAGATCAGAGACTCCATCCCGGCCACACATCAAAGGACATGGTGTCTCTCGGGCCACTCAGGGGCAGGTCTGCCAAGAGAGACAGGACTGCCGCTCGTCTTCCTACCAATGCTTGTTTAAGAGCTTGGGCACGATGTCTAAATACGCAATTAAAGTTAATCTTGTTGCCGTTACCTTATTCATTACAGTGATTTTCTGGTTGCTTTTATGGATCATTATAAAACTGGTTTTGAATGAAATATGTCTCCTCACTTTTTCCATCTTAATTTTTAAGAGTGCCTGTATCCCGTGGTTGCTAAGTAACAGGCCTATAATGTGCTATCACAGTGGTTCTATCTGAATAATTTCAGTAATCACTTAGGAGATTGCTTTAATGGTATATCATCTTAAATGGGAAGAAATGACTAATTCGAGGCTGTTTGGAGGATACTGACTGAAGTATTTCCTTATAGGCAGGAGGTTCGGCAGCCAAGGATCATGAAGACGGAGCACGTGATCCACCCGGACCCCTGCAGTTCTCTTGCGGAACTTTACCGTTGCCTTCAGTGTCTCCAGATGGAACCCGCACTCACCAGGAACTTTCTAAAGTTTCAAAGAGCCAAAGGATCCAGAAGGGGAGATTTTTTAAAAAGGGAATATTTTGCTGTAGCAACTTGAAAAATTGCATTTATCACGACCATAAATAAAGCAGGATACAGACGTGAAGGCAGCGCTGCTCTCCATCAGCTTGGCTGCAGACGAACCTCTCTGGTGACAAGTTTTCTTCTTCCTCTTTCACGAGCATCCTGGAGCAGGCGGCCAGGAGCTCAGAAACATGTTCATCTGAGCGGGGGACCAGCAGGACTAGGGCTGAGTGAATCTGAGTCCCCAAATATGGGCAAAGGGTGCGTGGTTCTCACGTCCAGACTCGACCCCAACCTGGACCAGCTCCTGGAAGCCAGGGTCTGGGGCGGGTGTGCAAACGGCATGGGACACATTCAGGCCTCCCCTGTCCTGCAGATGCGCCTCCCTCAGCCTCCCTTCTCTTCTGCCACCTGGTGCTTTCCTTCCTTGGAGTAGCACTGAACTTTCTCCCTGTCTACACGGTCTCACCTCTCTTCACTCCTCACCCCCCTGCCACCTGGATCCCCGCCCTGCTTTCTGATTAGTCGCTAAACTGCTCTTCCTCAGGTCCATGGTGACATCGTTTGTGCCAGCTTCCCCGCCCTGCTGTCAGCCCTCCACCTGAAGGGTACCTTCATGGCACTTGCTGGGGGGCACTGTCCCCTCCTCCACACTGGCTTTCCCTCGCTTTCTCGCCCAGGTCTGTCTGCAGCCCCAGCTCCTCATTCTCCTCCGGTTTCTCTCCCTGTTTCCTCTTGTTCCCTTTGCTGGCTCCTCTTCTTCTCTAGCTCCATCACGGTTGGTGTTCCTGAGGGTTCCTTCCCTAGCCCTTCCTTCTTTTACCTCGGCCAGGCCACCTCTTCCCAGCGCCACCACAAATCCAGAGCTGCTTCTCCGTGCCACTTTGTGCCGTCGCCATGCAAGCGTGGAAACGCAGAGGGGAAAAAGACACAGTCCCTCACCCCACTGCACACACTAGATCTGGGAGGAGTGACAGATAAGGAAATAAAGAAAAGTAATAAACTGTTAGCAGTTCCGTGTGACAAGTTTGGACAGCACGGTGGGGGCACAAATGAGCTCTACATGATGGGGGCGAAAGCCGGGACAATGCCCCACCGGAGTATCTAGCATGTGGCATAATAATTAGAAGGGAAGGGCTGTCAGGCCTCAGGCATGGATTTCCAGGAGACTGTGTGTGTGTGTGTGTTTGTGGGTGCGTGTGTGTGTGTGTGTGTGTGTGTGTGGGTACGTGTGCCATGTTCTTGTTCTCAGAAGCCTGGAGCAGGGGAGGGGCGGTGGGGAGGAAGGGTCCTTACCTTACTCAGGCAGGGCTTCTAATGTGAGTTACCAGAAGGCTAGCTGGAGGGGCTGGCTCTGCCCTGACCTGCAGGTGAGTCATGGAGTCTTCCTCATATTTCCTGTCTGCACTCCATATTCAGAGTGCCAAATTATTTTTGTGTCTCCAAGGGTGATTTTTAAAATATCTGACAATGACCTTGGCGCAAGTCAATAAGAATGAATAAGTGCAAATTCCAGAAGTCCCTTTCCGTGCTATAAGTCCTTGATTTTGTGTGTATGTGTGTGTGTGTGTGTGTGTGTGTGTGTGTGTGTGTGTTTTGGGGTGGGGGAGGGGTTGGGATAGCAGAAGCAGAAAGGAGGAAACATTGAAGGGTCTTGGGACAGTGCAATTTACCAACTATATGAAAATAGTTCCATATTTTAACATTCTGTATGGCCATACAGGGACATTGCTGCCTTCTTCCTTGGACTACAAATTCTATGAGGACAGACTGGTACTCTGTTTATAGTGAGTGATTGATAAATGTTTCCTGAACTACAGAGAGTGAAATTAATGGCTTATTAAACACGGTGTCCATAGGAGTAACCTGACTGCTAGCGACAGGCCCCCATGCTCTGCTAGGATCTGTCAGGGACACAAGGAGAGGTGAGGCAGTGCCCCTGCTCTGGAGGGGCCCACACTGCAGTGAGGAAAATAGGTGCAGAAACAGATACACCGCAACAGGTCTTGACAGAGGAATGGGCTTTTAATGGACTGAGAAAAAGAAGGTTTCTTCCACAAATTCCATAGTGGTTCAAGTTTATTGCCAGCTCCTCATTTTGAGAGAGTATAGGCTTGAGGCCTGTGAACTTCTATGATATGTCCAATATGAATTTTTACATTTGTGGTTGTCAAGCTTTGCTGGGATTATTTGTTATGTGTCTGTGTCTCCCCTCACCCTCCAGCTAGAGAGAGAGAATGCCAAGACAAACAGATACAATTCCATTAGGTGGCAATAGGTCTTTGTCTCTGTGGTGCTAGGTGCTTGCTTGGCACATAATGAATCAAGGATCCAATGACTGAATGAATGAATGAAAGGCCAACCTCACACGAAGTATGATTTTTGGTAACTTCTCACATCTGGTCTTTCTAGGCGTCTTATCATCATCCTTCTGCTCCAGGCTACATGCCTTGGTTTGCACAGAGATTTCATTGACTATTGTTCCACCTTTCTTCTGCTTTTCTTCTTAGCATGTGGCTCCTGACAAATGACAATATCAGGACCCTTGTCATAGCAGCCTATGTTTGTGTTCCAGAGTCTCTCCACCCCCACGCTATCTTATTCCCTCTCAGTTGAGGCCTGATTGACACTGTGTGTTCATGCTAAAGAACAGGCAGCAGCTGGAGAATCCGTGCTGCATTTTGTGTGGCTGTTGTTGTGCATCCTGCCTTGAATAGTGCCCCCCCTAAAATTCATGCCCACCCAGAACCTCAAAGTGTGACCTTATTTGGGGACTTGAAATCAATATGTCAAAGAAATATCTGCACTCCCATGTTCATTGAAGCACTATTCATAATAGCCAAGATACAGAATCAATCTAAGTGTCCATCAATGGAGGAATGGATAAGGAAAATGTGGTACCTATAGGCAGTGGAAAAGTATTCAGACTTAAAAAAGAATGAAATCCTATCATTTGTGGCAATGTAGATGAACCTGGAGGACATTATGCTAAGTGATATAAGCCAGGCACAGAAAGACAAATACCAAAACAGGATATTTCCAGCACAGGGAGAGACAGGAGGTGAGCCTGTCTCAGGAGAGAAACAGGAAGTATGCCTGCCTTGGGAGAGAAATGGGGAGTGTCCTGCACAGGGAGGAAACAGGAAGTGTTCTGCACAGGGGGCAAACAGGAAGTATGCCTGCCTTAGGAAAGAAACAAGAAGTGTCCTGCCAGGGGAGAAACAGGCAGTGGGCCTGGCTTAGGAGAGAAAAATAGGAAGTGTCCTGCACAGGGAGGAAACAGGAAGTATCTGTCCATGGGGAAACAGGAAGTGTGCCTATCTCAGGAGACAAACAGGAAGTGTGCCTGCCTCAGGAGACAAACAGGAAGTGTCCTACACAGAGGAGGAAGTAGAGGTGTGCCTTCTTTAGGAGAGAAACAGGAAGTATGCCTGCCTTAGGAGAGAAACAGGAAGTGTGCCTGGCTTAGGAGAGAAAAATAAGAAGTGTCCTAGATAGGGAGGAAACAGGAAGTGTGCCTATCTCAGGAGAGAAACAGGAAGTGTCCCGCACAGGGGGGAGGCAGGAAATGTGCCTGCCTTAGGAGAGAAACAGAAAGTGTGCCTGTCTCAGGAGAGAAACAGGAAGTTGCTTGCACAGGGGAGAAACAGGAAGTGTGCCTGTCTCAGGAGAGAAACAAGATGGAGGAGCATATTTTATAGGTTTAGAAAGACAGGTCTGGAGGGAAGGGGCATAAAAGTCAAGACAAGGTGGAGTAGGCCGTGGAGTCCATAACAAAGACATAAAGTGTTTATTCTGAGAAATTTGGTTTTCCATGGGAGGGTTGATGTTAGAGGAAAGGGGTGATCTCAGGTGTCAGAGGGTCACTGTTGCTCTGGCCCCTGTGTGGACACAGGTACTCCAAGGGCAATGGGAGAAGCAAGAGTAGCCATGTGGAGGCTCTGCATCTATCCATCTGGGAGAGGCTGGTGATGGGGATAGGCCAGTGGTTCTGGGGTTGGTATAATGACCCAAGATAGTGTCAACAAGAGGCACTGATGGCTTGGATGTAGGATGCAGCCAAAGAAGGATATGAGGACGCCCACAAAATACAAGAAGTGCTTCAGAAACTCCAAGCCTGCTTGTGGCTTTAATATACTTTCTTTAGAATCTAATTATCCAAACTGATAAAAGCAAAATTTAGGGATGACATAGAAGTTATATAATCAGCACATTCAAATGGATATGTGCAAAACTTGTATTATTCTTATTATCTTAACAAAGAATACTTGTGTTTCTATTGCATTTAAAGAACATTTATATATATTTGATTTATATATTAAAAAATTATTTTCAAAAAGAAAAAACCCAGAAAGACAAATACCACGTTCTCACTCATATGTGCAATTTAAAACAACTGAGCTTATAGAAGCAGAGAGTAGAATGGTGATTACCAGGAGGCTGGGGGCTGGAGGGAATGAGGAAATATTTGTCAATTAGTACAAATTTTCAGCTAGATAGGAAGAATAAATTTTTAAGATCTATTATACAGCATGGTAGCTATAGCTAATAACAACATGCTGTAGATTTCAAAATTTATAGGAGTTAAATGTCAAATGTTCTCACCACAAAAAAATATTTGAAGTGATGAAATATGTTAATCAACTTGATTGAATCATTTAATGTCGTATACATATATTATTAATATAACATATTGTACTTCATAAATATATACGATTATAATTTGTCAATTTTCAATGAATAAAAAAAAGAATACAACCTTATTTGGAAATGGAGTCTTTGCAGATGTAATTAGTTAAATTAAGATGAGGTCATACTGGATTAGGATGGACTCCAATTTAATGACTTGTGTTCTTATAGGAAGATAAAACAGAAATAAAGATGCAGACAGACAGACAGACAGACAGACACACACACACACACACACACACACCATCATCACCAGCAACCATCAGAAGCCAGGAAGAGACAAGGAAAGATTATCCCTGGAGGTGTCAGAGGGAGCCTGGCCCTGCCAACACCTTGATTTTGAACTTCTGTCTTCTAGAACTGTGACAGGATAAATTTCTGTTGTTTTAAGGCACCCAGTTTTGAGTAATTTGTTAAGGTAGCCCCAGGAAACTAATGCATTGTTGCCCTTGTCTGGTTTTGCACCAGTAAATGACAAAGCAGTTTCTCCTCCCCACGGGCCTCCCCAGTCCTGGCACCCAGCGGGTGCTCCACCTTCTGAAGTTTTGCAAACTGTGTTGCAATGGTCTTCCTGAACATTCCCAACCCAAACATTCATTTCCTGCTGGCTCTGCTTCCTCATGACAGCTAAGGTGTCTGTCATGCTCAGGGGCATTTCAGATCAGACAAGAGCTAAGGAGAGACAATAAAGAGATCTCCTTCTTAGGTCTCCAGAGATGGGGCCCTGGACATGAAGGGTCAAATAGGAATTCCCTCTTCCAGCCCTGCTCTCCAGGGTCCCATGAAGGTGGCCAGTGAAATGGTCAAGAAAGTTGTTATAAATGTCCTCTTATACAAACCCTGTCGTTCTGACAGCTCAGCTTTCCTGTCTTGTTCTACACCATTCCCACCCCACTCCCAGCTACCACAACTCCCTCAATACAGAATTAGACCACTCTTATTATAATGCCAATAGCTAATATTTAAGACGTCCTTGTGTGTCATGCAGTCTATTTAGTGATTTATATATGCTAATTCCATTTACCCTCACAACACCCATTTTACAGATGAGGAAATCAAGATCCAGAGAGGTTAAATAACTTGCCCAAGATCACACAGCCAGCAAGTGACAGAGGTAGGATTTGAACTTGGATAGTCAGACTACAAAGCCTGTGTTCTTAAGTACCCCTGTATCCTAGTGAGCACTATTCATTCCAAATCAACATACATTCCACTGAGTTACCATTAAAATATTTCCAACACTTGACTATTTTTAATCTATAAAATGGCAATTTCATATAGTTCAAACTAACACATACTAGGCATAGTGAGCTAAGTTCTGTACGTGACAAGCACAAGATGGCTGGGAACATGCCATTCATTTTCTTCTTTTTCATAGGCACCATGCACAGCACCTGCACACATTAGCTATCACACAATGAGAACTGGTTTTGGAATAAGACAGTCTTTGAACAAATCTGGGCTCTGCCACTTACTGCCCTTGTGCTTTTATGGACAAGTTATTTCTCATCTTTGGACTTCAGCTGAACTTCAGTTCCCTTATCTGTAAAATGGGGGATATTAATTCTTATATTCCAAGGCGGTTGCAAGGATAAAGTGAAACAACATATTCAAAAGTGCCTGGAACATCAGTAAATATTATTGACAGCACAGAAGGACACAGTGTACTCACACCCAGTAGCTTACAGTCGAGAGGCGGGAACACAGCCATTTGTACATGGTTCTTAATGCAGACTGATAAGCTTGAAAGTAGCTGTGGCCAGTGACCAGCGTGAGGGTGGCCCACCGGAAATTAAATTTGGCTTCTTCTCTTGCTTGAGAGGACTCACCAGCTGCTGCTGGAGTGTACATGGACAGACACGTGCATTGAAACAGGCCTCCTGGGAAGATCCAATGAAGTGTTAGTGAAGGGTGAGTGGTCCCTTTGTCCCAGGAGAAGCGTGTGACATACACCTTTGCTTTCTGAGTGGCTGAGTCCAGGCCACCTCAGCTCTTGGTGTGGCCTGTAGCCTAAGGAGCTCAGGGTCTCCTGCAAGGAAAAACAATGATACTGCAATCAGGGACATATTGGTAAAATGCGGGCAGCACTGGAATCCAATTGACATATGTCTAGAAAGGCAGGATCAGTGGGCCAGAGGGGAGGGGCAGGGAGGGTGGTCTGGTGGGCCCCACCCTTTTCTGTTTAAATTATGCCATGATTACTATATAAGTAAGAATCACTATAAGGTAGAATGCGTGACCTAGTGTTCAAATAAATAAATAAAAAGGTCTGCTCTCAAAATTATCCTCAGAAAAAAGTCACAAAGTATTCCACATAATTCCAGGCATATACTCAATTATTTTAAAGAACAACCTTTTTTGGGGGGTGGGGTGGGGAGGGAAGAGCATTAGCCTGATATGACCTATTTTAATACTATTATAGTTTTAGACACATGTGAGTCATCTGACAGAAAGAGAGCTGGAGAGAGATTAAACTAAATTTTAGCAATTAATCCTGGGAGGAATGACTTCACAACAGCAAGCCTTCCAGCCTGTTTTAAGTCAGCAAGCCCGTTAAGGATGGCTTACTGGAGTGGCGTAGGACCTGGTTGCCCCGTGTAGAGCAAGAATACCGAGTTTGTGCACGGTATGACTGAGGTCATTTGTCACTGTTGCTGTAACAAATCACCTCAAACAGCGCCGTGTATTATCTCAGAGTCGTGGAGGGTGGATGTCCGAGAAGGGTGTCACCGGGCTAAAATCGAGGCGTTGCCAGGGCTGCGCTCCCACCGGAGACTTGATAGAAGAATCTGTTTTCTTGCCTCCATTAGCTTCTAGAGACTGCATCATCCTTGGCTTTCCGCCGTCTTCCAGCTCCAGAGCAGTTGGGTCGTTTTCACATCATGTCACTTCTGACCTCCCGTCTGCTCCCTCTCCCACACTTACAAACTCCTGTCATTACCCTGGTGTCCCTGGACCATCCGGGCTACTCTCCGTATTTTAAGGTCGCCTGAAGAGCAATCTTAATCCCACCCGCTCCCTCAATTCCCCTTTGCTGCGTAACCTAACGCAGTCGCAGGTTCTGGGGATTAATTAGGACATGGACATCTTGTTGGGCGGTGGGGAGGGCATTATTTTTCCTACCACATACATCTATGGTATTAGAAAAAAATAAACCCCAAACACCTCTCCTAACGTGATGTGAATGGCTGATTGAGGCCTGGGACAAGTCTCCTGTGGCGGCTGCCACTGCCAAGTGCTGTGTGACGTGCCACACACATCATCCGGAAGATTCTCCACTTGGAAAATTCTCTGAGATGACTCAAAAGTCATTTGCTAGACACTGACTCTGCTGATCAAGAAAGGGAGAAGTTTCCATAAAGATGGTACATAACTGAGAGATTAGAAAAAAAGCAATATTTTTTTAAAAAAATGTGTATGCATTAAATATTTTAAACAGATATTTGACTGTTTTTGCTGCATCTTTAAGGGTTATATATTAGAATTGGCCAAAATACACATTTTTAAAAAATATTTTGAGACCCTCTGATATTGGGGTCACCTTATTTTGTTAAAATGATAAACATTTCTTTATTTTAAAATGAATATATGATCAAAATAAAAATTCAAATGGTCAGGAGGGTAGATGGCAAAAAAATAAAGTTTTCTGTTTGTGTTTTGACCCCACCTACTGTCCCACCTTCTAGAAGTAACCACTATTAGCAGTTTCTTTTATATCCTTCCAGAACTGTTTCCTCCCTACAGGCCTATATAGTCTTACCTTTGTTTATTTCTCTTAACACTCTTCTCTTGTCTCCATTCCCCAGCCACACTGCCTGGTTTTGTTCTAAAATACCTGGATCATTCCCAAAGCCTTTGCACATTCTGTTTCTCTTCCTGCCTAGAATGTTTTGTCCCAAGATCTTTGCATGTCCAGCTCCTCCTTGTCTTTCAGGGATCAGCTCAAAATCTCTTCTTGGGTGAGGCTTTTCCTGTGTTCTGTGCCTATGTACTCTCTATCATATGATTCTGTTAGTATTATTCAGCTCAAGCTGCTATAACAAAATATCACAGATTGGGTGGCTTAACCAACAGGCATTTATTTTCTCACAGTTCTAGAAGCTGGGAAGTCCAAGGTGCTGACCAATTTGAATCCCTGGTGAAGGTTCTCTTCCTGTCCTGGCTTGCTGTGTTCATGGTGGGGGAGAGAGAGAGAGAGGAGAGAGGAGAGAGGAGAGAGGTGAGAGGGGAGAGGGGAGAGGGGAGAGGGGAGAGGGGAGAGGAGAGAGGAGAGAGAGAGAGAAAATAAGAAGAAGGAGGAGGAGGAGGAGGAGAAAGAGAGAGAAAGAGAGAGAAAGAGAGAAAGAGACAGAGACAACAAGCTATTTGGTGTCTCTTCTTATAAGGGCACTAATCCCATCACAAGGCCCCTGCCTTCATGACTTCATCTAACCCTAACCATCTCTCAAAGGTCCCATTTTCAAATATCACCACAATAGGGGTTAGGGCTCCAAAATATGAATTTTGGGGGGACACAATTCAGTCCATAGCACTGTTCTAGTTCTCAGTGCCATGACTGAGCTCAGGGCTAGACTTGTTGCTAGATGAAACTAGAACCTATTTATGTGCTTGTCAATCACACATAGCGCACCATTAGAACATCAGCCTCACCAGAGAGCACCTTGTCAGTATTTCTCAACGCCCCCACCCTGTGAGCCGCTGTGAGCTGCCTGAGAATACAGCACCAGCTCTCAGAAGAAATTAATGTTTGATTTTACTATATATTTGCCAAAAAGACCATCTCATAATGTCTCAGCTACGTGTAGCCTTTGCCAGGCTTTCTCCACAACAGAGTAAAAGGAACTGTAATAGGTATGATCAGGTATGAAGAGCACCTGAGATGCTAGAACCAGCACTCGAGCACCAGTGTCGCTTTTCAGAGCCGTGTTGCTCAACTTTACAAAATGAAGACATTTGCGTGGTTGATACCTCAAGGCACTGTGAGGTGTCAATCATGGTCAACCATGTGAAAAATAAATGTTGAGGATCTTTCCTTGGTTGCAAGAATGTTGATGATGAAACAAAGGCTCAGAGAGAATAAGTGCCATGCTCAAGGTCTCACCACCAGGAAGAAGGAACTGGGGTTGGAATCCAGATCCCCTGATGCTGAGTGGACAGCGTCCTCATGACGGCCCCACTGTCCCTTCCCATTTAGTTGAATGGCCGTTTTAAAGCCAGTCTCTGCTCAGATGAAGTCCCAGGCAGTTGGCATCAATGGCCATCCCTTGCCATGAAAAAGACATGTTCCAAACGTGTTCCCTAGTACGGTGTGTCCATTCATCACCTGAGTTGCTGGGGGGAGGCAGCCTGAGTTTGGGGCTTTTACCAGGGCTGGGAAGACTTTGTTCCCTTTAATAGCTGTGGGCATGAGGTTATGGCAAGAAAAACTGAACCTAAGAAGGAGGAAAGGAGCGACTAGAACCGGGATCAGTGCCGCTGGTTTGTACGGCTCATGAGGAATGCAGGAGGTTTCACGTGAGATGCCAAGTGAAACATGAGGCCCTCCCTTGGAAGATCTGCCTCAATAAATTTTCACCCTTCTGTTGAAAACACAGGCACACGAATGTATTCGTTAGGAAATACACTTTTTAAAATTTGCAAGTAAGCAAAAGGCCAGCAGGCTGCATTCAGTATCAATTTGTTTTGGGGAGAGTAAAGCCTACAAAGCAAGCAAGAGACGTTGTGCTCATGAGCATTCTTCTCACTTAAAATGCACAGTGAGAAAAGAATGAAGTGCACATTTATTCCAAGGCGTGTGGCATGACTCTTGGCTTGGGGAGAGCAGCACAGCCAAAGTGCCTTCAGATGAGCAAAGACTGTGTCTTAAAAGCCTCCTGGGGCCATTTGCAGTCAGGCACAGATACGTGAGACCACTGGCAGGTCGGGTTCCATGGTGGGACGCCAGCAGAATTGGAGCAGTCCCAAGTGTGCACAGAGCTGGGCACTGAGGTCACACTCCTCCTCCTCCTCCCTGTCCCTGCACATCTGGGGAGGGAGAGCCCCACTGCTGGGCAAGACCATTGCTCCTGACTGCTGGGGCCACTGATAGAATTTGAGCACTTAGTGCTTATTGCACCCCTCATCCATCCATCTGTGTTCCACCGAGGACTTCCATGGCCACCCCACTGTGACACAGATATGAGAAAAAAAAGTGACAGAGGTGGTGGGTGGGTGGGGGTGTAGAGAAGGAACTGACTGGGAAGTGCAGTGAGTGGGGCCAGGCAGGGAGCTTGGGAGTGAATGAAAAGGGGTGGAGCATACACTCTGGGTTGCTCACCAGGCCAGATTGCATCATTGGCCTCAGTGAGTCCAATGAGGCCTCAAAAAGTCTCAATGAGGCCTCAAAAAGTCTCCCTTTTTCCTCAGACCCACACTCTGTGCCATGTGGTTTTGCAGCTTCTCCCACTAGTGTTTCCCTAGCCCTGGCTTTAGGTTTGGACGTATGACTAGTTTCGGCTGATAGAATGAGACAGGAGTGACAGTGTCCCCATCCTGAGTCTAGACCTTAGGGAGGCCTTGCATAATTCTGCTTGTGTTCTTGTGTCTGGACCGTTGCCATGAGAAGAATATTCCTCAGTAGTCTGCTGGTCCAAGGAAGAGCAGAGCCTAGATCTGTCTGGGTATCCCCATGATCCACAGTTCCCTGAACCATTTCAGCTGAGAGCAGCAGAACCACCCGGCTGAGCCCAGCTGACCTCCAGATCCATGAGAAACAAGAAACGATTGCTGTTTTAAGCCATTGAGTTTTGGAGGTTTGCTACATATTGATAGAATGAAAGTTGCAGATAGCAGGATGAAATCGCTTTTTGTCAGACCCAGACAAAATAGGGCTGAGAAGACTCAAGGAGAGGAGGCTTATGCTTACATTTCTAACAACTGTTTCCAAGGACTTTTAAAAATGCTTTTTCTCCTTGTACTCATCTTCTGCTTGGATAAAACCTTATCACTAGACATTCTTTAGAACTGCAGTAATTCAGATAAGGAGTTCTCAGAACACATGCCCAGTAACAGCATCTCCACCCATGAACTCACAACTCTGGCTTTGAACCTCTGGAACCGATGATCTCTGTTCTAAGCAGTGTATGTAAATCTCTTTTCAACTAATGAAAGCTCCACTTAGCCTTCCCTCACCAAATGGGCTGGTGGCTTGCCATTTCAGGCATTCTGCATTATAATCCTTATTTCTGTTCCTGAGTAAACTCAACGTATTTAGAGCTAATTTTCTCTAGTGTCTTTCATTTTCCTTTTATTGTGGTAAACTGTAACCATGTAGTGTCTCTATTTTAGGACAATAGTTAAATGATATACCTGCCTAACAACCAGAATCTCTTTCCTTCTTGTCATATAATCCTGTTTTTGTTAATGATGGCAATGTGCCATCATTGGTTTAAGCCAATCAAATCCCTCCTGTTATCTTTTGCCAGATACTTTCTTTCCCAGACTTCCTTGCAGCTAGGTGTGACTACAGGATATAGTTTTGGCCAAGGAGACATAAAGAGAAATCTTATTTCTGGGAAATATTTTCCTTCCTGATAAAAAAAAAAGAAAAGAAAAGCATCCTTTTTCTGCCCATCCCTTTTTTTCTGCTTAGGCACTGATGTGACTATGTGATGCCTGGAACTGTGGCGACCATCTTGTCACCACGAGGTCATGGTGCATATGCCCAAACAGAAGGGTGAGAAAAGCCCAAGTTCTTGATCATATTGTTGAGTGTCAGATAAACCCTGGGGCCACCCACTTCCAGCTTCTTACCAAGAAAAAGTGATTAATATTATGGTTTAAACCACTATTTTTCTGTTATGGCAGCCAATTGCATTATTCTTCTTCTTCTTTTTTTTTTTTTTTTCTGAGACAGGGTCCCACTTTGTGCAGAGTGGTGTGATCATAGCTCACTGCAACCTCAAACTCCTGGGCTCAAGCGATCCTCCCACCTCGACCTCCTGACGTGCTGGGATTACAGGCGTGAGCCACTGCCCCTGGCCCCAAATGCATTCTTGAGTGGCAAGGGACGTGGTGAAAGTGGAGGAGAGGAGTATGGGTGACAAATTAGGGGTGTGTGTCATGGTGCAGTGAAAATAACATTGTACTGAGAATTAGGAGACCTTTTCCTAATTAGCAGTATAATCTTCAGTAATATACCCAACTCTTCGGGCTACAATTTCCTCTTCTGAGAGAAGAAGTCATGTAAGTAGATGATCTCTAAGGTTTTTGCAATTCTAACATTGATTCTGCACATACAGTAAAGGCTCCGAGTGCCACAGATGGGCAAATAGTCACAGAGGATTTGGGAGAACTATTAATTATGTCCAAGGAAAAGATTTAGAATAGTTGTTTTATAGCAAATGCTTAGCTCTGGGCTTGCAAATAATGAGTTTCTTTTTCGTTTCCAAGTTTGTGTCTCATGTAAGTCTTACCTGCTCTAGGGGACTTTCATGAAAATGCTCATTAGATATCTCGTTTATAAAAAACGATTTGCATGCAAGGAGCAAATGCTTCCTTTTCAGCAGCAGGTGTTGTGGGATAGAGAGAAACATGCTGGCTAATGCCTTGTCATCCAAATTCACAGAAATTTCTGGTATCCTGGGCAGGTTTGACACCATTCTGGGGAGAGAACTAAGGGAACACATCTGAATAAATTAGTCTATTTATTTAGTTTCTGGTTCTGCAGAATATAGCTTTGGCAGGATCCCAGAGAAGTATCAGCAGGGGGGGAAAAATCACATTATTTTCTGTTCTAGCCAACGGCATTTTCCTGCCCAGACTCTGCAAAACAGACATCTTAGCTCTGTAGCCTCTTCCAGCTGCCGCGGTTTCTTTCTAGCCTCGTGGTCTCCCTGGCTGAGTTAGGTTTAGTTTTCTCAGTTCCATCACTTTCCTTCTACACCATTTTTCTTTCATTTCTCTTTGCTCTTACCCACAGTGATATCCATTAAGCTCTGTCTTTTTCTTCTCTTTCTTCCTACCTTCTATTCTTTCTCCCCTATCGCCCTCTCCTTTATTCAACTGTTATATTCTGAAAGGCTCCTTTGACGTTTGTGCATCAATGTTCCTAAAAATCTACCTAGAACTCTGAGGGTCACGGTTGTCTGATGTAATCATACAAAAGTATTTTTACCAGCTACTATTTGCTGTTCAAAGAGAAGTTCAAAGCTATGATCCCGCTCTATATTACTGATAGTATTTTATAGTATAATTTTTAAGTCCATAAACATGTTGGATAAAAGTGGAATTTAAGAAGAAGGGCACATTCTAGAGCGGAACCAGGGCAGGGCAGTGTAGATCCCCCAAGCACATGAACTGCATTCATTTAAATACACATTTTACATTTACTGAAGATGACTGTGAAATTCCAAAACACCAAGCTGGAGACTATAAAGAGATGGATCACCTAAGGCACATCTTGTCATAGATGGAGCTTTCACAAAAGAGGAGCAGGCTGGCGTTGAGAAAGCAAAAAATTTCCACTTTTAGCCACACTTGCCCAAGGACATATCAAAATTAATGTTGTGTTTCATCCTAATGCATTCTAACCAGCTGAAGAGGATCCAAACACCAAACCCTTACTAGATCTAACCAAAAGCCTCTTTTCTCTCTTTTTTAAATTTCAGCGTATTATGGGGGTACAAACGTTAAGGTTACATACATTGCCCTTGTCCCCCCTCCCTCCTTGAGTCAGAGCTTCAAGTGTGTCCATCCCCCAGACGATGTGCATCGCACTCCCTATGTGTGTATACACCCATCCCCTCCCCCTCCCACCCGCCCCACACCCGACAAATGTTTGTTTTTCTTTTTTTCTTAACATTTTGGTTACATTTTATATCTTTGCCTCTCTCTAGCAAGGGTTAGAGGTATGCCCTTCCCCTCCACAATGCTCACCACATCCCTCAGATGTGGGTCTACCCCCCTAACCCCTGAATCCCTGGTGAACACCACCACGCTTTGGGCACCATAGTGTTAATCAGTCAGTACCAATTTGATGGCGAGTACATATGGAGCCCATTATTCTGATCTTGTGTTGCCTCACTTTGGATAATGGGCTTAAGCTCAATCCAGGATAATATAAGCAGTGCTAGCTCGCTGTCATTTCTTAGAATTGAGTAATGTTCCATTGTAAACATATACCAAATTTTAATAATCCAGTCATGAATTGACCGACACTTGTTTCCACGTCCTTGTAATAGTGAATTGTGCTGCCATAAACACAAAGACTCTTTTCTAATAAACAACTGGATTTGTTTGAACCAACCAGGTACAGACCTATGGGTTCACTGGGCCTATCCGGATTGCGAGTGTCCAAACCTTAATCACCGTGAGCTCCCTCTTTCCAAATTAAAATTTCCTGACTTGCCCCTGTCTGCTAAGTATTCAGTGAATTTCTTCACTCGTGTGTGCTTCCTGGCCTGGCAAGTTAATAAAATTGGCTTTGTGGATTTTATTTATTGTATTATTTTATAGCTCTAGTGGTCTATGTTTTATTATTTTTCAGAATATAAGCTGTAGGGGAGCCAGCTAGCATGTAACATCCGGCAGGAGCATATGAGTAATTACGCACATTAAGGACAACTGGAAACAAAAAAAAGATCAAAACCAAAAAATGAAGAACATACAAAAAACTCAAACCGGTAACATCAGCAGCAACAACCTAATAACAACCAATGTCACTCATCAGATAGCCTTGCTAGAAAATGAGACCCCAAATAACTTCTTGGTTCAGGTCATTTTAACCAGGCGTTGGTTTCAACTGGGGTAAGCCAGTTTCAATAGTGGTCTGGATTTGAATAATGCCTCTTTGCTTGGTTTAGCATTCAAAATTTAGCAGCCTGATAAAGAGCCAAGGCCATAATTTTAACAAAAATTACTTGCCTGCTACTTTTAAATTATTCACCAGGTATGCTGCAAAATCTGGTTAGTTTAGGTAAGAGCTGTGCGTGTTTGACTGTTGTGCTGTGAAACCTGGGTTTACTCAGAAGAATCCTCCCAGAACTGTAGTTCATTTTGTTTTGTGGCCTTATTAAAGAGACTCAGGAGATTCTCAGATCTTAGTAATGTTTCTGCAGCACAGCTTTCAGACTTTGGGAATTATCCGGATCCTGTACATGGCTCCTTACTGAAAGAAACATCCGGCACTTTCCCCATAAGTGCATTTCCCTCTTACATCAAGATGCTGTTGTGATTTGTTTTTCCCCTCATGGAATATTACTAATGTACTTCCTATTTGTGAAGGGAATTTATTGAAAATGTAGCAAAATCTATTTGTTATAATCATTATTGTAGCCTTAAAATATTACAACCCAATCATGTTTCTGCCTCTGTTAATATCTTTCAGGGATTTTGGTCCATAATACAAAATATATTATACTTTGCATGTCCAAATTGAATTGGGACCCAATGTCTTTGATGGTAGGCTACCCTTGTATTGTTATCTTTAAGTTATGTTTATTCTGTGCCTACCATCTAGGGCTTGATCTTGGGAATAAACAAAAGGGTGATGGAGTACATTCTCTTTGCCTTTGGGGAGCTCCCATTAAGCTATCTTCCTTCTTTCCTTCCTCAAACATTTGATAACAGAATGAGCATAAGAGGAATTTTTGATGATTCCAGAGAGAAGCCAGAGCAAGAGCTCCGCCCAAGAACGAATGGTTAATGGCACGCTTCCGGAAAGTAGACGGCAGAGGAGTGTGAACCAGGGATGGGAGTAGACCAAAGGAAGGAGGTTAAATAATGCTTATTTCTCATCCTTTTATAGTTTATTGGAGGAATGTATCAGTTATCAATTGCTGCATAACAAGCCACCCTAAAACACAGTGGCTTAAAACAATAATGATTTAATATCTCTCACGATTCTCAGGGCTGGAAACCTGGGTGGTTCTGTGACTGGTCTTGCCTGGGCTAACTTGCTTGGCTGTCTTCGTCTGACAGTTTGGGGTTGAGGGTCTAAGATGGCATCACACACTGTCAGCTGATGGTGTTGGTTGTGGTTGAGGGTGTCTCTATTCTTTCTCACATGGTTTCTTAGCCTCCAACAGACTAGAGTGGGTTTTTTCACAGCACGGTAGTCTCAGGGTCTTAAGGTCTTGGCTTCAGAAAGTGTATGATGTTTTTATTTTATTTTTTATTTTTAATTTTTTTTGAGACAGAGTCTCGCTTTGTTGCCCAGGCTAGAGTGAGTGCCATGGCGTCAGCCTCGCTCACAGCAACCTCAATCTCCTGGGCTCAAGCAATCCTACTGCCTCAGCCTCCCGAGTAGCTGGGATTACAGGTATGTGCCACCATGCCCGGCTAATTTTTTCTATATATATTAGTTGGCCAATTAATTTCTTTCTATTTATAGTAGAGACGGGGTCTCGCTGTTGCTCAGGCTGGTTTCGAACTCCTGACCTCGAGCAATCCGCCCGCCTCGGCCTCCCAGAGTGCTAGGATTACAGGCGTGAGCCACCGCGCCTGGCCAGAAAGTGTATAATGTTATTGCTGCTACTTTCTTTTGGTCCAAGCTGGTCCCAAGGACATTCCCAGTTCTGGGGGTGGAGAAATAGACTTCACCTTTTAACAGGAGGGACAAAGAGACATAGATCCAAGAAGCCATGATTCACTGCGTGCCATTATTGCAACAATCTGTCACAGCAGAAGTGAGGGCAGAAAAGTGGGGGTGAGGGGTGGGCTGGGAGGTAGGAGAAAGATCCTCTGAACATCAAAGATAAAGACTTCCGTTAGAACCTTTGTTCTGGTCTTTCCTTCCAGGATTCTTGTGTGTCAGCAAAGGGTAGCTGTCCCCAGTATTTTGTTTCTGCAGATACTGACTCAAAGGGCTATATAAGGACAAATGATCAATGCTAGCAATTTTATTAAAGTTTGGCACTCAGAGGATGAAATATAAAATAGAAAAGCAGAACAAATGAGAATAGCAAAGAGATGAGTGGAGGATACATACCCAGACACACAGATACAATGAAACAGATTTTATCAGGAAATTATATGCATATTCCAGACTGTATGTATATATTTGAGCATACACATGAAATGCCTTCTGCTGTAAGATAACTTTAACTTTATGGTTGGAGTTTTTAAAGATAGTCTCCTTTTTTGTAGCCCTGCAATTCGGGTAGGCTGTCACCAGGTGATGAATGCATGCTTTAACTGAGAGCCACATGGGGCCTGTTAGTCAAGTCTCTTAGAGTCATAATCATGAACTTCCTGTATTTAATCAGAGAACATGTAATTCTTTATTAAAGGAATGAAACCTGAAAAAACATCAGCAACTCATTCTTTAAAAGTTGAATTTTGGAAAATATTCTCGTAGCACATTTTGTACCTTTCTCATCAATTTTTAACTTTTCCTTATTCATTTTCTCTGAATCTAAAATCAATAGTCTTTCCAAGTAGTTTCTCTCTTAGCAGCTACTATCATCTTTCTGTTATAGCCACGGGAATACTTCAGTGTTCTTCCCTTCTGAGGTTATTGGACTCAATTAATAAAATGGCTTTAGTTTACTTTCCAGCATGCCATGCCTCTGTTTTCTTTGTCATGCAGAAGTGAAAAAAATAATAATAAAACAGAGGTAAGATGCTACAGGGACCCTAATTGTGTCTTTATTCACTGCTGGTTTACCCCTGAGTTTTTATTTTTGCAGAATTTCCTCATCTTTTCCTTCTTTTAATTGACTTTTAAACTAGAACTAATCTGGCCTGAATGAAACATAGGCACTTATACTTTCTCTTTCCATTGGAACCAACGACCACTTCCTTATAAACTGCTATCACATCAGGCTTCTATAGAAATGTCCCTGATAGAACTGCAACAATTTTTAACAGTTTGAAAACCAGTCTTCAAAGGTTTGAAGACGTATACCACTTTTATTATATTACATAAATGCCTTCTTTATTTCTTGGGCAGATAAACAAGAAAATAAACAAGAAAACAAAAATCACTCATTTAGTGATTACTACTCTAAATTACATGTCTTAACTATATCTCAAGCTGAGACATCTTTCTGAGAAGTATTCTAGTTCTAAATGAGCTTACCTAACTGTCTTTCCTCTGAAGTTCTGGAATAACACAAACAACTGCCCTCCTCACCTACCAACCAAATGCAACAGTGTATCTGTTTCTTCGGAACTGGTTCCTTTGGAACTGAGGTGTGGCAGCTCCGCTTGGGCCAGGATTTTGTCTCTGCGCTCTGTGTGAAGGTGTTCGAGATGATTCTGATTTTCCAAGTTCTCTGGAGGGAGTCTTGGGGCTAGTTAGCGTCTGCTGAACCTTGATATAGCAGTGCAAGGTCAAAACCAAATTTGCTCAATCTTGAGTTATTGAAGTTGGGAGGAAAGTGAAGTCATTACTGGGTACGACATCTGGTGTTTTGGTCCCAAAGCCACAAGCAGAACGTTATAGTCCCTGAAGCTTAACAGTTTTGCATTTTATGTAGTGGAGCTTAAGTTTTTCACAGCCCTAACTCAATTAATTTCCACAGTCCACTGTGGAGGTGGAGATGAAAGTGTCACAAATCTTTGCAGTAGATACAATATCCCGTCATTGATCAATCGTTTGCATAAACACCAAAACTTCACCTGAAATTCCAAGAGAACAATGGGACCTCCGTAAGTGTTCCTGGTCTGTGGATTAGGTCAGTGCTACAGGTCCTCTGCTCTAGACTACCTGTCAATTTTCTCAGCTGGCCATGTGGAGGGTGTTACAGGGCCAACCGTACATAGTTGAGACCAATGGCATGCTCCTACATGGCAGAACGGACCAGAGGATGGGCAAAGAAGATAGCTCTATATAGCAAGCGTGTGAATGACACCCCCTGGTGTTGGTGAGAATGGATCAACAGGCACAGGTACAAACTGCTGTCAGGACTATGAATAAGAGTAACAACAGAATCAGTTTGGTTACATATCATTATTTTAATTGGCTGTTTAGGGTTTCATTGTATGTGTATACTATAATTTATTTAACCAATATTTAAGTTGTTTCCAAATTGTCACTATTATAAACAACGCTTAATGAACATGCTTGTGTGTATTTCTCTGTGAACTTGACAGATTATAGCTTTGGGGAAAATTCCCATAAATGGAATTGTTGAGTCAAACTTCAAAAGGTTGCTACATAGTGTCAGGTGACCATCTAAAAAGTTGCATGCTAAGATTACAAATCAATTACCTACATTCTCTTTTAGTACTTTAATTAAAATGTATATTTTTACATTTAGATTTTTGCTCCCTCTGAAAATTATTTTGGTATAGAGACTTGTCATTTCTATTTTTCCAAATGACTAGTTTTCTTAACAGATTTTGTTGAACAGTTCACCTTGATTATGTATCAGATTCTCACACATACGTAAGTCTGTTTCTCGATTCTGGATTCTATGCTATGGAGCTTTCTGTTAATTATTGTATAATGTTTTAATGTTTACTCTTATATGTTTATAATATCTAGTGGGTTCTGCCTGCCTATTTATACATGGTTATTCTATCAGAAGAAATTTGAAAATTTTTTTTCCATAACAAATAAAAAGGTCTTAAAAGAATTTTGACTGAGATTTGCACTGAATTTAGTTCTATTTCAGGAGAATTGTTATTTTTACCATATGGAGTACACGTTAAAAAGAAAATGTAGCTTTCCTTGCATTCAAGCATCCTATGTCCCTCCATAGAATTTTATAGTTTTCTTCACATGCACATGACTTATTAAACTTTATTTTTAGAAATTTTATTTATTTATTTATTTATTTATTTATTTATTTATTTATTTTAGAGACAAGGTCTTGCTCTGTTGCCCAGGCTGGAGTGTAGTGGTGCTGTCATAGCTCACTGTAGCCTTGAATTCCTGGGCTCAAGAGATCCTCCTGCCTCAGCCTCCCAAATTGCTGGGACCATCATGCCTGGCCTTTGATGGCTATTTTTAAAAGAATTCTCCTGCCCAGTCTTACCTCTCTAGCTTGTTCCGCTAGAGTAGGCTCATCCACTCGGTCCCTGGTTGTTTGACCATCCGATCGATCATCTGGAGCTCCACTTGGGACTTTGCACTGCACTGCCCCCTGCAGGGGTCATAGGAGCCCAGGCCCTGGGCCAGGCCCCTTGCTCTTCTCCTCCTCCTGCCTGGGTCCTTGTCTCCCTAGTTCCAATCTCTAGAGAGCAGGGAGCTCTTGCATTCCAAGGAAGACTGAAAAGAAAAAAAGAGAACAGGGGGAGCTCGATCTTTTTTTAGTTCTGATTTATATCTCAGTTATTCAAAATCAAGCTTTAAAAATAAGCTCCTATCCATTATGTTTTAATAATTATCATGGGGCTTAAAGTGATTAATAATGGAAAGTTTTTGTTTAAATATTAAACATTAAAGGTTTTGTTCTGTGCTTGAGAACTGGAGGCAGATGTTGGAAATGGGTTAATAACATGCTTTGGCCCTGGGGTCCAGGCTGCTGCTGTCTGGGCTGATGACTAAGGTGACCTCTGAGATCTGCCATCTCCCTCCTCACCTTGCTCCCGTGCCCTGCCTTGGTCCTGTCCTGGTCCTGGGCTGCATTCACAAAAGGCTTTTGCAATTTTGTTTTCTTGAACGACCAATAGATCTGTTAGAGAGGAATCTATTGTCATTGTTTCTTTTCTTTGAAGACTGCTCTGAGGCTCAGAAAGCCAAATCCCTTATCTTAGTAATAATGGCTGTTATCTGGCACTGAGCTGACACTTTATATACATTATGCTATTTAAAGTTTGCAAGTACCCTGAGGGCTGTGCAGTATCATTCCTATTTTAAATATGAGGATTCTGAGGCTTACCAATGTTAAATTACTTCCCAAGGATGCCCAGCTTGTGAGCAGTAGAAGGAAGATTTGGAATCAATTTTTATCTGATTCCAAATAACTGCTCTTTCCATTGCATTTCCATTCCATTCCATTCACCTAAGTACATAATAACTAAATAACTGAGACATGATTCTACTTTTGCTGGACAACCCCTTTCTCTTCTTTGAGTGTGTGGTACGCCAATGACGATTTCAGAGCATAAATAACCCGGAGTAGTGGCATAAAAATAACAGAAAACACACTGGGTGTCAGCATGTGCCACCCACTGTTCTAAGTCATTCGTAAGCATTAAATCATTGAGTCCTCACAACTATCCCATGATGTGTGTCTCGGTATGTTCAGGCTGTTATACCAAAATCCCACAGACTGGGCGGCTTATACACAACAGAAATTTATTTCTCACAGTTCTGGAGCTGGGAAGTCCCTCATAAGATACCGGCAGCTTGAGTGTCCGGTGAAGACCTGCTTCCTGGCTCATAGACTGTGCGTTCTCGCTGTGTTCTCACATAGTAGAAGGGAGAAATGAGTTCTCTGGGGTTTCTTTTATCAGGGGGTTCATCCTGTTTATGAGGGCTCTACCCTTGTGACCAAATCACCTCCCAAAGTTCCCACCTCCTAACACTATTAACTTGGAAGTTAGAGGTTCAGCACAGGGATTTTGGGGGACACAGACATTCAGATCATAGCATGTAGGTTCCACTATTGTTCTTCCACTCTATAGTTGAGTCTCAGAGACATTAGGCAATTTATTTGACGTTAGATGACCACTAAGTGACTGTGTTGGGATTTGAACCCAGGCAGCCGGATCCAGAGTCCTGTGCCCTTAACCACTTACACAGGGCCTCTCTAACTGGGTTAGATGTGTTTCCTGAAGACAGCAGATACTTGGCTTCTATTTTTTTTTTAATCCATTCAGCCAGCCTGTGTCTCTTGAGTGGGGAGTTCAAGCCATTCACATTTATTGAAAGAATTGATAAGTGGGGTGGATTTCTGTTCATCTTGTTGAGTAGAACTTTATTGGTTTCTTTTACCTCTTGAGCCATTGTGGTATCTGGGCTCTGAGTTTTAGTTTTTGGGGGTGATTTTATACTGGTGTCTATCTATCGTTACTTTTGTGTATAATGAAGTTCTGAGTATTTCCTGCAGGGCAGGTCTAGTCTAGACAAATTCCTTCAGTGTTTGTTTGTCTGACAAAATCTTTATTACTCCCTCATATAAGAAACTTAACTTTTTAGGATACTGAATTCTAGGCTGGCCATTGTTCTGTTTGAGAAGATTGGCCTGTAAGGTCTCAGTTGAGAAGTCTGCAGTTAGTTTCATGGGTTTTCCTTTGTCAATCACCTGTTGCTTTTGACTTATGGCTTGTAGGAGTACCCCTTTTGTGTTTACTTTGGTCAGTCTGATGACTACATGTCATGGTGATTACCTCTTCATGATGAATCTCGCAGGAGTCCTTTGAGTTTCTTGTACCCGGATATCTAGGTTTCCAGCAAGGCCAGAGAAATTTTCCTCAATTATTCCCTCAAATAAGTTTTTCAACCTTTGTGTATTTTTTTCTTTGCCTTCAGTGATGCCTATGATTCTTTTTTGGGGGAGGGGGCAGAGTCTCACTAGAGCTAGAGTGCCATGGCATTAGCCTAGCTCACAGCAACCTCAAACTCCTGAGCTCAAGCAATCCTCCTGGCTCAGCCTCCCAAGTATCTGGGACTACAGGCATGCGCCACCATGCTCAGTTATTTTTTTCTATACATTTTTAGTGGTCCAGCTAATTTCTTTCTATTTTTAGTAGAGCCGTGGTCTTGCTCTTGCTCAGGCTGGTCTCAAACTCCTGAGTTCAAACGATCTTCCTGCCTCAACCTCCCAGAGTGCTAGGATTACAGGCATGAGCCACCATGCCCAGCCACCTATGATTGTTATGTTAGACCTGTTTACATAATCCTATATTTCGTGTAGGTTTTGTTTGTTCTTCTTGTTTCTCAGTTCTTTCTCTTTGATTGACTCATCCAACTCAAAGATGTCGTCTTCAAGATCTAGCCTATTCTTAAGGCTTTCCACTGTGTTTTGTGTTTCCTTGAGTGGATTTTTCATTTCCAGAAGTTCTGTTTGATTTTTTTTTATAAGTCTGTTTCTTTAGTAAATTTTTCATTCATTTCCTGCATCGTTTTTGTGGTTTCTTTGTGTTGCATTTGTACTTTCTCTTGTATTTCACTGAGCTTCCTTACAATCCATATTCGGAATTCTTCATCTGTCATTTTAATTTTTTCATTTTGGTTGGTAGTCATTGGTAAAGAGTTATTAATTTCTTTTGCTCTAATTTTTCATGTTTCCAGAGTTCTTTTGCTGATTCCTTCTCATATGACCATTCGGCCAAGACCTGGGGGTGTTAGGCCTGGCTTGTGGGCCTGTGTCTGGGTCACCAAAGATTGATCTGTGAGCATGCCAGGTAGAGGAATACTGGTCCTAAGTTGCCTGTGGAGTGTTCTAGCAGTTTTGGTGTACCTGTGACCTGCTGTCTTTGCCTCTTCCTAACAGTGTATGGTGAGTTAGGTCCCCCAGCTTAATCTCAGTGATGGCCGGTGGTACTTGTGAGTGTGAATCAGCCACACCCTATTTTCTTGTTTTAGAAGATGCTAGGATGAACTATATCATTGTTCTCCTTGTCACTGGTTGATGATTGTGTAGTAGAGCCAGATGCCCAGATGTTCTTTTGTGTCTGTGGTAGACTCTGGTACCCCAGGTGGAGTACTTGAGTGCCCTAAGCTTTAGGAGGGACCCTGTAGCTCCCAGGGATTTCTTGATCTCCACCACCACTGAGGTGGGGCGAGAAGCAAGGCAGTTCGTGGGTAGGTATGGGGAGCCTGAAAGGCCTTTTCTTTAATTATAATTTCAAAACTAGTCTTATTTACCAAAGATTACCAAAGTCATTTGAACTAAAAGGCATTTGAGTTCTTTCTTATTTTCCTGATAAAATATTTGATTTAAGCATTTACATTTTTTTAAACCAATTAGTTAGAGCTCCATGAGCCCCAATTGTGTTGAGAGAGTAATGGGCACAACTTGGCAGGTTCCTCGCTCGTCCCCTTGGTGTTCCTGGGAGGTCGCTGGGAGATCTATGTCAGAACCCACTTCAGGACGTCTTCTAGTTCCAGAAACCACTGCAAGCAGATCCAAGCACTGTGGGTTGACAACCGGCCCAAGACTTTTAAATCCTGTGTCTGACTGTGTTTCTGACGCGCTCTAGCCCTTTAAATCATTCACTTCCTGTCTACAATGGTGTTTGCTGTCTTATAAAGCGTCAAACACCTTATTGAGGGATGATAACAACTGAGGGCTTAGAAGTGATTTCAGAATACCATGAACTGTGTAAATGCTAATGCCTGTTATGAGTCAATAAAGTGGGTGAGTGAATCAAAACTGCTAAGCTCTCTCCTGGATGGCTAACTGCTTTATCTGTCGAATTAAAAAAGTACTAAAACCACCCAGGGGAAGAGTCTTGATATTCACTCTTCCTCATGAGTAATTTCTCATTAAGAATAACAAATAAGACAGGAAGCCAGGATTCCAGGCAGTGGGAATTGATTGGGGGTTGCGGGGTGGGAAGGACTGAGCTGTCTATCTTGCTCTAATTCCCACGATCGGTGTATTTATTTAAGGATGTGTTTGCAAAGAGAACGACGCATAAATTATTAGTACCCGAAGGCAGTTACTATGAAGGGAAGAGAATTTATGAATGTTGAAGTGAGGTTTCCTTCCAAGGGGTGCTGAGGCGTGTGGAGGGAACCAAGGGTTGATGTCGTGTCCACCTCTGTCCCCTGCTGGGGGAAGGGGTTTCTCAGGAATACCTACAGGCTTTGGGAGGCTCCTTCAGTTCTCCTCTGGCCAAGCCTGAGCTTCCAGTGCTATTGGACCCTTGGGCTTCCCCACAACAGGTAGCTTATGATTGGAGGTAATTAGCTGATTCATTCCAAGGCCAGGGGAGCAAGGCAATGCCAAACGCCAGGTAGCTTGGCAAGAGAGCACAGCGATTCCCAGCACTCAGGTCTAGTGTTAATACACAGGCTAAACAATGACGGGCAGCCTCTTAGAGAATAAGGTTTCCTTTCTAGACACGATTGGCTTCAAGCCTAAAAGTGAGGACCTTCATGTGTTGGCTTTTGTCATGTGCTGCGTAGTCATGTCCCACATGCTATGCAGCAGTGTGGGTTTTAGTTAGACTTTTTATCTCTCCTGCCGTGAGGGGAAAACACTGGCCCTGGTGAGGTGGGGGTGGGGCACACCCTTGACCCTGTCAACCTGGATGCCCTGGATGGTGGGCTCCTCCCCATCTCCCTGCTTGGTGTTCAGGGTGTCCTTTGGACAAACGAGTGTCCTAAGGGACCTGTGGGGTGGAGTCCGTGGGGGTGGCAGGGAGGCTAGGGGAATAGCTCATTGGAGGTCATTGCTGGGAGAGCAAGGAATGACCCTGCCCCAGTGGAGGCCGAGTGGTCAGCAGTGGCGGTTTTGGGGCCCCGTGGTGTGCAGTTCTTATTCAGCAGAGAGCTTCTCTCTCTGTCCTGGGGCGGGCCAGCCTTACCCTCAAGCCGGGGCAAATGCCTCCTTCCAATGCCAAAAAGAAGACTAAAAAGCTGTGCTCATTTTTTCAAAGCTCAACTATTCATACCCAGCCACATGCATAGATAAAATATGCAAACATTGTGTATACTCGCTTACAATATGTGTATGTGCGTGTTTGTATTTTGTATATGTATGCACATACGTCATATGTGTGTGTGCACATTCTCCTGTTCTCAAAATAATACACATAAAACCCCTCCACTGACCATGTATTTCCTGGCAAATTTGGAATCATCCTATCAGTATCTGGTTTCAAAGACTAGCAAATAGGAGAAAAGAATATTCTTTCCAGGTTAGAATCACACTCATGAAATTAAAACTGGAATAGGCCACTTAAGACTTTGTTTTTCAGTTTATACCTCATTTAAAAAATGTGAGAAGTATCTTACAAAAACGCTTTGAATACATCTAGTTGGGAAGGCCTGAGTTCAGTCCCTGGGCCCTGGGACTATAAGTTCTGATGTGTGTGTACTGACACTGGGCTAGACTGGGGGTGCAGGCAGATCCTAGTGGACGCCAGGAGACTCCCCGAGCCCGTCACCCCTGGGTTAAATGCCTATACATTTGCAGATTTCATCTTTGTCACTAGACCCCAGAACATACTAAACTACCCCTTTCCCTGAAAAATATTATACACTTCAAGAAACAACAACCACAATAACCATAAACTGAAGCTCTATAAAGCACTGCAGAAAGATTTGGGAACTTCAGACTGTTTAGGGACTCTCTCTCGGTGGCCTGGCGATATTGCCAATTTGTTTACCTTTTATATTCTACTGGCATGACCTCAGAAGGTTGGCCCTAAAAGGTAATCAATCTGTCCCTCTATTTTAAAGGGGGGCTCTTTGCTCTGACCAAATTATGGCTCTGTTAGCTTTTTGGATAGTCCATCCAAAATTATAAGCTTCCTTACTGATAAACTTCAAGTCTGAGGTTCTGGGGTTAGTAATTTACATGGCAGTATCATGCTTGGACACGGCTACCGTATGCATAAGCGCATTATACTTCGAATAATCTTGTGAGTAAATATGTTAGGAATTGCATACCCTTGTGGCAGTTTTGGACTTTGTTTTAGAGTCTGTGGACAGGAATCGGTTGTTAGCTGGGCTGCATAGCTCAATCAATAGAAGCACCCGGTGACTGAAATTTCTACAAAGCTTGTCCCTAAGCACTGATGGGTCCCTGCGCCATCTTTTGATAGGTCAGGTAATAATTTTTAGTGAGGTGAGACGGAGGTATTCTCACTTCTTTCCTTTGAAGTCCGTAGTACAGATTTGAAAACACACACATGTGTGTATATGTATAACAAGGATAGCAAGTGTTATCCTTCATGGAAATACCAGTTGGTTGGTAGAGATCACCCTTGGCACTGTATTGAGAAGAAATGTAAAGTGGTGGGAAGGCTCAATGGGAAAATATTGTGATAGTTGATTAGAGATACATACTAGGGGCATAGGGAAGCAGCCCCCAACCTTTTTGGCACCTGGGACCAGTTTCATGGAAGACAATTTTTCCATGGACTCGGTGGTGGGTGCCGGGGTGGTGGGGGGACACAAGGAGGCAGAGCTTATGCTGTGAAGTGAGGGATGGGGAGCAGCTGTAAATACAGATGAAGCTTCACTCGCTCACCTACCACTCACCTCCTGCTCTGCAGCCCCCCCAGGTTCCTAAGCTTCATGGAAGACAATTTTTCCATGGGGTGGGGTTGGGGGGGTTGAGGGTGGTCCCTAACAGGCCATGGACCAGTATGGGTCTGAGTTGGGGCTTGGGGACCACAGGTGTAGAGATTCTTGGGGGTTGAGGAGGGTTTTCTATACCAATATTAGGACTCCTCTTGTAGGGGAATGCTAAAGTAGAGGGGAAGAATTAAATATCATATCATCATGGATTTTAAATCTATTGGGTGAATTTTTTTTTTAATTCGAGCTTGTTAAAATAACTACAGCCGGCATTTAGTACATAAGTAATAGCCCCCACAAAACATCAAAAGTTCAACTAGAATTTGCGTGGTGAATATGTAAAACAAGCAACTCAATTTAAGATGGGAAATGGGAAAGAAAATCGGTTGAATTCATTTTAAGCTAGTTACAGACACAACAATTAACATTAAGTTAAATTCATATATTATCACTAAACTTACAATACCATGTTTCATAATTTCCCACAATTAACTTAAACATTGTTTCACAAACCTGAACCTTTGTAAACACAGGAAATATGCATTTCAACTGAGTAAGAAGAGGCTTTGTAGTAACATAATTTTATAAGAGGGCCCTTCTCTCTTTGCATTGGGTAGCAGGGAAGGAAATGGTGGCTTCTGAAGGAGAAAAGAGTCAAATTCACATTACTTGAGATCTTTGCCTCTATCTGATTAGTTAGCAAATGGTTTTTAAAAAATTACTTAATTCACTAAGCCATTAATTCAGCTTCTTTATCAGCACAGAGCAAGGCATTTTATAGCACAGTATTTGGAATAAACAAAAGCACTTTAAGTCCAAGTGATTTGCTCCATCGTTTCCCTTTCATTAAAGCTGACTCTCTTTTTAAATAGTTCCTGATTTTGTTTTTTCCTCTGTTAAAGAAAGGCTTATGTTATTTTATTTGCCCACAGGTAAAGAAATAACAAGGTGTTTTCAGATAGTGATTGCATCATTTATTAATAGAGATTGCATGCAGCTGCCCATCGTAGAGACCTGGCCATAGTGGCTTAAGCAAACTAGAAGGTTATTTTCTTCATTACAAGAGAAGGATGGACGTTGGCTCTGTGCAGTGCCAAGGACCGGGGCTCCTTGTGACTTTGGCTCTTTCATCTTGGGAAGTGGCTTTTGTCTTCAGACTCGCTTCATGGTGCAAGATGGAAGGAGCTTCAGCAGCTGTCACGTCTCCATTCCAGGGAGGAAGCCGGAGGAAGAGGGTCTGGGCTTCTTTTAAGGCATCTTCCCAGAAGTCACACCCAACCACTGGCCATGTTCCAGATGATTCTCCTCTCAGCCTCACCCACCTCCGTGGCCCCCGGCCATTAATCAACTCTGCATGGACTCTGACATGGCCTGACAGCACCTCACCTCTTGCCTGCAATCTGCATCCTTCTTGTTCCAAGGCTTCCCCATTGCCACTGAGGCCCGAGGAGCCACAGAGTCCATGTGAACCCCATGCATGCGTGATCCAGAAGGGCAGGTGAGTTATGGCTTCACAGACGAAGCCTTGGCTAAGGGGAGATGAGCACTGTTGCCTAGAGTAAGAGAAGCTCTTTCTTCCTCCTGCCCCTGCCTACAGGATGGATGGCCTGGGCTAAAGTAGTTCACTGGCCTTTTGGGATAGAGCCTTGTGAAGTGGAGCAGCCAGTTGCACTGTCCAGCTTGGCAACACACCCTCATACGGGCTCTCTCTCCTCCCGTGTGGCACTTCCCCACCCCTCACCCCTACTTCCCTGGGATTGCATTCCCTAGTACAGGAGTGGCACATGCACGTTTGTCTCAGGGTCTGTTTTCTTGGGAACCCAGGCTAACACAGGGCAGAACTGGATGCCATGGACATACCCAGTTGCTAAGGAGGGGCTGAATAGCATAGTTTCTTAGCCGGTAATATTGATATCTTGAATGAGACTAGATTTCTGTTGCTAAGGAAGGGGGGAGGTGCAGTGACACACAGTATAAAGGAAAATGAAGGGAGTGATGGCAGAGAGTGACCAGCAGTAGGGCTACATCTGGGATTTTGTCTGCAACTGGCTCGGTCTCTTCAACTGTAAGCAAGTCAGCATTGAAAAATCCCATCGGCTGCATTTTGCTAAGCTGGGGATACTAGTGCCTTTGGGACCGCAGCACAGGAGCAAAGTCAAGGTCAGGTGAATTGCACCAGCTGAAATTCTTTTTCTCTTGAGCCTAGAGGAGCCAGGTTGCTCAGAGGTAGCCGGCAACTACAGCTGTCCATGGCGTGGTGTAATTCAAGCTAAGCTGCTTCTAGAGAAGACGGTCTTAGGAGATCTTGGCTGCTGCTCTGATGAAGTGATTTGAGAAGTTGCTGAGCCACCCCCAAAGGTCTGTTATTTTTTTTATCAGGACTGTGGAAGGTGAGAGTTGATAGATGTCAGTTGCCAGACACAGTAGCTCACACTCATAATCCCTGCACTCCGGGAGGCTGAGGTGGGAGGATTGCTTGAGGCCAAGAGTTTGAGGTTTGAGACCAGCCTGTGCAACACAGTGAGAACCCCATCTCTACAAAAAACAATTAAAAAAAATTAGGGCATCATGGTGTGTGCTTCTAGCCCTAGGTACTCAGGAGGCTGAGGTGGGAGGATCACTTGAGCCCAGGAGTTGGTGGCTGCAACGAGCTATAATCATGCCACTGCACTCCAGCCTAGGCAACAGAGACAGACTCTTTCTCTAAAAAAAAAAAAAATTGGTGCTGGTGAAAGTGAAGTAAGGTAGTGAGTAAGGCTAGACGACAATAGAAATTTAAGATTTAACCAGATTTAAAACCTACTTTCGTGGGGCAGGACTGTCAGACCAAGAAAACAACTGGTAAGAAGGAACCAAAACAGTTGAAGTTGGGGAAACAAACTGGGGTTACCCAGAGATCTTTAGAGATGGAAGATGAACAAGGCATGGGGAGTCTGAGCTGTTCGATTTCTGCGGAAGCTTTTCTTGGCTGCACATACAGAGGCTGGTACTTCAGGGAGCCATAGGGTGCCCCCAAAAGAATGACTTGATTCTTTGGGGTTCAGCCTTTTTTTTTCTTAATTTGTGGCATTACTTTCAAAATACAAAATCTCTGGAAGGCTTCACAATATTAAAATTATTGCTGAACAGTTAATACCTAAATGGGGATTAGTTGATAAATCCTGAAAGCACCAAGACACTAGGTTGTCAGGTGCGGGAGGGGGCTCCTGTGGCTTAGAGTGGAGCAATCAAAGGCCAGCTCAAGTCCACAGCATGTGAGTCCCTTCCCCAAGCAGCTCAGCAAAACTCCAGGATGTTAGAAATGCCAGGAAAAGCACAACCATTCGTCCAAAACCCCAGTGCAACCCAGGTTGTCCTAACAAATGAGCAAAGCCAAGACAGATTTCTCATAGCCTAATTTTATTAGGGAGCTTCACAAAGTGCAGAGATAAAGGGCAAAACCAGAGAGGGTGCTTTCGGCTGCAAGTAACAGAAAAATCCAGATTCAACGTTCAACAGCAAACTCAAGGGTCACAGTGTTTTCTCTCTGCCCTCTACTGCTTTACCATCCTCGGCGTGCCAGCTGGGCTCCCCTCATGGTCCCAGGGTGGCTGCCGTGGGTCCAGACATGGCCCAGAGATGGAAAAAGATTTGTTAGAAGAAGTGTTTCCTCTTAAGATTGCATCTGCAAGGAAGCTGTTTTTCATAAGCCCACATAGCTCATGTCTCATTGGCCAGAACTGCCCTCACCTGAGCCTCACACTATAAGAGAAAAGGAGCTACAGGGATTGGCTTAACCCCATTTTGATACGTTGCTTAGGGCTGAGACTGGGGCCTGTTTCCCCGAAAGCACTTGGCCGTGAGGAGGAGCCTGGACACCTGAGGGAAATCTTAATCTCTCTAAGCCTCTGTCCATCTGTAAGACTGAACTCACGGTTGTGTGTACTTCACAGATTGGTTGTGTTGAGTAAATAAGATAACGGATGTGAAATGTGAAGCACACAGCAAACAGTGGTTGCTATGAAGACAGCAGTTTTCCATCCCCTGCTTTCAATTCTAGAACGTGAATCTCCCCTGCCACAGGAAAAACGGCCATAGCAGGGAGAGTCACAGCTGCAGCGCCCCTGGCTCTCAGGGTGGGTGTTGTTTCCGTTTAATGCTGGAGTCCTCGTCCTCACTGTTGTTGAAGTTGTAGTCTTGTATCTCCCTGGAAGAATTCAGGGACATTTCCTAACGCTGGCATTGCAGTTCTCTTCTTGTCAGCTGCTTCTACGACAGTTGATGCGCGGGCTGCAGAATTTGGACAGTACGTTAACGGAGGATTAAGCACGTGCATTCCCTGTGTACTGCTCAAGGGAAAACAAGTATTCTCTGGGGTTTCAGTCACCATCGCTGCGGGGCTTAATAAGCTGCCTGGCAGATAAATACCCTTCATGTTCTGACTGCATTCAAGGCAGGCTCTCAGGCTATAGGCCTGTGGGCACCCCAGGCCTGCCCTGTTGCCACCCTGGCTTCCCCAAATCAGGACAGACAGTGGTCTGGCTGGTGAAGCAGGGGTAAGAGGCACCCACCTGCATGGGAACACTGGCTTCGCCCTTTCTGCCTGTGTGACCATGTGCAAGTCACTGGACAGCTCTGCAGCTCAGCTCATTTCATTTTATTTTCATTTTTTCATCTGGAAAGTAGGTTTAATACCTGCCTTGCAAAGTTGTGAGGTTATAGATAATGCATAAGAAGTAGCTATCATAGACTACATATATTCAATAAATGGTAGCCACTCTTATTAAAAAATTGGGTTCACTTTTGTATATGTTATATTTTTAACAGCTTTATTGAGGTATGATTTCCATAATTAAAATTTGGTCATTTCGAGTGTACAGTCTAAGAACTTCTGGCAAATGTATATCCATGTAACGACTACCATAATCAAGATATAGAACATTTCTATCACCCCAACGTTGCAGTCAATCCCAACCTTCATCTCCGGTCTCTAGTAATCACTGATTGCTTTCTGCCATTATAAGTTTTTGTCTTTTCTAAAATTACATAAAAATAGTCTCATATAGTATATAGTCTTTTGTGTCTGGATTATTTCCCCTTGCATAATGTTTTTGAGATTGATCCATAGCATATGTATATCAGTAGTTCCTTTTTATTACTGATAGAATTCCATTTACCAGTTGGCGGACATTTGAGTTGTTTCCAGTTTGGGGCTATAATTAATAATGATGCTATCAATATTCATATACAATGTGTGTACATGTGCTTTTACTTCTCTTGGGTAAATACCTTAAAGTGAAATTTCTAGGTCATATGATACATTTAATTTCATGGAAAACTACCAACTGTCTTCTGAAGTGGCTTTTTTGCTCTTTCACCAACAATGCATGAAATTTATAGTTGCTTTAGATCCTCACCAGTACTTGTTATTTTTTTAAATTTTAGCTATTCTGATATATGGATGGAGCTATCACATGGTTTTAATTATCATTTTTCTGATAACTAGTGATACTGAGCATCTTTTCATGTACTCACTGGCCATTATTATATCTTCTTTTGCAAAGTTTCTGTTTGATCTTTTGTGCACTTTTTAATTGAGTTATTTGTTCACTTGTTGTCATGCTGTAGAGTTCTTGAGATATTCTGAATTCGAGTCCTTTGTCAGTATGTTTTACAAAAACTTTCTCCCATTTTGTGGCTTGCATTTTCATTTTCTTAACGGTACCATTGAAAAAGCCCAAGCTTTTTATTTTGACAAGGTCCAGTTTATTACATTTTTCTTCTATAGTTTGTATTTTTATGTGCATGTTCTATCTAAGTAATCTTAGCCTACCTCCAGGTAACAAAGATTATCTCCTACTTTAGCCTTTACATTAGGTTTATGATCCAGTTAAAATTAATTCTTGTTTTGAGGAGAAGGAAAGAGAAGTTTATTAATTTGCTGGCAAATGAGGAGGTTGGCCAACTCCCATCTCAAAGTACCAATGTCCTGCCTCTGAGCTCAAATTAATTTTTATGTATGGTGTGAAGTAAAAGTCTAGGTTCATTTTTTTTCACATATGGATATCCAATTTCTCCAGCATTATGTATTAAAAAGACTATCCTTTCCCTATTTGTAAAAATATCAGCTGCCTATATAAGTGTGGGTCTATTTCTGGCTTGTATTCTGTTCCATTGAGCAATATGCCTTTCCTTATACCAATACCACACTGTCTTGATTAATGTAGCTTTATAGAAAGTTTGAGATTAGTGCCTTTCAAAATATTTTGTTTTTATAGGTCTTTTGCACTCTCAAATAAATATTAAAATCAGCTTGTGATTTTCTACAAAAAAGTCTGCTGGGATTTTGACTGAGGTTGCATTGAATCTATTTGAGGTATTGTAACAAGACAGACTCTTGTTAAGATATGTATATTTATCCATTTATCAAGCTCACCACCCCTCCCCACTTATTTTATAAACCTAATATTACTGATACCAAAAACATTCAAAGATGTTAAAAGAAAATGATATTACACTCATAAATATAGATACAGAAATCCTTAAACTATATTAGCAAACCAAATTCTGTACTTTATACAAAGAATAATACATTAAAATCAATAAATTTTATATCAGGAATGGTTGATTTAACATTTGGAAGTCAATATAACTCATTATATGTATATTTATCCCTTTAGTTAGGTCTTCTTTAATTTCTCTAAGGAATATTTTATAGTTTTCAATATAAAGATATAGCAAATGTTTGATTACATTTATTCCTAAGCATTTTTTTGTTATAAATGGAAGTGTTTTAAAGTTTTTTCATTTTCTAATTGTTGCTGGTATATAGAAATCAAACTGATTTTTATAGGTTGACCTCATTCCTGTGATCTTAATAAATTTCATTTATTAGTTCTAATAGTATTTTGGAGATTCTTTGGGATTTTGTATATACATGATAGGTTATCTAAGAATATAGACAATTTGACTTCTTTTCTGAACCATATGCCTTTATTTCCTTTTCTTGCCCATTGCATTGACTAGAATATTCAGTAAAATGCCAATATTAGTAGGAGGAAAAGAGATTCTTGCCTTGTTACTGATCTCGGAAAACACGCAGTGTTTCACCATTAAGTATGATGTCATTTGAAGGATTTTTATAAATCCTCTTTATCAAGCTGAAGAGATTTCCCTCTATTTCTAGTTTAATCAGAATTTTTATCATGAATGAATGTTTAATTTTGTCAAATACAGTTTTTGCATCTGTTGAGATAATTATATCTTTTTCCACTTTCCTGTATTACTATGATGAGTTATTTTGATGTTCAGATGTTAAATCAATGATTCCTGACATAAAATTTACTTGATTTTAATGTATTATTCTTTGCATGTGGTACAGAATTTGATTTGCTAATATATTTTAAGGATTTCTGTTATCTATATTTATGAGTGTGATATTATTTTCTTTTGATATCCTTGAATGTTTTTGGTATCAGTAATATTAGGTTTATAAAGTAAGTTGGGAGGGATGGTGAGCTTAACAACAGGCCCCAAAGATTTGTTCATGCCCTAAACCCCCAGACCTCTGAATGTTATCTTTATGGAAAAATAGTTGTACAGATATGATTAGGTTAAGGTTCTTGATATGAGATTATCTTGAATTATCAAGATTGTCCCTAAACACAATCCCAGTATCCTCAATGGGAAGCAGAGGACAATTTCACACAGACAGGACAGGAAGAGGCACACAGAAGAGGAGAAGGCAATGTGATTATGGAGACATAGATTGTATTAATGGGGCCAGAAGCCAAGGAATGCCAGCAGTCATCAGAAGCTGAAAGAGGGAAAAAAAAAGATTCTACCCATGACCCTCTGCAGGGGGCGTGGCTCTGTTGATATCTTGATTTGGGCCCAGTGATGTTGATTTTGGACTTCTGGATCCCAGAATTGTGAGGGAATAATTTTCTGTTGTTTTAAGCCACCCAGTTTGTCCTAATTTGTTACAGAAGTCTCAGAAAACTAATACAAAGTATTCCCTTATCCTGTATATTCTGAAAGATTTTTGTATAAGATTGGTATTATTTCTTTTTAAAATGTTTGTTAGAATTTACCTGTGAAGGCCGGGTGCAGTGGATCACACCCGTAATCCTAGCACTCTGGGAGGCCGAGGTGGGTGGATCTGTTGAGCTCAGGACTTCGAGACCAGCCTGAGCAAGAGTGAGACCCAGTTTTTACCAAAAATAGAAAAAATTAGCCAGGCATGGTGGCACATGCCTGTAGTCCCAGCTAACTGGGAGGCTGAGGCAGGAGGATTGCTCGAGCCTAGGAGTTTGAGGTTGCTGTGAGCCAGGCTGACACCACAGCACTCTAGTCCAGGCAACAGAGTAAGAATCTATCTAAAAAATAAATAAATAAATAAATAAATAAAAGAATTCACCTATGAAGTTCTCTGGCCATGCATTTTTTAATGGAAAAGTTTTTAAATCACAATTTCAAATTTTAAAAATTAATATAGGGCTATTTAGATTTTCTATTTTGTCCCAAGTCAGTTTTGATTATTTGCGTCTTTCAAAGGCTTTGTCCATTTCATCTATATAATTGAGTTTATTGGCATAAAGTTATTCATAATATTTTCTTATTTTCTATTTAATGTCTGTAGAATCTGTGGTAATGTCCTCTTTTTTGTTCCTGATGCTGGCAATATTTGTCTTCTCTTTTTTGTTACTGATGAATGTAGCAAGATGTGTATCAATGGGATTGATCTTTTCAAATAAGTGCTTTTAGCTTCATTGATTTTTCTCTATTGTTTGTCTAATATTTATTTTACTTATTTTTGATAATATTTCTTTTCTTTTACTTATTTTAAATTTAAATTTTTTTCTAGCTTCTTAAAGGAGAATCATAGATAATTGAATTTAGGCCTTTCTTCATTTCCAATATAAGCATTTGAAACTATAAATTTTCCTTTAGACATTGCTTTAGCTAAATCACACAAGTTTTAATGTCTTATATTTTCAGTTTCATTCAGTTAGGAATATCTTCTGATGTGTTTTGTGATTTATTTCTCTGACCCATAGGTTATTTAGAAATGTAATGCTTAATTTCCAAACACTTGGGAATTTTTCAGATATATTTCTGTTATTTTATTCTATTGTGGGTCAGAAAATATATGCTGTATGAGTTCAATGTTTAAAAACTTATTGTGACTTATTTTTTGGTCTGGCATATGGTCTATCTTACTGAATGTTCCATGTACACTTGACAATTCTGCTGTTGTTGGGTAGAATGTTAATATATGTCAATTTGATCAAGTTGGTTGGTAGTTTATTCAAGTTTTCTATAGTCTTACTGACTTTCTATCTTCTTGTTCTATTAATTATTGAGAGATGACTGTGATGATTTTGAACTCTATTTGTTGTCTATTTCAGTTTAGTCAGCTTTTTCTGTGTATTGTGGAGCTCTGTTAATAGGTGTATATACATTTATAATTGTTATATCTTAAGTTTTTCCTGTCTCTGGAAAGTTTCCTTGTATTAGAGTCTATTTTTCCTGATATTAATAGAGTATCTCCATCTTTCTTATGCTTACTGTTTGCATATGCCTTTTTCATCATTTTACTTTGAACCTATTTGTGTCTTTGTATTTGAACTGCTTCTGTGATAGACAGCACAGGGCTGGGTGTTGCTCTTACCCAGTCTGAAAATCTCTGCCTCTTGATCAGCATGTTTAATTCATTGCATTCAATGTGTAATTAATGATGTGTTTGGATTTAAGTGTACTATTTTATTATTTATTTTCAATTTGCATCATCTCTTGTTTGTTCCTCTATTCCTCCTTTTCTGTCTTCTTTTTTATTCATGAAATATTTTTAGTACCATTTCAATTCATCGATTGGCTTTGTAGTTATCTTTCTTTGCATTAGTTTTGAGTGCTTGTTCCAGGGGTTGCAACACAATTTATCACAATTTACTGAAAGTAATATAGGAAACTTGCATCAGATGATGGATCCATACACATTTGTAGTTTACTATTCTTTCTTGGTTTTCATTTGGTGACATGCTATTAACTGATTTATGTTAGTTGAATAACAGAATGGTTGATCCCTTTTATATGTGAACTTAATGCTAAATGCTTAGGTATTTGCCAAGAGAAAGTATGAGGAGGTAATTAGAATAGAGGGGCAGTAGGTATGACAGATCTGAGGTTCAACTCATGAGTTGTGGCTCACGAAAGACAGGTGGCTTCTGAAAGGCAAGGGAAATTGGGGTGGGTATGGGTAAAATTTGGAAACTCACTTGAAGCACTTTTTCATTAACAAATAAAATAAACAAAAATTGTGCTATTATGGAAAATATGTATTTTACTGGGACTTTGACTATTTTATACCTGAGGGTAAGTTGAGCTAGAGAAAACTTAACAGTGAAAATGCTCGGAGACATTTATAAAGAGAAATAGAATGAAATTAGGTAAATATGCAAAAAAAGAATTACTGGAACTGGAATATTGTCATGATTAAGAAATCTAATTATTAGTCCCACCTTACAGATGGGGAAAATGATGCTTTATGTTTTTGCATAGTCTGTAAATTTAGGGTGAATTAACAAATTCTTGCTTTGTAATAATGTTTATTTATTTATTTATTTTTTGCCTATAAAACACCAGCAAGTGAATTGTGCTCTATCATGGGTTTATTATGTTTATCTATGCCTGAGGAAAGTCTTAACTATCACACTTGTTCTGCTACTCAAAAACCACCTTTAATCACCTGGCAGATATGTCAGGTGCAAAGGAAATGTGAAGTTCTGAGCAGCTCATTAGATGGCTCCAAGATAGGATTGGTTATGGTTAATTCCCAAGATCCCTTCATATGTCACTATAAAGAGCTTGTTGCAATATAGCTCTTATGAACTGGAAGGTTGTCTTATCTTAGAAAATTTTAATATTTCATCTTGTCCTTTAATGTGCCTGCCAAGGTATTTAAAGAGTTGAGTAAAATATTATTTGTATTAGGATGATGAAAAATGTTTTAACTGCTTTAAACCATTGGAAGTAGATTCAGGAAGACAAGATTAATAAAGAAGCCCGAGGATGCTGCTCCATGGTATTGTCAAGGTTGGAATCGGACATGGTGACATTCCAAAATGTAACGGTTGACAGCTGAGTGTAATTAGCTGCCTCGTGTAGCCCAAGCCTCCCAAGACTCATCAGCCAGTGGCACTAATGGAGGTCACGTCCTCACCAATAGATCATCTCTCGCCCTCACCTCTGACAGAGGACCTCTTACTCTTGCAAAGTCTTCCCAAAGTGTGTTTGAGTGCTTCTGGGGGTTTCATACATGTATTTTTTTTTTTTGAGACATACATGTATTCTTGAACGATCTTTCCCCTCATAGCTTTGCCATGTCTCCCTTCTCCTCCATGTCAAAGCCTGCAGAAGAGGTGTGGGCAGGAGGGGGAGAGTGTCCCCTTCTGGTGTGTGTGTTATGCTCTGTGAGCTGTGCTGGGATGCAGGGCTGCTTGGGCTCTCTGTGCTTTATAGAGGCTGCAGGGAAACAGCTCTTTTGTGGTCCTTGCAGCCCTCTCTCTCTTCCTGGGATGCAATCCACAAAGATGGACGTGGGATAGTCTGTAGGGCAAACACCGCTGTACTCACAATGGCTGCTCTCCTCTGATGCTGAGGTCTGGTTACTTGGCCAAGTGGGATGTTTCTGCTGTCTTGGTTCCTTCAGGGGATTTTCTGTGGTTAGGCTCTCTGTTCTGCGCAGGCAGAGGCCATAGCTGTCTTGTTCAACTCTGTCTCACCGCAGAGTAGGCACAAAATAAATGCTTGTTACCTCTCAGCTTCAGGTTCTTAAATCTTTCAACAGATAGATTTCTTTTGGGGCTGGCCCCACAAGTTTGCTGGAGTTGCCTAAATTGTATCTTAGGCTCAACCGGGACCCTTGTTTACATTTAAAGTGAGTCATGGTATATCTTATTATAGTTACTGGAGGCTAAACTGGTTTATTCCTAGAGAGCTTGGAAATTTAGAGCTCATATTATCATTTCAATTCATGTTTCTCCTGATTCCCATCAATTTTTTTTTTTGTTTAAATATAGACTAATGTGGGGATTTTAACATTTTAATCATGAGGTAATTGTCCCATCTCTTGCCACTAACAAACCACATGACCCTGGGCTAGGGTTGCCAGGGTAAACCCAGGACACCCAGTTAAATATCTCAACTCGCAGTAACTGATGAATACTTTTTAGTATAAGTTTGTCCCATGCATTTTGCAATAGAGCAGAGTGTCAGAGTTATACTAAAAGATTAGCTGTTGTTCAGCTGAAATTCAAATTTACCTGGTTGTCCTGTTCTTTTTCTTTTTTTTTTTCGGAGAAACTATTTCTCTTTTTTGTGTTTCTGCTTCTTTATCTATAACATGGAATATCAACTCTGTGCACCTCATTAATCCAAGGCTTAAATGATATCAAGTACATTAATGTTCTTTCATAAGTAAGAATTTGCAATAACAATGTGAGACACTGTTAGTTATTCAATACATGTTTGTTGGGTATTTACCGTTTGCTCTGGCTGGTGTTAGGAGACATTTGCTGTAGTAAATTAAAACAGATAGAAGACGGGCTGTGCTTTTAAGGAGCTTTCTAGATAGCTAAGAAGACAAGCTCCATGGCCCTGTACCCACTACAGAAGATCAGCAAAGGCGGTGCAAGGTAGCAAGGACTGCAGTGTGACGCTAGTTGAGGCTCATCAGGCAGTGCTCCGGGAGGATGCTAAGAACTGAGTCCTGAGTCGGACCCGAAGGGCTCAGTGGATCCTGGACTCCTTGCTGGCAGTCCTCCTCAGTCCTGTGCTCCCCTCTGCAGAATGCCAGAAACGGAGGAAGCATCACGGAATCCAGAAACAAAACTTTAAAACAAGGAGGAAATTTTGTTTCTGGAGCATAACTTCAGATCCTTGTTCTAAGTTCCAAAGTGAGTTAATTTGTTCTCATTTTAAATTTTAACTTTAGCCTAAATAATACCTTGGAAAACAAGCTAACACAATGTTCTTTTTTTTTTGAGACAGAGTCTCACTTTGTTGTCCAGGCTAGAGTGAGTGCCGTGGCGTCAGCCTAGCTCACAGCAACCTCAAACTCCTGGGCTCAAGCAATCTTCCTGCCTCAGCCTCCTGAGTAGCTGGGACTACAGGCATGTGCCACCATGCCCGGCTAATTTTTTCTATATATATTAGTTGGCCAATTAATTTCTTTGTATTTATAGTAGAGACGGGGTCTCACTCTTGCTCAGGCTGGTTTTGAACTCCTGACCTCTAGCAATCCGCCTGCCTTGGCCTCACAGAGTGCTAGGATTACAGGTGTGAGCCACCGCACCCGACTTCAATGTTCTTTATGATGGAGAAAAGTCTCTAGTCTCTCATATGATCCAACTCTTAAGTACATATTCAAAATGGAAGATTATGCTGTTTTTTAATTCATTCATTCATTCTTCACTTAACAAACAAGTATTGAGCACCTGCTATGTGCCAAGCAGTGTGCTAGGTATGCAGGGTATTTAAAGATAAAAAAGAGACAATCTCATTGAGGAGCTCACCTCCCATGCTTCTATAGATGGACCTTGAGATCTTGAGATCTTAGTAGGACAGCTAAGCTTTGAGTGTGCACTTGACCAGGGAGTCCTTTCTCCTCTGGGAAGAATATCTTTTTCCAGTGAATTTAATGTTTGGGTTGCACGATCTAGATCAGCTGACCAACTCTGGTCTTCAAGAAAGTGACTGGTGTTGTAGGTGGATTACTGTCATTTTTGAAAACAAAACAAAACAAAGTCTAGTGTGGAAGACAGGCATGCAATCAACGAATATGGTTATTGAGGAATGGCTGGGGGCTGTGCGGATGCTGTAGAAGCAGAGGAGAGAAAGTCTGGGAAGGATTTCTCGTTGGCTTCTTAGAGTAAGCTGCTCTGGGTCTTAAAAGAGCTGGGGGCTCACCAGGGCATGAACATGGGAGAACATTCTTGGCACGATGAACATCTTGTGCCTTCAAGTAGCATTTCTCACCTTCTGCCTGATGGCTTTCTGCCTTCCTTCCACAGTTCCCCTACCAGACTGTGGGCTCCTCCGGGCCTGAGAGGGCTGTGTCTTAATTTCTTTTGCATTCTCGTCATCTAGGATAGTGTCATTCAAATTGCAATTTTTGTTCAGTGGACTAGAGTGGCATCGATAACGTTTTCAAACAGAATTCGTAATGGTGAGATGGTGCGTGCAGAACGTGACTTACTCATTATTAACAGGCAGTGTGAAGTCGAAGACTTTGGTTCAAGCCTTGGCTTGCCACTCACTGGGGTGTCCTATCTTGAGCAGAATACCCTCCCAAAACATATCCTTAGGAGAAAAATAATCTCTATTTCATATGTTGTTTTGAAGTCTGAGTGAAACAATGTGTACACTGTGACTGGCACAATTGTGGGCATCTTATTCCATATGGATTCCTTGTGCTCACCTGCAACACGCTCCTTAAACTGATTTGGAACTTCGTTGTTACATTTGTTGGAAGAAAAACTTAAGGACTGGAAATATAGCCCACTAGAGAATAAAAATTCTGCTGTTGTGAATCATAACTATGTTTACAGCTTCTTACACATTGTTACGTATCCACATATTGCAAATAGATCATGTCTAGATGATTCTTCTGTGGGGGGATGCTTCGGTTGGCAGATGGTTATGCACGAATCCCAGATGTGCTCTAGTGAGGCCGCATCTGGAAATAAGGAGGATATTTGTAGGATACCAGGGGCATTTGAAATGCTAAATTTAAAAAAATACCGAATATATATTTTGATGCGGAATCATCACAGATAAATAATAACTTGTGAAGAGTGTTTAAGAAAATAATTTTGGGGAAAGAAATTAGATATTCTTTCCATGAATCTCTGAATCAGGAAGAGCTGGTCATTGGTTTAGGGGCGTGGGTGGGGATTAGTGATGTCTCAGGACAACAAAGTCCCTCAGCAGCGGAGCCTGAGAGTCTCTGGTGTGTTAGATTAAGCAGTTTTCGGTGCACGCTGGCTTCTAAATCGTGTTAAACATTTCGAAACTGGTATCTTTCCAAATATAGACACAGCCCTGAGGAAGGTGGGGGGGCATTTTTGGGAATAGCCAATTCCTGGAAGAATAACTGAAGGCTTCGCTGAAACATTTGGATAATATTAAAGGATACGCAAGGCCCCATCCCCCTTGCCTAGCAACCCAATTCAATGGCACGTTTGAGAGGGGAACAATCAATTCCATGTCAAGGCTCTCAGTCTTCTGTGTCCGCCAATTGCCCGCTGCCTGCCGGGGATCCCGAGAGGAAGCTGCCTTTGATGGGCAGTTGCTTCTCACTGTCTGTCCTGGTTCAGCAGTATCGGGGAGTAAACCTTCGATTTGGTGAGAGGACGGAGGAGGGTTTTCCTGTCCTCCCCCTTATGTTGCCTCCCATGAGGACAATGCACAGGACAGACGGTTTATGTGGCCTCATCTGTGTGAGAGTTAACGTCACTGGGGAACACTCCCTGAGGAAGGGGCAGGAGTGGGAGGTAGGAGCTGTGGGACAAAGAAAGCCTGTTCTGGAGAATATCCCAGCATAACTCCCAGCCTCTCCAGCTGCATCTCCTGGCACGTCCTCTCTTCCCCAACACACCCTATGCTCCAGCCGCCCTGAGCTGGTAATGACGGTACCATGACCCCACGAGGATTTTATAGAGCTGCAGAATGGAAATAGGCTCCAAATACATTTTACCTTGGCATATGATATTCCTTTTGCTTGGAATATCCCTCACCCCATTATCTGCTGGAAAGCTCCTATTCATCCTTCAAAACCCTCAGCAAATGTCACCTCTTCTGTAAAGTTTTCTTCAGCATTCAAAGGCAGTTAGTCAATTCTTTGGGCTCTACCAGCACATTTCCTATCTCATTGCTAGCACTTATCACATCACCTTGTAATTTATCTGCATAATGTATCTGCTTCCCTGGGGTATACATTGCTAGTTGCTTATTAAAAACCTTTCTCCAACCCTTCCTTCTTACTGGTAGAATATTGATGTTGTTCAGGTATCCAGTTTCGAGGAAGGCTGGACCTTCTGCTCAGCTCCTGGGTGGTGAATCTTGATTAGCCTAAAGCTAATCCTGGCAATTTTTGTCTGCCTGCCAGTAACTGATTTTAGGTTGAGAGTGTGATGATGCAGTTCTGGCTGATGAAGGGAAGTTGGCTGTGGTGGAGCTTCTCAAGCTTGATCGTGCATATGGAGCACCTGGGAATGTGGTAGCAGATTCTGTAGGTCTGGGGTGGGCCTGAGTGAGGCTCTGTATGTTTCCCCTGGGGAGGAAGCTCCAGATGCCGCCACTGTGAGCACCACACACTGAGCAAGCGAGGGGATTTCTAGGCTAAATTCCCTTCCTTTTAAAAAGAAAAATGAGAGAAGACTTTCATGTCTCTGAAGTCAGCTCTGTGAATTGGGCTGCCTGGAGCCACTGAGCATCCTGTGACCACTGAGGAAGCAGCCAGCACGCTGGGGTGGCCGAATGGAAGGTTGGAGAAAGCCCGAGCCAAGAGCTGATGCTGTTGGATTGTTGAATTAAGCAACCCTGGAACTGCCAATCCTCAGTACCTTTTACTGTGTCAGATGATTAATTTCCTTATTGTTTAAACCATTTCTATGTGAGTCTTTTGTTACTTACAGCCCAAAGCATCCAAACTGACTTAGTCCCTTCTGAGACCATAAACTCAGGTGACCGGTGTTGCTAATCTTGGTATTCCCAGCACCAAGTATCAAACCTGGTACATTGTAGATGCTTTGTGCATATTTACTGAATGAATGAAGGCATGATGGATTCATGAAGTCACGGACATTGTCATTAGTAGCTTGATTGACAGGCCCTGATTTAATAGGACAAGTCCTGAGATTTATATGCCTGGATTTGAGGACTGTTGAACATTTAATCTCACTTCTGCAACATATTCCATGTGACATTTGGGTGACACTAATTAGCTTAAGTCATACAAAATGTGAAATGTTCTTTGTGTTTCGTCTCCCAGAAAGCCCAACACCTGCTTCAGGTGGGTTTAGGTTCATGCTTTTCAAACTGTGGGTTGTGACCCATTGGTGGGTTGTGAAATTAATTTGGTGGGTTGCAACCGGCATTTTTAAAAAATAGACTAGACCAGAAGAGAAAGCACCAAACCGCAACCTGTTTACTATGGATAAGGCATTGTTTTTATGAAATGCTTATTTCACTTAGGTATTTGTATATATCTACTGGATCATGATGTAAAATGTATTTCTTACTCTGGGTTATGGTCATAAATATTAGAAAATAACCAACCTGGACCAAAGGGCCAGTGTGTCCCTCCGAGGAGCTGTCAAGTGCACCACAGTCCCATGGGGGCTCAGAGCCAGCTCCTCTTCCCCGCCCCTGTTCCTTCCCAATCTGGTCTCCAAGCCCCCACCTGAGTGGCCCAGCCAAGGAACTGTTTCTTTTTCCAATTTTCCTGACTGGCTGAGGAAACAGTACTTTGGTGCTCTTCATTCACTCTTCAATCAACTATTTCCTGTGTTTGGAACTGTGGCTTCCAAGAGGCTCTCTGAGTCCCCGTGAGTGGATGGGCCTCTTGCTTGCTGGCTGGGTCCAGGCCAGACCACGCAGGTCACAGCCAGGAACCGTTTGACCTCTGGGTCAGGCTGTCTGTGCTCTGCCCCAGCAGGGACCTGGGCCAGAGTCAGCATTAGGGCTTTAAGAGGCCTTCATTGGTTAGTGGCCTGGAGATTTGGACCAGTTCTTGCTTCACCTGCTTGTGGGAGTGCTGAGGATGAGGCACATTTAATGACAGGACTTTGGTCCTGAGTCTGAGGCATCATTCTGTAGACTTGGGGAGACACAACAGCCCTGCAAGGCCACTCTAGGGAGAGGATGTAGAAACAACAGCTCCCCACCTCTTTGCCTCCCTGTGTATCCTCGGCCCTACATATGATCCTGTCTCTACTGGATCTGCAAATGTGAGCGATCAATCGTCAGAGGTGCTGGAGAGAGACATCGTTATCTTCCATTCTTCTCTCTGCCTACCAACCACGTTTCAGCCAAAGCCAACCCTCTGCAAGTTCCCTCCTCTGGGCATTTTCCTAGGCTGCGTCCTTTATCTGAAATTGCTTCCCCCACTCAGTCTCTGCGTGTGGAAATCCTGTCTTTGTGCCAAGGGAGAGCTCCCACACCACCACTTTTTGAAGACTTCTCAAATCTTCCTTGTTGGATTTAGTCGCACTTCCCTTGGAATCATCCAGGGTTTTGTTTGTGCCTTTCTTTGAGCACATACTGCATCCTGCTCCATACCATAGTAATTTGGGTTCTCGTCCAGTCTCCTCTGTGTGACTCTGAGCTCTTTGCAACTGCATTTTTTCATCTTTATTTAGGCAACTGCTGGGCATGAAGCAGCTGCTACGCACATTGTAGGACTGATGTGTTGTATTTTTATGGTTAAAAATGGCCAATGACATATACAGTTAATTAATTTTTGACAAAGATGCCAAGACCATTTAGTGGGGGAAAGGACAGTGTTTTTAGCAAACGGTGTTGGGAAAATGGATAGCCACACGCAAAAGAATGAAGTTGGATCCTTACCTAATACCATATTAAAAAAATAACTCAAAGTGGATCAAAGACCTAAATATGAGTGCTGACACTGTAAAACTCTGAGAAGAAAATACAGGAGAAAATCTTCATGACACTGGATGATAATTTTTGGAAGTGACACCAAAGGCACAGGCAAAAATACATAAATAAATAAATTGGACTTCATCAAAATTAAAAACTGTGTATATCAAAGGACACTACCAAGAGAGTAGAAAGACAACTCACAGAATGGGAGAAAATATTTGCAAATTATATATCTGATAAGGGATCAATATCCAGGATATATAAGGAACCCCTACAACTCAACAACAAAAATAAAAACAATCCAATTCAAAAATGGGCAAAGGACTTGAATAGACATTTCGCCAAAGAAGACACACAAATGGCCAAGAAGTGGATGAAAATACGTTCAACATCACTAATCATTAGGGGAATTCAAATCAAAACCTCGAGCTACCACCTCATACCCATTAGGATGGCTAGTATAAAAAACAAACAAACCAGAAATAAGTGTTGGTGAGGATGAAGAGAAATTGGAACCCTTGTGTACTGTTGTTGGGAATGTAAATTGGTACAGCTACTATGGACGACAGTATACAGGTTCTTTGAAAAATTAAAAACATAATTATAATGTGATTCAGTAATTCCACTTTGGGTAAATGAACAGAATTGAAAGCAGGGTCTCAAAGAAATCTTTGTACATTTATGTTTGTAGCAGCATTATTCACACTCGTCAAAAGGGGCGTCGACCAAAGAAATAAATCAAACTTTTAAAGAAGTAAAGTTAACTTTATTTAGAAGTCTTACTCTGGGTGATAGACCGAGGTCTATAGCCCTGGAGCAGTTATATCAGACTGCTGGGGCACAGTATTTTAGCCTACTGTTTACATTCTGGTGGTGGGGGTTTCGTGTGTGTGTGTAAAACCACATCAAACATGCTCAGAAGTTAAAGGGGACTAAAGTAGAATCACATCAATGTTTGAGTGTAAGAGTATATCTGGTTATAGATCAGAGAAGTATAGTTATAACTCTGTCAGACGCCATCTTAGGTGTGGGAAAAGGCAAGGAATAGGATAATTTATCTTTCAAGGAATATAGTGACGTCAGGGGCCATGTGCTCTATCCTGTTTTGCCTTCAAATATCTTTCTGGAGAACTGCACGTCATCACAGAGCCAGGGGCTTTGTGAAATTACGTTGGCAAGTGGCAATGAGCAAATATAGCCTTTGATGTTTGTTATTTTGTCTCCTGGGGGAAGCAACCCAAGTGTCCATGAACAGATGAATGGATAAACAAATGTGGTATGCATATGCAATGGAATATTATTCAGTCTTAAAAAAGATTAAAATTCTAATACATGCCACAACATGATGAACCTAGAAACATTATGCTAAGTGAAATAAGCTAGACACAAAAGGACAAATGTTATATAAGTCACTTACATGAGTTACTTACAACGGGCAAATTCATAGAGACAGAAAGTAGAATAGATGTTACCTGGGCTGGCAGTGGGCAATGGGGAGTGACCATTTAATGGGTACAGAATTTCCTTTGGGGATGATAAAGAACTTCTAGAAATAGTGGTGACAGTTGTGCAACAATGTGAATGCACTTCATGCCGCTGAACTGTACTCTTAAAAATGGTTAAAATGGTAAATCTATGTTATGCACATTTTACCACAATAAAATAAAATTGAAAGGTCAGTGAGTTGCTAGCCTGGATTAGTAGAAATGATGATCTCCAGACTCCTGCGTAGAGAAAAGGGATGGGGGCATTTCTAAGGCTCAGGATGCTCAGGGACCGTGAGGTGCCTGAAAACACGCCCACTTCTGTCTCTGCCGCGACCTCCCACTTCTCGGCTGAGACAGGGAGTTTGCTCGGACCTCCCAGGGGTCGCAGTGTGGGGAGTGACCATGGTCCCATAACAGCCGTTCGCAGCTCTGACATGTTGCTGTAGAAGGAGGCTGGGACGGCCCGTGAGAGCAAGAGCACGAAGTCCCACGAGCTGTAAGGCGCAGTCCGCGGGTCGGCAGGCCGAGGTGAGGGGCGCGTGGGCTCTTGGCGGTATCCGCGCTGACATGGCATCAGGACAGGAGCTTCCCGTCGGTTTTCTGTGCCCCGGGAAGACCAGCCTGCTGGGTGTGCCCCGGGGAAGGCTGAAGTGCCCGGCTCTCAGAGAGAGCATCCCAGCGTGGACAGCATCTAAGCCAGGGACACTTCTCCAGCAAAGACCTGGCTCTGGATCCCAGCCCCTGAGTCAGGTGAAGGAGTCACAGTCTTGAAAAAACACATGTGTTTCCCTTTGAAAGAGGAAATTCTCTCAGTTTAGCCCACATAAAATAAATGAGTTGCCATTGTGATTGTTTTAATCTACAGCTTTTGGTTGAGCAATGGTTTCTGCATCGCTTTCACCTAGTTCCTTTATTAACTTGGAGTCCTCTCCTGGCCCCTGCCCTGGGCATGATGCCACTTCCCAGCTCACGCAGACTAGACTCCCTTCTCTTGCTAAGGCCCTTCCCAGACCTCAAAGCCCCTCTTCACCTGGTTGTGCCCACTGTGATTGCTACGCACCGTGGTGTCTGCCCCATCCCGTGGGAACTAGAGATTTAGTCTAGGCCCCCTTGTGCCTGATCCTGGGGGTGGGCTCCAGGAGGCTGTATTTTTAAAAAAACAGCTTTATCAAGATAAAAGTCACATGGGAGGAGTATTTTTAACGGCTCATCATCTCTGGTGATTCTGATGAGCAGTCAGGGTTGGGGACCATTGGCCTCAGGAAGACGTCAGCCAGACCAGGCGCTCATGCAGGGAAATGGAGGGAACAAGTCCAACAAGAGAATCCCACTCTTGTTCAGTTTGCATTTTCATCAGGTATAGGATAGTCCAGTCTACCAGGTGATACACAAGATCATTTGAGATGCTGAAACGTGCTGTGGGTACAGCAGGGTCATGTGCGACAGAGTGATGGGGCGGGTGTTTTAGCTGGGATCCAGGAGGACTCTCTGAGCAGGTGGAGAGCTGAGTGGGGAGAGAGGATGGGGAAGAGGGCTCCAGGCAGGGGGGTATCAAATGCTAAGGCCCTAGGGGAGGGGGAGCCTGGCAGTTCAGGGACTGAGCACGGGCTGGGTGGCTGGGGAGTGGGTGGGAGTGTGGAGGCAGGGTAAATGAAAGCAGAGGCATCGGGCTGGCCTTCAGGTCCAGGTCCAGGTCGCAGCAAGACAGAATTTTGCAATAACTGTCATCATCACTTCAAGCAAGAGAGTGACATGATCTTCTCTATAAAGATCATGTGGCTGCCATGTGAAGGACAAACTAGGTGCATGTGGAGCCAAGGGGCTTGTCTTAGTTTGTGCTGCTATAAAGGAATGCCTGGGCTGGGTGGTTTATAAAGAAAAGAGGTTTATTTGGCTCACGGTCCTGCAGGCTGTACCAGAAGCATGGCGCCAGCATCTGCACCTGGTGAGGGCCTCAGGCTGCTTCCACTCATGGTAGATGGGGAAGTGCAGTTGGAGTGTGCAGAGATCACATGGCGAGAGAGGAGGCGGGAGAGAGGGGAGTTGCCAGGCTCTTTTGAATTAAAAACCAGCTCTACTGGGAAATAATAGCATGAGAACTCACTCGCCCCCCCAGGGAGTGAGGGATCCACCCCCATGACCCAAACCCTTGCCCCATTAGGCCCCACCTCCAGCACTGGGGATCCAATATTAACATGAGGTTTAGAGGAGTCCACCGTTCTACTTTCTGTCTCTATGAATTTGACTTCTCTGGACACCACACATCAGTGGAATTGTGCAGCGTTTATCTTTTTGTGGCTGGTTTATTTCACTTAGCACTGTGTCCTCAAGGTTCATCCATATTGTAGCATGAAAGGATTTCCTTCCTTTATAAAGCTGAATATATTTCTTAGACTTTTAATGTATGTTTTATATTCTGTTCACCCCCACTCCCAGTTTCAAATGCACAGCCGTACCACTTATTTCTCTTTATCTCAAGGATTTTTACAGGACTAAAAGAAGAACAAGTTGAAGATAATTGCTTTTGCATTTTTTGGAAATCTAAGCCATTGAGGATGTAACTCAAGGTTGGTGGGGCTGAGGAATAGGCAGTCAGAAAAGGAGAGAAGATTCCTCCAGGACAGGAGGGGGCCAAGATCAGAGGGTGGAGGAGAGGTGTGGACAGCAGAGGAAATGGCTGGTGGATGCTTGAGGCCCATGGGTTCCATGACTCAGCAAAGAGTCTGTGTCTTACCTGTGGGATGAAAGGTGAGGGCTTCAGGGGACCACATGAGCTGGGACCAGAGAATGCCAGCAGTAGTGACCACAGATTGGAGGCAAAAGACCCTTTCTCTGTTTCACAGTCACCTCCTAAACCTCCTGGATTCTAGGGCAATAATGACTGATATTGAACTTTCTTCCAATCCATTGGGATGGGGCCTCAGTTCAGCATTAAGTTGCTCTAAATAGAGCACTATTTCTCCTGCACCTGAGTTTGGGGCATGAATTTCATTCCCACTATGCTCTGTGGTGTCCTTCTATGGCATTGTAATTAACTTCCATGCATCATAGCATGGGGGTTTATAGAACAGTAGGATAATAGATGTGAAAACACTTTGAAAGGTTATAAACGCCAAATAAATGGAAGGGGAGAAATAACAATGCCCTGCTCAAAATGAAAATCACTATCCCATTAACCCAGAAAGCGCCAATAAACCTGAGACCTGGCAAAACTAGAGCGAGTAACCCTTTTTTTTTTTTTTTTTTTTTTTCCAACTAAGACAACAGACGTACGAGTAACCCTTTTTAATAGTGTATGATCAGCAGTATTAGCTTGAATGTGTGTTATATCTATTGTCATCAGAAGTTCAAGGAGAATAGGAGCTAGTGTGAGCCCAGGTAAATAGATCACCAATTTTGTGTTATGATTTATATCAAACAGAAAGGAAGTGAGGGAAGAAAAGAGGAAGGATTGCTTTCTCACCCTCCTTCCTGAAATTCTACCTTGCATCCTCATAAAGTCAACACTCCTGGGAATAGCAGGTTAGGGTAAGAATAAGCTATTATTGGTCATTTGTATTGAATGTATTTAACTTGTCTCTTTCCTAGGACCTGAGCAGATTTGCTAGAAAGTGAAGTAAACCTTGTGAGCAGCCAGAGAAATCTCCTTGCTAGAGAAAAGCACCTTCCCCCCTCCCCAAATAATTTAGAGTGATGGAATAAACTTGAGTGACTCTGTAATTTGGCCCCAGGCATTCCAATCAGTACCAGACCAATCCACCTTTGATGCAGATGGTAATTTGATAATTTCTACAAGAAATGGTTCAGATTCTTGCCCTACACTCCAGAGGTCAGGCTTCAATCTCAATACAGTTTAATCTTTAGAGGATCATTTGGTTTTTGCCGTGAGGCATTCTTTAGGTGGGCAGCCAGGCTCTCTCGAATACTGGCAATCCTGCACGTAGCAGCGCCCAATCTAAACAGAAAAAAAAAGTCCAGAGGAAACATTAATCAGGTGCGCGTCATACAGATGAGAACATTGAGAGGGGCAGCAGGGTATCGTAGGAAAAGCATCTGTCTGCTGTTTGTTGGATCACCAAGCCCAGGAGGATGGGTTGCCTAGCAACTCGCAGTCACTTCAGACCAGTGCTAGGCAACAAGATGCAATCTGTCAGCCCCATCCAATCGGTGTTTTTCTTCTAGTTTTTAGAAGACATGTAGGTATTTCAGCAGCATCTAATTATCTTGATTTCATTCACTTCACTGCCTGCATCAGGTATCCAGTCTCCCCCCTTCCCTCCCTCCCTCTGATGTGCAAATGCTCTTCTCACATAGGAGGGAAGCTGAACCTTGGAGAAAAATTTCGTCCATTTCAGGGATCAGGAAAATGAAAATGTATCGCTTCGGTTACATTGGGCGTTTCCCACTTTTCATTAAGCCAGCTCTCTGCGGTCATTTTCAAGGCTTTTTACAGACATACGAATCGTTAGAGGCACAAAGAGAAATTAACTGATGAATGCCCAGGAAGCCAGGAGCCATATGTCTGTATGAGAGCAGCCATTCTAGCCTGCTTGCTGCCCGGCTGGGAGGAGAGCTGGGTATGGCTCCTCTGGTCCCTGCAGTAGAGCAGTCAATGGTGTCTATTGAGCTTTCTATGTGCCCATCCTTTTTTTGCTTTTTGAATTCTCACAATAACCCCATTATTATTTCCACTTCAGGTTCAGGAAGCCCAGGTCTCTAAGACACCTAACTCTAAGACACCAGCTCCTTAGTGGCTCTAAGTGTCACTCGCTGCCTCCCGAAAGGCGTGTGAGACGTGGTCTCTGCTTACTCTAATCTAGTTGGGAAACCTGTCATGACTTTGAATTATTACTTTATTTAATCCGTGACAATGTGGAATTTAGAGGGATTCAGGAACGAGGAAGTGGGTAGCTGGCTTCCTGCAGGGGATGAGCCTGGAAAAGGATTTAAAGAACTGAGGAGATGATGCCATACTCACCTGAATCTTCTTCCAGGAAAGCCACTGAAAAGCTCTGGCATTTTTGGGGGGTTCTGCAGGCCAGCCTTTAATTTTCAGATGGCAGTGCAAAACTTGGAAGCAAAGGCAAACCCAGCCTGTACTCTGCCCTCCCAGTTTGGTTGAACTTCAGACTCATAGTTTCACAAGCCCTGGTGTGCTTGGGTGTGCAGGCACCCACCTCTGCATGCAGGTCTTGGCTGCTGAGCAAACACCCACCCATCCAGAAACTGGGTTGGCAGTGAGATAAATATTAATCCTTTCTGGCATTGCAGAGCCCATTTCCTCAAGTAGGAGCCAGAAAACAAACAGGGCAAATTAAGTGGCCCAGAGAAAAGAAAGGGGGGAAAATAATCAAGTGGCTTGGTTCAAGGTCAAAGACAATAAGGTGAAAACTTAGCAGCATCTGTGCTACCTCTTCATAGTCCTTTAAAGTTCATTGCTTTTGGAAAAGAGTTTTATGATATTTGAATGCTCTAATGCCTGGGCACCATCCCAGGGTCACACACACACACACACACACACACACACACACACACACACAGCTTTGTTAAGCTATTGATTCTCAGATCAGCAGTAAAGGGTGTTAGGTAGGGCAATGATTCTTAATGTTAATGTACATATAAATTATCATACCAAAAAGCAGATTCTTAGCCAGGTGCGGTGGCTCACGCCTGTAATCCTAGCACTTTGGGACTCTAAACGGGGAGGATTCCTTGAGGTCAGGAGTTTGCCTCAGCAAAAGTGAGACCCCCATCTCTACTAAAAATAGAAAAAATTAGCTGGGCATGGTGGCACGTGCCTGTAGTCCCAGCTACTTGGGAGGCTGAGGCAGGAGGGTTGCTGTGAGCTAGGCTAACACCATGGCACTCTAGCCTGGGTGACAGAGTGACACTCTGTCTCAAAAAAAAAAAATACAAAAAACAGATTCTTGTGTGGGGTGAGGCTCAAGATTCTGTTTTGCTAAGAAGCTCTCAGGTAGTACTGATGCTGCTGTCCAGGAACTATATGTACACAAACACACACTTATATGCACATACATACATATATATTCATATATATGTGCCCATAAATATATATAATTTTAGAGATGGTCTTGCTACATGGCCCAGGCTAGAGTGCAGTGGCCATGCACAGGTGTGATCATGGCCTCAAATTTCTGGCCTCAAGCAATCCTCCTGCTTCAGCCTCCTGAGTAGCTGGGACTACAGGTATGCAATACTGTGTCTGGCCAGAAACCATATTTTGAGTAGCAAGGCTGTAGGGGATTCCTGATTGGAGTCAGAAATTGGGCTAGAGGACCCCATAGATCTTTTTGATCTTTAAGATGTTATTTTTGATTAGAGTGTTGTTTAAACTCAAACCATTAAAGGTAGCAAAAATTGGCAGATTCACTGAATCTCGGCATTGGAGATCACTTTCTTTGTTCTCTGGAACACTCCCTGCTCATGTAACCTATTCTTTTTTTCCCAGCAGCAGTGAGGTTTGAAGTGATGCTTGACATCATGGTATAGAATCTCTTGCAATCCTTGGCACAGCCCTTTGAAGTTGCTATTGTTACTGTTGTTTTTATTTTTTATTTTTTTTCTTTCATGATTAGGGTATCCTTAGAGTTACTGTTGTTTTTAAAGCGAGGAAATTGGTAGGAATGGCCATGAAGGATGAGCATGAGCTGAAGAGAAGTAAACAATGATTAAAAGCAATGTCTGCTGGGCTGCTCGAGGGATCTTTATTACATTTTATCTAACAGCCTCATTAATGGCCTAGAAGAGGTAGACACGAACAGAACTTTAATTAAATTCATGGCAGTTATTAAATTGGAAGTGATTGTGAACATAGGGAAGGCAGAAAGGCAACCTCAGAGTATGTGATGAGTAGAAGATAAAATAAAATCCAGCATTAACAGGTGAAGAGAAATGCTGTCTACAAATGACTTGCACAGAAATAATACGGGTTTCAGAGACCAGTTACTGTGTGCCAAGCACTATCCTGGGTGCTTTGGGGATGTCAACTTATTTGTTCTTTCCAATAACATGGGGGGAGTAGGCGCTGTTGTAATTCTAACTTTGTAGGTAAGAGGCCAAGGTGGGGAGAGGTGAAGTGGATTGCACCAGGTACATAGGTAACCAGTGGTCTAGAAATTAAAACATAATAAATCCCTTTGAGTCTTTGTCTTATATTTATTTTCCTCTAGAGCTACAAAAGAGTAGTAAAATCATGCTTTTAAAATGTTTCCGGTTATTTAATTTAATAGAAATGTGCATTTGTTGTGCATTAGCCTAAGGATAGCCTATTTCAAGAAATGCTTTCCAAAAAGAGTTGTTCACAGTATCCATTTCATGACTGCCATGGATTTGAGCGTCCAGCCATCCCAGTTTGAAAGGGCCTCTGCTGGTCAGGAAGCACTCTCTGTGGGGGTCAGGGTCTGATTTGCCGGTTTACTCTTCCTCCTTCCCCCCACAGCTTCTAGAAGAGTGCCCAGTGCACAGTAGACATTCAAGAAAGAATTAGCAAATGCATTTCAATTAGCCCACATTGATTTAGCATCAACAGCTTTAATTTGGGATTCAGAAGGCATTAGGTAGTGGTTTTAATGGTAGAGACAGAGGCTGTGGTTGTTGAATGATGACACATTTCTGCTCCCTGTACTTAGAGGCTTGAGCTGTGGCCCCACTGCCATTTCTCATGTGTAGCCGGAGCTGGGAATTTATCAAGGTTTCCTTGTCCATAAAGAGGGATGGTGGTTGTGCCCTCTCTTGCCTCCACAGATGGGGAGAATCAAATGAGAGGAGGGTTGAGAAAGCGTGCTGTCAACTACAAGCCACGATACTGATGTTTGTTGTTATTATCATACAGTTAGAACCTCACCCTGTGCTTATCAAACTTGCTGTCATCCCCAGGCCAATGTTTGGAAAACAATGAAGCTAGTTTAACTACTCAATTAAACTCATTGTAACACTAACCTAGTCCAAGATAATGTGGCTCATCGTTTAAGAGCAGATGGCAACAGACTACATTTCCTTTCTAGGGTGAACTTCAGAATCTTTGGGGACTGGGCCCAGGAATGTTGTTATTAAAAATGCCTCCATACGATTGGGATGTTCCTCCATGTTTGAGAATAATGGCAAGCCAAAGAGAAACGTTTCTTCCCAAGGGGATAGTAGGAAGGCACAGACTCAGAGAACAAGTGGCCAGAAGGTAAGTGAGTGGCCAAAGGTTGGGAAAAACTGGGCAACCTTGACTTTTGGCAGTAAAGAGGTCACAGTTTCAAAGTCAAGGTCAGAGACTACTTTGCATGGGGTTACAAGGGCTGCCACTGCCCAGCTGAGGGTGGAGTGTTCAGTGCCTGTACCAGGAGAGGAAACAGAGTCAGTACTTGCTAGTTGTGGAAACTGAAGATCATCTGGCAAACAGAGGAGATGTTTCTAGGGTCAGCTTCAAACCACTGACTAAGCGCCTCCTTACTTAGAGTTGCATTAGTTCCCCTTTTCTTTGTACCCTCGGGCCCGTCCGTTTCTCCCCGCCTAGCAGGGGGTGTGAATTGCAGTCACTCATCATTGTACAGTTATGGGTTGAGCACCTGCCCTTTGCCAGGCCCTACGCGAAGGCCTGGGAACATAACAGAGCAAGGCAGACAGGGCCCCGCCCTCTCAGAGCTCACGATGAAGTGGGGGAGACAGACATGAATGAAATCATGAAATAAATGCACATGTAATTTAAAAAAACCTCTCAAACTCTGTACATGCCATGAAGGAATGTCTGGGCTACAGTTTACAGGAGCAAGGAGGGTGTCGGTGAGGGTGTTTGTGAGGGAGGGGTGTTTGCGCTGGTGCCCACGGGCAGAGGAAGCCGCCTCGGTGAGGGGAGTGGAGGACAGAGTGTCCCAGAGTGCTCAGGGACGGGCGGGGCTTGCAGGGCCTTGTAAGCTGTGCCCTGGGTCAGGGCCTCTGTCCTAAGGGCAATGGGAGACCCTGGAAGTATTTAAGGAAGGGCGGCAGTGGTGCTGGGGGTGGAAGACGGGGGCGGGCTGTATTAGTCTGCTAGCGCTGCCATAACAAAGTACCGCAGGCTGGGTGGCGTAAACATCAGAAATTTATGTGGATGCTGGAAATCCAAGATCAAGGTGTTGGCCGGTGTGGGTTCTCCCGAGGCCTCTGTCCTTGGCTCGCAGATGGCTGTCTTCTCTCTGTGTGGCCCTCTGTCTGTGTCGTCCCTCTGTGCACTTACCCCTGGTGTCTTTCTCTGTTTATGAGGACACTTGTCAGACCGGATTAGGGCACACCCTATTGCCCCCGTTTTAACTTAGTCACCCCTTTAAAGGCCCTCTTTTCAAATATAGTCACATTCTTAGGTACTTGACGTCAACATATGAATTTTAGGGGGGACATGTGACAGCCCATAACAGGGGTGTAAGCAGATTTATGTTTGAAAAGCCTCTTCACACTGCAGGGTGGAGAGTGGACGGAAGGGACAGGACAGAAGCAGAGCCCCGGGCTCCTGCCATGGTCACCTCAGATCACGCGATGCACTGTGGTACGTAGCTGCCCATCCAGGCAGGTTTCAGCCCTTTGTTCTGTTTCCTTTTATGATTTTATTGCACCTACATGGAGAACGCTGTAATGCTATGAAAATGTAAACACTGCTTTACAAGCTATATGTATAAGAATAGTCAAGTGAGACATTAGAAAATTTTGCACTGGAATAGTCTTTCCAAATTTGCATTTTCAAACAAACAAAAACAAACAAACAAATAACAAAACAATCACCTAAAGGCTACAGAGAATCATTTTTGTGACTTCATTATGAAAACACCAGATAAGACAATTTTATTTCATTGCTTTTTTTTTGGCTGAAATACCACTTGAAATATTTCTTGGTAAAATCTCTAATGAAATAAGAAAAACAAAACAAAAAAACCCCCCAAAATTATAAAAGAACATGTATTATCTGTTCTTTAAAATATGCTTCTCTGATTTGTCAGCATGCTTTAGAGCATGAAAGATGAGAGAAAATTATATTATTTAGTTATTGAAAGTTCATTTTATTTTTCTAGTACTTGATAATACAAGAAAAACTAGAACAGCAAGTCATAGCAAATCATCTACCAATTCACACCATCATCATCATCATCATCATCACCCAATCAACATAGAGGACTGCTTTATAAAGGATTAAAAGCTGGTGGGATTGAAGAACCATATTCAGAAAATAAGCTGTGGCCTAGAAGGGGAGAAGTGAATGATTCAGAATGTATTTTGCACCCGCCGTGCACGAATGTTTCTCCAAGATTGCTGGCGGGCCACCTGCATCAGAATCACCCGGGAAACATGTTACAAATGCAAGTCCTTGGGCTTTCCTCCAGGCCAGATCCAAATACCTGGGCAAGTGGCCCAGGAATCAGCAGCTATAACCCATCACAAACCACTGCAGGTGATTTTTAAATCCAGCAAAGTTTGAGGACTACCGTCGTGGACAAACATATTCCGTGCTATGTGAGGTGGGGGAAGAGGGGAGGTCAGTCCAAGTGTCTGCCCTGAAGGATCTGTTATAGATTGGCTTAGGAAGCCTCTATGGAACTATGAAACCGTAGGAAACACCCCACAGCAGGGAATGGCTCGGCTTTAAGAGGTTACTGCTGTCAGTCAGCCCAATCCTTTCGTTTTACAAGAGAGCACCTGACACGAAGGCCGACTAACCCAGGTCGCCCACTTAGGTGGAGGGCTGGGGTTTGAACCCAGGTCTCTAGTGCAGCATTTGGTCCACTCTGTGGTAACACATAAACCACTGCCCTGAGGCCGGGCGCAGTGGCTCACGCCTGTCGTCCTAGCTTTCTGGGAGGCCGAGGCGGGTGGATAGCTGCTGCTTCAGGGGTTCGACACCAGCCTGAACACTGCCTGAGCACAGTCAGACCCCGTCTCTAAATCTAAAAAAAAAAAAAAAAAGTAAAAAAAAAAGGCAAAAAAAAAAAAAAACAAAAAAAAAAAAAACAAAAAAAACCACTGCCCTGGCATTACCTGGAATCCATTCAGACGCACAGTGCATGGTCCTTACGAAGGGGGCCGGAGCAGCTGTCTACCAAAGATGCTTGACTTTGTTTTTTAAGACGACACAATATCTTCACTATTTTCCAAGTTTGAAGTAAACAAAATCATGCAAGTGTTCTGCAAAGCACGGGCTTGGGAAAAGCTCACCATCTGTGCTAGTTGTTGACTAGAACATCAACTGGGGGGGAAAAAAAGGTCACTGAGGTTGTACATGTGGCCTGTCGAGCCTCACTGATTCCTGGAATTCTGAAGTAGTCTCCTGCAATTAATTTTTAACTTATCTAGGTATGTTTGTTAAAATAAAATTTTCATCTTGCTGAGGAAAAGATGAAGGGCTAGATTATTTTGTCTCAAAAAGTTGTCAGAGTTTAATATCATCAAGAATGCAAAGTGTTTTACATAAATTAGAACCAGAGAAGAAATGATTATGCTACTTCCTGAGGGATTTAGGCTCTAAAAGAAGGAAACTCTTCCAGATGCTAAGAGTTGTGAAACTTTAGAAACTGCTGGCAAGAGGAAACGGCTGCCATCTCCTCATCCAATGGATTTTTGAGGACAAATGAGCTTCCATCTCTCTTGGGTTTTCTCATCCACGGCCATGGCTTCAACCATCCCCCATGTTCTAAAGTCCTGCAGATCCTAGTCCTCAGCCCCTGCCATGACGGTGATCCTCCTCTTGCCTGCTGGTCCCTTGGCACAAGGAGCCCACGGTGCCTGGGTGGCAGATGCAGCTGCGAGCTTGGGGCCATGCCGTGTGCACCAGCAGAAGCATCCTCCTTTGCGGGCCAGAACCTGCCCCCCTACGGGACTCAGAACTGCAGAGACTGGAGGCAGAGCTTCCCCCAAGGAGTGTTCTTTCCAGCTGCCTTGTAGACACCTCCACCCAGATAGCCCCCCACATCTCAGACTCGAACTGTACAAACTCAAGCTTATCTTTCCTCCAAATGCCTTTTTCTTCGTTTAATGAGACCAGCTGGCTTAAAGGCATTGTGCCTCCACTACCACGCCCAAACTAGTCGCTCCTGAATCTTCTTTGACAGCTTCCTCTCTTATCACATCTTTTTCATTAATGAACCCTCTTAAACTTACAGAATAAATAGTTTTTGGAGAAAGTGTCCAGGTGGTGCTAGTTACAGGCTTCTGGAGTCAGCGTGCAGACTCACAGGGGCCGAATGCCACCTTTAGTCCCCTGGGTTAGGCTGGCTCAGCTCCCAGCTTCCCCCCGCCCTGCAGGGCTGGGATACAGGCTGTAGGTTGGGTTCCCCCATGGAAGCAGATTCTGAGATGGAGATTAGTTGCGGGAAGTAGCTTAGGGTCCACTGTTAGGATGGATGTCCGCAGTGGAAGGGAAGGAAGCAGGATGGGGAAGAGGGAGGCGAGGGGCAGTGATGAAGGCATGGCAAGGTCTCAGCCAACCCACGGGAGCACTGATGTTGGGATGGCCCTTCAGGGCTGCCCCCGTGTTGACCTTGGCTTCCCTGGGAAGGGGTCATGATCTTGGGAGAGGTAGCTTTCTTCAGCCAGTCATTCTTGAAGATGGTGACAACTATTATTGGATAAGCTTCCTAGCAGCTGGGTGAATAAATCCTTCTGTCCTCAGGCAGGGATCCTTGTGGACAGCCTCCATGACGGTCCACAACTTGCCCCTCTTGGAACCTTTCCCATCATGTGGGTCCTGGGACAATAGGTCTTTGGGGACTCTGGTGCACCTCTTTTCCTGGAGAAAACTTAAAAGAGGGAGGTTAGTGGGGCAAACCCCAGTCCCCACTGCTGCTGTTGGGCTGTTGGCTGCAATTGCCTCATGGCCTCGCTGTTTGTCACTCTAGACTGCCCCCTGCCTCAGCTGGCACCTCTGCCACCCTCTTAGGCTTTCCTGGTGGGGAGACCAGACCCTCAACCCCGAGGGATGCAAATGCTTGTTTGCATTCACCTCTAAAACCATGCATGTGCACCTGTCCAGTTACTGTCCAGCTGGCCAGCATTGGAGATGCCCACGTGGCTCACCTGTAGCCAAATATATTTCTTCTTGTCCCTGTTTGTAACAGCAACTTGACCTCCTCCTGAGGATCAAGGTCTATTGATCACTGTCAGAACAGTGATCTTCTTGCTTGCTGGTCCCTTGGCATAAGGAGCCAAAGTGTCTGGGTGGCAGAGATAGCTGAAAGTTCAGTGGGACTCTTGCTGTGCCCATTAGCAGACGCGACCTCCATGACAGCCAGAAAGCATTAACCTATGGAGCTCAGAGGTGCAGGGGCCAGAGGCAAAACTTCCCCACAAGATGATAAGCTGGGCCCTTCCTGCTCCCACCCCTTGGTTCCTGGACCCACGTATGTTTCCTCCTGGGGACAAGGCACTAAAGACTGCTCATTGGTTTAGCGTGTCAGCTGTGTCCTGCGGGGTGCACCGGCCGCATCCATGCAGAGCATTGCATCCTAACAGACAATGCTGTCCCTCTGTCTGGCCAGCAGGTCTGGGTGGTATGGAGAAGCCAGCAGGCCCCATGGTCATGGGGCTGCTACTCCAACCCCTTTGCTGTGAAGTGGAGCTCTCGGTGCCACCCGGGGTGCAATGTTATGCGGGATGAGAGGATGGGAACCAAACACTCTCAAGTCTTTAGGCAGTAGTGCTGGCTGGGGCTCTGCAAGAAAGAAAGGCAAACCTACCTCAGAACATTGCCAATTCCGCCAAAATGAATTGCTGTCACTTCCAACACACAGGAGGTCATTTATGAACATTTTGCCACCAGGGGCTGGTTGGTTTCCTTGAGGAGAGGTGCCCTATGGGGGCCCAGTGCTGCCTGGTGTTGCTGGGGGGGCTTCATTCACATGGGCAGCAGCCAGGTGAGCTTGGGTGGGAGGGAGGCCATGCTGTGGGGCCCACGTGGGACCACCATCCCTGTCCCTTTCATGTGACTATCGGGTCAGCACAATAAATACTTGAAACTTCCCTCAGTTTGAATTTCAAATACAGTAAATATTTATAAATACAACCCACACAATTAAAAACTCTTGAGGTCCACAATAATTTGTGTGCAGGTAAAGGGTTCCTGAGGCTAAAACGTTTGAGAAGCGCTATCCTAGACCCGTCACCGTGGTTCCGGTGTTTTGTGTCCCTCCCCGACCCACGGGCTGGGGATTGGGGAATTGCCACTCTGTAGACTATGAATGGGGACAAGTGGCTAAAAGAAAACCTAGGAGCTATTGTCAGCAGACGGGGGATACTTACTGGCCAAACACCAAACAAAGAAACCACAGAATCAAACCATGGGTGTCTGCCACACTCAGGATCTTGGTTTCATTGTCTTTTGAACCCTCAGGGACTGGCATCCTAAAGAACAAACACCGTTCAGTGGCTAAAGGAATGAGTGAATGAGTGAATGAATGAATGAATGAACAAAGGCTCAGGAATGACCCAGACTTCTAACCCCATGCTTTTGTACCTCTCCCATGGGATAATATTCTGAAGTCTGTGTGTGTACATTAAACAGGTAGGTGATTACGACTAGAGAGGTGGCATTTCTGAGGCGCCCACAGCCACAGGGGCAGTAAGGGGGCCAGGCCAGGGCCTTACTAGGGACCTAGGACAAGCTGGACGGTGGGGGAGCAGCAGGAGCAGCTTGTGCCCCACCCTCCAACCCCTGCCCTGGACAGGCACAGGGGCGACTAACCTGCTGGTGGGGGAGGCCGGGAGACTCGGTGCAGCTCTAAAGAGGAGGCCCACGCAGTGCCTAGCTAAGAGACATGGTTGAATACAGTATTTAAAAATGACACGGCAAGTCTGAGGGGCAGTGAGCTACGGGTCTGCACGTTTAGGAGCAGTTGCCTTTTGGAAGTGATCAGGTATGCTGTCTGTGCATCTGAATGTAAGAGATACCCATTTAAGGATGAATTGAGAGACTCAGAAAAGAGCGCAACAAATAGAGCCCTGCAGAACGGGGTGGATGTCAAACAGCTACAGGGGCAAGGTGGGCGTGGGCTCTGGGCGGGGAGGGAGACAGAAATGCTGTTAACAAATAATTGCACTGTGGGTGCCCAGGGCACAGAGACTGCTGGAGGGAGTCAGAGCGTTTTGCTGGGTGAAGAAAGTCGAAATGAGACGGCTGCTCTCATTGCAGACACGGTGCTATGTGCTCCTGCGCTCCCCAGCTCGGTGCTGCGGCTGCTACTCAGGGCAAGCCCGGCAGGACGTGTGCGCATGTTTTCCTTCCTTTTGTGAGAGATGGTTCGGTGGCTTCTGGGTTTCCAAATGCCCAGAATTGAAGTGTGTGAAATCGGGTGTTGCTAGCAAATTTACTGAAGCTCAAGAAGGTGTTGTAAAAATTCTAGTAGGGACCTCGCTGCCCAATAGGGAGGGACCAACCCCTCTGAATTGCAAGGAAGGCTCTGTTACAGCTGAACGCAGGAGGGCACAGGACAGGGACGTCTCTGGGGCTGTGCCCTGATGGAGTATGCTGTCTGCCTTCTGGGGAGGCCTGGAGCTTGGTAACCGGAATGTACAGCGAGATGAAGATGAGATTTCTCACCTTGATCTGTCCTCGAAGAACAAGCATTCACCAGCTGAGGTGGTAGGAAAAAGATACAGACACACAGGTTCATACAGTGAAAGCTATCTGCGAGCCGAGATCTCGATTAGAAGGGTGACTGCTTGGAGGACAAGATCTTCAAGTTGGAATTTAGACTAGAGATATTTATATTCTCAAGTTGTCAGTCAAAAGACAAAAAGGGGCTTTTTCTTTAGAAGGATGAGTGGACAACTTTTTATATGTGGGTGTACGTATGTATATTTTTACAAGGTAATAAAAATTCACAATCTGTAGCACAAATGTTTGGAGGAGGAGAAGATAGAAGCCAATGGAATAGAATTATTCCATTCACGTGAATGGAATAGAATTACGTGAGTGTGAGGCCGATGGCAGGGAGGCACAGCAACAGGACAACAGGACAAGGGAGGACTCAGCGGCTCAATAAAAAAATAAAAGTAGGCTGTGAGGCATGCACTCGTTAGCAGCGCTGGGGTGGAAGGGGCACCAGTGTGTGGGGAGGGAGAAGGGTAAAGAAATCCAAATAGGGCCATGGCCAGACATGCGGAAATGAATGAGCAGGAATTGACGACAGAGACAATACTCAACGTGGCCAAGGGGCCTCCTCTGGACTGCTTAGTGTTCTGCGATTTCACTTTGATCCATCCTCATTAATGCTTGTGATGGTCGTCTCAGAACACAGTTATTTACAGTCACTGAGAAGCAAAGAGAGCTGTCAGGGCCGCTGTGGGTTGGTGCCTTACTCTATTTGTAGCATTTTCAAACAAATACTTATTCCACCATTAACATCTGTCTAAGGGAGCGTAGACAGAGGGAAGAAGATGACTAGAGATACAAGGCAGGACGTGGTAGATGCCAAACAAGAGGTCTCAGGGATGGATTCTGAGGGATTCAGGGGTGGGAGGAGAACTTTGTGGGCAACGCAAGGATCCAAATGCACAGGCTTCCAGATGCAGAAGGAAGCTGTGCAAAAAGATATCCTAGGAAGACACACATACGTGCAGAGTAAAGCATGGATGCAGGGATCTGCCTTTTGTGAGTTGATTTTTGTGTGGACCTTCAGAGGGTGAAGGGGCAGCTTTCCCTTGGCCCCTACACATCCACATTTTGTTGCATCATTTATAGAGCACAGGTTGATTTAGCATAATTCTTAAGGGCCCTAGGATTTTTAGAATGGTAAATGACCATTGGCTTCTACTTCAAGTCACCAGCTGCATTGGCCCTTAAAAAAAAAGGAGTCCTTTGACGCTAGGCATTAACTTCTCTCTAGCTATAAAAGTCTTTGATAGTATCTTCTTCCAATATGAGACTGTTTTGTCTATATTAAAAATCTACTGTTTAGTGTAGCCACCTTCATACATTATCTTAGCTAGATCTTTTGGATAACTTGCTACAGCTTCTACATCAACACTGGCTCCATTACCTTGTGCTTTTATGTTATGGAGACAGCTGCTTTCCTTAAGCTTCATTAACCAACCTCTGCTAGCTTCCAACTTTTCTTCTGTAGCTTTCTCACCTCTCTCAGCTTGATGGAATTGAAAAGAATTAGGCCCTTGCTCTGGATTAGGCTTTGGCTTAAGGGAACATTGTGGCTGGTTTGTTCTGTCCAGACCACTCAAACTTTCTCCATATAAACAATAAGCTTATTTTACTTTCTTATCATGCATATGTTCATTGGAATAGCACTTTTAATTTCCCTCAGGAACTTTTATTTTGCATTAAAAACTTTGCTAGCAGTGTTGTATAAGAGGCCTAGCTTTTGGTCTCTCTCAGTTTTCAACATGCCTTTCTCACTGACCTTGATCATTGTAAAAAGAAAATAAAAATTTCTTCACAGGTACTAAATATAAGAAAAAAAAAAAAAAAAGAAAATAAAAATTTCAAGACAACCCCCTCCACCAACTCTTTATGCAAAACAGAAGGTTAAAGGCCGCAGGCCCATGTGAAGAAATGGCCCCACAGATCATTCATTAAAGAAATTCCTTACTGTCCTCCTATAAGCAGGGATGTATGAATTATACCTTTAGGTCTGCAGGGTATGCCTAGCTTCTAAAAACTAAAGTCTGTTCCGATTTTATGCTAATAATAAATTGTAAGTGTATCTTTACCGGCACAGAACAGAGATAAGACAGGATCAGACACTCTTCTACCTACTCAGAGACATCTACATAATTGATGATTACTTCACTCTTTTTTTTCTCTTCTAATATTTTCCTTATCTTATGTAAAATGTAGATTTTCCTGGATCTTACAAGAATGTAACCATTTTGTCTCATTATTGTATTCTCTCCTTTTTTTCTTTCTGCTTACAGTTAAATGCTAAAACTTCCAAATTCCCCTTTGGAGAAAGGGCCACAGCTTTATCTGTGTTTTTTCTTCCTCACAACTGCATCCTCAACTTTGGCTTAGTAAATCTCCATTGATTGAGACGTTTGCTTCAGTCACTTATTTGGGGTTGACAATTCCTAGCTTTTGATTAAAGTGAGAATAACGTGACTCTTCCTTTTGCTTGGACAATTAGAAGCCATTGTAAGGTTATTAATTGGCCAAATGTCAATATTGCTGTGTCTCAGGGAATAGGGAGGCACAGGAGAATTGAGAGAGGGGAGGGAATGGCTGGTCTGGGGAGTGGTCAGAACATACACATTTATGGATTAAGTTTGCTATCTTGTAATGAGTATGGTTCATGGTGTCCCAAAATAATTACAGTAGTAATATTAAAGATCATTGATCGCAGATCACTGTGGCAGATACAGTAATAAGGGAAAAGTTTGAAATACTGCTAGAATTACCAAAATGTGACACAGACACACGAAGTGAGCACACGCCACTGGGAAAATGGTGCTGATAGACTTGCTTAATGCAGGGTTGCCACAAATCTTCAATTTGTAAAAAGCACAGTATCTTGTGAATCTCCATAAAGCAAAATGTAATAAAATGAGGTATGCCTTTAGTTTCTCTTAAGGGCAGACCTTGTTAAGAAGAACAGAATGCACTGGTGTATTTCCAAATGGTCAGTTTTCCCCTTCCCTTGATGGAAGGACAAGGGGATTTTTCTCCAATATTTACTGTGAGAACCTGGCAGAGCTCTTTAAGTAAAACTCACAAAAGTGTGGGCGTACCGCCCCTAAGACTGGACCCCTGGCATTTTTATATCTCAGATTTGTCCACTCGGAGGTTCCAGCAATTCACCAATTATAGTTCAGGCTTTTTTTATATCTGGTATTGGTTCCCATGGAGATTTCCACCTGTGGATTTCTGCTCCAGCAAGTTGTGATTTGTTGTAGCTGCCTGTTTGTCTCCCCAGTTATGGAGGTAGTGGTTGGCCTTGTGACTTTAATTCTCTGATGGATCTAAGAGGAGTTGTTGATTTTCAGTTTGTTCAGCTTTTTACTGATTGTTAGGGTGCAGCAACAACTTCCAAGCTCCTTACCTGCCGGACCACAAACCAGAAGCCCACAGTTCTCTTCATTACTTTTTAACACTCTGAGAATGTAAATTAATAGTGCCCAGTCTTCGACCTGCATAAGTAACATCAAAGAAGTATTTAAGGTAACAACTTTGCAGTAATGGAGCATGTAGAAATACGTACATTATGGAAAGGGATTGTAGAAATAAATATGTTCTGGAAGGGGATTGTAGGTGTTCTGCCATTTGTCTGGGTGGTAATCCCTGCTGCAAACCCTGGTGGGAAGACATAAAAGAAAGAAGGCAACAGTGGAAGGAAGATGAAGCAAAAGTATTAAGAAATGCTGATGTACCAAAAATAGTGTTTTGCTGGGCATGGTGGCTCACGGCTGTAATCCTAGCACTCTGGGAGGCTGAGGCGGGCGGATTGCTCAAGGTCAGGAGTTCGAAACCAGCCTGAGCAAGAGCGAGATCCCGTCTCTACTATAAATAGAAAGAAATTAATTGGCCAACTAATATATATAGAAAAAATGAGCCAGGCATGGTGACGCATGCCTGTAGTCCCAGCTACTCGGGAGGCTGAGGCAGGAGGATTGCTTGAGCCCAGGAGTTTGAGGTTGCTGTGAGCTAGGCTGACGCCACAGCACTCACTCTAGCCTGGGCAACAAAGCCAGACTCTGTCTCAAAAAAAAAAAAAAAAAAAAAAAAAAATTGTGTTTTACCAGAACACAGTGAGCTAGAACTAATGAGAGAAGCATTTTTTTTAAACCAGCATTTGCTTTTTTATTGTGTAATAGCAAAATGAGTTATATAGGAACATTTAGAGATTATTTCTCATATAGGAAACTTTGGATAATATCTACTCCTGCTCAAAGTGAGGTATTACACTTTTAAAAGATGGTATATAAATATTTTTACATATGTTGCTGTCAAAGGACAAAATTACAACAAATTGAACACATTGATTGCCACACTAGAAAACACCTTGGGGCCATGGTGATTTATTATGAAATATAATAAAAACTTCAAAAACAAAACCATCCTTTCTAATTTAATGAAAGATTTATTATTTTTTATTATTTTCTGTGTTTTTTAAATAAAAAATAATATAAAAACTTGAAAATTAGTAATGTAAAAAATAATGTGAAAACTTTAAAAATAGTTCATATTGGGAAAGTGTTTCTCTTGGCTTGTCAGGCTTAAGTACAATTTAAAGGTAAACATAAATAGAAAAATGAAATGTATTGAATTCTATTCATTTAATCCACATTTTTAGAATTAAATTATCAATATTAATTGTAACAATAAGAACATCAACAAGTAAGATTTTCATGAACGAGCTGCAGAGTTTTGCCCAGGTTTGGAGGCATGAGGTTCAGTGAAGTTCAGATTGAAAGTGTTCATGAGATATAACCTGGCTAATTCCTCCTCAATTCTGTCATCCAGGGTCTGGCTCCCCTCCCCAACTATGGGATGAGGTTTTCTTTGTATCATTAACTCTGCCCAAGGCCTTTCCATCTCTTATATTATGTAATTGCATAAAAAATTGTACATATGGGAACTTGTCCCATTTACCTGAACTTTGGCAAAATAATTCCAGCTGTAAGATAGTATAATAATATAAGGTTCCATTCAATAGCCACTTCTCCTTGCACCCTGACACTGACATTGGCCAGGCAGAGTCACAATAATGCATCATTCTTTCTTTAGACATAGGTTTATGGCTATACGTTGGCCATCAGCAGAAATTCTTCCCGAGGGACTTTCGGGTGGAACAGAAACAGAGCCTCCCATGTTAGGACAAAACTCACAAACAACCAAACACAAACAATACAGGGAATTTCCAACACAAACAATCTAAAATGCCAAGGTCTGTCCATCAAATGGGAACCCAAAGGTGACAAACACCACCCAAATGGCACCTCCATCACCCTAAACAGCACCGTCAGAGAATGCCCTGTCACCCAAATGGGTGGCCTTGTTCCCCCATTCCCTGGGAACCACAAATGAGCTAAAAATCCAAACCAGGTTCCCTAGTTCTGTTCAACCTCATGATTTCCACCCCAAATGGTTCCTCCAAATGAATGCCCTGCCACAGGGATGGAAGGTTCAAACCCTCCCCAAATGGGTGGAATTAAGGGTCTCACTGTGCACACTGGAGAACTTACTCAGAAAAATGGACAAGGCTGTCAAGATATTTCTAGATCCGTTTTCTTCTCCCCAAAGTTTAAGTAACTAGGAGCTGTGTCTGATTCTGCAGAGGAAGAGACAGAGTTAAACAGGCTCCAGCAGCTGCTGGGACAGTCTCTCTCTCTTTCACCCAGAAAGATGGTGCTTCTCCCACAGAGACCCGTGGCATGACCCGGGGCTGCTCCTTGCCTCTTCTAGCTGCCGCTGCAGTCGTGGGGTGCTGTTCTGCCAGGGTGTCAATGGGCCCACACAGAGATGCCAAATTCTGTTACCAAAAGCTCAGCACTTGTCCGCAAGGCTGCATGAGAAGAATGAGGACAAGTGGTTTGAGGATATGGAAAGAGAAGTTTATTAATTTGCCGGCAAATGAGGAGTTTGTCAAACTCCCATCTTAAAGTACCAATGTCCTGCCTCTCAGCAGGAATACAGAGCTTCTAAAAGGGAGGTTTTCAGCTTCATGCTATGGCTGTTCAACTACAGTTGATGGTTCTGATTCATCCCATCTCTGGCTAAGATAATCTCCTGATCTCTGCTGGGACAATTCCCTTGAGCCATCTCCTGTGGTATGAAGGACAAAAGGACACTCCCTTGCCCCTCCCAACCACTGGCCTGGGGCAGGAATGCAGGTTTTAACTCCCAAAAAGGAGTAGGGGAGGTTTTAGAGGACAGAAAACATTTTTACTCTTTTTCAGGCCATTCCCCCTGTTAAATGATTCTCTTTCCTGTTCTTAGGCAACACTTACAGCCCTTCATCATGGCTGGTCTTTGGCCAATTTCCAGGTAGCCTGAGAGGAGGGAGAATGATGGTGAGAAGTTAGTCCCTAGCTGTTGGCTAGGAGTATGAGCTTCTCCTTTCCTAGTTAAAAATTAGCTATTCTCTCATTGTTCTTTTATTGTGTTTCGTAATCTTGATTATAATACTTCTTATCTGTATTTTACTATCTCATTAAGTGGTGAAGTTTAGGAATACAAAATTCTGTCTAAGTTGCCTTCCAATCTCCTACGGGGCTGAGCACATGCCTGCTCCACACTGGGTGCTCCATAAGCGTTTGGTGGAATTGAATGGAAATGAAATGAACTAATTATGCTAAAAAGAAATGGTCGTTCAAAGTTGGAAGCAGCACAGAATAACAGTTAAAAGTGTAGACCTTCCAGTAAAACTGGTGAAAGCTCCAGAATTTCCATATCAGATAGTCTTAGGAGTGGTTTTCTATTTTGGAGGGAGAACAAAGGAATTTGTTTTAAAGCTTCATTTGCATAGAAATTACCTTGTTTTGACTAAATTGAATAGCCCCCTGAAGTTAATTCTTAGCACCACCTTTGCTACAGACAGCTAAAGATTAAAATCATTTGTCCAAGCCTTGGTTTCTAAAAGTGTAAATAGAAATAATAATAAAATAATAATACTGACCTCATTGTGATGTTGTGAGGATCATTGAGTTACTGTGTATTAAGTCTACTTAGGTCTGCCACACTGTAATCACTCAATGAAAAGCTAACTGTTATTATTATTACTATGATATCTTAAGTTGGTTGTATTCATAAAATGTTAGAATGTTAGAAAAGAGCTCAAAAAAAGCAAAGATATAGGCTTTGGAGTCCACGAACCTAAGTGGAAATTCTGTCTGTGCTCCTTTTTTGACTTTAGGTAAGTTAGTCATCCAATAAAACCTTGGTATGTGAGAATCACCTGGACATGTTAAAATTCATATTCAGGGCCCCACACCAGATATTCTGATTAAGTAGTTTTATAGTGAGGCCCAAGAATCTACATTTTACTAGTTTCCAGGTCTGATCCATGATCTGATTTGAGAGACCAAAATAGATGTTACTTTACCAACTAAGATGGACTCCAAGGTTAAGGAAACAAAAGTTATCTATGGGTAGAGGGTTCAGGGCTCAGCTAGCATGGCAACCCTCTAAATTCCTATGGCTACAAGAAAAACCACACACTTGCTAAACTCCCTAACAATAGAAGCTATCAGGCAAATTATCAAACCCCTCCTAACTCTGACTTACAACCCAGACTACTACAATTGTGATTGGACAGAAGACAGGCCTTAGAAATGTTCTTTTCTGATAAGCAGCTGCAGACCTTAAGCCAGTTTCAGCTGACTTACAGAGGCTGCTCACAAACTGTCTTTGTGTCCTATAGTTCACCTTTGGACAGAAACAGCCCAATTCCACCTCACTTTAATGCTAAAACCCATCCCAAAGTGAACACAGGATATATGTTACATATATGTTTACCCATTACACATGTGCTTGGCTCCCCTCATAAATATGTACAGCTTTCCCCCCAAACCTGCTGAATATACACGACTCTATTATGTGACAGACCCTGTGAGGCATAAAAACCCACCTGCCCTTTCCCTCTTTGCAGAGAGAGCACGGCTGGGTCCATGCTGGAGGCTCTCTCTTCCTGGTTTGCAAGCTGTTATTACCAATAAAGCTCTCCTTGCTACTCTTCAGCCATCCCGGTGGTCTTCTGGTTGGCAATGAACTCTGTGGGCCATAGTTTGCGAAATGTTGACTTAATCTCTTGAAGTCTCAGGCTTTTCCTCATAAAATAGGGCAGGGATACCTGCTACATGGTTTTGTGATGGAAAGCATCTGGCCCCAAATATGATTTATTGCAGGAAACCTGGCTTCTTGTGCTCAGCAGTGCCGGGTCCCTTCTTTCTAGATATCATCTCTTCAACTACTTCATCCAACCACGTGCAGCCAGTGTCAGGGAAGAGACCAAAGTCTCTAAAACGAACTTGACAGAACACAGGCAACAAATCAAGGACCATCAAACCCTTAAAGGGTGAGGAGACTCTGTGAAACACATCAGATTTATTTGGAAGAATATAGGTCAGTCATAGAATGCATTTCTCCCCTACAAATCAACCATGTATGAAAATCAAGAATTCCACTCTGATGAGCACATTTTTCTGCTTTCAAATGCCAGAAAGCAAGTGACCAGGGAGCAAGGAAGGCCTGCACCATTCCTGTTGGCAGACAACAGTTTCCTAAATGAGCTCTGGAAATTTGACTACTTGCCTGTCTCTGATTCATTAATGGAATATTAGGAGAAAATTAACAGGCTCCGATGACCTCAGAAGACTTTTGAGGAGAAGGCCAAGTCCATACTGGTCTGAGTCAGTTACAAAGAAAATGGAACTTCAGTTTGCCCACGGCCCTGTGGCTGTCCAGGTTCTTGTTTGCTGGGCGTGTACTCCAACATCTTAGCTGGGGACTGCCGTGCTGTTGCTGTAGAATGGGAACGTTGAAGCTCTGGTGTCTATAATAAGCTAAATGAGCTCATCTGTTAATGCTTTTCCTTCCTGTTATACTTTTCAGTATGTTAGGCTGCTATTTAACTCTGAATTGTCACAATCTGTGGCATTATATAATGATATAATTTCTTTGCTGAATAATTGGTGAAGAACTTTATGATACTTCTGATGGGAGGGGGATAAAAACTATAGAGAAACATAAGGCTGTGTTTATATAAATGCAAAAATAACCAATTCCATCAACTCTCCCCAGAATGAGTTGGGCAAAAAAAAAAACCCACTAAGACTTCCTTTTCACTTTTTTTTTTCTATGCAAAGAAAATATTTTAAACTGAATTTTCCCCTTCTCATCTATTGTTTGTGGACACAGGATCTATAGCAGCAGGGGAGGAGATGAGAAAAATATACTGAAAGCTGGTTCTGTTTAACAGATTAAATTCAAAAAAAATTTTTTTTTAAAAAAGAACTTTTAATGTTTTATTCAGACACAGGAATGTCAATATCATCAGGGCTGAAATCTGCCTTAAGGAAAGAATTTTTGTGATGGCAAACTCCTAAATCAAGCCTTGAAACAGAATCTGATTTATCTATATATGAGTAGATTTTCTTTGTTTTAATTTATTCATACACCCATTTATTCATTCAACAAACACTGGCTGCTGCCATCTGTGCTAGGCAGTGGGCAAAGGGGTGTAAAAGAATTTGTGCCCTCGAGGAGTGCTTTGATGCGTCTCTTCGCAGCTTCCATGGAATCCTAGGTGTGCTCCATCACAGCATGGTCTATGTTTTATTGAAACTATGTGTTCAACAAATACTTGTTGAGTATTTGCTCTGTGGAAAGCACAGGGCTGCACGGCCCCTGCCTATGCCATGAGGAAGTAAGGATTAAAGTTCTTGGCACCACCTCCCATCTGGGGCCTGGAAGGTATTTAACAGGTGTTTGATGAATGACTTGATGACCAGTGGGGAACTGTTGCTGGGAAAAGATTGACAGTCATAGTGATGGTGAACTTCAGTGATAGTGATCATGACCTTGAGTAGGATGAGATGGAGGAGGAGGACCAAGGCTTTTACCATCTGGGGCCACAGTCATTCTGTGCCTCTCCTGTGGTCACACTTTTTGACCTTCTGGTCTTCCTGCTTTTGCTTAGGTTTCCTTCTTTGGCCTTAGCCACTTTGTGAGTCTTTTCTTTCTTACTTCCCTCTCTCTCTCTTTCTCTCTCCTTCTCTCTCTCTCTCCCATATTCATTCTGTACACACTGGTCATAAAACCTGAGTAATATTTTACTCTGCCAGATTTATTCAAGATGATGTAAGATTCAGCTGCTCACCGAGAAGCCCCCAGGAGCTCTGCGTCAGTGTCCCTGGGTGGGTTAGGGCAGTGAGCCAGGCTCAGCACCTGCAGGTTGGGTTGGCCTGAGTCTCCATCATAACTTAAAGTATGTAGGTACGTACACGTGTATCGCTATATGTGTCTGCATATAAATTTTATTCAAGGGAGGTTTAGATATTCTAAATTGTGGAGCAAAAGCACTGATTTTTCTGATGGGAATCTCAGTACCTGGAATGAGGGACCAGAATGGCTGAAGTGAAAGGAACTGAGGGGTTATTCCTTCTTGGAGGAAAAACACAACCGGAGGAATTCAGCTGTCATTTCCTCAGCACCGTTTAGATATTTTAATTATATAGGATCATGGATGAAAGAATATATGTCTTCCTCGACTTTAAGAAAATCGTGACAAATGAAAGGGCTTCCTTGTGTGTTGCCTTTCAAACAGTCAGTCCCTAAGCACATGCTGTGCCCGGGGTTCGAGGGCAGTGTCTCTCCCAGAGGTCTGAGGTCTGCTTTCGCCCACCCTAAGTCCCCAAAGCCTTGTCCATGCCCAGCACCCCGCAACATGCTCAATACACATCTAATGATGTAAAATAATCAGGTGTGTAAAAATCACTTTGAAATGCTGCACTTTGTAGCTCTAATTCTCTAAATGGAATTCTTGACCAAATGACAAAATAAAAAGTCAGGGGGGACATAGGTAGCCAACCAGAACGTGGCATTAAGGGACAGTTCCACTAATGAAATTTTAAACCATCGATATGAATTATAATAATATGTTTTATTTTTAGGTAATAATTGTTTGAGGAACTCAGAATTGACATAGGGGCAACAAGGGTGGCTGTTACTCACGGCAGTGGTCTAGACGTCTACCGTGTAAGTGGGTTCGTCTTTTGACTGAGAAAATGGAAGGAATAATTTATAAGGGAGACATGAGAGAAACAAAACAAAACAAAAGAAGCCCTGACTTCTGCTTACTGACAATAATTTCCTAGTTTCAGCATCAGCAAATTAAATTACCATACTCAAGCTATTTGAATAATCCCTGGATATATGAAATCCAAACAGGTGAACTCAGCAGGGTTAGTTTACTGACTGACTTGAATTACTATCTAAGTCTGATTAATTAGGTGACAATCAAATCAAATTATGCATGAGTAACAGAGAAGTTGATTCAGTAGCTTACCTAAGACATAGTCACATTCTAGGGACCAGAAAGAAATTTAATTAAGCCTAAAATAAATCAGCATATGAAAAAGTAAAAAAAAAAAAAGGATACAAATGGAAAATAAAAACCCCAGAACAGTATCTGTCAATGATTTATTGAATTATATTGATAAACTGTTGATAAGAGCTGACAAGAATTTTGTCCAGCTTAATGGATTTTCTTCCCTACCTATTAGAAAGCATTTTTCATACTGTTATGTTATTAACAGAGGGTTTCAAACTATAACTAACAGATACTTGCTTCCTGTGTTGAGGATATTGGCTTCGTATAGCAGGAAAGTTTATTTCAGGGAACTGATCAAAGTGTGTCTGTAAGCAGGCAGCTGAATTGGACACAACTGAAAGGTTTGGTTCTTGAATTTGCTATGGCTCATTAAGGTAGTATTTGGAGCAGAGGGACAATTATTTCTTGGCTTCTGGTGCCTGCGTAGTTGTATAAACAGGCCACAGAGAAATAGAACAACCAAATCTTTCCTTTGCATCAATTTAAGCATGCTTGCATGCACATGGCTATTGTCTCTGACGCCAATGAACCCAAACACAAGAATATTACTTCTAAATCCTGCCAAAATCCTTAATGGAACGACAGTACTTAAATATTTGACTTACAAAATAAGACTATATAAGGTAGTTTTGCCATTATGTTATGTTAACATTTAAAAATTCAGTGTCACTCTTTGGCACTTTCTTTTTTGCTAGTTGCTGCTGGAATGTATAGTACTCATGGGCAGAAGTAAATGTGTCCAGAGCGCTTTTCTTGAAAGGGTGAAACTCTGTATTGTCAAACCTGGGTGTGGAATCTTGACTACAAGTTGTCAGGATCAACCTGGGCCTGGTTGCTTCCCCTCACCATACTCGGGGGTCTTTACTTGAGATTTCATGAAGACAACAATAGAATTAGTTGAGGATGATTAAAATCATACTATAGATTAGAGTGAGAACTATACTGTTTACTTGAAAAGTAGCTCCAGTATGGTTATATGAAATGGACTCCCTCAAGGGAGAGGTGGACAGTGGGGGGGGAGGGGATACTTTCAGAACCTAATTTTAAAATTTTTAGATTTTTAAATTTGGGGAGGTAATGCTGCCAGCAGCTTCTCTGTGTGGGCAGGAATGGGGCATTTTAATTGTGGTAAAATAGATATAACATGAAAATTACCGTTTTAGCCATTTTTGAGTGCACAATTCAGTGACTTTAAGTGCATTCACAATGTCCTGCAACCATCACCACCATCCATTTCCAGAACTTTCTCATCATTCCAAACTGAAGTTCTATACTCCTTAAACACCAACTCCCTATTCTCCACTCCCCCAGCCCCTGGCAACCACCATTCTAATTTCCGTCTCTATGAATTTGACTACTATAGGTACCTCATGTAATAGAGTCAAACGATATCTATCCTTTTGTATCTGGCTTATTTCACGTAGCCTAATGTCTTCAAGGTTCATCCATGTTGCAGCATGTGTCAACATTTTCTTCTTTCTAAGGCTGAGTAATATTGCATTGTGAGTGTATACCAAATTTTGTTTCTCCATTCACTTGTCAATGGACACCTGGGTTGCTTCCGCCTCTTGGCTATTGTGAATGGCAATGCTGTTATGAACATGCGGATACAAATATCTCTTTGAGATCTTGCTCTCAGTTCCTTTGGGTAAATACCCAGAAGTGGAGTTGCTGGGTCAGACGGTAATTCTGCGTTCAATCTTTTGAGGCACTGCCGTACTGTTTTCTGCGGCAGCTGCACCATTTTATATTTGGAGCATATCCTTTTTGATGCAACCTTTTTTTGTTGTTGTTATGAAAATGGGAGGCAAGCAGGCCTTCTGCCCCGAGGAAAAGTTGTCACTGGACATTTTATTGAAGTCAGCAGTGGCTTGTCTCTTGGTGTTCAGCGCAGGGCAGAGGGGGACTGCCGAGCAGAGGAAGTTCAGGCCTTACTGATCTGAAGGGGTCTGTATCTCAGTCCCTTTCAAGTTGGTGACGTGTCTGTGCGTTACCATTTGCGTTATCCACTTGTGTTTGCACACAGGCTTTCTCCACCGAGGAGAAAGGGGACCACGACATTGCCTGCCCTGTGCCTATTAGACACCCTCTGTGGCAATAGAACCTCGGAGAGTCACCGTTAAATTTTCCTCACCTACGATCCTGCGGGCTCTGGTATAAAAGAGCTGGCATAATAAACGTAAACGTAATACACATACCTTCTTGATAAAAAACAGTTTGCCGCTCATCGGCGCAATGCCTCGGCTGTGAAAAACAACAAGAGGCATCAAGCTGCATTCTGAATCCTATTAAAACAAATGACACCGCCATTTCATTTGTCTGAATGAGACCTAACCCCGTGGAAAAAAACATTAGGGAGGAAATTTCTATTCATATTTAGAGCCTTCTTTTAAAATGGAGAACCATTTTTATCTCTTTCAAATGAAGATTCTCATCACCCTCCCGTCCCTAACACACACCCCAGAGTCCCATAATACAGCTCTCTACATGCGTGATTAGTTTCTTTCTCTATACAGATTTTTTTTGGGGGGAATTGTCATTTTCTGCCTATGAAACAAAAGAAGATTTGATTCAGAAGATTAAAAGCACATTCTTGCCACTCTAATTACAAAGATTAAAAGCACTGGGCCTCATCTGAACAATGCATTTGGAGAATAAAATATATTTTTTGTCCTGATGCTTAGGGAGCTTGAGAGCGCACTGCCCTCGCCCCAGACGTCACCGAGCGGAGCCTGGCGGGTGCCGGGCGCTGACACCCACACGCTGCACTCTGCGTGCCATCTAGCGTGTTGCAAGGACAGTGACACTTCACTGCAGAGCCGGGGGCTTGTGATTATCAAGAGGCACTTGGCTTGAGCTATTTAAGTGGCACAAATATAAAACACTGAAAGCATCTGTGTGCGTTTGTATTTGCGTTTCGTCGTGCTCAGATGAATAAGAAAACAGTTCTTTTCCACAGGTCTGGGTAAGTGAAGTGGTCAAGAAAAAAGTGTGTCCTTCATGTGTTCAGCAGCAGAGGAAACTGCTGGCTAAATTTAGGGTGCTATATAGTGTAATAACACTAAAAATAGTTTTTCATTGGTCCAATTACCCCCTGATCATTGAGGATTTCTATATAGGTTTTGAATTATTATCTAGGTGCCTGGGATGATTGATTTTTACATATCAACTTGGAGAGTATTGTTCAATGAGATGAACATCTAAACCAGTGAACTCTGGGTACAGTAAATTGCCCTCCATAATGGGGGTGGGCCTCACTCAATCAGTAGAAGGCCTAAATAGAACAAAAAGACCTGCATCCCTGAGCTAGAGGGAATTCTCCAGCACACTGACTTTGGACTTTATCTGTACCATTGCCTCTCCTGGATGTCCAGTTTGTTGGCCCACATTGCAGATTTCGGGTTTTCATAGTTACATGAGCCAATTCCTTATAACATAATAAATTTCTCTGCGTGTGTGTGTGTGTGTGTGTGTGTGTGTGTGTGTGTTTGTGTACATAAACACACATCCTATTGGTTCTGTTTCTCTGGAGAGCCCCTAACTGATACAGTTTCTTTCCTAGACTTAACATTTCCTTTCTTTCCCTGAATTCTTACATTTTGTAAGGTGAACTCACATCAGTGTTTTGCTTTTTTTTTCCTTTAGTGGGAAATTAAGATCATTTATTCTCTATAACTATAAAAAATAGATGTTATCCTATACATCAGTCAGTCTTCCAGCAAGAAAGAGAATTCCACTCAGAGGAGTTTAACCAAAAAAAATGACTATTTATAGAAGAGTGGGTAGAATTAAGGAAACCAAGTAGCAAGTAGTCATGGTGAGCCCCTCAAGGAACTAGCATCAGAGGGAAACTGTTACTACCTGTGGGCCTGAAGGGGCAAAGGGAAGAGACATTGTAACCGGAGCCCATGACAGCTGGAGTCCTGGAGGGACTGCCTGGCAGGGGCTGTCACTGAAGAAGAAGATGGACACAGTGAGACTATGACTGGAGCAAGGAGCAGTGGAAGAAACACCCAGACCTCTCTCTGGGCCCACCCTCTGATCCTCCAGTCCTCCCACTGGCTGAACCCAAGCAGACATCAAGGGCCGAGAGCTGGGAGGTTCAGCCCAGAGCAGCCAGCCTCTTGGGCACGCAGCAGGGCAGAGAGAACAGATCTGAGGATGCCAACAGAATAGCTAGCACGTCCATGAGAAAAGTCCGAAAGATTTTGCTGACCGCTAAGAATAATCACCTATTCCCTCCAATGAACCTCCCTGGCTTTGAAGGCTGTGTGGCCACAGAACCTGGACAATACGCTCGCAGCCCTGCCCACATGGATTAAACCACTTCTGCTTGCTCCCCCCCACCTCTGAGCAGCAGCAGGCGGCTGCAGAACTGAGCAGTACCTCTTAGGCCACATGGACCGCATGGCCACTTGGAATCTTGTTATCTCTCCTTTCATTTCGAGTTGGGGACATGTATAGCCACAAGGAAATGAAAGCCTCTCTGAAGCGGTATTGAAGGATGCAAACACTGATAGAAATCCATCAACGTTTCCTAAAGTTTTTGGAAAGAATGCCTGCAGGTAAAATTTTAAGTCTTCTAGTTCACACAATGAACCTCACTTTACTGGGCAAAAGAATCCCCCAGTTCTGCCGTCCAGTGTTTTAAAACGATTCATATCAGGATTACCCACTAGATCTACAACTGGATGACCTAGAAAACTAATTGTAAGAGAAGAAAAGGCTGGGAGGCCCCTAGGGTGAGGGGAGTGAGGGGCCTCGGCACAACATTTAAGGAGGCGCTCACTTTCGTAGTCGAGCAGGCGCAGAGTTGGCACTGAGAATCGGCGCCTCCTTAAATGTTGGGATTCCCCTGTCTCTCATTTGTCCTGTCCCTGCTGGGTTGTCCCCTCCTGAAGAAAGCACCACCCAGCACTTTGCACCGGCTTATTCTTTCTTAAAACTGGAAGGCTGCCGTTTTTTTGTTTTTTTTTTTTGTAGAGGCTTCAATGTGACTTCACTCACTGGATGCAAAAGAAAAATTTATAAGTAATGAAATGAACTTTCTAGAACAGCCATGTGTGATAAGACTGGGTAGAATAGGCAGGGGGCCTGTTGGCAGAGCATGGGGAACAGCTGGAGGAAGGAGGTCAAAGGTCCTGAGGCCCCAAGCATTTATTATAATAATAACTGCAAAGCCAGCTATTATGAGCAAGTGCAAAGGAAAGAAATCCTGATGCCCCTGTATTCGAAATTCTTCCATTCACCCATTCCTCTGGGCAAAAGCATCTTATTTCCGAAAGCAGACATTCCTTAAGTTGCAGGAGGGTAGGTGGACCTTTTCTTCTGAGTTAGTGGTTGAGATCTTTTCCTGTAAAAGGGGAGGTTGGAAATGAGGAAGATACATTTCATATTCTTCACAATATTTTCCCCCAAGGTCAGCACTGAATTCCAATTAGCAGCTAGTGAATTGAGGATGAGACTGTTAACCTAGCTCACTTCTCAACCTAGGACTCTTTATATAGAGTAGAGAGAGGCTGAAGAAACAGTGAAGGGAAATTTACATTAGAAAAATGCCGAATGTATCTATCCATCCTCATGGTTAACCCCATTTGCCCAGTACAAATAACATTTTGTAAAGATGTTTGCAAAGACATTTCTAGGAGAGTTGCTGAAATGTTAGCTTTCTGACTTCAGTTTGACTTTGACTTTCTTCTAGATTTTTAGATAGTTGGTCTCACACACATACGATGGTTAAATGTATTGCTTTTTACTTCACTTCCAAAGAAATATGTGGCCCTCATAGCTCAGCAACAGATGGCCAAAGTTTACAAAACCACTAAGAAAACATACTCCGTGTATTAAAACAAAGTTGACAGCTAACACTGAACCCTTTCTTTCATGTTTTAATTCATAAGGTAACAGTGCTCTAATCTGGAAAAAGAAAACACTGAAAATCATTTTAAAAGCACTAATGCCCCATTTAGCTGTTCAGAGCAGTTGTTTTTTTTTTGGGGGGGGATTAAAAGGAATCAAGTAATGCTTACTTCTAAGGGAATGGTTACATGTACAACCTTGAGTGAAAAACATTGCTGATGTGAATGACATCCCATTGCGTCACTGTGATGAAAATAGAACTATCTTCACGATAATATTTTGTGGCTAAAACTTTTGTTACACACAATGGTATTAATGAAAAGTCTGGAAAAAAAATTGGGAAGTAATTATTGTTTGCATGGAAGCTATTCAACTACTTACGCAGGAAAATCTCTCAACGTCAGTATAACATTCTCCAAATGTAAAGAGAAAATTTACATTTTGATGTCTGCTGACATTATATACATAAATACACATATACACATACGTAACATCTCAGATACCACTCTCATGGTTAATCAGACTATCTCAAAATTTATAGAAATAAAAAATCTAATTTGAAAATACCTTCATAACATCACAGTCAATTCATTTGCTTGTTTATATTTAACAGATTGAATTATGTCTTTGAAAAAATATTTTTAAAAAAAATGCCCCTTTGTTCTGTGCCCAAACCCATGCCAGTCTGCAATGGGGTGATCACAGGGCCTGGGTGAGATGATCCTGCTGCGGAACCCAGAAGCACACGCGTATGTCTGTCTTTCTGTCCTTAGGTCACCTCCCTGCTCCCGGCCTGCCATGATGGCATTAAGGGAAGGTGCAGAGCAGAGCGAGGACACACCACCAAGTCCAGACGAGTCCTTCTGTGGAAGTCCTGTGGGGTGACCTTTCTCGTGGGTACTTCAGTCCCTCGGGTGCAGGCTGTGTTTCCAGGAAGTGAATCGTGACATCGTTTACCTGGGGAATTCAAAGAGAAGAAAGGATCACTGTCACCTTTAACATGAAAGTGACTCTCACAATCTAGAATAAGGAAATACAAGGTCACCATTAAGCCACACAGAAATGTGACAATGAGGGAGAGGAAAGCAATGGAACATAATTTCAGATAGGCTGCAACTCTGCCACAGGGCATCTTGTCTTTCTGAAAGTTTAGAGATGCTAGCATTTCTATGGCACGTATGATGGTCGGGTCGCTAAAGAGCATGCGTGAATCAGTATAGCGCGCTGTGTCTGTGTCTCTTTTTTCTTGTGTTCTAATAATAATACCAAATATCTCTGAATCACCTTTGTTGATAAGGAAAGCACAGTTACCCAATTTTCAATCATTTGGGTGTATCGTAAGGCAATTATACTATTTACATCATATGAGACAATTTCATATAAGGAACATATACTTGAATTAAATACAGCAGGGATAACAACGGAATGCATTGAACATATGCCAGACTGTCCTAAGTGTGTCGGTTCTATTAATTAATTTAATTAAAGACAGGGAACACTCATCTGAGAAAATATAATTTTTATTGTTGGCAAAGTTAATTCATTTACGAAATCTGGAATTACTAAATATAATAAGATAAAAACAGAACAAGTATGGTCCTATGGATCACAAGTGACACAAAAGGGTAAGATATTTGTAATTTCTAAACCTGACAAGGGATTAATATCTAGAATATCTGCAAGGAGCTTGTTGTTGCATATCAGCAACAACAAAATATTCCAATAGAAAAACAAGCAAAATAAAGGAGAGGCAGTCTACAGAAAAGAATAGTCTTCGTGCTAATAAACATATGAAGAGATGTTCTCATTATTAAGAGAAATGCATTTACGTGATGAAATATTTCTTTGTGCCCACTAACTTGGCAATTGTCGGAGAGCTGGGTGATGCCTACGTTGAGCAGGGTGTGAGGTCAGGAACCCTCTTGCCCTGCTGGTGTGAGAGTACACTGGGACAGCCGTCTGGGAGGTGGTGGCACCACTGTGTCCAGCCAAGCAGATGCATATCTTTGGCCCAGCCATCCACCCTGGGGTGCTCCTTGGGCTATTCTCACGAGAGGCCCATAAGCAGACACCTCCAAGGGTGCTGATTGCAGGTTATTGGTGCAGGTTGTGGAGACAACCTGAGGTTCATCACTGGGAGTGGGTGGATAGAAATAAGGGATGAACGGTCTTAGAGAACTAGGCTACAGTTAGATGCAACAGATTCCATTTTCATATAGCAACATTTTATAGTGCTGACTAAAGGTAGGAAACAGGATGGGATATTTACCATATTTCCTTTTATATAAATTCAAAATAAATCTGCACCAAACAATAAGCCCACATTTCAAAAGAACTCATGCCAAGAAATTTTTTATACATGCTACAGTGTTTTATGAGGGGAGAGGAAAGGGTTGACTGAAATGACAAAAGGGAATAAACACATAAATGGAACAAAAGTGAAAAATATCTGTGATCTCTCAACTCAGTTCTGTTTAATAAACATTTATTAAGGCTCTACTTTTTCCAGTCACTTTATTTGAATTTGTGCTTTCTGATGGTATCTGAGCCTAAATTTGATATATGAACAGCAAGATAATGAGACTTTATAATTTTAGATAGAAAACTGCATGCGCCACAAGAACAGGGAGAAAAATAAAAATTAATTACTGGAGGAAAAAGAGTGCTTGGACGGTGGGATAAACTGATGTATAATAAATGAGAGTCTATCTTCAATGTAGCTTTTATCTCAAGTGATGCTGGAAACTATTAAAAACCAATAAGTATAATTAAAAATATGCCATAATATGAGATATTTAGAGAAAATTTAAATGTTATTTAAATTATTTGTACAGTTAGTCTTCTATGGGAAATAAAATTTTAGAGGTATACTTAGATATCTCTATTCATTAGTCCCTAATTACCACAAACTCAACATGTCCTAATAAAACTAATCCTTAGGACTTCCTCCCACTGCACCCAAATCACTCATTAATTCAGCAAATATTTATTTATTTATTTATTTTTGAGACAGAGTCTCGCTTTGTTGCCCAGGCTAGAGTGAGTGCCGTGGCATCAGCCTAGCTCACAGCAACCTCAAACTCCTGGGCTCAAGCAATCCTGCTGCCTCAGCCTCCTGAGTAGCTGGGACTACAGGCATGTGCCACCATGCCTAGCTAATTTTTTTTTCTATATATATTAGTTGGCCAATTATTTTTTTCTATTTATAGTAGAGACGGGATCTCGCTCTTGCTCAGGCTGGTTTCGAACTCCTGACCTCGAGCAATCCTCCCGCCTTGGCCTCCTAGAGTGCTAGGATTACAGGCGTGAGCCATCGCGCTGGGCCAGCAAATATTTATTAAATATCTATCATGTGCCAGATACTGGAGCTTAATGACCATTTTACACCATAGTGTCCAAATTTATATCTCTGCCCCAGACTTCTCTGAATTCCAAACTCATGGCACATATATTCCTGCAAGAGTGTCTCAAAGGTACCTTGAACCCAACAGGTCCAAAAACAAATTTGTGATTTCGTCCCTAAAACTGTTGTTCTTCCACTTTTTCATCTCAGACAACACTTCATCATTCATCTATTTGTCACAAGCCAGACACTAAGTGATCATCCTTGTCATTGCTCTCTGTCACTTCTCTTATCCAGCCATTTCCCTAGCTCTTGATATTTCTTAATCCATCACTTTCCCCATCTTGACAGGACTCCCGCGTCTGCCCAGCCCTCTGCCTCACTCTCTGCACCAAGCCATATCTGGACATGCCATTTCCTGTCCCTTCTCTCCTCTTAAAAAACAATGTCTCTTTAAATTAAAAAAAATCCTGAAGCGTCCAGCGATGCCTCCATAGCATGCTCCTTGTGCCCCCAGCTTTCTAGCCTCCTCTCATCCCACCTCTCTCTTACTCTCTTTGCCCTTCTGTGCTGGTCTTTAAGTCCCTTGTATGCACTATGCTCCCTCCTGCCACAGGATCTTTGCACATGTGATTCTCCTAGCATTGGCATGCTCTCTCTCTCTCTCTCTCTTTCCTTCTCTGCTCCCCTTCTCCTTTTTGCATAATTCATCTATTCACTCACAAATACTAACTAAGGACCTACGACATGCCAGATACTGATTTAGGTGCTGTAGATTCAGTGATGAAATAAAACTCCCTGCAGTCTTGAAGGTTCTGTTTTGGTGGTTTGAATTTAAGACTTTGGTGGATTAACTCCAATTTAGCTCAACATACCTGCTTGAGAGGAGTCTGACTCCCGGAACTAGATCAGGTCTCCTTGTTACGAGTTCTCAGAACCCCGTGTCCCTCTTGCTAGCACTTATGGCAGCTCGTGCTTTTTCATTTGTTTGAGGGTCTGTTTGAATAATGCGTGACCCACCCATTGGTCCGTAAGGTTCGTCAGGGCAGAGGCAGGTCTGGTTTTGCTCAGCACAGTATCCTTGGGCCTTTCGCTGTGCCACGTGCATAGAAGATGCTCGATATAGTAAATATTTACTGACGGAATCAAATGCGACAGAAAATGGTCACTGCCTCAAGCTCGTCCGGTGCAGAAGACAGACGAGTGCACCAAAGACACTGTGGGGCAATGACGCTAACTCAGAGGCACAGTATATGCAAAAGCTGGAGGGACACATACGGTCCCTCATTTTGTTATTTGCCTTTTTAAAATGGGAAGACAAGTGCACTTATGTGTTGAGGATGAACAGCCAGTGGAGAGACAAAAAAGATACACAAAGGAAAGACAACTTCCCTGGAGAGAGGGAGAGAGAGGGGCTCAGGGGCCTGTGGAGGGACAGACGGAGGGTGGCAATGGTTGGGAATCTCTGATTGGTGGTTTCAATTTCTTTGTGGAGTCACGGGGTACGTCTTTGCTGCCTAATACTGTAGCCACTCACCATATGTGAGTACTGAGTACTTTAAATATAGGTGTAGGCTGGGCACAGTGGCTCACACCTGCAATCTCAGGGCTTTGGGAGGCCAGGAGTTCAAGACCAGCTTGGGCAACACAGTGAGACCCCAATCTCTACAAAAAATTTTAAAATTAGCAGGTGTCTATGAAAAAATGCTCAACATCTCTAATCATCGGGGAAATGCAAATAAAAACCACAATGAGATATCACTTAACTCCAGTGAGAATGGCCTTTATCAAAAAATCTCCAAACAATAAATACTGGCGTTGATGTGGAGAGAGAGGAACACTCCTACATTGCCGGTGGGACTGCAAACTAGTTCAACCTCTGTGGAAAGCAATATGGAGATACCTTAAATCGATACAAGTGGATCTACCATTTGATCCAGCAGTCGCATTGCTGGGCATCTACCCAAAAGATCCAATGACACTCTACAAAAAAGACACCTGCACTCGAATGTTTATAGCAGCACAATTCATAATTGCAAGGCTGTGGAAACAACCCAAGTGCCCATCAATCCAAGAATGGATTAATAAAATGTGGTATATGTATACCATGGAGTACTATTCAGCTCTAAGAAACAACGGTGATATAGCGCATCTTATATTTTCCTGGTTAGAGCTGGAACCCATACTACTAAGTGAAGTATCCCAAGAATGGAAAAAACAAGCACCACATATACTTACCAGCAAAGTGGTATTAACTGAGCAGCACCTAAGTGGACACATAGGTACTACAGTAATAGGGTATTGGGCAGGTGGGAGGGGGAGTGGGGTGGGTATATACATACATAATGAGTGAGATGTGCACCATCTGGGGGATGGTCATGCTGGAGACTCAGACTTCTGGGGGGAGGGAGGAAGGGAATTTATTGAAACCTTAAAATTTGTACCTCCATAATATGCCAAAAAAAAAATTAGCAGGTGTTGCCATGCACACCTGTAGTCCCAGTCACTCAGGAGGCCGATTACTTGAACCTAGGCTGCAGTGAGCTGTGTTCATACCAGTCTGGGTGGGAGTAAGACCCTGTCTCTAGAAACTAAATAAATACATGAATAAATAAATACAGGGGAAAAATGCACATCACATGTTAAAGACTTAGTACAAAAATGTAATATATCTCATTAATAGTTTTGTATATTAAAAATTACCTGTTGAAATGATCATATGATGTATTGTTATTTTTTAAGGCAGTTACATCCTATAAAGTTATCCTGAACACTGAATTAGTAAACACTGAACCATTGCTCCTAGAGGAAATACGAAGTTAGGTTCCTACAAGCCTCTGGTTCCCACACTTTTGTCAACTGATCAATATGTAACCCTGTATTACGTGTGTTTCTGTTTAAAGACACCTTTTTAAATCTATATTGTGGATTCATTAACATTGAACTCACGGCCAACGACACTGTAACTCACGTCTGAAAGCAGCTTTTTCTTACACATGTGTTTTCTATGTAAGGCATATCACAACCTTAGGAGTACCAGATAGCACTTTAGCACTATGCACGGGGACACTTAAAATGGTGAAATTGCTAACAAAGAGCACAAAAATTGGAAAAACATGGCATTAAACACGCTGCAAAAAGGACACTTGTTTACACTCTGAGCTGAAACAAGAGAAAGAGCGTTGCTTTGTTGGACCTCAGTTGGGAGCATGCATGTTGAATGGCTCAAATTTTTCACAACTCTGTAAGTCTGCAAATGAGTACAAAAGTGCCATTTTGGGGTTGCAAATAAATTTTCTTGAGTAGGTGAATTTGCAAATACAAAACCAGTGGACAATGAAGATTGACTGTATCTTGGATATATTGGTTAAATAAAATATATTATGAAAAGTAATTTCACCTGTTTCTTTTTATGTGTTACAAATGTGACTACTAGTAAATTTAAAGTTACATATGTGGCTTATATTATATTTCTACTGGACAGCTCTAGGCTAGATCATCATGACAGAGGGAATCGTAAACTGGTCAGGGAGTCTTGAAGGGCATGTAGACCCAAACATGCAGGCCTCTGCCTGGGACCTTGCTATACCTCGCTCCCCTTTGAGGCTCCTTCTTTAAAAATTTCTATTTTTTTTTTTTTTTTGTGACAGAGTCTCACTTTGTTGCCCAGGCTAGAGTGAGTGCCATGGCGTCAGCCTAGCTCACAGCAACCTCAAACTCCTGGGCTCAAGTCATCCTGCTGCCTCAGCCTCCCAAATAGCTGGGACTACAGGCATGCGCCACCATGCCCGGCTAATTTTTTGTATATATATTTTTAGTTGGTCAATTAATTTCTTTCTATTTTTAGTAGAGACGGGGTCTCGCTCAGGCTGGTTTCGAACTCCTGACCTTGAGCAATCCATCCACCTCGGCCTCCCAGAGTGCTAGGATTACAGGCGTGAGCCACCACACCCAGCCATCCTCAAAAATTTCTAAGGCCCTTCTTGTGCCTGGGAACAGCGGGGGCTGCAGTGCTCCCTGGGTGGGGTCTTGAGCCCTGATCGGATCTTCATGGGCCCCATGGCTCTCCCCTTTGGGGTGCTCCAAACCTCAACCCCCTCTCCCACACTTGGGATTGACCCAATGACCAAGGGGCTCTGGGACTTGTGCCCATGGGGTTATGCTTTGGGACCATACGAGGGCAGCCTGGCATGGTTTTTTTTTTTTTTTTTTTTTTTTGGATTGTGTGAGATTGGGCCACCAGAATGGTCCTGATGTGCTGATGTCGGGTGACTGTCACTCACGTCGGACCAGGACCAAGATTCTTCACATGCACTCACTAGACAAGAACAAGTACAATAAGTCAGTACCTCCTTTCTACCCGCTGTTCTAAGTCTTCACTGATCAATCGCTATACCTCACATGGGCCCATGAATTTTATAACACATTAAAAATCACCTTGTTTATATAGACAAGGTCCCTGAAAGCAATCTGTTTTTCGCAAGGCAGGCTTGGAGGAGGGTGTGGAATGGCTGTGGTTGGGGTGGGGTGACCAGTCAGATACACACTAAAGGGCCACAATCAAGGTAGGTGGTTTAGGGACAGAAACTGAGAGTTCTTCAGAGCATTATAGAATGAAGGCAGCCAGGGAAAAAGTATTTCTCTTATCCTACTAACTGTCCTCTAAACTTCAAGTCAATTATGAACAATGAACACCTGACTCCCACATCTGGCTTTTGGCACTGGGCCAGGTCCTTCCAGCTGGGCTCCCAGAATCCCCTGGGGCACCCTGGCAGGGAATAGGGGCTGGGGGGCCAGTGAGGGGCTGTGCTCCCCTCACCGCCTCAGGTGTGTTCTGGTGGCTCAGGAATTGTTTAATGTATGGAGCTCCTCTTAAGAAAAGGGAATCTATACCTAAAATCAAGCTTGCAAGGCACTACTCTAAGTCCCGTAGGCGAAAACGGAGGAGGCTGAGGAGGGAAGAGCTCCCAGGAGGGCTGAGGCTGAGGTGGGAGTGGAGTTGGGCTCAGGACAGCAAAGCACCTCCTTGGGGACGCGATGGCCCTGATTGGGAATGAGCTTTGCATTAGGGGCAAACTCAAGTGCTTCCGACGTGGGAAAGGACTTTAGATTTAAAGTAGTCTTGAGAATACTGTTTTTATGATCAGCCATTAGATGCTCTGGAGCAGATTAATGAATGTTCCTAAGTAGATTCTCACTCACATTCAATTCTGCATTCCACCTCGATGTTGCTAGAGGCATATTCCACAGACGTGAGATTACTGCGTGCAGGAGGTGGTATCTATATCGGCTTTGCTGGGTAGAACATAAGATCAAAATATGAAATTATCTGTTTTATTTAAATGGATATTTTATTATTATGTATTTATTTTTTTGAGATAGAGTCTTGCTCTGTGGCCTGGGTTAGAGTGCTGTGCTGTCAGCCTGGCTTATAACAACCTCAAACTCCTGGGCTCTGGAGTAGCTGGGACTACAAGTGCACATCACACGCCTGGCTAATTTATTTATTTATTTATTTAATAGAGAGGAGATCTCACTCTTGCTCAGGCTGGTCTCGAACTCCCGACCTCAAGCAATCCTCCTGCCTTGGCCTCCCAGAGTGTTGGGATTACAGGTGTAAGCCATCTTGCCCAGCCTTAGATGGCTACTTTAAAATACAGATCAATCCGTTCTTTTGGTTTCCCCAGATTATTTCCTCTCTTGGACACATCTGTTCTTGCTGCATTCCTGTTGGCTTGCAATATGACACAATGTAAGGAAATGGACTTAGGATCTAAGCTGCTGCAAATTTTGTGCATACAGAGTAATCATCATCATAGCGTTTTTATCCTTTGTGTATTTGCAGAGAATTATTTTTATTAAAATGAGTTTTAAATTTCTTTGTAGTTTTATTCAGTATGTGGCTTTCCATAACAATAGTCCAAATAGTGAATTTGACAAATTGTATACTGTAAAAAAGAATTCATTTCTTATCAGGTTTAAAGAAATATCTCCATTGTCTCATCAGGTACTATTGTGTTCTTTCCCGTACTATAGGAAAATGCTCTCTCTCTACTGAGCATAATTTTGTATACATGCATCTTTGCAAACTGTCATTCTATGCTTTTTAAAGCCAACTCACATATCCTTGCTGAATTACTATTATTTAATAGAAACATCACAACCTTGATTTCTTGGTGCTTATTTTCTGGGGAGACGTAAAAAAAATGTGACCCAGACTTGCTTTATTGGAACACACATGAGTTATCTTTAATTTAAAAGTAACTTTAAAGTTAGTTTTGCCACTTTTTTAAAAGAACTCTATTATTATTCTAAAAATCCACTTGCCTTCCCATGCCTTTGATGCTCAGTCAGCCCCTGTTGTTACAGAATGGACCCACCAAATGCAGCGAGAATAAAGTGTTCATTAATGCACACACCACTGGTAAATTTTCCATAGTGATACTCTATATTCCCTTTGATGTCTTATTACTTTTCTGGCCGGCTTTCTCTGTTCTGCAGATGTCTTCATTGGGCTGCCTGTGATGACTCCCATGGCTTTCCCTGTGAGGTTCTGGTTAATTCCGAAGCTCTTTGTACATAAGAATGGCTTACGTATTTCCCCCCTAAAATGAACTTCCTTGCCTTTGTGAATCTCAAAGCTTATCAGGCGACATGCCAGCCAGGAGTCAGTTTGGTTGCATGTGCTTCACTCTTAATGAACTAAAGTCATCATGGGACCCAGCAGATTCTGACATCTCCCAAAACTCTCCCGAAATGTCCAGCGGGATTTTATATGCATCAGCCGTGCAATGCCAACTCCACTGCACTCACCCTGCGGTTTTCTCATTCTGCTCTCTGACTTCTCTTGGGGCTGTTCACCAGAGCAGCTGCTTGGCTGTCTTGCAAACTTTATGCAGATATTTTAAATTACCTTTAAAAAAATTTTTAAAACTAATAATCTAGACAGTTTGGAAAATATAGAAAGAACAAAGCAAAAGCTAAAATTACTTGTGATCTTACCACTAAGAGAAAACTACTTTAATATTTTAGTGCATTTCCTTCTAACCTTTTTGTCGAAACACACATACACATGTAAAGACATGGTGTCCTAGTTGAACCTAAACTGAGTTCTCCTGAGCTTGACTATTTGGAAATTGGTTGGGTACTGAGCCTTCCAGGCATGAATGTGTGTTTGACATGCTTGAGGGCATAGCTCTCTGGAGGTGTTTTGGTTGGGAGGGGTGCGTGCTGCATTTCTGTTGTGTTTCTGAGGGCCCAAGTGAAGGTACAGATGAACACAAAGACAGTGGGGAGAACGGAATGGTATCTCTTTCCTACCTGGCCATCTGCATGGGGTTTCAGGCTTTAGACAGAGAGGAATTGAAATAGCGGATGAGTGACTTGCTTTTATGGATTTTGGAGCCTGGGGTGGCACTGTTCTGGAATTGGAGAGAGGGCCATTCCCGTCCCTGCTGTGTGTCCTGGCACCACCATGATGTTCCGGGGACTGAGCCCTGTTTGAGGACAGACATGGGCATATCCCTGCTGGGCATCAATAGTCCTTAATGTGGCATCACCAGCAGTGGACGAGGTCTGGGATGCAGGAGCGGGACAACATGCTAGGGGCCATGCGGTGACTGCACCTGAGAATCGTATATTAGCACACGTGAGTGTCCCTTTGGGAAGGACTTTTAAAGGCGAGTCCCAGGTTCTCAGGTGCAGATGGGAGCAAGAACAGGCACTTTGGTGTAGAACACGCGTGTGCCAGCATTTGTATTTGCAGGCTGGTGACGTCCGTGATGTTCCCGTTGCATACATCTTCATCTCTCTCAATCACATGTTCTCTATTAAAATTGGGATATATTTTGTGTATACTATTTCATATCCTGCTGTTTTTCACTTAATAATTTTCCCTGTGCCATTAATCTTTTAAAAGGCTTTTTAAAAAGGCTTAACTTATAAAGTGAGTATTAGAAAAAAGGAGACCATCCCTACCAGTAACCTCTCCAGACATAAATATTAATAATTCTGTGTCACCAAAAGGTAGTGTATAGAGAAGATAAAATGGGAAGAAGAGAGGACACAGATATCTCTTTATTTGAAAGTAACTGACATGCATAATGAATGAACACATAGTTATTGAGTTCCCACTCCTCAGGCATTGGTATATGAAAAGCAAAAAAGGTAAAAACAGATCTTGTCTTAAGAAATTCCAGACTTAGTTTGGGATGAGCTTTTTCTTTACTTAAGAAAAAGTACATAAGACAAGAGTTAAATCTCTTTAACAGTAGCATGAATATTTCACAGGAAAGTGCATGCTAATGAATGGCGCAGGCAAGAGTGAATCATGAAATCATCATTGCTGTGAAGAACCTTTGGAATCACGTTGCCCAAACTTCTCTTTTGTTCCTCTGAGCTGGCACACACGACAGATTCAGCAATTGTTTGCATCTCCTCTCCCAATTGTTTGCATCTCCTCTCCCTCCAGCAATTGTTTGCATCTTCATCTCCTCTCTGGGGTGGCCACCAGCACCCCAGCCCCTGGATGATAAGGGCTTGGCCTGGGCATTGCCATGGGTCAGGGCCTCTTCACATAGGGAGATGTTTATTTTAAGCCCTCCATGAAGTTTGTGGAAATAACATTGAATAAAACATGTCATTATTTAATTACCAATTCAATTAATGTCATCAGGAAAGTTCTGTGATACTTTAAAGATGTTTTCTGGTTGGGTGATCGTGAAAATGGAGACTGAAATAATGGAAACAGGGAACCAGAAGGATAAACTGGTTTTAGAAGAAGATCACGACTGGTACCTGCATCAGCTCCCAGGGCTGCTGAAACAAAGTTCCACAAACTGGGTGGCTTCACACAGCAGAGATTTATTCTCTCACAGTCTTGTAAGGGCACCGTCCTCTTGGATTAAGGACCAGCTACTCCAGTGTGACCTCATCCTACTAATTACATCTGCAATGGCCCTATTTCCAAATAAGAGCACATTCTGAGGTACTAAGGGGTTAGGACTTACATATATCTTTTGAGGGACAAAATTCAACCCAATACTATTCCTTATCTTTCATCACCTTTACATCTCCTGACCACAGAGTATCCTGTTACATTTTCCCTTTATCCCTGGAAGGGTTATTATTATCTTATTATTATTTTGCAGACGAGGCTCACAGAGATTGAGTGGCTTTCTAGGATTACACAGCCAGTGATGCAAACCAGTCAGCCAAGTTCACAAGATCCTCACGACGCACGCTGGCCCATTCATTCAAGGAACATTTACTGAGCACCTACTATGCATCAGGCACCCTACTAGGGGCTGAAGATGGGGCAGGAAGAGAAACAGAAAAATTCCTGCTTTCATGGAATATGCCTTCCAGTGGGGAAGCCCGTCATTAAACAAGACGCATAGATTAGTGCTATGTGTAGGTAGTGATAAATGCTAGGAATAAAAATAAAGGAGGACAGAGGAATAAATAGGAAATGTTTGAGTGAGAATTTGCAATTTTAGATAAGGTACCCACCCCTCCCCCCCACCCCGAGAAGGTGACATTTGACTAAAGACATGAAGAGGGTGAGGGAACAAACCATGCATCCACCCAGAGATGAGGACCCCAGACAGAGGGACCAGGAGCCAAGGGCAAGTACAGAGGGAACAGGAGCCGAGGGCTGGGGAGGGGAGCAGACGGAACAGGGGGGCGGGGAGACCAGCAGGGGAAGACCGTGTAGGGCCTCACTGGCCATCACAAGGACTTTGGGTTTTTTTTGCAGAACGTTGGGGCGTTGTTCTCAGGATCAGAGTAGAGGAGTCACATGATCCGATTTGATTTGGGTAGGTCACTCTGGCCGCGCTGTCAGGACAGGCTGTGGGAGGGCAAGGGCAGAGGAGGGGAGCCCAGTGGGCAGCATACCACAGTGACCAGGACAGAGGGGACGGTGGCTTGGGCCAGGCTAGTGGCAGAGGAGGATCCAGGTGGATTCTGGATAATTTTTGAAAAGTTGAAAGGAGTTCATGACTGGTTGGATATGGGGTCTGAGGAAAAGTAAAAAGGCAGAGACGACCTGAAGGGTTTTGGCCTGGGTCACTGCAGGGTGGAGCTGCCACCCTCTGAGCTGGGGAAAGAGCAGGTTTGGAAGGGAAAGTCAGGAGTGCAGTTCTGGACGTGTGAAAACGGGGACGGGAGAGAGGGAGCAAGCACATCCGCCCACCTGGCCCAGCCAGCCTTCCGTTGCTTCCACGGCATTGGCAGAAGTGAGATACCAGCCGTGGAGGTGGGTGGTGCGGCCTGCGCTGGGGAGGCCGAGCTTCTCTTTGGAGAAGAAGGTGGGGTTGTCCTTTTCTGCCTCACTGGTAGAGATCACACTGTGGCTTTACTTTGTTTGTCTACATGTAGCAACTTTGTCGGGCACCAGACACATAGCAGGCATTTCATGAATATTTGCTGAATGAATGAATGAATGAATGATGGCTTGTATAGAAGGAGAACTACAAGATATAATAGGATATATTTTATATGTGTGTGTGTGTATATATATGATACAGATTTGGCTCCATTTAGAACTGCTCACATAGTTGTGTTAATAGTAGCAGACTTTATAATTTTAAATCATCATATGCTTTTTTCATGCTAGGTACAACTTACACTAGTTCAATTTGGCAAATATTTATCAGGACTAATTAGTTTCATTTTTCGTATATATTATATCTCTGCTAGGCTCATTTAAATATTTAGAACAGCTTTCAAAAACCTCTTAATTTAATAATAATTTGATTTCAAGGGGGACCTATATCGGAAACTAGAAAATCTAGGCTAAAAATGTGGGGAGGCAGCCACCACATCTCATTAATTTCTCAATCATATTTTCCCAGTGTGGCAAGTACATGTGAGTCACCTGGCTTTGACTTTGTGGAGAAAATATGGTTATATGGAAATGTGTTGGGAAATGAGCATGTTTTGTAGTTCCTTTTAAAGTAAAGTTGTCAAACACAGAGGTTGTAACTGTATGGTTAGCAAACATATGGAAAAAAGGTGAGTCAAACACGACAATTTTCCAAATCACTAGTTATAATACAAGCTAGACAAAATTAGTTAAAAGACTCTGTGGTCCGTCTGGAACCTAACTGTGAAACAGTGATGGCAAGTCTAAGAGGAGATGTTCATAGAAAACTTCAAATCCAGGCAATTAACTAACTTTTTGTAATGTTTTTAGTAAATTTTGGAGGGCCTTTAATAAGTATTAAGTGTATCTTAAAATGCTTAGTTTCTTAACAAATGTGGACTTTATTCTTTAATCAGTTCGCTTTGTCCTCTCTATTCTGATTTTATTTCATCGCGCTAGGTCAAGGGAACGACTAGCACGTGTGGCCCCCGTGGCCTCCGGCAGGGAAGGCAGACGTCCTGGCCTGTAAACACCACTGGGACCCATCTCACTCTTTGTCCCCTTTCCCCACCACGTTCTCGCGGGGAAATTCTGAATCTGAACACTCTCTTTCTCTTGGTCATCACTCACACATTCTTTCAGGGCTGGCTTCCAACAAGCAAAGCTTCCAGAACAAAGCCACCGTTTATTTATTCCTCTCTCCTCTGTTGAGTGCATGCTGTGCTAGCACTCGCTTGCTCATATTTTCTACGTGTCTGGTTAGGGACTCATCTTGTTTCCTTGATCAGATGACGAGCTCGACGTGTTCATTCTTACTTGTGAACATCTTTTCTGGCCCCAGAGGGCAACGCCAGAGCACTGTAAGGGACTTCCTTGCTACAGGTATGGAAAGTTGCCCCTGACTTGTCTGTCCCTGTGGTAAATGGAGAGGAAGGAGGAGAAGCCCACCATGGTTCACTGGCCAGGCTTTCTCCCAGCGGCTTTTGCAGCTGAAGTGAGAGGTCAGCTAATGGAAGCCGTCCCACTCCCTCAGGTTGCACAACCCGAGCCTGGAGAGGCTGCAGCTGACCGTAGGATGAGGAGCAACAGGATCCAGGAGCTGCTGTGGCCAAGTGGGCAGAGAGGGTCTGTGCAAAGCCATGCCCTGCCCCCAATTCCCTCCAGTTCTCCTCTGCAGGGGAACACGATATTCAGTCTCTTGAGACAGTCTTCATTTTTATCAAGGTATGGAAAATAAATTTAAGAAGGCATTGGCATTATTTTTTTCTCTTTTTTAAAATTTCAAAATATTAAGGAGGTACGAATGTTTTTGTTACATGGATACCTTTCATAATGCTTCAGTCAGGGCTTTCAGTGTGCCCTTCACCTGAATAGTGTTCACTGTACCCAATGGGTAAGTTTGTACACCTTTCCCTCCTCCTTGATTTCCAGTGATCTTTAAATCTCTTTGTGCCCATGTGTGCTCATCATTGAGCTCCCAATTATTAGAGAGTATATGTGGTTTTTTTTTTCCATTCCTGAGATACTTCACTTAGGATAATAGTCTCTAGTTCCATCGGAGTTGCTATAAAAGACATTATTTCATTCCTTTTTATGGCTGAGTAGTGCTCCATGATATCTATATCTATATCTATCTATATCTATATATCTATATCTATATATATCACATTTTATTAATCCACTCATGAATTGATGGGCACTTAGGTTGATCCCATATCTTTGCAATAGTGAATTGTGCTGTGATAAACATTCAGGTGCAAGTGTTTTTTTGACAAAATAACTTCTTTTCCTTTGGGAAGATACTCAGTAGTGAAATTGCTGGGTTAAATGATAGCTCTACATTTTATTTCTGTGGGGAATCTCCATACTGTTTTTCATAGAAGTTACACTAATTTGTACTCCTACCAACAGTGTAGAAACATTCCTTTCTCTCTGCCTCCATGCCAGCCTCTGTTGTTGACTTTTTAATAATGGCCATTCTGACAAGGGTAGGGTAGCATCTCATTGTGGTTTTAATTTGCATTTTCCTGATGATTAGCAATGTTAGCATTTCTTCATATGTCTGTTGGCCATTTGTCTGTCTTCTTTTTCAAAGTGTCTGTTCATGTATTTTGTCCACTTTTTAATGGGGTTGTTTGTTTTTGTCTTGTTGATTTGTTTGAGTTCTTTGTGGATTCTGGATATTAGCCCTTTAACAGATGTATAGTTTGCTAATATTTTCTCCCATTCTGTAGGTTGTCTATTTACTCTGTTGAGTATTTCCTTGGCTGTGAAGAAACTTTTTAAATTTAATTAAGTCTCATTTATTTATTTTGTTGTTGCTATATTTGCCTTTGGGAGTCCTAGTCATAAATTGTTTGTCTAGGTTGATGTCTCAAAGAGTTTTTCCTAAATTTTCTTCTAGAATTTTTATTGTTTTATGCCTTACATTTAAAGCTTTTATACATCTTGAATTAATTTTTATATATGGCCATAGATAGGGGTCTTGTTTCATTCTTCTGCATGTGGCTATCCAGTTTTCCCAGCAGCCATGTTTTCCTATTTTATATTGTTGAAAATGAACAGAACTTTCAAGAAAGAAAGTATCTAGAGTGCTCTACCTGCTCCTCAGAATTGGAGATTGACTTGGGCCTGAGAGAGAACACCTTGAGGAGATATGAGTCCTGAAGTGGCTCTAAAGCTCGGGGGGCTATTTAGGGATGCAATGTGACCTAATGGCCTAGCACCAACCCACCTTGGCCCAGCATGAACACTACTGGCATGTCTGGCCAGAGCTAGGTTGGACTGATGATCAGTGGTCCATTCACTGCCTCACAACTCTTCTCCAATCACTCCCCTGTCTTCTCATGATAAAGCCCTGAAGTCTCAGAGAGATAACCAGGACCCGGAAGTCCTGGTTTCTAGGCCATTCCACAAATATTTAGGTGCCTAATATATGCCAGGTACCAGCTAAGAGACAAGACCAAGCATTTCAAATTTTCTGCTTTCGTGGAACTTCTATTTTATCAGGATGAGACAGACAACACACAGAAAAACAAACGAATGTATATTATGTCTTCATTTAACATCACTGATAGGTTCTTGGTAACTTTGACTTTTAGCAGAAATGACAACGTATAACAAAATCAATGTTACCATAGGCTAATTGACATAAACAAGAGTTAAGTTCCTATGGCATATTTCTGATCACAAAAAAACATAACCAAACTTCTAAATAAAGACCAAAACATTTTTAATATTAAACATTGAAATGAATGTGAGCTATATGTACATTTAAGAAGGTTAATAAAAGCAGGTCGGATAATTATTTATCCAATTTGTGTTGAATCCGTGAGTGACGATGGTCTTGGTGGTGGGTTAAATCAAAGAACAAATATTTACAAAGCAAAAACTGTAAGGAGCACCTTCTGCCACCGTGCAATTCAAAAACAATCACAAATCTGGCAGGCTTGCTGGGCACTTTCCTAGCACGTGGTTTATTGTCGTGCACTTGTGTGATTATTGTAGACTTTACAAATTTTTGACGATAATTTGTGTTTATTAATTCACTCATTATCTAACCCATTTATTCCAGTTCAGGGTCGTGGGTGGCTGGAGCCTCTCCCAGAAGCTCAGGGTGCTGAGGCAGAACCAGCCCAGGCCAGGACGCCATCCCATGGCAGAGCGCACTCACACACCCCACCCTCACTCACACTGGGACAATGCAGACATGCCACTTAACCTAACATGTTTGGGATGTGGGAGGAAACTGAGTACCCAGAGAAAACCCACGTAGACATGGGAAGAACCCATGCAAACTCCACACAGACAGTGGCCCCAGGCTGGAAAGAGATTTTTTTTTCTCATTTATGTTATAGCAAAATGACATTGAATGGTACGACATTATTTGAGAACCTGTAGTATAACATAACGTCAGGTATAACATGAGATAAAGAAAACCAAGGCTCCATAAATGGGTAGAGGGTGACAAGATGAGGGATGCTATTTGAGGTCACGTGGTCCAGGCATCTCTTTTTGAAATGACACCTAAGACTTGAATATAGTGAGAAAACAATCTGTGCAGATATTTAGGGATGAGCATTCAGGCAGAGGGTCAGCAAGTGCTGACCTGAGTTAAGGGTGTACCTGATCTGTTTAAGGCTGAGTCAGGAGGCCCATATGGCATGGGGAGAGGAATGGCATGAGATGAAATCCAAGAGGGTGGCAAGATCTAGATCTGATAGGACCTCGCATGTCACATCAAGGATTCAGAATTCCTCTGAGTGTGATGAGAAGCCACTGGGGGATACTGAACAGGAAAATAATTAATTTGACATTTTGAAAGGATCACTCTGGCTGCTGCTTGGGGAGTCAGGGAGCTGGAATGGAAGCAGACAGATCAATGAGGTGATTGGAGCAGTCCAGGTCACAGTTAACGGTGGCTGGGCTGAGGGTGGCATGGGGACCATGGCGAGCACCTGTCAGATTTGGGCATATATTGTGAAAGTCCAGCTAACAGGGCCTGCTGATGGACTGGATGAGGATTTCAAGAAATAGAAAAGGATGACTTCAAAGCTTTTGTTTTCAAATATTTTTTTTTTCAAAAAGGAAAGGGTATCATATTAGAACTTAGGATGGATTTTTTTTTTTTTTTTTTTTTTTTGAGACAGAGTCTCACTGTGTTGCCTAGGCTAGAGTGAGTGCCGTGGAGTCAGCCTAGCTCACAGCAACCTCAAACTCCTGGGCTCAAGCGATCCTCCTGCCTCAGGCTCCCAAGTAGCTGGGACTACAGGCATGCGCCACCATGCCCGGCTAAGTTTTTCTATATATATTAGTTGGCCAATTAATTTCTTTCTATTTATAGTAGACTCTTGCTCAGGCTGGTTTTGAACTCCTGACCTTGAGCAATCTGCCCGCCTGGGCCTCCCAGAGTGCTAGGATTACAGGCGTGAGCCACCGTGCCCAGCCAAGGCTGGATTTTAAAAAAGAAAAGAGAGAGAGAGAGAGAGAGAGAGAGAGAGAGAGAGAGAGAGAGAGAGAGAGAGAGAGAGAGAGAGAGAGAGAGAGAGAGTAATCAGCTCTGTGAATGCTGCTGAGAGATTAATTAAATCGAGGAGCCAGAATTAACCATCGGATTTAGCGACATAGACATTATTCATGATTCCCGCATCAGTGACTTCAGGGAGTTGACTAAAAGCGTGATGAGGATGGTTCCGAGAGGAAACGGGGTTGTCACTGGGAGGCAGCCTGATCAGATAAGGGAGCAGCTCATGGTGTAAGCTGAAGCCATTGGTGATCTTCAGGGTGTGTGACAGGTTCACGTGGATTCACTAGATTAGTGTTAATATGTGTTATGTCTTACATACATATTTCATATACAGTTGATTTTTGAACAACAGGGGACTGAATTGTGGTCCACTTATACACAGATTTCCTTCTGTCTCTGCCACTCCTGAGACAGCAAGACCAACCCCTCCTCTTCCTTCTCCTCCTCAGCCTATTTGACCTCAAGACAACAAGGATGGAGACCTTAGTGACGGGCCACTTCCACTGAAGGAATAGTAAATATATTTTGTCTTCCTTATGGTTTTCTTAATAACATTTTATTTCCTCTGGCTTATTTATTGTAAGAATGTAGTATACAATACATATAATATCCAAAATATGTTTCAGTCAACTCTCTATGTCATCGATAAGGATCGTGGTCTACAGTAGGCTATTAGTAGTTAAGATTTTAAGAAATCAAAAATTACACATGGAGTTTTGACTGCATGAGAGGTTGGTACTCCTAACTCCCACGTTGTTTCAAGGGTCAGAGGTATTCTTTCCTATAAATCAAATGTTACATTTAAAAATATTTTAGATTTAATAGAGAAAGAGAATGGAAAGAGGAATATAGATCATTCTTTCAAGGAGGTTCGTTGCTGAGAGTGGCAACTGGGGGTGCTGTAGGGGTGTGGTACCTCTATACAGCACGCCCAAGGTGATGTATTTGCTTGTGGATGGAGATGATCTTCTAGCAGAGAGGGAAAGAATGACAGTGGAAGAGACAGGTGGGTCATTTCAAGAGTGGAGTGCTTGGTTATCAAGAGGGGATGGGATGGGGAATCCAGCGACAAGAAGAGGGTTGACCCAGGACAGGGCAGAGCAGTCTCTCTGCTGTTGTAAGAAGGTAGGCAGAATGCAGAAGCACAGATAGATGCACATAGGTTGGTAGATTTGTTGAGGGAGCTCCAGAAATCTTTTCTCCAATTACTTTTGTTTTTTCAGTGAAATAAGCAGCAAGGTCAGCATCTGAGAGCAGGAATGGGGGAGGAGGTGTTGGAGCTTGGAGAAAGAGAGGTGTGAGTGAGGGAGCGGGAGAGAGAAAGGACGTGGGAAAGTGCAGGGGGGCTGGGCTGAAGGCCCATCTGTGGTTCGTGGTGATGAGTTTAAAACACACCAGCAGCGTGGTGGTGTTCCCTCCAGTCCTGTCCAGCTGTTCAGGGTGGACTAGGAGAAGGTTGAGAGTTGGATTTACCCAGGACTGGGTTTTTGCCAGGCTAGTGTTTTGGAGGGAGGGGGTAAGGTCATTGAGAATGAATGCAAGGAAGTGATTATAATGGTAGACAAAGGAATCTGAGCTTTGTCAGGAGGGGAGTGAGGCCATGGGTGGGGTCAGGGTGAAGGCCAGTTGCGAGGCAGTGGGGTCAAGGGATTACCAGTCATGGCAGGGTCAATGACGAGCTGCCTGGGAAGTGCTAGAGGAAATATGATGGAAAGGGGGCAGCTGGTGTTTAGACAGTAGGACGCTTGAATCTGAGATTTTAGAGGCAATTCAGTTATTGATGATGACGAAATCCAGGGTATGACATGGGAGTCTGTGGCAAAAGCAGGTTGGAGGCCAGGATCATTGGAAGTGAATTCAGAGGCCAGAGTGTTGCAGAGCCAGTCTGCGTGAATGTTGTCATCATTGCACGGGGAACAGAGTAGTGATAGAGGGAGGGGCCCCGAGTCCAGAGCTGAAGTCGTCGGTGAGTGAGGAGGAGTTTATAAGGCTGTAATGGGGAGGAAATGCAGACGCTACAGTCCTTTAAAGTCCTGGGGGCTGCCAGGAAGATGGTGCCCACACTGCCCGGAAGAGGCGGTGAGGAGCAAGGAGGACTCCTGCTTCCCACAGTGTTCCTTGTCTGTTTCCTTCCCATTGCTCTCCGCCGTGCCTGCTTTCATAATTTGCTATTATGATTCAAGATATGTTCATTCTTTGAAACTCAACTTCTGCCCTTGGAGAAATGACTAAATGAGTCATTCTCGAATACGTGTGTCATCCCGATTCTGATTCTCCGTCCTTGACAAGGGATGCCCAGGAAGAGATAATCGGCTGCTCGGAACTTTCCTGTGGAGATGGAAGTGAAGCTGGAGAAGGTGCTCTTTCTTTTGAGGGGGGAGGTGTAAGAGACAGTGTCTTGCTCTGCCATCCAAGTTGGAGCGTGCAGTGGTGCAATCATCGCTCACTGTAACCTCAAACTCCTGGGCTCAAGCCATCCTCCCACCTCAGCCTCCTGAGTAGCTGGGACTACAGGTGCATGCCACCATTCCTGGCTAATTTTTAAAAAAAAGTTTTTGTAGAGACGTGGTCTTGCTATGTTGCCCAGGTGAGTATCATAGTCCCGGCCTCAAGCAATCCTCCCATCTTGGCCTCCCCAAGCACTGGGATTGCAGGAGTGAGCCACCCCACCGGCCCTAAAAGGCCTTTCAAGCAGGATCACAAACAAGTTTCACCAGCAGAGACTGGAGCAGGGAGAGACTGAAAGGAAGGAAGCCAGCCTTCAGGGGCGCTTTGGCAGTAGTTGCAAGAGAATGGAGGTGTGCAAGGAAGGAAGGAAGGAGCAAATGCAAGAGGCGTTTTGCAGAAAGCACCCACAGGATGTGGTCATTGCATACAGGAGTCGAGGGAGCGGCAGAATGAAAGATGACGCCCAGGTGCTAAGCCTAGAGGTGGGAGAACACTGGCACCACTGAAGGAAAGAGGGGGATGACCAGGAGGGCTACGTTTGGAGGCTAAATAATTTTTTTCATTTGTGAAAATGTGTATTTTTTGTTAACCAAAGGAACACATAGTCATTGTGTTTTTATATTAGAAAATATGAGGAAATATGAAAAAAATAAATATTACTCAAGGCAAAATCTTAGTATACGTTTTTCCAACTGTGTATGAGTGTGTGTGTGTGTGTGTGTGTGTGTGTTTTAAAGCTTTGGAGGAAAGTTTGGAGGAATGAATAAATGAATGATCTTCCGATATTTACTGAGCACTTTTCAGCGTGAGAGGTTGACATGTGCTTCATCCAAACCATGTGGAACACAACTCTAAGCGAGCGGCTCTGTGTGGCTCCTGGGGACAGAACAAAGACTCCCTGGTAGAAGATACAATGGAGCAGATTCTATAGAAGGAATCATATTTGTTCTGTTGTAACTGCTCAGCAATGGTATGGGTAGCAAATTCCCTATTATAGGAAATGTTTAGGCAGAGGCAGAAGAGGTTTAGAGAAGACACTCACGTGGGTGGGAGTTCAGACCATATGACTCCTAAGCTTTCTTCTAGGTCAAAGATGCTGGGTTTTTTTTTTTTTTTTTATTAAGTTGGGGTTATGAGGCTGGATAAAACCATATGGTAAGTATACTGGTCACTGTCAGATGCAAACTGACAGTGACCCACTCTGGTGGCCCAAGTGGAAAAAAGATATGTTTAATAACGGATATTAGGCTGCTCACAGAATGGTTGGGATGCTTTTCAAAACACGATGGAGGCTGAGCTCCAGGAACTGAAAACCACCAAGGGCTGGATGCCCCCATTACCAGGAGAGACTCAATGGCCCAGGAAATGTTTACCAAGACCTGGCCTCTCTCTTTCCCCTTCTTCCCTTGGCTCTGCACCTGTGTCTCCTTTTCGACTCCATTTTTTTCTTTTTTGACAATTGCCTTTATAAGATATAAGTTCCATGTTTGCAATTTCTCTATGTATTATAATACATGTATTGCACCAAATCCTTTCTTCTGGGAGATAAACAGAGTTGGAAAAGAAAAGTTAGTGAGACCAGTGATTGTGACCACACATGTAGCATCAATCTTTGTTGGTGTCTACCTCCTCCGGCACCACACAATTGAGTTAATCCCAATGTGATTATTTGGCCCATATTTGTCTTTGTTTTCTCTCTTCCTTTTCTTTTTCTTTTTCTCCTTAGGGGTGAGAGATGAGGAGTAAGTATTTATAAAGTAAAAATAAAAAGCATAGGAAGAAATTTCCTCCTTTAATCCGTGCCTTAGAGGTAAGCATTTGTCATATCTTAAAACTAGGAGATTTTTTTTTAAGGAATCCAAACTTGCAAAATACTGTATTTAATTTTCTACTATTGGTAGGCATGGGGGATTTCCCTATTGATTGTTATTTCACACAGTGCTACACTGGGCACATGTATCTGTAGGCATTTGCTGCTACTGTTGTTATAGGATATGACAATCTTTGTTAAAGAATCTTTGAATCCATCTATGACCTATACACCCCCACTTTGAGAGGTCCTGCCTTTTCAGTACAAACCAATGTATACCTTCCATATATTGATTTATGATTTTACCTGCAATTCCTGTCTCCCTAAAATACATAAAACCAAACTGTAAGCTAACCACCTTGGGACCACTTGCTCAAGACTTCTTGGGTGTGGCCCCTGGGTGGGCTGTGGTTACACACATATTGGCTCAGAATAAATCTCTTTAAAATATCTTACAGAGTTTGAGTTCTTTTCTGTTAGCAGATATTAATCCTTTGCAAATATTTTCTTCCTAGTCTGTCATTTGTCTCTAATTCTATTAATAGGGTCTATAATTACGGTTAACTTTGTCAGTCTTTTCCTTTATGTTACCTGGGTTTTGCTTCATGCTGTGAAAGGCTTTCTTCACCATGAGTTTATAAAAATATTCTCCTACATTTTTCTTGTATTTTTATACATTTAAAAAATTTTGTTATTTAACCAATTGGGAATATTTTGTTAGTATGATGTGAATTGGATTTAACTTTGGTTTTTCCTGAATGAATGGCCATTTTCCCTGGTTTTTAAAAAAATCATTTTTTGCCCATATTTTAGTTTATGCTAAATTACCACAAATATCTCCAGAGCTGTTTAGTACATTCTAATATGTTTTATTGCGTTTCCACTATTCTTATTTCAGTAATATATTGCTTTGATTATATTAGTGTAAATTCCTCCCTTATTCTTCTTTCCATTATTTCCTGGACTACTTTTGCATAATGTACATTTCTTTTATCACTAATGATGTTCAATATTTTTCATGTTTACACTTTGATTGTTCGAATGTTAATTCTTTGTGTGCTTTGCCCATTTAAATATGTTGATGATGAGTTGGAGCCTTGATATTTCCCAACCGATTTGCTGGGCAGACGCAGAAAGTGTGAGTTGGGAGGGTAGGGATGAGGTCCTGGCTGGAGAGACTTAAATTTGCGAGTCATTCTCATGATTGAAGCCAGGGAAGAAGTTGAGTTTGTAGGGACCAAGGACCTTGAAGCCCTAAAAGTTTGCTGAAAAATCACTGACATGAGGCAGATCGATTAATGGGAGAAAAGGGCATACGAATTTATTTAATGTGTATGCACAGGAATCAGAATGAAGATGCAACTTCCCAGTGAGGTACACAAGTTTATGAAGAATGGGGGCTTGGATTGTGGCAAAACAGGTTTCAGTGGCAAGACAGGTAGCTTACAGGAAGGAGAAAGGAAGAGACTTGGCTAGCACAAGCGACGTTGTTATATGAAGCAAACCTTACTGGATGCAGCCCTCACAGAGAATAGATGGTAAATGTTTCTTTTTAGATCTTTAAAGACTCTCAGTTACTCTCTCTTTGACAGGATAAGGAAAAGCCTCGCTGTGCCAGGGCAGATTCTTTACTACTTTGCCGAGTGACTTCTGTCTGCTGGACCTGCAGCAGCACATTTCAAAATGTGTCAAAGAAATACACTTTGGAGTAAAATATTCTGATTTTTCCTTCAGCTCTCGGAAGAAGGCTGTCAGGAGAGAGATGAATAGGGGGCCAAGCACTAGGAAATGGGGACAGTAAACAAGGGGAAGAGGAGCCCGATTAGAATCACAAGCCCAGAATCAACAAGACTTGCAATGTGGGAAGTAAACTATACAGATCAGAAAAAACAAAAAAACAAAACCTAGGCCATGTGGGAAGCTCTTGCTGAAAAAACAAGATCTTCAGGTTCCCTCTTTATGGGGATGACCAAAAGGGTGCAGGCGTCGTACTGCCAGGCGAGGATGTGTAGGCAGCTCTGCTGTCACGTGGTCAAGGGTTCATACCCTACATCCACGTTTATTAGTCATACTTGGAGGATGATGTTTTTTGTTCTATTTTTCTATGCTGGTGAAACATTCCAACTAATTAATGTACTCTGTTCTGGCCGATATCCCCTGATGACTCAGGACACCAATTTCAAGCCCACAGCTAGGGACAGAGCAGCAATCTGTGAGAATGGGCTGGATGCTAATTGGGCCACCCAAATTCTGAACTCTTGCCCTTACTCCTAATCAACAAAAGAGAGTGATTGTATTCAAAGAAATAGCAAGTCTGATTTTGTGTTATGTGAGAAGTGTATCTGTTTTGTTATTTAGGTGAGAGGTAACAAATTTTGGATTTCTTCCAGAATTGTGGATTTTAAACACTGGCATATAGACAACCTGAAATACTGTGTAAGGCATTTGAGATAAATGTGGTTTATATAGACAGTTACTTTAAAAAATGCATACTGTGTGGCTTCTATCCTGCTGTTTAATGATGTTTCAATCATCTTTTATTGACTATTCAGGAAATTCACTATAGTGGCTCTTTTACTTTTTTCATACTCACTCAGCTTGCTCACTTTCAGCAGTTGATTTAATCTTTTATTCTACAAGAAGATGTAAGCCATTAGTTTTAAGTTTCCTGTCATTCCCCTCAGCCCCTGTCAGCTTCTCACCTCAAAATATATTTGTCTATAGCCTTCATCTCTGCTGCTGAGTCTCTTTGTACTTCTACCCACCTCTCTTCCTTTCTCCTTTTAGGAAGATATAATCCTTCCACATTTTGGAATGAGTTATTGACATGCACTTGCCTTAACCTACACACAAATTAAAAAGTCAAATAATGTTGAAAGGTTTATTGAAAAATCATCAGTCCTCTGGTTTTACCCCGTTCAACTCTTCTAACTGTTTTTTCTTGGTATTTCACCTCCACATTTAAACAACAACAAAAAAATACATCTACCACTTTCTCTTGAATCATTTGTGCAACCGCCCAATAGAGTTATAATCACAATTCTCTATTACATTCATATTAAGTGTAAATGTGTAATTTTCAAGTAGTATACTATGGTAACATTTTCTGCATCACATAATCTTGTTTTCTGGGAGAAGTACTTACCTCATTTTTTTTTTTCCCGTTAATTTTGTTTTGTTTTGTTTTGATGCTTGCATTGTCTCTTCAGATTGGTTTTTTGTTTGTTTGTTTGTTTTGTCCTTTTAGCATGCCTTATGATTTTTTGTTGAAGGCTGGGGCTGGACATGGTGTATCAGATTAAAGGCAGATAGGCCCTTCGTGTGAGGTTTCATGTTTATGTGGCTGGGAGTTAGGCTGTGTTTACCGTTCGTTGCAATTGTGGGTCAGAGGCTAAAATGTCCTCTATAGTCCTTGTCTTTGTCTCTTCTATCATCTTTGGGTTTCCCTAGGGACTTCTTCTTAAATAGAGTCTGAGGCTTTAGCTATAATCCCTTGTTATTATACATGTGCCCTACTGATGTGACGATAAGGAGGAGGGAGCAAAGTGTTGGAAAAGGGGAATTATTCTACAGTCTTATGATTGGATCTCAGTCTTATAGTAAGTCTGAATTGGGTATTTCTCTTCCTTCATATTGAAAGCCAGAGGGAGCTAGGGTTGGGTATTTATTTTCCCCCTGGGAAGGGACCTATGGGGTTGGGGACGGGTAGTGCCTGACTATGGTGGGCAAGAGTGGTAAACTGGGCCGTATTATAATTGCTCCTGTTCTTTTAGGCCTTCGCCTCCCTGTCTCCTGTCATAGTATCTCAGATCTTGACCCTTTCTGGAGTGATGCCGGGTAAATCGCCTTGGTTCTCATGCATATCTCACTCAGCTAACTCACATGCCAGCCACATCTTTGTTCCCTTTCCATATACTAACTCCTCTCAATTTCATTGAAAATAGCCATGCCTCTTATTCTCCTCATTGCATCGGGGGTATTTTTGAGAGACAAAGAGAGTCAAAACATCTTGACTCCAGCAACCCAATGCCCCAAGTCCCTGATGTGCATGTTTCCGGCTTCTAGACATAATAAGCCTTGTGTCAGGACGTGTTTAGCTGGTGTCCAAACCAGCGTCAGTCTATGGCAGCAACAGTGTTACTTAGGAGGACAGGACAGGGGGTTGGGGTTGGTGGATCCAAACCCTCAGCCTCCCTGCTGCACTTGGAAGATAGGGGCCATTTAGGAGCAGTCAGTTTTTGTAGGATGCAGAAGCAACCCGGAGTCCAATCCAGTGACTCTGTGGTCTGCTTCAGCTCCAGAGAGCTCAGCAGAACTGCACCTTCCTGACAATCCATTTGCAATTATCTTAAAGCCTTTATGGAGCTCCATTTTTTGCCTTTTTAGTAGATTTTTGTCCACCACCTCAATATGCTTATGTTCCCTTCTCCACCTCTGCAGCGTTCCAGCTGCATCCTCTTGTTGTTACGGACTTTTTAATATCTCCAGGTTTAATATCTTGGGACATTAAAAGTCTACAATCAGCACTACTTTAGATCCCAGCTGGTGCTAGCTATGCGATTTTGCTTCATGTTTCCCCCGAAACTGCCAGTTCCCCCTTTCCTTAAGCTTTCCTCTGTGCACAAACATGTGCAGAGTTCCCCATCTTGAAAAAATTTTCTCTGAATTCTGCTAACCCCATGAGTGACATCCTTTCCCCCTCCTTCCACTGGCCAACTTCTCAGGAGAGCGTATACTTGTGGCCTTTGTTTTATTTTTTGCCTCCTACAGCCTCTCATTAATGCCTTACATTGTAACCCGGCTTCCGTCCTCATTACAACTGAAAAATCTGTCTCCAAGCTCATCAAATGGACTAACTTCTAGGTCAGTTGTTTTCTCTCAAGAAGTTGGATCATCTCCGTTTTGAAATGCTCATCTCCTGAGCTTGAAAAAAACTTTATCCTGGGACTCCTGTGTGAGTTCTCTTTTTTGAACCTTCTTACTCTACCCCGTCCACCCCTCTCAATGGAGACGTACACCAAGGCTCAGCCCTTGACTTTTAGTTGTTTCTTTTTTAATACCTTTGCCTTACCCACTATCCTAGTATCAAAGTGTCTGGTCCAAAGTTCCAGGCTATAACTGCCTGCTGAGCTTTAATTCTGTATCTTCATTATGTGCTTAATGTCTTTACTTATATCTTTGACTGGCACTTCAAATTCAACGTATTTAACACTGAACTCATCTTTTGCCAAAATTAATTACATCTTCTAATGTACTTAGGTATATCTCTGGTCTTACCATTTTATTTTCAAATAAGCTCAAAATCATCTTTTAGCCCTCCCTCCTTCCTTCCTTCCCATATTCAACTGGTCGTTTTTCAAATTGCCTGTATCTTTCCCCTCCTTTTCTTTCTTTCTTTCTTCTTCTTTTTTTTTTTTTTTTTTTTACCAAGGTAGGCACAATAAACCTCATTATCTAGGTTCCTGTGGTTGCTTTCAAAGTGGTCATTGGGTTCCAGAATCTCTTCTTTCAATTAATCCTGTGTGTTACTCCCAAATCAATAGACTTTAATTAATATTGTCCTGTCTTAAAATAAGCAGAGGTACCTTGCTGTTTGCCCTTATAACTTTACTACTCAAAAACCTTCAGTGGTTCCTGAGTTGGGCTGGGCCCTTATAGGTTTGAATCTTGGAATGTAAACCACTCTCACTTTTGTTTTGTTTGCAAATAAGCAGAGTGAGGATACTAGTGGGTAGGAACAACTCCCTTTTTCCTCCCTAGTATTTCATGGAAATGTGCTTGATATTTGCTTGTTCTGAAAACTTCTATGGAATGAGGAATTTGTTAGATCAGAGAAGCTCAGAACCCCAGTGTCACTTCCTTTTCAATCCCTTTGGGCTTGTCAGAAGTGTACTGGGAGAAGTGAGGCATGCTGGCGCCTAAGCCAGTCCGCAGTTACACAGTTCTGTGTTGTATTTATTGTTGTACTGTCAGACCTATCTGATGTTTCAGCAAAGGAGGCTTGGGCTATGGCCTATCATAGAACCGTCATCAGATGTGAAATGCGGTGCTGTTGTGACCACTTCCCCTCCCTGTTTACAGGGCAGACATTACTAATCAATCACAGCCTCTTTTCGTAAGCCAGGCTGTGGTTTGAGAAGTCTCAGCATTCTGTTTCGGCCCTTAAGAAGGGCAATCCATCTCTTACCAATGGATTCATTTGTCCACTCACTTATTCCACAATTATGTGTGGAGCACCTACAATGGGCAAAGGGTGATCTAGGTGTTGGAGACACTGCAAAAAAGAAAAAAAAGCCAGATGCTTGTTGTCAAAGAACTTATATTCTTGTGGGAGATACAGAAAATAAACAAGCAAACAAGATAATTTGAGACGGTCATAAACTCTATGAGAAAAATAAAACAGGGCAGTCCAATTGGGAGTGGCTGGAGGTAACTACTTTGGACAGAGGGGTCAGAGAAGGCGTCCCTCAGGATATGGTTTTTGTTCTAAGACCTGAATGAGGAGGGGCAGGCGGTCCAGTGAAGAGCATTCCAGAGACCGAGCAGGGCAAGTCAAAGGCTGTCAAGTTTGGCTTGTTCCAAGAACAACTAGGAGGCCAGTGTGGCTGGAACAGAGTAAAGAGTGGGGAGACTGGTGGAAGAGGAGGGGAAGGACAGCCAATGTCACAGTCCACAGAGTGAAGTGACAACTGACGGGGTGGGAGGAAACATTCACAAACCATATATCTGATGAAGGGTGAATATTCAAAATATACAGACAACTCAGACAACTCAATAGCAAGAAAACAAAAGACCTGATTAATAAATAGGCAAAGGATTTGAATAGACAGTTCTCAAAAGAAGACATACAAATGGCCCACAAGTATATGAAAAAAAAATGCTCAATACCACTAATCATCAGGAAAATACAAAGCAAACCCACGGTGAGCTATCACCTCATCCCAGTTGCCAAGGCTGTTATCAAAAAGACCAAAGATAACAAGCGTTGGCGAGGATGTAAGAAAAGGGAACCCTTGTGTGCTGTTGGGGGGAATGTACATTAGTACAGCTGTTATGGAAAACAGTATGGAGTTTCCTCAAAATATTAAAAACAGAATTATTATGTGATCCAGCAATCCCACTATGGGTATATATCCAAAGGAAATGAAATCAGTATGCCAAAGAGAAATCTGTATCCCTGTGTTTATTGCGGCATTATTCATAATAGCTAAGGTATCCACTAGTGGATGAGCAGATAAAAAAATTGTGGTATATATAACCAATGGAATGCTATTCCACCATAAAAAGAAGGAAATTCTGTCATTTGTGACGACATGGATAAAATTGAAGGACACTATGTTACGTGAGATAAGCTAGGCATAGAAAGACAAATACTACATGGTCTTACTTATATGTGAAACAAAAAAAAAATGTTGAACTCACAGAAACCGAGAGTAGATGGTGGTTACCAATGGCTGCGGTGGGGAGATGTTGGTCAAAGGATGCACAATTTCAGTTAGACAGGAGGAATAAATTTAAGAGTTCTATCGTACCACATGGTGACTATATTTAATAATAAGGTATTCTTGAAAATTGCTAAGAGAGTAGATTTTAAGTGTCCCCACCACAAAAATGGTAAGTATGTGAGGTAATACATATGTTAAGTAGCTCAATTTAGCCATTGCACAGTGTATGCATATTTTAAAACAACATGCTGTACATGATAAATAATACAATTTTTGTCAATTAAAAAATTAAATGGTTAACTAATTATAAAAAGAGGAGGGCAGAGATTGTTTGTCTATTTTAACTGTTGCATTCCCAGTACCCAGAATAGTGCTCAGCGCAAAACAGATATTTGTTTAAGGAGTAAATGAAGGTAGATCTGAATTGATGTCATGATGAAACCTATTAAAGGCTCTTTCCTATCTGACCCCAAACTACTTTTTCAGTCCACTATTTCCTTGCAAAAAAACCCACAACTATCTTTTTTCCCTACAAATACACTGTGAACATTTTTAAATTTTTTTCTTTGATGCTTTGCTTCCCTGGATTCCCTGCCTCCAAGTATCTTTTCTAGTTTTCCTCTCTAAATCCCAAATATTGTCATATTTTTCTTTGTGAAACTTTTCCAATCAACTCAAAATAGGGTAATTTCTCCTTCCTCTGAATTTCTGTAACGATTATTCCACGTATCATTTAGTGACACTTAACATAATGAACCAAATGACTTATTTATTGTCATCTTTCTTTATCCTGTCTCCCCAGTTCAGCATTGTCTTTGAGGGCAGGGGTTGTCATCTGCATTTTGAAGTCTCCAAGCACCTCACTGTTGTCTTGCCCAGAGTTGTGGTTCAGTGAAATTGTCATTGATGGTGTAAATTCCTTCTCGTTGAGGTTGAATATCTCACTGGTGAGCTGAGAGCTCCTCAGGTTGGTTTTGTGTTTGGGCCCACGTGTGTCAGCCAGCCTCCTTCTGCTCCCTTGGAGGAGGGTTCCCATGGCCCTGGGAGCACGGTTGGAGGAGTTGAGGTGAGAAAGGCCTGGGTGAAGGCACATGGACCATGGAGGAAAAGATGATCAGATTGATGACCACCTTTGCTGAAAATCATCACCACGACCAAATTTACCAAAGTAAATTTAAAAATTGTCCTTTCTTTTGATGCATCCATAACTTGACCGTCATATTCAAAGCACAGCAAGTGATTAATCTCTTATCTTCCAGAGAACAAAGCATTTGAAGCCAACAATGTAGATGTTTGAAGGTGGTTGTAAAAAACAAAAAAACCAAAATAAAACCAAATAAATGAGAAGCAGCAGTAGCAGTTATTCACACTTGAGAAATCCAGAACTTAATAACCATGAACAGAACCGTAATAAACAGAAAGTTCTGGAAATAAAGTTTAATTATCATGGAATCTTTATTGTTGGGTTAAATGAATTATCATCTGGGAACAGCTCTGAGAAAAGCTTTGATGTCCACCTTAGGAGATGCATATGCCTTTATGTGCCCCTCAGAGACAGATGGATTTCAAATGTGAAGCATTTAGTTAACTTGGTCCAGCTTTTTAATCACTGCTCTAAAATTAAAAATTAAAAAAAATCTTTTTTTCTTGTTGGTTAAATAAAAATAGGAATAGATACAATCTGCCCCGAGCAAACAGACCATATATCAGTAAATGAATACTTAGCCTAAGCTATTTTCCACGAGACCCATGAAGCATTTCTAATTGAAACTTAACAAGCTACAACCCAGCAATCACTCTCATCTTCAGCTCTAGGAGGAAGATGTGATGTTGGATGCGGCTGTAGCTTTTTACATTGTAGCTGGGAGACAGTGTGACTGTGAAGTTGTGTGGTGTAATTTTTTTAATTGCTGAAGTGTCATTGTTTGTTATTTCACATTTATTGAAAAATGTAAATGCCACATTTAACAGAATAGCAATAAGTTTTTGTTCCGGTCTGATGACTTAATTTTACTAATCATGATAATAAATGCTAGCTTGAGTTGGGAATATTTAATAAAATACTGGAATAAATTTATTTTGTGCTTACATTTCAAGGGAATTAATAAAAGTACCTTCATCTGCAACATTTAAAACTTTATTGGCTTAAATTTTCATGACATAGTGCAGGGAAGATCACTGCAGGGGAGAATGGCTGTACCTCTGTGAGGACCTTAGTCATTCAACACACGTGCAGGTGTGTGGAAACTGAGGCACAACTTGCTGGACAGAGAGGTAGATATTTGCCCATCTTTCATTTTTCTGGGTTTTCCATCTTTGCGTCACCTTTGTGCACAGTGTTTCATTTGAGCTTCACAAGCTTCGGAGGCTGCCAGGACAGGCAACCCCATTTTATAGATGAGGAAACCTGGGCTTAGAGAGACAGTCCCACCCCAAATCACAGGGACGAAGCCCAGGCCTTCTACTCCCCACCAAATGTGTATCGGTTATTCACAAATCCTATTTGCATACATAGCAAATGGATCCTGTGGCTCGCAACTTATGTCAACAGGGCTCTTTGGCAACTGGAAAAAAGTCAGGGCTCTATTGTGGTGCAGGGGATGGGAATGTTGCTTGGCCCAAACGCCCTCTCCTCTTTCCCTCCACAGCTCAGGTGGCAAATGTGGGACCCAGGACCTCTGGCTCCAGCAGAGTTGTGGCACAACTTCACACACATAAGCTACTTGCTAAGTCAGAGCTGAAAGCCAAAACGTGTGATTATTCAGAAAAAAGATGCAAAAGGGTAATAAAGATGACAAAAATATTACCCAAAGGAGAAATCTTGTTTGTGTCTTTTTCTTTTTTTTTTTTTCCGGGAGAACAATCAAGAACTATGATTTGAAGTTCACCAAGTTCACCGGGGAAGTGAGAGATCCCATTAAAGAACAAGTACTGGTTTGCAATGGTTAAAAGGTAACAGTAAAAGGGAGAGTAAAGCAAAGTCCCAACGCAACCCATAAATCTACTTATATTCCTTGAAGTTCTCCTAGACTGGGAGGCCGAGCAAGGGCCACCCCTCCTGTGTGCTGGAGGGTTGCGCCCCACGCCAGCATCTTACCTAAGGAGGAACCCCTTCCCTCTGCACTCGGCCAAGGTCCGACTTGGCTCTCCCCACTGGCCCTCCCTCTAGGACTCCAGCCAGGTCCCGCTGGGCTCTAGCCATGTCGGTCTGGAGTTTCTCCGGCCTCGGAGGGGGAGAAAGGAGAGAACAGGTGCTCCCCCGCTGACGCTCCGCGAGGGCCGGGCGAAGACCCCGCGCCCAGGTCGGGGAAGGTCGCTCGGCCGCTTCCCTCCTCGACGCACCCCGGCTCCCCGGCTTCTCCCCGGAGCGCGCGGATGGCGAAGGGAAGGCGGCGCAGAGAACTTGAGCGTCGCGGACGCCCCAGCGCGGCTCGCCGGAGCTGGGAGGAACAGGTGCGGTTTCTCCGACGTCCGCGAGCGGCGCCTGCCGCACCTTGCCCGCGCCGCGCCCCCTCCCGGGCGCCCCTCGCCCTCTGCGCCCCCGCCCCCCAGTGCCAGGGCGGGGGCCGGCGCCCGCCCGCAGGTAATCATTGCCCGCGGAGCCCGCGGGGGCGCGGGGGTGGGCGCGCGGCGGGGGGCGGGCGGCGCGGCGGGGCGCGGGCATAAAGGGGCGCGGCGCGGGGCCCCAGCGCCCGGCTCCCGCGCAGCATGCCCACCAGCGCCCCGCCGCGCCGCCCGCGGCCGCCGCCGCCGCTGTCGCCGCTGCTGCTGCTGCTGGCCCTGGGCGGCCGCCGGCTGCGCGCCGAGCCCGGCGACGGCGCGCAGACCTGGGCCCGCTTCGCTCGCCCTCCCGCCCCGGAGGCCGCGGGCCTCTTCCACGACACTTTCCCCGACGGCTTCCTCTGGGCCGTGGGCAGCGCCGCCTACCAGACCGAGGGCGGCTGGCGGCAGCACGGCAAGGGGGCGTCCATCTGGGACACGTTCACCCACCAGCCCCCCGCGCCCCCGGGAGGCCCCCCGGTCGCCGGCCTGCCGTCGGGCGCCCAGACGCCGCTCCCACCGGCCACCGGGGACGTGGCCAGCGATGGCTACAACAATGTCTTCCGAGACACGGAGGCGCTGCGCGAGCTCGGGGTCACCCACTACCGCTTCTCCATCTCGTGGGCGCGGGTGCTCCCCAATGGCAGCGCGGGTGCCCCCAACCGCGAGGGGCTGCGCTACTACCGGCGCCTGCTGGAGCGGCTGCGGGAGCTGGGCGTGCAGCCCGTGGTCACCTTGTACCACTGGGACCTGCCCCAGCACCTGCAGGACGCGTACGGCGGCTGGGCCAACCGTGTCCTGGCCGACCACTTCAGGGATTACGCCGAGCTCTGCTTCCGCCACTTCGGCGGCCAGGTCAAGTACTGGATCACCATCGACAACCCCTACGTGGTGGCCTGGCACGGCTACGCCACCGGGCGCCTGGCCCCTGGCGTCCGGGGCAGCCCGCGGCTCGGGTACCTGGTGGCGCACAACCTCCTCCTGGTGAGTGCGAGGGGCCAGGCGAGGGCCGCGCAGGGGAGACGGCGCCCCTGGAGGTGCGGGGCGAAAGCGGGCCGAGTCCCCAGCCCGGACGAGGCCTCACCTGAACACACGGGTGAGGTCACCTCGGATTTGCACGGGGGAAACAGGGCAGCTCCTCCTTCCCACGGAAGGTGTGGAGCTAGGGATGCGAGGGAGATCCCGCAGCGGGCGCGCCAGTGAGTGCCACTGTGCAGCCTGTTTGTCAAAAGGCAATGGGAATGATTTCCTCCGATAAGGAAGGGGCACGCCTTTCTCTGGGTGTTGGGGAATTCCTAGAGCTAAGGGCGGAGAGGATTTACCTCTGGTAGCTGCAGGGAGAGAGAATGAGGAGTTTGGGATGTTCGGAAGCCGCACGGGTAGCATTACTCTCTGCCAGAGTTTGTGGAGATGTCACAAGTTCAGTGTTAATCCAGTAAGATCTGTCTTGCTCGTGGCACAGATTCACACTGTTGCAAAGGTGTCAAAATCTCATCTCCCCGAGAGACTCAGGTTGACTGTGTTTGGAGGTCCCGTCTGCGGGCAGGGTAGGGACCTGCATCCATCAACCCTACTTGATCACCGGAGGCCGAAGACCACTTTGTACAATCTTATCCCTTGGCATAAAATTGCAGAAACAACTGCAGGGTGATATAGATTGTGTTCTACAACATCTGTGTTTCCACCGTGCTCTCTCCAGTTGAAAGGGTACCTCGCTTAGGAGATTACTAACCCGGCAAAATTAATTTTAACACCCTTGTACAAAAGATTTCATACGTTTTGACATAAGGAAATATTGATATGCCATGATAAAGTTGTCTCTCAAATATTTCTTTCTTCTTTTGTCTCCTGAGTGCTCAAATTTAGGCATCCATTGGTTTGGGGGTTCATTTATAATGATATAAGTTGTTGGTATACTTTAAACAGGGTTTTGTATCATGATAGAATATTTTATGTACATGTATAAACATTTTAATAAAAATGCTTAAATGTGCAATTTTTGATACCCTATTTTGGTGACTTGGAGGCCTACTGGAAGACCTTTTCTTAAATTTAGAATTAAGCCCCATATCCTGAACAAATTCGATATGAAGACCATATCTAAACACAATTAAAGCCATAGATAATATGGGCCAAACAGTACTGGGTTACTGAGGTGACTTAGTGCTCTGAGCTGCTGGCAGTGTTGTAATAATGGCTAAATTAGATTGTATGTCAGCTCCACAAAACTTATTTCTTTTTTTTTTTTTTTTTTTTTTTTGAGACAGAGTCTCGCTTTGTTGTCCAGGCTAGAGTGAGTGCCATGGCGTCAGCCTAGCTCACAGCAACCTCAAACTCCTGGGCTCGAGCGATCCTTCTGCCTCAGCCTCCCGAGTAACTGGGACTACAGACATGCGCCACCATGCCCGGCTAATTTTTTATATATATATCAGTTGGCCAATTAATTTCTTTCTATTTATAGTAGAGACGGGGTCTCGCTCTTGCTCAGGCTGGTTTTGAACTCCTGACCTTGAGCAATCCGCCCGCCTCGGCCTCCCAAGAGCTAGGATTACAGGCGTGAGCCACCGCGCCCGGCCTCACAAAACTTATTTCTGACCACCGGTCATAAAAGAATATTGGATTTGTTTGACAAATTGTGAATTTAGTGATTTCATATTGATACATATCTTTTCATACTGGTACTTTAGACCAATGATTCTTAAACTTTTTCAGTTTGTCAATCCTTTTAAGGAATCAAAAGACCCTACATACCACCAGTTTATGCTCCGTGATAGAAAAACTATGGGAACAACTATCTCATCTTTTGAACTAAACAGAAGCAAATTATCAGAAACAAATAAGAGATTTATGCATTGCCTGGAGAATCTAATAGAGCTGTCCTGTAAAATCACTACGTTAGACTTAAATCAAACAAGTTCTGTTTTTCAGAGTGCACATAACAAACTCTATGTATACAAAATAGTCAATTGTTATTTCAGTGACTTATAAGAGCTCATGAACTCTCTGGTAACTTGGTGTTTTAAATAATCAACATGCTTTAGATCTTTGTGCCCACTCTGGGCCCTCTGATTATCTTTTCAGGTATAGTTTTGAATCCTTACACACAAAAAACTTGCCAAAGTTAGTTGGTTAGTTGCCAAAAACTAACCATCCTTCCCAGAAACACAGTGGACTTTGTATTTATACGAAATTAGTAACAGGTGGATGCTTGGTTTTGCTGATGCTGCAGACAAAACATTAGTTGCTGTAAAATATTAATTTTGCTTTCAGATTTCTTTGGGTTTGACATTGAGTACTTGTGTTTTATTTAGAAATAAGTTCCCATCATCAAAGAAAGTATCCTAAATTAATTTTCTTGGTTGAGATACTTTCATTCTATCTTCAGTGTTCTCTCTTGGTATGTAAATGGGGGAGAGGGGAGACAGAGAAGTTTTGACTGTATCTAAAAAAGGATAAAACATATCCTGTGGATTTTGCTAATAGGATATTTTGGCTGGACCTTAGATATTGCTGTTGCACAGACTTAGGGGCCACTGAGCCCTTAGCAGAGTCATTTGCTTTTAGAGTCTGATTTTCCTGAAGGATGAAGCAGGCCAGCACCCCACCCCACCCTACTAATTTAGGAATGGGCTAAGGAGACACCCTGGAGAGATGGAAACTTGAATTCCACTAGAGATCCCAGAATCATTGTCCGATGGCCTAGAGGATAGGGGGAAGGCCACGCAAGCTGCAGGCCAATTGATGGAGGTAGGGGGCCATGCTTAGAATGGAGGTCTTGGGTGTGCGTGTGTGTGTGTGTGTGTGTGTGTGAGAGAGAGAGAGAGAGAGGGAGAGAGAGAGAGAGAGAGAGAGAGAGAGAGAGAGAGAGAGAGAGAGAGAGAGAGAGAGAGAGAGAGAGAGAGAGAGACTTAAAGAATGAGCTGCTTTGCTCATCTGAGTATAACTCAGAAGGTGGACATACCTTCTCTCTCTGGCTTGAAGATGAACCATTCAGGTGTCACAGATATTGAAAGAAGGTTCTTTATGTCCCCTCCCTTCCCAAACCAGCACTAGGGCCTGTAGTTGGAGAGTCCAGCCCCAGCAGTGCCTCTGAGTTTTTGTTCTGTCCATGGGTTCCTAGGAGGACCAGAACCAAGTTGAAGATACATGTGTCCCCCTTCCTTCCCTTTGTCCCCCGCTCCCCGACTGAGATTCTTGCAAATACTTGTGCAAGGAACCTGAGAAAAAGACAACTTCTTTCAAGTAAGGAGGCAGGGCTAGGAGATGGGAATCTGGGCATTGCTGTCTGGTACAAACATGGCTGGTATTGAGCATTAGCATCAGTGCTCACATCTTAGGTGATCTGTCTGCAGCATTTGTTGAAGCCATCACTCTCTTTTTCTTGAAGTACTTCCTCAGCTTGGTTTCTAGATTCCCACTCTCTCTTGCTTCTCCTTTCAGCTCCCTGGTGATTCCTTCTGTCTCCTTTGCTTCTTCCTCCTCAGCTTGCTGTAAACAGCTGAGAGCCCAGGGCTCTGTCCCAGGGCCTCTTGTCTAGATTCACTTCCGGTGATCCCTGTGAATACCATCTGCATCCTGATGACTGCAAATTTTGAGTCTCCCACCAGGCCTTCCTTGAGCTCCAGACTTGGACAGACAATGGCCTTCTCCACTTGGATGTCTCATAGGCATGTCACATTGAACGCACCCAAAACCAAACTCCTGCCCACCCCCCTTATGGCAGCTTTGCTCCTCCAGTTGGTTGGGTCCCAAATCTTAACTCCTCCTTTCCTTTCTCATCTTGTTTCTAATACATCAACAAACCCTACAGCTCCATTACTTTCAGAATGTGTCCTGAATCAATCCACTCCTCTTCTTATCTACACCTATAGCTGAAGGCCAATCCACCATCCACTCGCTGCCTGGGTAACTGGGACGGCCTCACAGCTGGCATTCTTGCTTCTGCCCTTGCCCTCTGCCGTGTGCCACAATGGGTGTTCTCCTGGCATCATTATGTGTGCACAAGACACAGTCTCTGCTTATTAAAGTTCCACCTATTCTTCAAGAAGCAGCTCATGCCTGACTGCCGTCGCTTCCTTCTGTGGGAGCCCACACCGTGCTTTGGTTTGCTCTGTTCCTCCTGCCACTCTCTTCCTTTCACCTAACTGGTTTTCTCCTTTGGGCCCCTGCACTAGCTGAGCCAGTTTCTTAAGTGAGGAAACCTCCTTCACTGCACTTGTATCTCCTAAAATGGCATCTCGCCCTTGGTAGGTGCTCATGCTTCTAGAGTTTTCTCTCCTTGTCAATCTTTCTAGACACTTTCTGATGGAATGGGAAATAGCAAATCCTAATCAGATACAAAAATCAGTAAATGTAATAGTGCAGAAGTTGACATCTTCAGTGAAAATTTAACATTCATCATCAAATTTATGACTGCATTGTAAAAATCTGCAAGTAAAACCTATCTATAGTCACAGGCAGTATTATGAAGAGGATTTCAGAATGGGACCAGGCAGTAGAATCACCTGGCTAGCTTTAGGAATATATATGGGAAGGGGCTTTGTTATCTGGTTAAATTTTCATGCCCATGTAATAAGTGTATTAGGTACATGGCTAGAATAATGAGCTGGGTTGATAACTAATGTATTTTATAGAATATGACTGAATTCAATAGAATGTTTAATCAGAAATAGTTAAAATATCTCCCAAAGAGCTTGACTCACTCTTCTTTGAATACCTGATTGAACACAGTATTTTTTTTAATCTTACAGTTAAACTCAAGGAAAAATTTAAAATAGGAAAAGAACTAATAAAGTAATTTTCAAATCATAGCAATGTTTTAACAATGTCTATTATTTTGATTTGAAAAAAGGAAGAAAATCTAAGCTAGTAAGCATTCAAATAATGCCAATGTGCATTTCTTAGGTGCATAATGAATAAACACACAACTGTGTTACCTGAGTATTTTGTCAGTCTTGGCTTTTGCACACAGAAGCTTTCTGAGCTATCTTTTTTTTTTTTCAAAATATATTGCTCTAACATAGAATTTTATCATAATTTGTGTCAAAGGTGCCTTTCTTTCAATGAATGTTATCTTATTTAAGAATAAAAGAAATTTTAGGTATAGAAGGAGAATAGAATACATGCCTATTGGGAGGACAAAAAATAAAAGAGTAAATGAGTGAAAACACACACTGCTACTGAACCACATCTTCTCAAGAAATGCCAAAGTTATACTTGTAATCTATATTTAAACAGATAAACATAATGTACCTTTTATATACTCTATTTTGTTATGGGCTGGGCAGGAATTAATCTAAGGAATTCCTATACACTTTCTCCCCTCTCTCTTGGGATACTCTCTTATTTACCCTTCAAAGACTTGACTCAAATACTCTCATTTTGCAATAACCACCGGCAGAGTGGATCATTTATTCAATTGTGGCTCTCTGAGAGCACAGACTACATTTTTTTTTTTAATTTTTAGTGTTTCTGTCTCTATGTGGCACAGAGGAAGTATTAATAAATGCACAAATGCAGATGTAAAATAATTTCTTCTGGTTTCATTATGTCCATTTCCTTTCTTGTAAATTGAATACTGGACTTGAGAGAAAGCAATCTGCTTTCTCACACAGAGAAGGAGTTTAAAGCGTGAGTAAGGACAGTGAAAAATGTCCTAGCCAGATATGTACATGACCTTGATCCTTTGATTTTTCAGAACAGATAATATCCAATTTCATCTGGTAGACAGGGAAAGAGAGGAAGAGGGAGAAGATGGCCTCTTAAGCGCCTTCCCAGGAAGCTGTGCCTATAACTGTCCTATGGGCAGAACTTAGTCACGGTGCAAAGGGGTCTGGAACTATTGTCCCCTGAGGAGCCGTGTGCTCAGCGAATGATTCTATTATGTTGAAATCAGATCACTCAGGACAACCAGCAGTCGCCACCACGTTGCCTAACTCCCAGGCATATTGTAGGAATTAAAACCAAATTATATATGTCAACATGTATCAAAAAAATTTATATTTTTATGTTTTATAATAGTAATAATAGAAAAAGTGCCTCAAAAATGGCTCTCTCGAGCTGTTTAGAAGAAAGGAATTAGAAAAATGCACTAGCAATTGTAGCCTCACTTAACTTCTTAGTTTGTGCCTTCTTTGAAATTATTTCGATAGCATTTGATCGAAGACTATAAAATTATTTTTGAGATAATCTATTTTATATGAAACACATTACCAAGTTCCTTTCTGGACACAGGTTGGTGTTTAAAAGATATATCCTAAGGTTTATGACTGATATACTTTCACATATTGACTAAAGATAAATATTTAGTGAACTTTTGTGGCCGCAGTGTGAACAGATTTTTTAATTGTTTGAAGCGTGGATGTGACAACATCATCCATGAAGCAGTGTCGTTATAGTTTGACAAAATGCTCAAACCGATAGCAGTGATGTGTATCAAGTTTAAATGTAATGGTTAAGCAAATGTTGTCTCCATGCCTATAAGTGCACTTTTCTTTGAAAATTAGAATGTTATTTTAGGATTGGAAGGGACCTGGGAAATCCCAGGTCAGATTTCTCCCCAGGACAAACTCCTGCAAGTGGCCGTCCCGGGGTCGTCTAGTGTCTGCTTGACTGTTGGCAGCAAGAGGCACTCAGTTCCTCTCAAGTGACCCACTTGATTTCGTCTTTTACACCGAACTGAAACCTGCAGCCGCACAGGACTCGTCTCTGATGGTCTCTCTGCCTTCCTAAATCTCGGAGAGCAAAACGAGTCACTCTTTGGAGAGACAGCTTTCACACATTCGAAAAGGACACTATGTTTATTCTAAGTATTTTCTCCTTCACGCTAATATGCGTTCCGAGAAGCCGTGGAGGGACTAGACATGAGGGACATTTCCAGAGCTTCCTGTGCAATAGGCAGGTGCCGTGTTGCATTCTGAGAATAGGAATGTCCCTTTGAATGGGGATCTTTGTTTTCTGACACTTGCAGGTGAGGTGGAGGGGAGGGGACAGAAAGTTGACCTGTCTCTCTCCTCGGCAGGGAGGGGCTGGGGTTGTCTGTGATGGGTGCAGATGACTGAGGACAAGTGGAAGGAGGTCTCTCCCTTGGCTCCCAAGCTGTGTTTGCAGGGCTGTTTTGGGAGGGTCCAGGGGCTGCCTGCAAAGCCACAGTGGAGGGAGGGGGGGGGAGGCCCGGGCCGTGGCCTCTAGGCTCTGCAGAGCCTTTAGGGATGTGCCTCCTCCTCCCCCCTGACCCTTTGCTCTTTGGATTCCTCATATTTGTGGTCCTCTTCAGCCCCGTCTCCTAGTCACTGTCCCCAATTCTTCCCCCGTGTCCTGTGTCCCTTTGCCCCACGCCAGGGCTTTCTGCCAGCCCTGCAGAGGTGAGGGGACGGTGGTAGGAATCGTCTACTCTGGGCTCAGGTATGTTCTTGCTGAAATTGTCTGGAGTCAAACACAACTCATAGAGGGGGTATTTCTTACCAAAAGCACACTGTTTGGGCTGCATGTGAGACTCAGTTTCCTGCTGTTTACCTGGCTTGGGCTGTTAGGGGGCCCTAACACAGAGGACCCTTTACACATTCCTGGCTGGGGTTGTATTTCCAAGTCTCTCTGCACTGATGGGAACAAAAGGCTTCTCTCTTGTTCTGCAGATTTGCCCCTCACTCCAGGAGGGGCTGGGGTTGGGGATGGGGCTGGGGTTTAGGGTGGCAGGTCTCACTTAAGTTGCCACAAAAAGAGGGATTAAATTAAGACCCCTGCCCTCATGTCACTCACAGCTTCATAGGAGAGAGATAGTAGTTGTCAAAGAATTACAATAAAACGTCTAAGTGCCTTAAGAGAAATAAGTATCTTCTCTCGAGCAGGCACCAAGAGAGCTAGGTTAGAGTTTTGGGGGCATGGTAGGGGAAGGGAAAACTCTACTGATGAGATCAGAGGCTGGCAAGGCAAACTTTTCCTGTGCAGGGCTAAGTTTTAGGCTGTGCAGACCCCACAGTGTCTGCTTCAGCTAGTGCTCAGTTCTGGCGTGGCAGCGTGAAAGTGGCCACAGGCGATGTTATCAGTGAAGGGGCACAGCTGTGTTCTAATAAAACTTTATTTACAAAAATAGGTGGCGGGTGCTACTGCTGGGCTGGGCGTGCCAGGCACGCAGAGTAGGAAGAGCACCGTGTCCTTCTGTGAAACAGCCCCTGCAAAGTCGGAGCGGGTGAGACGGTGTGGCTGTTCCTACTTCCGCGTATGGTCCCTTGGAAGGGCCGAAGCTTCCGGTGGGAGAGGACAGGAAGCTGGGGGAGAAAGCCTGGGAATTTCCAAGACCTTTCTTAACAGTTGCTGTATAGAACCAAGCAGTGCTCCAGATGTTCAGAGCAGACTTGAGTGATTACATTTCTTGTTCTGGACACTGAATTATGTTCCTGCCGTCCAAGACTGCATTAACAATTTTGGCTGTCACCTCACTGCAGACTCAAAGTAGTTTGTAGTCAGTAAAACCTCTCAGGCTTTTTTTTTTTTCCCCTCTCCCTATGTGAACTGCTGTTAAGCCAGATGTCCCCTGTCATCTCCTTTTGTAGCTTATTTTTGAACTTTTAATCTTCTTGAGTTTCACCTTCAATGTGCAAAGATAAGAGGAACTTTATTACAGGTAGTGGGTTATTCTTAAAAACTGGACATAACCTAACTGTATTAAGGTGACCAGTGACAGGAAGAGTGGCATACCCCCACAGCGGAATACTAACCGGCTATGGGAGTGTTGACGTATATTATTAAACAGTTGCCCATGGCACACTGTGAAGAAGAATCAGCCAATTGTGTTATACTTTTGTGTGTCTCTGCTGCATGCATACTGTGCTCTTGGGCCGGGCTGGCTCCAGCCTCTGCCCTTCCTTCCCCAGGAACCCCTTCCCCGGCACCTGTGCCCAGGATTGGGTTTGCCCAGGCACGCCCAGTAACTCACAGAATCAAGAGAAAAACGTAAGTTCGTAATAGTGCAGTTCCCTAAATTGGGAGGTGGTCTATGTCGCAGGAATAGGTAACTGAAATAATGAGAGAAAGGAAATAATGAAGTGATTCCAGAAAATTTCCTAGAACCGGAGGGCCCCAGTTTCCACAAGGAGCGGGAAGTGCTGGGGAACCACTGCAGAGCACACCCGCCGTGGTGGCCCGGCGTCCTGCCTCCCAGACCCGGCCACCTCTTCAGCGAGTGAGCGAGAGATTGGAAACTGGCTAAGTGTGGGGACGGACCAAGGGCCATCACTTTTTATTTCGCTCTGATCTGTGAGCCGTCCTCACAGCTCCCCAGCTCTGGCAGTTAAGCGCCACTTGCTACCTGGCCTTCATCACTTCAGGGTCTCAACAGCCCCATGGATGGCAACAAGCTCAGCTCTGTGGCCACCTCCCCTACCGTCTGCCTTGGCCTGGAGAGGAGCACCGCCACTGAGTTTCTTGTGATGCTGGTGCACCCTGATTTAGCCTATTTGGTGAATGATGGTTTGGTGAATGGGTCTCTCTGCTTGGGACTCCTGGGAAACATGGTCTTGTTGGTTCCAGCATGCCTGCTTATCTCAAAGGTCTCATCTTTTTTTTAAAAAAATAAAAATAAATTTTTTTTTTTGTAGAGACAGGGGTCTTGCTATGTTGCCCAGGCTGGTCTTGAACTCTTAGGCTCAAGCGATCCTCCCACCTCAGCTGCAATTACAGGTGTGAGCCACTGTGCTTGGCCTCACCTCTTAATACTATTCCAATGGCAATGAAATTTCAGTGTGAGTTTTGGAGGGGAAATGCACTCACACCATAGCACTATGTATAATAATACTATAAAAAGTATCTGAGGCTAGTTTGGCAGACTTACTCTATGAGTCCATGTTGCCTCCTAGCTATCCTCTCTTCTTTAGAACCATTGTGTTTTTATTAACTATTACATAATTTTGCTTATGGGATTATTGTTTCTGAAATCCATGTTTGTTTCCCTTTTAAAATTAAGAAACTTTGCTTTCTTCAAGCACATTATTTTTTATGGTCCCTCCAAGTAACTGATGGCTTTTCCATGATCATGAGTGCAAATTGTTTTGCTATGCCACTCTTGGAGGTGATGCATTTGGAATGGCACACAGACTCCTGATGTGCTTGTCTTCTGAAATAATGAGGAACCTACATTTAAGAGGGATTAGATACAATAGAAGGGCAAGGTGTAACAGAATCAAAACTGCTCTGGCTACAACAGCTAAAATGATGCCTCATGATACATGAGGACAATCCAAGAAAGATCTCGAAGACACGGGCAGAGCTGATGTTCCCCAAGAGACTGAACAAATGTAGGGAATCAAGAAAGTCAGAGACTCTGGGAGGCTGAGGCGGGCGGATTGCTCGAGGTCGGGAGTTCGAAACCAGCCTGAGCAAGAGCAAGACCCCGTCTCTACTATAAATAGAAAGAAATTAATTGGCCAACTAATATATATAGAAAATTAGCCGGGCATGGTGGTGCATGCCTGTAGTCCCAGCTACTCGGGAGGCTGAGGTAGAAGGATTGCTTGAGCCCAGGAGTTTGAGGTTGCTGTGAGCTAGGCTGATGCCATGGCACTCACTCTAGCCTGGTCAACAAGCAAGACTCTGTCTAAAAAAAAAAAAAAAAAAGTCAGAGAATTGGAAGGATCGGAATCTGCAATCTCCAAGTGCAATGTTGACTGCCAAATCAGCTTTATTATGTTGGGGTGATAAACCGATTTTGGAAATATTTACCTTTTATATAAAAACAATCAATCAATCAAATATTAATGAGTGCCTGTACCTAGATGGGGTGTTGCTGTGTTGCCCAGGCTGGTCTCGAACTCCTGGCGTCAAATGATCCTCCTGCCTCAGCCTCCCAAAGTGCTGGGATTTAGGTGTGAGCCACTGCGCCTGGCCTCTATTTTACAACTAACATATTGGGAACAGCTTATAATCCTGGATTTTCTTTCATATAGATACAGTTCTGCTGAGGAAGCTTGAGTAACATGCGGGTTGACGTTGAAGCATTCCTAACCTGCTGGCAGAGCTGCTGCAAAGTTGATGCCCAACAGGAGCCAACAGCTCGTTTTACTGGGTGAAGTGAGGCAGGGATAGAAATGGCTGTGGCCTTTGGCCAGCATGGGTCCCAAATAAATCCCTTCTGCAGATCATTGTCAAGAGGGAGGAAGTGTGATCCTGCCAGATTCTCTGAGTTTTTAAAAGAAACTAGAAATTAAGGATTTTGTGAGAAATTTCCTGATTTGTCAAGGTGAAATAAAAAAAAATTTTTTTTTTTTGATATGTGACAAAGGCCAAACAAATCTTCTGTGTGGACTTAGAGTTTATAACCTCTGACCTGCAACCTCTGGCTCACCTGGAAGCCCTGGCAGCAGTGTGACTCCAGACCCTCCAGTGTACCTTGTTCGTCATCATCTGCCTGGGGTTCTAGACTGGGGCTGCAGCATGCAGGGTCCTGCCTGGGATTCGCCTCCCACTGGAGTGGTGCTCACAGACAACTTAATTTTCCCAAATTGAATGGTTACATATGTTGGAGAATGTAGATTCTGAGCATAACGGCTCCTCAATGTATGCATTGGATAGTGCCAGGCATTAGACCCTGAAATATCAAATACATAATGGATATTAATTTAAATTTATTTTATTGATGAGATAAATAGAACTTGTTGAGTCATTACACAATCTACTTGATCACAGAGGATGCTCACGCTCTGTTGCCACTCCCAGGCCATCAACTGGAGGCTTGTTTTCTGGAGTAATTGAAGAGAGGGAAGTGGAACTGTGGGGTACTGGGCAGAGCAAAGGACAGGGGTGAGGCCCAGGCCTGAGCACAGGGGTGCAGTTGACATGTGCTTACAGGATTCCTGTCACCTCCTGGCAGCCTCTTCACTGTCAGCAGATAGCTTCTATCTCCCTGGTAGGAAAAGGGAAGATTTTTTTTCCTCTCTGAAGACCCTGAATGGCTCCAAAGTAAGGATCCTACCCACTATCATCAGGTTTGGGTCCCCAGTGGAATGATTGGTTTTCTGACAAATCAACACAGTATAGAACTTATTCTCCCTAAGGTGCCCCTATGCCCATAATTTTTGACCAGTTTTTAAGTACTTTTAAATGTGAATGGATATCCAAGCATCAAAAGACATTTGCGGAAAGCTCTCAACATGAAACAGACAAGAGTAAAATAAATAAACAGAAAAGCAAACCAGGGAAAAGAGATTATGCAGGAAATTCAATACGCACCCACAAACTGAAAAAGAAACAGAGAATATGAAAAAGATTCTTGAATCAATAACATAATTGTTGAAATAAGATGTTTAGTCAAAAGGTTGAAAAGCAAAGTCCAAGCAATGCCCTAGAAGTAGTGCAAAATGACAAAGAAATAGAAAGTATTAAAGAAAGGTGAAAAGATTTAAAAGCGTTTTACAACGATCCAACATCCGACTAATTGGAATTCCAGAAAGAAAGAATAAGGAAATGGAGGTCAGGAAATTATTAAGAAAGAAAACAATATAACAACATGCCCCAGAGCTGAAAAACATGAGCTTTTAGCTTTAAAGGGTCTACTGAGTTCCTAGCACAACAAATTCACAGACATTTAGGGATTTTGAAAGCTCACCTTCGATGTAATGCTTCCTAAGAGGCTAATGGAAGACATGCACTAGCAAAATTACAGTAAATAAAGAAATGGGAAGAAATAGGATGCAGAAAAGGTATGGTTTCAATTCATAAGAAATAAGGAAAAATCCCAGGATAAGAGCAGCTATAGACAGCGTCTAGTCCAGACTGGACTAGAAGGATGGATGGTATCAGAGAAGGGAGAGCTCTGAGGGAAAAAGTAGACTCAGCAGAACAGTATGGCAGACAGCGTGGTGGAGAATCACAATTTTTTTTTTAAAAAAAAACATCCATCTTCTGGTACTTTCACCACTTTCAATCTTGTACCATTATTATTTTTGTGCCTATGCCTTGACCCCTCATAATGCCTGCATAATAACTTGCCTATTGAGTAAATATGCGCTTCATGAAACAATCATTACATGAGAACTCAAACAGCAGTCCTGAAAAAATGCGTTTCAATTCAGCTCTCTTTTTCTTTTCCTTCCCGATTCTCATTTCTGGAAAAATGAAAGAAACCAAAGGATCTCCCATGAGGAGTTACAGTGTAAGCTATGCGTGGCTGTTCCCCGTGTTTACTGCTGCTCCGTGAGAAAGGAAGGAGACGGGGGAGTGAAAAACCATGTCATTCACAATTTGATTAAAAAGCTTTTTTTTTCTTTTCCTTTTATGTTTAAGCCCTGCAGTTTTAAAATTTCCCTTTCGTCATACAGGATCAAGCAGCTGTTACTGCTGCAGTTCACTGTTCTGGAAACACCCTTGCAGGTGTTTAAGAAATTTGGCCTCAACTCTGGCTCCTGCCCCCAACTCACCCTCATCACCATCAGCCACACTGAAGGTCTTGCCTTGTGCCTTGGCCCCTATTTTTCTGACTCTTCTCTACCTGGAAGGTTCTCCCCACCTTGCCTTACCTCCATAACCACAGAACCCACTTCCTTTAAGTCTGTGTTCAGAAGACATTTTCTCAAAGGAGGCACACCCTGACCACTCCATTTAAATCTGTTTCTCATTTCCTCCAGCCTCACAAACAGTAGAGAAGACTACTTCCGGGGGTGGGAACGGGGGCTCTAGGAGACAGGAAGTCACCAGATTTATAGGTACTGCCGAGGAAACCCTGTGATGATGAATTTCTCCCGCATGGTTTTTAGCGTCTGAATAGAAGAACTAATAAGAGCAATTTTTTTAAAAAAAGATAACGAAAACAAACAAAACCCCTCTGGCATAAGAGTGACCATTGAAAATGCAATCTGAGATTCCTTACAAAGTCCCCAGACAGAAGCCATTTCTTTGGATTTAGTAGTTGCTCCACACTGTAAGGGCTAAGAGGCTTACAGAGTGTTAATTAACACCCCTTGACAAACATTTGTGAATGAATCTGACCAAAGCCCAAGGAGACCAGGTTTTTTTTGGTGATAAAAAAATAATCTTTGAAGATTATTTATGATCACAAAGGGAGACTGTAAGAAAAAATTTTCCTAGACTTGGAAATGAGGCAGGATTACTGGTGTCCCTTCCGAGCAGGGGCCTCAGGGCAGGCCTGCCTGGTTAATCCCATTCTCTGATTCTGATTCTCTGGGGGTGAAGAGGGGAGTATGCCTTTGTTCGATTTGCTATTTACCATGGATTAGGGTGTTTAAAATTCTGTAAGGGTAGTTGTTAACGTGTAGAAAACTGATAGCGATGGGAATGATTCTTGCCTAATAGGAACACGTATGGATTTTGTTCTGCAGAGATATCAATAAAAAGATTAAACCCACAACATATTTGATGGAAGGGAAATAAAGACTCTTGTGAGTGTCACAAACAACAACAACAAAAAAACATCTTCTCTCTTTGGCACCCCTGGCCTCCCTTATCTCTCTCTCTCTCTGTTTTCCATAGTGCTCATTGTCTTCTAACGTTCTTTAGAATTTACATTTATTATGTTTGTTGCTGAGTCTTCCTCCTAAAATGGAAGCCGTGAGGGCAGAGGTTTTTGATTTGTTCACCTTTGTATCCCAAAGTGCTAGAATTGCGCCAGGCATATTATAGGTGCTCAATAAATATTTCTGGAATGAAGATATTCTTTCACTTAGATCATTGGCTTTCAAATATTTTTGACCTTGACCTGGAATAACAAAGGCATTTTACATGTTGACACACACACAACTGAAACGAATTTTGATGGAACAAAACCTACCCGTAATATATGTGGTGTGCTCTGATATTTCCTGGTCTCTTCTATCACAGTTTAAAAAATTACTGAGGGTACTCATGGATTGATTTCACAAACGGACCCTGCAGTATCAAAAACTTTGATTTAAGACTGTGTAGAACCTGTTACCACAAAAAAGTGAATGAGAAGGAGGAGGAAAGGGAAGGCAGGTTACTTTCTGTTATCCACTATTCCATAAATCGTATTTCATTTCCCCGTAATCTTATCCTGTCTGATGATGCAGAAATCCTCACACACTTACCTGTCACTTTTCCTTTTGGTGAAAAGTGTTCTCTCCTGCATGGGGAATTGAGTTATTTCAAAAGCAAAGAGCTATAAATGAGCCTGTTAAAGTCTCAAGGAGAGTCTGTTGGCATCTCCTGTTGATAATTCAAGGCAGGAAAATTAGGTGAGGAGGCAGAGGAAGAACATTTAGAAAGTAAAGGTGACTATTATGGAAGAAAAACTCTTGTCTCAGTTTTGTTGAAATTGGAGAGTAGCTATTCCATGAGGGTGTTATAGCGTGACTTTGGTGATTATAGTAATAGATGTGTACTGAAAAGATCCTATTTGAGTGATGAACCACAGAATACTTGTGCTGACCCTGTGAATACATCACTTATCTACCTTCTTTATCTTCTTGTCTCTTTTTCTCATCTAGCTTTATGCTTCCCTACCTGCTCCCTCATGGTTCTCATTTTGCTGCTGTTAGAAAAACAAAGATATAAAAACCAGAAATTGGAAGTCCTCTGCGTCTCCAATAAAAATGCTGTGATTAATGGGTTAGATGGATTCGGGTCACAAGCTGGATATTTTGTTAACAGCCTAGCATCAGTGATTTGGAAGGATTTTCATAGCAGTGTGATTTAGTATTAAATAGAATGATTTAGCTGATGTTGATTAATTCTGAACAGATAAATTAATGAGGCAAGAAACTCAATCTCTGATTTATTGGTGCGTTTATCCAATGTGAGTTATGAAATCATTTTTATCTCATTTGAAGGAGTTTTTTTTTATTTAAATACAAATGAATAAGACTTTTATTGTAACCTACTTTGGAAAAAATCTAGAGAAAATGATCTCACGTAACAAAACTCCAAAATTACAACATGATTTTTAAAAATCTACCTTGGCCTCTATCTTGCCTGGTTGTTGGACCATGCCTTTAACTAAGTGAGTTCTTACAGAATCTCAAATTTTGTTATATGTGTATTTAAAAACCCTGTATTTGCATTTGACCTACCCCAACTTAAACTAACTTAAGGGAGAAACGGGACTTTATGAAAAAGACACAGAATTGAGAAACAACTCCAAAGACTTCAGGTTTTAGGAATCATACTTGGCTTGCAAGTAAGTAATCATCACCATCAAGAAGGGGTCTCTTTCTCCCCACTACACACACATACACACATGCACATACAACCACACCTCCCACATATACACATGCCACACGTGTACACACATACCACACACGTGCACACTTGTGCTGTGCCAGCTTGGCCCTCATGTCCCACTGCACAGGGTCTTTTCCTGCATCAGCAATTTCAGATTCACTTGCTCTCCAGGTGTGGGAGAGCTGCTTGCCTCTATTCCAGCAAAAACAAAACGAAACAAAACAAATCTCAGGGAAGATATCTCATTGGCCTGGCTTGGGTCATTCAACTTGCAGTGGAAGAAGAGAAACCAGTGTTCTTTTACTTTCCCAGCTTTCCTGTAAAACCAATGGATTACACTAAAAGCTTCCTGAGAACAGGTATTATACTATATTCAGCGTCTCTAAAGCCTAGTGTGATAGTTAGTTCATAGTAAATCCTTAATAAACCAATTGTTGAATTGTACCCTTAAAAATGGTTAAAAGGTTAAATTTTATGTTATACATATTTTACTACAGTAAAACAAAATAAAATAAACCTATTATCAATGTTATTGTCCATTTCTCAAAATTAGCATATATTATAATATTTTGCAATTTCTAGAGGACATCTAATGCCAAATTTAGTTCTTTATGACATAATAATAAAGGGTTTTAGCAATCGTATGCAGCAGTAGTTTTCAATCTGAACATCTTAACAAAGGTTTGAAATCAAATGCTATGATATGGAACATGCTAATGTTTAGGGGCTGGGTGAAATCCCTTCCTATTAAGATAGGGATTATATATTTTCTTTTTTGGTGTGTCTTGGGGACATTGGAGGATCAGTTTTTCTGTCTATACTAGTATGCAGTAAGTAATGGCACACAGGGAATCCCAGAATTTTGTTCATTTAGTTATTCTCAACACTTATATGTCTGGCATATAGTAGGTGTTGAATAATATTTGTTGAATAAATGACAAAAATTTCATGTAAGAAAACACTTTCTGGTGGAGTCAAGATGGCAGACCAGAGACATCAGCTGATGGATTGTCTCAGAAGGAAAAGTTTTAGATGAAGAAGAAAAAAACAAACAAACAAATATAGGTTGGGTATAATTCTGAGGGAAATGTGCCAGAACCTACCAGAGACTCCACAGGAAGAAGTTGAGGAGCAGAACAGGAAGGAGAAAGGTATCAGCAAAGATCAAAGCACTAGAGGCTTGAAGTTCAGTGAGAAGGGTAGGTGGAGTGGTTATTTTCTCCCTGCCTTGCATCTCTGATGGATAGTGGGTTCCTGAGCTGCTGGAGAGACCTTCAGCCCATGCGAGCCCAGAGGCTGTTGCCACCAGTGAGCTGGGACCTTCTTGTGGACAGAGCAACCAGGCTCCCAGCCCTCCGGGGTGCTTCCCACCCCACAGAACTGAGCTGGGATGCAGGCACCATATTGCTTCTCTACCCACTGTGCACCTTTGTCCTCCCCAGTGGGCTTCAACTTCTCAGGTTTCATCTTGCTTGTTCCCACACAGGCATTTTCCAACTCTGGCCCAGACTGCAGGAGCCACAGTGGTCCAGTGTGTCCCAGGTTACATGTATGACTCCAGAGCTTGGACATTCTGTGTGGGCAGCCTCCTAGGGGGAGGGTTGGAGATGACCAGAGTGCTAGTTTTACTCTATCAAGACTGTCTTTCTTCCTTTTCTCTCCCTAACCCATGGCTGCCCAGAGAGATAATTAAGCTACCACATTGAGGCTTCCAAAAAGAGTAGGTCTCAGACCTTTCTTCTTGGGGTTCTGTAGCACACTGAGGGATGCTTGGACTATGAGCTCCCTGCCTGCTGGCCTTCAGTGGTGCTGCTTGTCCAGTGACTCCATCTGAGTGAGGCATGTCCTGAGGCAGAGGGACATCAAATCTGCTTGGGTACCCCACAGGCAACTTAGGACCAGTGTGCTTCCCCTTGGCATGGTCAGGGATTGATCTTTGGGGACCTGGGGATGGACCCGCAGGCCAGAGTTCATACTCTCATATCTCAATTGTATTTCTTGGGGGTAGGGAGGTGAGATTTGTGAATAAGTCTTGGGAGGCAAGGGAGCCCCATGGGCAGAGCAAGGGGAGAGTGCAGTATGAGTCCTAGCTGCAGGGTGCTCACAAGGCATCCCTACCCCTACAGGAGAGCTGGACTCTCAAGTTAGTCCAGGATTCTGGGCAGGGAACTTCCTGGCCTGCATCACAGTCATGGGGGAACTCGGCTGGCTTGAGCTCCTGCCTACTGGCAGATGCCGGCTGGGAGAACCTCAGAGTAGTGGAGGATGGAGAGGAGTGAAGCCCACTCCAGATCACCAGATTGTGAATCTCAGATGGTGCCTTCTGCACAAGTAGGACTTTCTAGTTGGGTGGGGCCACTTCAGCCCAACTTTTGTTGCTTTTGAGGCTTTGCCCAAAAGCTGGAAGCAGACCTTTGATCCCTTCTGAAACAGATACCTTGCCAGGTCTTGTGGAGCCCAACCCAGCCTGCCCATCCATACTCCCACACCCTCCTCTGCTGTGGCAGAGAATTAGGATTCATCTGAAGTTCCAGGACCCCACTCACCATCTGGGGCATTCAAGTGTTTATCTTGAGGGACTAGAGCTGGTCATAGGAATCAAAAACAACATGGCAGCTTGTTCCGTCCAGCAAGCGCCACCTACTGACAGTCAATTTGCATGCACTTTACAACATTTTCCGACTCAATCATACAGGGTATGGTTGATTCTCACCCACAAGCACCACCACCTACTATCTCAGAGATTAAACTGGGCATGGCATTATTTAAACAAAAGAAAATCCAAAAATAAGAAGCAACAAATGCTCTAGATGAGAAGGAATCAGTGAAAGAACTCCAGAAGTATGAAGAATCAAAGCAAAAGGTCTTCCCCCAAAGGGAACACTAGCTCTTTAGCAATGGATACCAACCAAAATCAGAATATTGAAAGGACAGATAAAGAATTCCAAATATGGATTATAAGTAAGCTCAACAAAATACCAGAGAAAATGGAAAACTAACACAAAGAAACTACACACAAAGACTCAGGAAATGAATGAAAAATTCACTAAAGAAATTGAATTATTTAAAAAAATTCAAATGGAACTTCTGGAAATGAAAAATTCATTCAAGAAAATGCAAAACACATTGGAAAATCTTAAGGATAGCCTAAACCAGGCAGAAGAAAAGAATTTCAGAGCTCAAAGACAATACCTTTGAATTAAACAAGACAGTCAAAGATAAAGAACATACAATTAAGCGGAAGGAACAAAACCTATAAGAAATATAGGAGGGCATATTTCAAATATAAAGAGACCAAACATAAGAATTGTAGACATACATGAGGGTGATGAAGAAATCACACAAAGGTTGGAAAAATTATTTGAGGGAATAACAGGAAAATTTCCATGGTCTTGCTGGAAATTTAGATATCTAGGTACAAGAAGCTCAAAGGACACCTTGGAGATTCATCACAAAGACACAATCACCATGACAAATAGGCATCAGACTGGTCAAAGTTAACATGAAGGAGGAACTTCTGCAAGCCATAACGTGAAAACATCAGGTGACTTACAAAGGAAAACCCTTCAGACTGCAGACTTCTCAACTGAGAACTTACAAACCAGAAGGGATTGGGTTTACAAATCTTCAGTTTTCTTAAACAGAACAATGGTCACCTAGAATTTTGTATCCTGCAAAACTAAGCTTTTTATATGAGGGAGAAATAAAGACTTTTTCAGACAAGCAAATACTGAGGGAATTTGTCAAGATCAGACCTGCCCTGCAGGAAGTAGTTAGATCTGTAGATCTGTATTATACATCAATCAGCACAATAGACATCCACCAGCGTAAAATCACCCCAAAGCTAAAGCTCAGATCTCATATATAATAATGGTTCAAGAGGTAAAACAAAACAAGATTCTACTCAACAGGATGAACAGAAATGTATCCCACTTATCAATCCTTTCAATAAAAGTGAACAGAAATGTATCCCACTTATCAATCCTTTCAATAAAAGTGAACAGCCTGAATTTCCCACTTAAGAGACATAGGCTGGCTGATTGGATAAAAAAATACAGCCAAGTATCTGCTGTCTACAGGAAACATATCTAACCCACAGGACTCATTCAGACTCAAGGGGAAGGGATAGAAAAAATACTCTATGTAAATGGAAATCAAAAGAAAGCTGGTGCCATTTTTGTATCAGACAACTTAGGCTTCAAATCAATAATTGTAAAGAAAGACAAAGATGATCATTATATAATGGTAAACAGAGCAATTTATCAAGAAGACATAAGAATCCTAAATATTTATGCACCTAACACAGGTGCACCCAGATTCAAAAAGCAAATCCTACTTGATCTAAACAAAGAAATAAACAGCAACATCTTAATTGCTGGGGACTGCAACACCTCACTGACAGAACTGGACAGATTCTCCAAGCAGAAAATAAAGAAACACTGGCTATAAATGGGACTCTAGAGAAAATGCGCCTAATAGACATTTACAGACATTCTACTCCCAAACTACTGAATATACATTCTTCTCATCAGGACATGGAACATTGTCTAAGATAGATCACATCTTAGACCACAAAACATGTCTCAACGAATTAAAAAAATAGAAATTATACAAAATCATACTAAATTCTCAAGGGTATTAAGTTCTTAAGTGTGTAGATTGAATCCTCTCAACTCATTCTATGAAGTCAGTATCACCTTAATACAAAAGCCAGGAAAAGAGACAACAACAACAAAAAAGAAACCAATATCACTCATGAATATAGATTAAAAAATCCTCAATACAATTCTAGCAAACTGAATTCAGCAGCACATCAAAAAAAATGATAATAATAATAATAATTCACCATGACCAAGTGTGCTTCATCCCAGTGATGCAAAGATGGCTCAACATATGTAAATTCATAAATGTGATTCACCACTTAAACAGAAGCAAAAACAAAGATCAAATGGTCATCTCAATAGATGCATTTGACAAAATGCATTTGACAAAATTCAGCATGCTTTTATGATAAAAACTCTTAACAAAATAGGCATAGATGGAACATATCTAAAAATTATAAAAGCCATATACAATAGACCTATGGCCAACATTATACTGAATGGGAAAAAGTTGAAAGCATTCTCATTCAGAACTGGAACAAGATAAGGGTGCCCACTGTCACCACTTCTATTCAATATAGTACTGGAAGTCCTAGCCAGAGAAATCAGGCAAGAAAAGGAAATCAAAGGTATCCAAATGTGGAAAGAAGAGATCAAACTATTGCTCTTTACTGATGATATGATTTTATATCTAGAAGTCCCAAAAGATTCTGCCAAGAGATTCCTGGAATTGATAAATAAATTCAGCAAAATCTCAGGTTACAAAATCAATGACCACAAATCAGTAGCATTCCTATACAGTAACAACTGTCAACCCGAGAATCAAATCCAAGACCCAATACTTTTCACAATAACTACAAAGAAAATAAAATACCTAGGAATATATTTAACCAAGGAGGTAAAATATTCTTCAAAGAGAACTATGAAACACTGAGGAAGGAAATTGCAGATCGTGTAAACAAATGGAAAAATGCTCATGGATCTGCAGAATCAACATTGTTAAAATGTCCATACTAACAAAGTGATTTACAGATTCGACACAATCCCCATCAAAACATCAACATCATTTTTTTTGCAGATGTAGAAAAAAATAATTCTGTGCTTCCTTTGGAACTAGAAAAGAACCTGACTAGCCAGGGCAACCTTAAGCAAAAGGAACAAATCTGGAGGCATCACTTTGCCAGACTTTAAGCTATGCTACACAGCTATAGTAACCAAAATAGCATTGAACTGGTGTTTCTATGGAAAACAGTATGGAGATTCCTCAAAGAACTAAAAGTAAACCTACTGTTTGATCCAACAATCCCACTATTGGGTATTTATCCAAAGGGGGAAAAAAGTCATTTTATCAAAAAGATGCCTGCACTAGAATGTTTATTGCAGCATAATTCACTATTGCAAAGATCTGGAATCAGTCCAAGTGCCCATTCATTCATGAGTGGATTAATAAAATATGGTAAATGTATACCATGGAGTACTACTCCATCATTTAAAAAAATGAATTAATACCCTTTGCAACAATCTGGATAGAACTGGAGACCATTCTCTTAAGTGACATATGTAAAGAATGGAAGGCCAAGCATGGTGACTCACACCTGTAATCCTAGCACTCTGCGAGGCCAAGGTGGGAGGATTGCTTGAGCTCAAGAGTTTGAGACCAGCCTGAGCAAGAGCAAGGCCCTGTCACTACTAAAAATAGAAAAAAAAATTAGTCAGACAATTAAAAAAAGAAAAAATATTAACCAGGCATGGTGGCACAAGCCTGTAGTCCCACCTACTCAGGAGGCTGATGCAGAAGGATTACTTGAGCCCAGGAGTTTGAGGTTGCTGTGAGCTAGGCTGACACCATGGTCAGCCTACTACTCTAGTCCCAGCAACAGAGCGAGACTCTTGTCTCAAAAAAAAATAATAAAAATTAAAAATTAAACAATTTACAAAAATAAAAGAGAATGGAAAAACAAACACCACATGTACTCACTATTAAATTGGAACTAACCTATTAGCACTCACGAGCACCGATGGAAGTAAAACTCAATGGGAATCATACAGGTGGAAGGGGGTGGAGGAGATGGTTGAAATCAAACCTAACAGGTACAATGTACACTATCTGGGTGATGGGCACACTTGTAACTTTGACTCAAGCAGTACCAAAGCAATCCATGTAACCCAAACATTTGTAACCCCATAATATTCTGAAATTTAAAAAAAATTAAAAAAAGAAAGAAAAAAATGACTAAATGTCTTGGCATGGGAATTGGCCACATATCAAATTAGTTATCTTTAAAAATCAACAAAGACTTTTGAACCTGCAGATCCAGCCAGAAAGTAACAAATATCTTCACCTTTCCAGATTGACTCATTTTTTTAGTCAAGCTCTATAATATATATGAGCTGTCATCTCCAACACTTTCTTTTATATTGCCTGCATCTTGTCAGTAACAATGCAATGTAGACTGATTGAATTAAAGGCCCTGATTTTGTCATCTCTTCATTGTACCCACACTCTTTGCCATGTAACTCTGCTGTGTCCTCTGGCTGTGCATCCAGCCCCACCTTTGACTCTGGGCTTAGGCATATATGGCTTGCTTTAGCCAGTGGAGTGTTAGCAATCAATGAAGCATTCAGAAGTGCTTGTGAGTTTCAGCTTAGTCTCTTGCTTCTCCACAATTGCAATGAGAAAATGCCCGGGCTAGTCCACTGGAGGATGAGACATGTGGAGCAGAGCCAAGCTGTCCCATTTGTCCTAGCCAACACTATCCTACATGAGCCAGATGAGACCAGGGCAGAAGAAATGCTCAGTGGAGCCCAATCCAGCTCATGAATAATACTTGTTCATGAGTGTGTGAGTGATGTGTAACTAACATACCATGCTCTTTTCATTCTGCACTTCCGAACATCTCTCAGATTTTCCTATTTTCTTATTTTCACTTTCCAATAGTCAACACCTTTGTCTAGGACTTTAATTATATCTACATTTTGGCAGCATCATTCCAACTTTCAGCGTCCAGCTGTTCACATTTTAATCCATTCTGCAATGGATGATTTTGAGCAAATGATGTTGATTATCACTGTCTCAGAAATTTTATGCTCGTCTTTTGAGACCTCTTCTATCAAATTTAACTAACTTTACATTCAAATTTTTTCATATTTGGTCTCATAAACTCTATTGTAAACTTGCTTTCTGAAAGCTACAAACTATTAATCTGTTACTCTAATTCAGCTGGTATCGTTTTTTTCACAACAAATTGGGTACATTCTTATATACATGCTCTTAATCATAATTTCCATGCTTAGATATTCCATTGCTCTCCCTAAGCAGCAGCCAAATTCCACTATTGGGATTATTTTAAAGGCTGTCTGTCCCCAACCTACCTGCCCCAGAGGTGGCACAGACTAGAAAAGAAAGCCTAATTGTTTAGCTCAATTGTTTGGATCTTACAGTTCGTTAAGAGTGTTCCAGATGATTCGATGAAATACAACTTGGTCAAACACATTTCAGTGGAGAATAATTTAGTCAACCAAACCATTTGGTTAAAAACAAATCCCAATTACTAGACTTCCTAGTATTAATAATTTTGGTGTTCTAGGAATCTTTTAGTCATTTTTAACATTTTTTTCCAGAAATTATAAGGTTAAAATGTTGTTCTTCTATGTTTGTGAGATTTCAGAACAACTGAACAACTGAAAGACATAACAATAGGAAATTTTGCAAACCAAAAATAATCACTGAGTGATGAGTGATTGAATTAGCTGGAACAATCTATGCCATCCATCCTGAGAAAAGAACAAAAACACAGCTAAACAAGTAGAGCAGGCATCATCAGCTTAGAAAAACAATGCAGCCAATAATTTGAAGCAGAAAATTCTCCAAACTTGAAAATTCCAGTTTTTCTTTTTTTTTTTTAATTTCAAAATATTAAGGGAGTACAAATGTTTTTGCTACATGGATACCAGGTATAATGCTTAAGTCAAGTATTTTGTATTTGTTTATTTTACGTTTTCTTATTAGAAAAACAATGTGTATTCATTATATAAAAGTCAGAAAACCAGAGAAGCAGGAGAACATAAAAAATGCCCAGAGACCCACTCAATAGAGATAATAACTGTCACCCCTTTAGTACAAATCCTTCAAAATCCTGTCCTACATGTATTTATTTTATATATGTACATATGGTTTCATGAATTAGGTAATACTGTCCATGATCAGTCTGTAGCTAACTATAATTTTTTAAAGTCACTGGTAATCATTTGTTGCTAATACTTAATTTGTTCCATTTCATCTCTTATTCCTAGGCTTTTAAAATTAATCCCTATTATTGGCCCTTTAGGTAATTTCAACTAATCTAAGAATTATGACTGGCAGGCACATGGTGGCTACTCAATAAAATATTTGACTGAAACAATAGATGCACAAATAATCCCGTGTTGTTGGGTGTTCAGGTTGTTTCCATTCAACTCTGTTGTTGATGAAGAGTTTAACATACTCTTGGTGAAGAGCCACCAACCGAAGAACCATGGAGAAGCGTGGTGTCCACGCCAACCGCATATGGGTAGGGTACTGTGGGAAAGGAGTGCCTAAATGAGTCTGGGGAGATGAGAATTGAGATGAATTTGGAAGGAGTGAGAATTTTTCAGTGAATAACTAGGGAAAATGGTACTAAGAGTAAGTGGGGTTAAGTAGGGATGACTTCTTAGAGGAGGCAAGTCCAAAACAGAAGGCAGAAGGGGATATAGATAATTAAGGAAAAGGAGAAAGTTACTTCAGCATTGGTAGGTTGTCACCCAAGTTAGGTACAGCCCTGGGTGAGATTTAACGAGAAATTGCCCTGGCTGTGACAAGAAAGCTGGGCTGGGGAGTGATGCGCTATACATTTATACGAAACTGTGCTGGCTCTTTCTGTTACTTTGTGGGAGGCTGTAAGGCTTGGTGCTTGGAGCCAGACATTCCACTTACTTGATTTGCTAAGAAGTCCAGAGCAAAGGCAAGGGAGCCCAGCTGCTGCCTAGCCCCGTATATTCATCTAACTGGGTGTCAGGGAAGCAGATAGGAGGCTCTGAGCACAGGTTAGACCCTGAGCAACTTTTAAGGAACTGCACACAGAGACTACTATTTTTGTGGAGAAAAGTTGTAGATGGCTATTTTTTTGGAAATTATTTGTGTTCTACTAAATGGTTGTTTTGTGGGAGGCTATCTGAAATTCTATCCTAAGGAGCTGCTGTTTATAATCCATGGAACTGTGCTAATAAAAATAGAAAGAATAATTTTTGTCTGTGAAAGCAAGCACCAAGAACCAGGCTGGTTGGAGTGCTTGTGTCAGCACAGGGTAGCAGTGACTTCTAAGAAAGTCCTCAGACATGTAATCATGATATTGTTCTTGCAGTTGAGGTAAAGGGATGCCAAAAAGAAAAAAAAAAAAAATAAGCCAAAAAGCAAATCTCTGGTTCTCTCTGAAATTATTTCAATCTTTTGACCTTTCCAAAGCATGCATATTTAATTCGGAACCACAGTAACATCTGGAGGGCTCTTGCTGGGGAGAGAGTAGATACAAACGAGCTGTTTGAATCATTTTCTGCTTATGGGCAACATTTCAGCTCTTCCACCCTTGGTCTCAGTCCATTTAATTAAGGTTATTTGTAGGATTACATTAATCCTTTAAGAACTATTCCATTTCAATTTTTTAAAAATCTAAGGAATGATAGATAAGGAAAAGTGACCAATTCAGTATTACCCCTGAAATATTAATAGATTGGAGTGATTGTTAACACCATCCATGTCTACTCCAACTAGATTCACACACTTGGCTGCCTACCAGGCATTGAGGTAGAAGACCCACAACCTAAACAGAACTCGGTCCCTTCCCTTCCCCAACTCCTTCTTTTTTGCTTTCTTTGTTGTCTTTGATTCCCTCTTCCCCTTCACAGGCCACATGAAGCATCCAATTCATCCGTAAGTTCTAGTGCGTCTGCTTCCAACGATAGCCTCAATCAATCTGCCCCCGTCTCCCTCTCTCCTCTGGCCCACACCACGATCATCTTTTGCCTGAACCACTGTAAGAACTGCCTAGCTGCTCTCCTTGCTCCCCACTCTTGCCCTCTTAGAGCCTGTTCTCCACATAGCAGCCACTGATCTTTTGAAAGTCATAAATCAAATTACATTACTATTAATGCCAGACTCGATAACAAACACTAACCTGGCACTTACTACATGCCAGTAATAATTCTACATGCTTTCCACATATTGACTTATTTAATCCTCGTAAGGATGTGGTCCTTAGGTACTATTGTTATCCCTGCTTTACAGATGAAGAAACAAAAGCACAGAGGTTAGATGATTTATCCAAGGTCCCACTGCTAATGAGAGTGCAGAATTAGAACGGCCTGACTGAGTCCGTGCCCTTAACCACCTGCCCAACTCCACCCAGAAGGCCTTTCCTTGTAGCCCCTGCCCGGTTTTATTTAGCATCCTTCACTTTGTCTGTTGCAGATCGGGTTTCTCTTCAAACAATGCCTCCTCAAAGAAGCCTTTCCTATGTAAAAACTACACTCTCCCATCCTAATCCCTGTTGCCTTCTATCTTTTCTCTGCTTTATTTTCATTCGTTATCACTCTTCCTGCCTAGAATGTAAGCTCTATGATAACGGGATCATATTTTGAATCTCTTAGAAAAGTTCCTAGTGCAATATTTGTTGGAATGAACAAATAAGTGAATGGATGAATGAATATCAATCCCTGTAATTCAAAGCTAAATAACTGTGAATTTTTTAAAAGTAACAGATACTATTGTAGTTTCAGAGACAACTTTGTTTCAGAGAAAATCAGTACTTTCTTGCCACATAAATTGCAGATAATTATATACCTTTGCCTATGACTAAGAATCACTATTTATTTATTTATTAATCTATAGACCTTTAAAATTGATGCACCTATTTTATGTGCAATTTGATGAGTTTTGACAACTGCATACATCTGTGCAACAAATATCCCAATAGAGGTATAGAACATTCCCATTACCCTGGAAAGTTTCATTTTCAGTATTCAGTACTCCTCCTTCCAGTCAATTCTAAACCTCCATCGGCAGCTACTGTTTTGATTCCTTTCATCAAAGACTGATTTGGGGGCTTTATGTAGATGGGATCATCCAACTAGGTGAATGTACTCTTTGTGTATTGGTTCTTTTGCTCTGCATAATATTTTTGAGATTAATCCATATCATTGCATAGAAGAGTTCATTCTTTGTATTGCTGAGTAGTATTCTGTTGTATAAACAGACCGCACTGTTTATACATTTCTCCTGTTGATGGACATTTGTGTTGTTTTCAGCGTTTTGCTATTGTGAATAAGATGGTGATAAGCATCTTTGAACAAATCTTTTTTGTAAGTTTTATCTTGATATTGTACAAGTCTTTTTGTGGGATCATTTTATCATTTCTCTTGGGTAAATACCTAAGTATGGAATTGCTATTTTATAGAGAAGATCTATGTTTCATCTTATAAGAAACTGCCAAATAGTTTTCTAAATTGGTGGGACTATTTATATTCCCACCAGCAATGTGTGAAACTACTTAGTTGCTTTATATCTTTGCCAGAATTTGTTGTTAGTCTTATTAATTGTAGGCATCTTAGTAGGTGTGATTGCTTATTGTGGTTTTAATTTGCATGTCCCTAATAATGTTGATGTTTAACACCTCTCTATGTGCTTAGTGGGCATCGGTGAAGATTCTCTTGTGAAATGTCATTCAACTCTTTTGTTCATGGTAGGAAGGGTGGGTATTTCTTTTTAAATATTGATTGGTAGGATTATGCATTTATTTTGGATATAATTCTTTGTCTCATATATACTAATCATAAAAGAAAAAATTGATAAACTGGACTTCATCAAAATTAAAACCTGCTCATCAAAAGTTAATAAAATAAAAAGGCAAACACATACTGAAGGGAAATGTTCAATATATATAATGTGGATGTATGTATATATTTATACTGTATAATACATATATATATATATATATATATATATATACTATGGGAAAATGTTTTTTATATATGTATATATTATGTATACAACTGTCTCAAATTTTTATGTGAGGCATTAGGTTGGGGGTCTATTTTTGTTGTACATTTTTCCCAGTTGTCACAGGGTCATTTGTTGAGAAGCCTTTCCTTTTGCCATACAATTGCCCTGGTGTATTAGTTGAAAATCAATTGGCCATGGGTTTACTTTGGGATTTTCTGTTCTGTTCCCTTGATCTATTTATCTATCATTATGGCAATATCATACTACATTAATAATTATAGCTTTATGGTAAGACTTGAAATCAGGTTTTACCTGATTTCAAATGCATCAACGTTGTTCTTTCTTTTCCCAGTTATTTTGACTGTTCTATGCCCTTTGATTTATCATATATATTTTATAATCAACTTGTCAGTTTGTTGGGATTACAAAAAGTTTGTTGGGATTTTCGATGGGATGGTGTTGAATCAATAGATCAATTTGGGGAGAACTGATAATGATATTGAGTCTTCCAATCCATAAAATTGTATCTCTCTCTATTTAGTTCTTCTTTAATTTCTGTTAGCAATGCTTTGTAGACATAATTGTAGCAGTCATGCACAATTTTTGTAAATTATTCCTAAGTACCTTATGGTTTTGGTGCCATTGTAAGTGTTGTCATATTTAAATTTATTTTCCAACTGTTTGGTGCTCATATATAAATTCAATTGATTTTTGTATTAACTAACATTGTATTCTGCCAACTTGCTAAATTCGCTTATGAATTCTAAGAGGTTTTTTTTTTTTTGATCCCTTAGGATTTCTACATAGACAATCATGTTTTATATGAACAACAGAGGCTTTTTTGTTTGTTTTACTTTCCAATCCATATGACTTCTATTTCTTTAACTTGCCCTATTGCACTGGCTAGGATCTCCAGTACAATGTGAATAGAAGTTGTGAGAATGGTTAAATTAACTTTTATGTATTTTCTTTTTTTAAAATTATTATAAGTGAAATTATGCTCTTGATTTGCTTTTGGGGTTGTTTATTGCTACTGTATAGAAATACAATTGATTTTCTTGTGTTGATTTTATACCCTGGAATTTTGCTGAACTTGTTTATTATCTGCAATAGATTTTTGTGGATTCTTTAGGATTTTCCAGAGGTAGAATTATGTCATCTGTGAACAGAGATAGTTTTACTTCTTTTACAACTTGCATATACCTTTTTTTCTTATCTTCCAATACAACATAGAAGACCAACAATGAAAGCTGGCTCCCTCTTGGTTCTGATCTTGGGGGCAGTTTTCGCTCCACTGAGTGTAATGTTAGCTGTGGGTTTTTCATAAATGCTTCTTATCATGTCAAGGAAGTTCCCTTCTATTCCTTGTTTTATGAGTGTTTTTATCATGAAAAGCTTTTGGATTTTGTTGAATGCTTTTTCTGTGTTACCTGAGATGATCTTATGGGTTTTCCCCCCCTTTACTCTATTTATGTGATGTATTACGTTGATTTTTATATGTTAACTCACCCTTGCATTCCAGGATTAAATAGTCCTGGATCATGCTATATAATCCTTTTAATATGATGTTGCATTTTTTTTGTTAGTATTTTGCTTTGGTTTTGTTTGTTTGTTTTGTTTTGTTTTTTGAAGACCATAAGGGATATTGATCTGTAGCTATTTTTTTTTTTTTTTCTTGCAATAGCTTTATCTAGCTTTGGTATCAGGCTAATACTGGTCTCATAGAATAAGTTAGGAAGTATTACTTTCTCTCCTAATGTTTGAAGGGTCAGAGGAGGATTGGTGTTAATTCTTCTTTAAATGTTTGGTACAATTTGCCATAAAAGGCACTGGTCCTGGGCTTTTCTTAGTTGGAAGGTTTTGATTACTAATTCAATCTCTTCTTACACATCTGTTCAGATTTTCTATTTCTTCTTTAGCCACTTTTGGGAATTCGTGTGCTTCCAGGAATTTTTCCAGTTCATCTGTGTTATCTAATTTGTTGGCATCCAACTGTTCATAGTGTTTCCTTATAATCCTTTTTATTATGGAAATAGATACACAGAAAAGGTCAGTAGAAATGTTCCCACTTTAATTTCTGATTTTATTAATTTGAGTCTTCCCTCCTTTTTTATTAGTCTAGCTAAAGATTTTGTTGATCTTTTCAAAGAAACAATTTTTGATTTTGTTGATTCTATAATTTTTCTATTCTCTATTTTGTTGATATCTAATCTTTATTAGTTTCTTTATTCTTCTAGCTATGGATTTAGTTTGTTCTTTTTAATTTTTTTAAGGTAGAAAGCAAAGTTGAGTTGATTAAGTGGGTCAAAGCTAATCGCGTTGAGCTATTTCTTATTTTTTAATGTAGGTGTTTACAGCTATAAAATTTCCTCTGAGTGCTGCTTTTGCTACAACATACAAATTTTGGTATGTTGTATATTTTGCTTGTTTATTTGTTTTATTTTTTATACATCTCTAAGTTTTTTCTTATCTCCCTTGTGATTTGTTCTTTGACTTATTGGTTGTTCAAAAGTGTATTTTTAATTTCCACATATTTGTGAATTTTCTAAGTTTTCCCTTTGTTATTGATTTCTATACACTTACTGGTTTATTTTTTGCTACTTCTTCAATTACTGAGAGGGGAATTAAAACCCACAACAATCATTGTCAATTTGTCTATTTCTTTTTTTTAAATTCTGTGAATTTTTGCTGTATGTAACATTCTGATGTTATTACATTTAGAATTATGTCTTCTTGATGAACCAAAGATCTTATTATTATAAAATATTTATCTTTATCTCTGGTAATACTTCTTTTCTTGAAGTCTATTTTGTTATTAAGATAGCCATGCCAAATTTTTTTATGCTTACAATTTGCATGATATATCTGTTTCCATCCTTTTTCTTTCAAATTTTCTGAGACTTTATAGTATATTTATTGCATACAGAGTGTAGTTGGAACTTAATTTTTCAAAATGTAGTTTGACAGTATCTGTCTTGTTCTTACAGCATTTAGTCCATACTTATCTGAGTATTTAGTGACATGATTGGGTTCATGTTTACCATCTTGCTATTTGTTTTCTATTTCTACCATTTCTTTTTTCTTTCTTTCTACATTCTTTTGGATAAAAATTTTTACTAATTCCTCTTTCTTATTCTATTGGCTTTTTAGGTAAACCCTTTAATGTTTTTGTAGGTTTTTAGGGATTACATTATTTATCTTTATCATATCATCTATTTAGAAATTCATATTGTTAATCTCATTCAAAAATGTTTAAATTTTATTTGTTTTACTTTTCAGATATAGAATTTTTATTTTTTTTCAGTTTCTGTTTTTCTGCTGTTATTTCCCATTTGTTCATTATATCTATCTTTTCTTTGAAATTCTTGAATATTTTTATGGTAGCTATATTAAACTCAGTCCTCTGCTAATTCCAAAATCTGGGACATCTTGGCTTCTGTTGATTTTGAATACTTTTTTTTTCATAATTAAAAGTTTCATTTTCCTGACTTTTCACACATCTAGTAGTTTTTTATTATACTCTGTGTACTATGAATGATACATTATAGGGAGCCTGGCCAATGTTGTCTTCTTTTAAAGGTTGTTGTATTTAGTTCTGCCAGGAAGTTAAATTACCAGAAGATTTGCTCGATCTTGGCAGGCTTGGATTTAGTCTTTGTTAGAGCTGGTCTTTTCCAGTTTTGTCCTTACTCTTCAAGTAATGACCTTTCCGAGTTTCAGTTGAATACCTGAAGTGCTCAGCCTTATTTCTCTACTCTGGCTACATTGGATTGCAATGTTTCCCAGCCTGGACAACCTTTGGTATTCAGCTCCCAGACCTATGGCAGCTTCTCCTTGCTAAGTTTCACAGAATCTTGTCCTGCGCACATATAACCAAGGATCCTCAGAAAATCTCCAGGCAGACTTCTGGGCCCTCCCTCTGTTCAGCTACTCCCCAGGATGTTGATTTGCTTCAGTAGTCTTCACCTTTCTTTGACTTCTGCATTTTTAGCTCAACACTACTTCAATGTATTGCATGGGCTTCATTTTCCTCACCCATGCCTGCACATGATCCAAGGCAGGGCTGAAGTAGACATGAGATTCACCATATGTTCTGTGAAATTCAGAGTATTTTCCTTGATTTTCAAAATGGTGTTATTAGCTGATTAGTAGGAAGGAATTCCAGATTCCTTTTTTTTCTAGAGTTTTCAGACCTTATAATTTCAAAAGCGAAGTCGAAGCAAGGAAGGAAGTGAGGAGGGCATCACATACCAGGATGACTTATGCCCCAAATTGGATTATTAGCACACTGAGATGATACAGTACTAGTCTCAGAGGGCTAATATGTCAAATTCCTTCCAATTTATTATTTTTATGGTATGCGCCTGAAAGTTCTGTGTTTTTCGTGGTCTTGGAAGCAAAACAGGACCAGGGTCTCTTATGAATTTTCCTGCCTTGACCCAGGAAAATGTTTGCTTTTGTCCCAGACTCTCTGATCAGGGTTTGCCCCCCATCCCCCACTCTCATCACTTCTGTTCAGTGGTAGATTTCAGAAATCAAATACTATGAGGCAATACTTAACTGCCAGCCTTCATTCCTTCATATCTGTTTGTTGAATACTTACTCTGGCCCAGACACCTTGATAGAACCTGAGGATAGAGAGACAAAAGGCCCAATCAATGCCTTCGAAGTACCTACAATCTAGATGCTTAAATAAATGTGATAAAATATGGTTATGGTCTTTGATAGAGGTCAGCTGTGTAAACACAGAAGACATACTTGACTAAGGCTGGGGAGAGGGAGGGTGTCTGGGAGGGCTTCTTGGAGGTGGTACTGTCTAAACTGAGTTTTGAAGTGGGTGAGGGTGGGAAATAGGGATTGGAAATAGGATTGGAAAATATATTAAATACCTTAGACAGCTACCTCTATAAAAATGTAGGAGCCCAGAGAAACTCAGAAATTTAAACAGGGTGCAATGTGCCAGCAACTTGAATTTGAGGTAGAGACTATAGGTCAAGTTTGAGAAGGCAGGGTCAGTTAGAGCAGGGATTTCTAATAACCAACAAACAGGGCATGTCATCCAACTGCTTTGAACCATTTTCCTTTTGTGAATTTTAATTTTTTAATCTCTAGAGCAATACATGTTTATGATAAAAATATGTAGACAGGTAAAATGAAGAGAATTATACCACTCACAATCCTGCCATAAAACTTCTTTTAACAAGTTACAAATTCTTCCAGATCAAAGTTTTATTAAACTCTGCTTGCTGTTTTATAACCTGGGATTTTGTTGTTGTTGTTGTTCAGTTAGAATTTTAGAAATACTTTTGCATGTTAATAGATATTCTTTTGCATTATTTATCATGTCTGAATAGTAGCATTTCTTTAGTTATACCATCATGTGTTACAACATTCATACATAGTTGTAAACGTATTTGAATATTTCAATGTTTGGCTATTAGCAATAGTATTTAGATGAACATTTTCGCCCATACAGTTAATTATTTCCCTGAGTCCCTGTCAACAGCTTTATTAAACCTCAATCTTAAGACAGCAAGCTTACAAAATATACATACCTAGAATAATTAGAAATCAAGGCAAGACATTACATAATCATCTTCCTATTCATTAATCATTGTTGGTTGTTGCGACACCCTAAATGGTGACCTTTCCCACACTCTGCCTCATAGTATTTGATTTCTCAAATCTACCACCTGCAAATGGGATGAATTACATCACAACGAGGTGATGAAGCAGAGTTGAATTCAGTTTAACAGGCAGCTGGGGCTCTGTGTGCCAGGGAGGGGCTGAAGGAACCCTCCCAGCTCAGTCTGGGGAGGGCTGTGCCACATTATGTGTAGTAAATGGTGTGAGAGAATTATGTCTAAAGTTCTCGGTGCCCAGAGGAAGGTACACACAGCTCAGTGTGGCAGGTCTGGTGAGGTCGGAGCAATTGCTTGGAGAAGATGCCATGCATGGAATGACCACCACGTTGGGCCACCACAGGGAGCAAACAACAAATCCAAGAGGGGTTTGGAGTGGGGCGAGTAGTTCAGCCAAATGATATCTAAGATGCTTTCCAATGCGGCAAACTTGTCCTTCTCTAAAATAATCAACTGCTTAACAGACTCTTTCACTTGCATTATGTCATTTAAGCCTCACACTGCCCCCATGAGAAAATAGATGTCATTCCCATTTGTACCAAGAAGTAACTGAGGCTCCCACTGGTCACAGACGGAGGAGTCGGGAATCCAAAACGAAGTCTCTTCTACTCCCACCACACCCTAGGTTTTATCATTACATCTCATCACTGCTGTGGGCTGAATTTCTTATCAGGTGGTGTTTCCCTTCCCCGAAGTGTTTTTCCCTTTTAGTCTGTTTATCCTTTAGGGAGAGAAGGAAGAAACATTTATGGAGACCCCACCAATGTAAGCTCCGTGTTCTGAGTTTTACATAAATTATCTCATTCAATCCTCAAAACAGCCCAACGAGAAGCACCGGCAAGTCAGGCTTGCCTGCCCAGGTTAAGTAATGTGGCCAAAGGCATCCAACTAAAAGGTAATGGAGCAAGAACTTTACCTGGAACCAGAGGCCACGTGTGCCCTGCCCTACAGCCCAGGTCATTTATCTTTTCCTTGCTGAACCTCCGCTGAGCCACGTCAGAGTCCTCAAGGTTGGAAGAGTGGTCCATGATCATAAACAATTCTATTGCATGACTTCAGCTACCTGCGTGGCTCTCACTCTGGCCTGACCCATTGCTGTCCTTATCCAGCACTTGCTCTGCAGAGGGACACTGTTAGATTTAGGACGTGACTGTCCATAGGGCCAAATTAGGACAGTCCTCCCGTCCTAGATCCCAAGTACCGGCATGGACTGCTCCTCCGCTTTTCTGTTTAACTGTTAAACAACATTATGAGATTGCCTGTCGACGGGAAGGGAGCGCTGGGGGTGGTGGTGAGGAAGGTAGAGGAGCGAAGGAGGTAGCACAAAACTGGCAGCAGCGGGCACCAGTAAGTCCTTGGTTTCTTGGATCACATGGGCAAATGCCACTATTCCTTTGATCAACATTTTATTCTCCGTTTTCCTCTTAGCATACAGATAGCTGTTTCAGGTCATGAAAAAGCACATTCAGTGAAATGAAACACAGTAGATATACACTAAGAAACTAAAAAGAAACATTGGCCGTAAACTATCTTATTCCATTGAAATGTTTGGCTGACCTCATAAGAATGTTGATGAGGCTGTTCTTGGATGCCTGTTCTGAAATGCACCGCGGGAGGAATGGTGAGGATACACCGAGAGGCTCTTTGGCTCGCTGAACAAAAGGGTTTCTTCAGGCCTCGGGAGTGGGATGAAAATTGGCATGATCATCTTGGAGAATAGACAGACTCAAATAGAGAATTAGAACAGAGTTTCCAAAAAGGACATACTAGGGGAATAAAAGGCTAATAAACAGCACTTGCATTTGTAGAAAAATAATAGGGAGAGCAAGTCAAGGAATTCAAAAGTAAAGAGAAACTCAATTCAAGTAGGGGAGGAAAAAAAAAACCCTATAGTCATCACTATTCTTTGTAAATAAAAAGGGAACAAATGAAAATAAGATATCAGAAGTCAGGAAGAATTTATGAGAGTGCGGAGTTGGTTTTGAGGATGCCAAGTTCTCATTGCCGTGGGAACCCCGCTGAGTGTTGACTCTGGTGTGTGAACCCCTCACAGCTGTATTAGCTGCTGCTTGCGCTTGGCTTATACCTTGCGGCCCAGGTCAGTGGGAAAGCCAGCACCGTCCCTAAGTTCTGGAGCGCAGGCCAAAGCCAGATAGTGGAATTGGTTTTTTAATTTATTGCGCTGGTTCTTCTTATGGAAGAATGAAGAGTGTGAGAACATGGGTTAGGATTTTAGCCATGAGAGATGACTATAAAATATTAAATTGACTCCAACAACTTGAGTCAATTTGAAAACTCCCAGTCTCTTAGGATAAAAAACATAATCCTACTTAGAAATTCCTGGTGTGATCACAGATGGGGGATTGGTTCTTTTCACAGAGCCCGTAAATTAAAAAGCACATAATCCAAAGTCAATTAAATAGTAAGGTATTATGATAAATTCTCATTTCATTAACTTTTCAAAATATGAAATAACTATGCACTCAACCCAAGAAACTGACATTTTTTCCACTGACTGCAAAAAAAAAAAAAAAAACCCACAAAAAACAAAACAATGGCAATAACTCTAGTCATGGTAGCAGCTCACTGTAGGGTGACCTACCTTTGGAATAATTTATTAGTTCCAGCTGATGTTTACATTGTGGGGTTAGTCATGATGTTAGGCTTGATGAGAAACAGACATAACTAGAGCTGGGGATTCAAATATGTATTGCATTTCTCATCCCGATCAGGGATAAATTTACTGTGGTCTCTCTCTTCGTAGGCTCATGCCAAAATCTGGCATCTCTACAATACTTCCTTCCGTCCCACTCAGGGAGGCCAGGTGTCCATGGCGCTAAGCTCCCACTGGATCCAGCCTCGAAGAATGACTGACCACAACATCAGAGAATGTCAGAAATCTCTCGACTTTGTACTTGGCTGGTTTGCCAAACCCATATTCATCGACGGTGACTATCCCGAGAGCATGAAGAATAACCTTTCATCTGTTCTGCCTGCTTTTACTGAATCTGAGAAAAAATTCATCCAGGGAACGGCGGATTTTTTTGCTCTGTCCTTTGGACCCACCTTGAGTTTCCAGCTCTTGGACCCTCACATGAAGTTCCGCCAGTCAGAGTCTCCCAGCCTGCGGCAGCTGCTCTCCTGGATTGACTTTGAATACAACCACCCTCCCATCTTTATCGTGGAAAATGGCTGGTTTGTGTCCGGGACCACCAAGGGAGATGATGCCAAGTACATGTATTACCTCAAAAAGTTCATAATGGAAACCTTAAAAGGTATGATTGCGGGTGAAGTTCTCATTTCCTGCTAAAATGCACCGGAAAACAATCTTTAAGAGTATCTATCATGAACTGTGTCGTGAATTTATACTTTTTAATCATAATGTAGAGATCAGTTTTGGCAACAGCAGGAATGCGTTCAGGTAACACCTTTCTCATTTAGGGCCTTGGGGAACTGAAATTAATTTTTAAAACTCATTTGTAAATGACAAACGGGGTTACAATATTTGCGATTATTTAACTTTCAGAGCTAACTAATTTAGATTTTTAGATTAAATTGAGCATAAAATAAATCCCAGTCTATCTAGCTTTCTATAAGTGTTTTCAAATTCTTATTGTTTCGGCCAACTAAAATACTCTTTAAAGAAAAAAGGATATTCACATTTTCTAGAGAAAATAGTAAAATTGTTCGTGCTTTTTAAAGCCTTTATTTATTGTGTCATGTGCATTGCTAGGTGCCTAGGTTGGAAAGCGAGACATCTTCCCAGCCCTGTGAAGCATAGGTTAGCAGTAAGGAACTGTCCCCTCGAGGTGCTCGGAAATCCAAATAAAAACATATTGGAGAAAAGCCTATTCATTTGTGAGGATATTAATTTGGAGAAGTCATCTAGATTTGATTCCAGCCTTTTGTCAGTAAGAAAAATCACTGGTTTACCAAACAAGAAGCATTGTACGTACTTTGTTTCTTTAAGTAGCGAAAGCCTCAGGTGTCCTTGCACCGTGAGGCGAGTGCCCAGCGGAGGGTCACGTTGCTCTTGTCCTCTCTCGCCTTTGCAGCCATCAGGCTGGACGGGGTGCATGTCATCGGGTACACGGCCTGGTCCCTCATGGATGGTTTCGAGTGGCACAGAGGTTACAGCATCAGGCGTGGACTCTTCTATGTCGACTTCCTAAGCCAGGATAAGAAGTTGCTGCCGAAGTCTTCAGCCTTGTTCTACCAAAAGCTGATAGAGAAAAATGGCTTCCCTCCTTTACCTGAAAACCAGCCCCTAGAAGGGACCTTTCCCTGTGACTTTGCTTGGGGAATTGTTGACAACTACATTCAAGTAAGTCAGCTGACAGCATCAGTCAGCAGTCCCCCCACCCGAGCCCTGTCACTAGCTAGTAGCGCTTTCTTATTAGGCTGGCGGTCATGGCGCATCCTCTGTCCTGAACCAACTCGATAAGTGCACAATTGGCGACGCTGCACCCTCCTCTCCCAAAACCTTCCAATCTTCGTCTTGCACTTTAAATTAGAGAGATCCAAAGGGAAATACGTTAAAAATATGAATAATTAAGATCTGATAAGAGATAAGTCAGCAAAAAAAAAAGATGAAACACTCTGTGTTAGTAGTGTGATTTTTCTTGTCCTTTTAAAAGCAGTTGAGTTTTTCTCATAAATAAGATACAACACAGAACTCCGAAGTCTCTGAGATACCGGTGGAGCTGCTGAGATTGAGGCGGGAACATTAGGCTGAGCCCTCCTGAGGCATAACTGTGAACCCCACGGAAACTTGCAGAAGTTCTTCCAGAAAGAAAACCCTTGCTCCAAAGATTCCCCAGTTGGAATGTCCTTTTTAATTATAGTCAAGGAAACGGTACAGAAATTATTCAAAATGATCCACCGATATTTATTGAGCATCTACTCTGTAGTGAGCTCCCCAATATTCTTTTTCATTTCCCTAATATTAAAGGGACTTGTTTTTCAGAGTTAGATTCAATAGTTGAGTAAGCATTTGTTGGAAGTCTAGTGTGTACAGCGCCCTGTGTTCGCGGCCGGGGTAGCTCGGTTAAGGCGGGGAGCGGGCGAGGGCAGGCTGAGATGGGAGGGTGACCCCTGCTTTCATAGGAGAAAGGGAGTCTGTTGAGAGCAAATGATGGACACAAGATGGAGTGACGGGCATGGTGGTAAGTACACGAGGTGGGGAGGGGATATGATTCAATAGTCTGATGTGAAAGTAGCAATATCCATAGACAGACAAGCAGCTTTAGCATGTTGGGTTCTGGAAGCCAATTCCTTGTTTCTACAAATCCCAACATTGAAAGAAGTATTTGGAAGAATGCTTGGATCTGAGGAAAGGCCTTCTATTTGAAACAGGTTGTTTTCTGGTACATATAAAATTGAGATTTTTATTTATAAGGAAATCAATCAACTCTACCCTTCATGCTTTTCTTGCTGGTTTGGATTATTGTCCTGCCTTTTTCAGACCATGCAGCTAATTTTAGAGGCAGCCTTGGACTCAAATCTCCTCCTTACGTGTGAGCGACCGAGGACCGCTGTGTTAGCAAGGGTGTCGGAACGCAGGAGAAATCCTTCTTAGCTCCATCCTGCTCTGCACCGGGGTTTCCCCCTGCTCCATCTCCCCTGCACCTCTGCGGTGTGGCATCTCCTTATCCTAACTTCTCAAAGTGGGACCTGCGTGCGATGGGGTTCAGGCAGGATCTGAGGTGGCGGAAGGTGAGGGAGTGAGGCAAGAAGGAAGGAAGAACATCTCCTGCAAGTTTTCCTTCCTCCTCCCGTTAGTGGGGGCTGCAGGACGATGGGATGGGCCTTGGTCCTTGTTCTATCTCTTGGCCGTCTGCCGCTCCCTGCTGGACATCGTGCCTTGCCACTGAGGGGCCCAGGCCCTGTCCTGGTCTGTGACAGCAGCCCGAGTCTGGCAGGTTCAGCCTGTGTGTGCGGAGAAGCTCACAGCCAGCGTCTCTGTGCAGACAGTGGGAGGGAATGCACCCAAGGGTGGGGGTGTTGGGGGCACCCTTTTTCTCCTGCTCTTTTCTTTTCTCCTGTTCTCCTGTTCCTTCTTCTCTCCATTCCCCGAAGGAGGGCTGTGTGCTGGTGAGAACTGGTAAGCAGTGAGGAAGTGTTAGGAGTACATCCTATTTCCTTGAGGGAGAAGCGACGAGTATGGCAGTGAACAGGGAGGGAGATGGGGAGGGGATTCCTTTTCCTACGCCCTAGAAGCAGTTGCTTTGGAATCTGATCTGAGGCTAGCCACTCAGCAGCCCAAGACCACCTGTCTCAGGTCACCCTGTCTTTTATCTCATCAGCTCAGACTCCCCACCCCTCCACCTGGCAGAGCCCAACAAACACAAAATTAAGTCCCTTTAACCCGAGGCAGACGTGAACTTCTCCGGAAGCTCTCTGGTGGGGGCAAGGCTGAAATTGCTATTTTCTACTTCTGGTTTTCTCCTTGGATTTTGTATGATACTGGCAGTGGCCTTCCCGATTGTCGTAGTAAAAGTAAGTTCTTGGTTATGTCAGTTCCGAGGAGTGTGCGTGTCTTCCTTCACAAGCAGTACTCTACACTTTTAAGACGTTATATTAAAGTCCTGAGAAGTTATTTTTAAGCCGCTGAAATTCATCTTTTCCTTCCTGGCTGGTTTTTCAAACTCAATATTTGAGGCATGCATTTCACCTGAACAGCTTTAAAAATAATATCCCATTAAGCACACATCCCTGTCTGAAGTCTGGCCTTAGGACGGTTCACATAGATTGTCACTTTACTCGGACCCAATTTCCCAGCTGACAGGTTTGTTTTCCCATAACCCCGAATGCTGATAGTTAATATAAATACAGAACATGCCACACAGTGAGGCTATGGAGCTGCTTTAACATTGGTCCCTGGTAGGAGAAAGTTTCTTGCATAATATAATAAATACATGCTTTATGCCCATTTCTTCTGAAAGGTACACCTTTGTTATTTCAGTTTTTCTTAAAAACTAAGTTAACAATTTAATAGAAGTTAGGTTTTAATTCTGCCTAAACACTCATTTCTATTTTTTTTTTTTTTGAAACAGAGTCTCACTTTGTTGCCCTGGCTAGAGTGAGTGCTGTGGTGTCAGCCTAGCTCACAGCAACCTCAAACTCCTGGGCTCAAGCAATCCTCCTGCCTCAGCCTCCCGAGTAGCTGGGACTACAGGCATGCACCACCATGCCCGGCTAATTTTTTGTATATATATTTTTAGTAGGTCAATTAATTTCTTTCTATTTTTAGTAGAGACGGGGTCTCGCTCAGGCTGGTTTTGAACTCCCGACCTCGAGCAATCCGCCCGCCTCGGCCTCCCAGAGTGCTAGGATTACAGGCGTGAGCCACCGCGCCCGGCCCTCATTTCTAAATGTCCTGCATTTTTAAGAAACAGATTCCTTCCCCAATCTCAGACGTTATACTCGTCTCTCACCTTTTGTTTTCAGATGGGTTGAATAAAAGCTGCTGTTTTGAAACAATTATGGTTTAAAAAAGTTCCAAATTTCATCAGCTCAGAGGTATATAAAAATAATCCAAACGATTTCTTCAAGCTCTGAACACTTTTACTCCAAACGAGCATGCAAATATCTTCTCTTGTGAAGCCGAGGAAACATGATTTGTGGGTGCATCACAGTGGAAAAATACTTCTGACAACATTCCCATAGCATTAGGGGCAATGCATGCGTGGGTGTTCTACAAGGGACAATTCTCCAGAAAAAGCAATTTCCCTTTGACACGCTGTTTTTTTTTTTTTTTTTTATTACTTTCCTTTATAAACACAGCACTTATCCCTCCAGAGAAACTAGAGTGCATTTGCAATAGGCCCGTAAAATGCAACAAAACCCCTCTACAGCTTCTGACCCCCATGGCTTACATGTGGTGGGAGAATTTTGTCATTCTGATTTAATAATCTGCCCACTTTTCCTAAATACCTATTTTCATTTTGAAGGGTTTTATATCATATGCTAGAGAACTATTGTAATCGTCATTGTTGCAGAAAAATAATTCAGGAAATATAAAAAGTATGTAAAGAAGATCCCACTAGCCATAGATGACAATATTGTTCTTTATTTCCACATTTCTCGAACTTTCTACTGTCAGTCAGAAGTAATTTGTTAAGTTCTGTCATTGACCCTAAAGCCAAAAAAAAGGCAAGAGTTTTGTTTTATTTGCTAGCTAGAGCAAACCTCAATTTAGAATGTAATGTTAAGTACAATTTAATTATAAACATCGTTTTATTTTCTGACTCTAACTGAAATTTTAAGATTGTTCTGTTTTTGTCTAGTTTTTCTTTTTTTTAAATTTGAAAGTCTCATACCATTAGTGATTTCTTATATTAAAAGAAAAGCATCCAAAAAAGCATCTGTTTGCATAATCCAGACTACGGGTGCACGAGAATCATTAGTGCTTATCACCTGAAGTGACCAAACAAATTCAGATTTTTCTTTTTTACGTTAAAGTAACAGTTGAAGATGTAGAGAGAAGCGTGGGTAAAACAAATGTGTATGCAACAAAAGTAGAATGTTTTCTTCCTGAGGAATTACCATGCATGAAAAAAAGTTTAAATTCTCAGCTAGGAATGTTCCTATTTTTGCTCATCTTGTTGCTGGTTTTGTTGCTCAATATTGTCGCTCAATAATTACATTGAGTTACTTCTTCAGAACTGTCCAGGTGATGCTAATGTTTGCACCACCCTTTGCAGGTGGACACCACTCTGTCTCAGTTTACCGACAGGAATGTTTACCTGTGGGACGTACACCACAGCAAGAGGCTTATTAAAGTGGACGGGGTGGTGACCAAGAAGAGGAAATCCTACTGTGTTGACTTCGCTGCCATCCGGCCGCAGGTGGCCTTACTGCAGGACATGCACGTGACGCACTTTCACTTCTCCCTGGACTGGGCGCTCATCCTGCCTCTGGGCAACCGGTCGCAGGTGAACCGCACGGTGCTGCACTACTACCGCTGCGTGGCCAGCGAGCTCGTCCGCGCCAACGTCACCCCGGTGGTGGCGCTGTGGCAGCCCGCAGCCCCGCACCAGGGGCTGCCGCGGCCCCTGGCCAGGCAGGGAGCCTGGGAGAACCCGCACACGGCGCTGGCGTTTGCGGAGTATGCCAGGCTGTGCTTTGAGGAGCTGGGCCACCACGTCAGGTTTTGGATCACGATGAACGAGCCGTACACGCGGAACATGACCTACAGCGCCGGCCACAACCTCCTGAAGGCCCACGCCCTGGCCTGGCGCCTGTACGACCAGGAGTTCAGGCAAGCCCAGAAAGGCGAAATCTCCATAGCCTTGCAGGCCGACTGGATAGAGCCCGCCTGCCCTTTCTCCCAAAAGGACAAGGACGTGGCGGAGAGAGTGCTGGAATTCGACATCGGCTGGCTGGCCGAGCCCATCTTCGGCTCCGGAGACTACCCACGCGTCATGAGGGACTGGCTGACCCAGAGAAACAATTTCCTATTGCCTTATTTCACGGAAGACGAGAAAAAGCTAGTCCGGGGCACTTTTGACTTTTTGGCTTTCAGCCATTACACCACCATCCTTGTAGACTGGGAGAAAGAAGACCCAGTGAAATACAACGACTACCTAGAGGTGCAAGAAATGACCGACATCACCTGGCTCAACTCTCCCAGTCAGGTGGCCGTGGTGCCCTGGGGGTTACGCAAAGTGCTGAACTGGCTCAGGTTCAAATACGGAGACCTCCCCATGTACATCATAGCCAACGGAATCGATGACAGTCTCCAGGTGGAGCAAGACAGGTTGAGGATGTATTATATACAGAATTATGTCAACGAGGCTCTCAAAGGTAAGGAGCCCCCAAAGCCGCAATCTCTTGAAGGTTTATGTCGCCAGAGGCTGCGACAGCTGATTAAACCCGCGTTAAACTCTCCCACATAAACGCACACCGTCACCCTCAGAACCAAGTGCTATCTGTTCCGTGCCACACTGAGACAGTCCGAGAGATAGCTAGTGTTTTTCCTGGTGATAAAGGAGTTTAGCTAAAAGTGGAAGACTGGCGCTCTCTAGCACCTACTCTAGATCTATAAAAGCATGACCCTCTCGTCTTCCATCTCTGCTTCATGTATATAAAGATTTAACCCAAGTACATCATAGTAGGTTTAATTATGTAAAGCCAGCTGTTAAATGGAGCTCGGCATTTGTCTTGATGTTTGCCTTTTTGTCTCTGAAAAAAGAAGCCTTTTCGATGAGATCTAATTGAGTCTGAAGTTTTCTTAAATGCTACTGAAAATTTCCCAGATGCACAAAGGTTATGTAAACGTGGTGTGTTGTGTGCCAACTATTTTAATAACTACTCTCCTGCCCTTTTGTTGTTCCAGCCTCCATACTGGATGGCATCAATGTTTGTGGATACTTCGCTTACTCGTTTAATGACCGCACGGCGCCGAAGTTTGGCCTCTATCGTTACGCTGCAAATCGGTTTGAGCCCAAACCGTCCATGAAACATTACAGGAAGATTATCGACAACAATGGTTTCCCGGGCCTTGAAACTCTGGGAAGATTTTGCCCAGAAGAATTCGCTGTGTGTACTGAGTGTAGCTTCTTTCACACCCGGAAGTCTTTACTGGCTTTCATAGCTTTTCTATTTTTTGCTTTTATTGTTTCTCTTTCTCTTATTTTTTACTACTCAAAGAAAGGCAGAAGGAGGTACAAATAGGTCTGAACATTTTCGTATTCATTAGTTTTGAAATAATTATGCACACACATCAGCTGTTAACCATTTGCACCTTTCAGTGTTGTAAAACTATAAATTTCATACATCTGACTTCTAGAAACCTTTTCTTTGTGGCTTATGAAAGAAGTTTTTTTTTGTTGTTGTTGTTAGAGGTGAGGTCACTCTCTGACACTCAGGCTGGAGTGCAGTGGTGTGATTATGGCTCACTGCAGCCCTGAACTCCTGCGCTCAAGTGATCCTCCTGCCTCAGCCCCCTGAGTAGCTGGGACTCCAGGTGCAAGCTGCCATGCCAATTTTTTAATTCTTTGTACAAAGGAGGTCTCGGTATGTTGCCCAGGCTGATCTCAAACTCCTGGCCTCAAGGGATCCTTCTGCCTCGGCCTCCCAAAATGCTGAAATTATAGGCCTGAGCCTCTGTGCCTAGAATAAAAGAGGTTTTGAAATTGGCATAGGTGACTGTATAATATCGAATAATGTGAATAGTGCCTGAATTTGTTCTCTTTTTGGGTATTAAAATTCTGACAGGTACCATAATTTCTGTAACACATGCTGTGATGAAAGGTTGAAAAATGGTAACCATACCAATGCCATATTTGCCCAGAAATTTGAACGACAAGACTAGGAATAGTTTCATGTGCACCCATTCCTAAATTTAATGTTTTTCTGGAAGTAGTAATTGCAAACGTTAGAATAAAAAGTTAAGTCCCAAATAACCATCTTTCATTTCAACTCTCATGACACTGCCTAATGGCCACACCTCTGTTGAATCAAGTTTCCCATGAAAAAGAAGATGGCAGAATATAGGAGAGATGGCAGAGGGCCCTGGGCTGGAATGTTCCTTTTAAAAGCAGTGTTTCCATCCAATATGGCTAATGTTAATTTACATATCTGGTGAATGATATACTTAGCAAATTATGGAAGTTTATACTTTATATGACTTTTGAGGCTCTCTCGAAACCCTGGGTTCTTGAGTGTTTTGTCTCACTGGCACCCTGTGGAGGGCCTTGTGCCTGGGAGGCTTTTGTTAAATGTTTGCAGAAAAATAAACATGAATCCTGAGATGCTGGACTCTTCAGGAAGCATAAAGCAATTGTGAAATTCAGCCTACTGAAGTGGCTGTAGGTGTTGGAAAAGATGGAAAATTGCTTATTATGAGCAATATTATGATTAATTTGATTATACACCCTTTTATTTTTGAGCAGACCCTGGAATGAATGAAATGACCTTTCCTGAGAGAGTAAGGATGAAATAATAACTTCTTCAATGAAGAATGACAGCACTTTCATTCTTTCTTTAGATGTGCTGTAATTTCTTTGAATTGGTAGTTTTTAAAACTGTTAATAGATTCAAAAGCAATCAGTTCTGAACAACACTGGAAGATTTGTTTTTGTGATCTCTGAGGTCCACTTTATGTTTCTGCTGCTACTTTCTGTGGAAGTGGCTTTGGACTAGTTTTGCTTGGAACTTTTATATTGAAACATGCTACTGATTTTTGGAAAGGGCTAATTAGGTCTTATCCATTAATGCTCCTTAAACAAGTCTTGCGGGTTTTCAGACAGGGAAGTCTCTCTATTACACTGGAGTTGTTTTATAGATAAGTCAATATTATATCAGGCAAGATAAACCAATGTCATAACAGGCATAAGTTACCTCGTTGACACAGGGTCATAGTGTATCATAAAATGCTGTACTGTATGATATATCATCTTTAGAGGTGGTATGATTTTTTCATGAAAGATAAGCTTTGGGTGATATTCTTTCTAAAATTGGACTTATTAAAATTGGATACTAGAGAATCAATAGTTTATTTTATGTATATATTTTTTCTCATTACAAGAGTAATATATGTTCATTGTAAAAAATTTAAAAACACAGAAACTATATGTAAAGAAAGACTAAAAATTATCTATAATCTCATAACCCAGAAATAGCCATTATTAGCATTTCCTTTGTATTTTATTTTACACTGAGTCAGAGAATATTGTACGGAATATATCTATTAATTTTTATTGTGCAACTTTCCTTTGTCATTAATCTTCAAAAGCATGATTTTTAATAGTTGTATTCTACCATATGAATATATCACAACTTATTTAACCATTCTTATTTGTTAGACTAGTTTCTTATTACTGTTAAATAATGAATACTGTTTAAAAATAATTTTCTTGCTACAGTATTTACTTTCATTTCCTTGAGTATAAGAGAAGTAATTCTGCTCCTTGGAAAAGTATTATAATAAATCTGCCTGCAACTTTGCCTTCTTTCATAATCATATGAGTAATTGCTAGCTAATTTTCAAAATTAAAAAAAAAATTGAGTTGACTAAGCCATACAAAATACAGTGGGAGCAGTGAAGAAATGGGCATGGTTGCAAGAAGCGTGAACTGCCAGGCTGGAAGCTGGTAGTAGCCAGGGAGGGGCCCCGGCTAGTACACCTGCTAAGCTGAGAGAGAATTTCAGTCCCTGAGACAGCAAAACAGAGGAAGAGCTGAAAGGGACAAAACAGAGGCGACAAAATACTGAAGAGAAGTGACATTTCAAAACCACTCAACTACGTTATGATGAGAGCTTCATGCCGACTTTGAGTCCTGGTGGGCCTTGGGAGGCGGCGGCTCACCAGAAGAATGAAAGGAGAGAGGGGCCTCTCAGATGGGTCCTGGGAACACGCCAGGCAGACGGGGAGGAGCTGGAAGCAGGAGCCTTCTGGTCCGATGGGGTGGAGTGCTCTCATTTCTTAACCCACTTCTGAGAGTACTTGGTAAAACTGAAAAAAAAAAAAAAAACAAAAATCACCAAAAACCAAAAAACCAAAAAAAAAAAAAAAAAAAAAAAAAACAAATCCCCACATTTACTTAATAATACTAAATTATTTTCTTGGATTCAAATTTTACAAATGTTGGATTGGCAGAGTCCTGAAGATAATTTGACAGAAGATATTTCTATATCAGTTTGCTGCACCATCTGCTCTTTTGAAACAAACTAATGACACAGAAAACATTGAAATTTGTATTTATTTGTTATTTAGTTGGTAAATAATTGAAGGCTCATTAATTAATTTTTATGTGATTCAAAAATTTGAGGTAGAAGTTCTGACTTTAGTATAATCTTGCAGTGTGTTTATTTTATGGTAAAACTAATGTTGAATGACCTTATTTGTCTTGTAGAAATTATTTCCCACTGAAACATTGCTTCTCAGTAAATTTCTAGCATAGGCTGACCTTTTTTCTGTTTAAAATCTCAATCGATCAGTTTTGTAAGACTTGGTTTCCTTTCAATATTTTAGCAGTTATTGTCTAATTATGGCCTTGAGCATGTATGTTGCCTAAAGCATGTCGGCTTGTTTTGATCTCCAACTGCATGTGAGTCAAACTTTTGGCTAATTTATATCTAAGTTATTAGATGGGAAGTTTCATGGTGTTTCAAGGCCATGCATGGCATTGCATTTAAGATAGGAACGTTTATAACTGTTTTTTTTTTTGCTTTAAATTATGGCACCATGAGTCTTTGGTACTTAGCTCCAAGGCGTCAAAGTACAACATTTCAATCAACAGGGGGCAGTAGTGGTAAGTTAGAGAGGAGCAAAACAAAGATATAATTAGAGAAAGATTGATGGGTCGGGTGGAAATATTCAATTAGTAAAAGACAAGAATGAAAATGAATCAGCCTGTATTCCATTAGAACCTCAGAGCTATGAGGAAGAGTGCGGTCAAGAGCAGGTCCAGTGGGTGCAAGAAGGGGAGGAAGATCACAGGCAGTTGAGCAAGAAACTGGGATGCCAGAACCCAAGAGCTTAGAGGCGAAGCATTTCCAGTGTGCGTCAGGAAGACGGTGTTGAAGGAGAGGTGATGCCATGGGAGGTGGCGATGGGCAGCAGAGTGTCCATCTTGGTGTTGGAGGGGTAGGTACAAGGATGCCACACAGGATGGTTTCCAGGCTTGTGAGGCTGGGCATTCAAGTGCATCCAGAGAGCCGAACATGCTGTGGTGAGAAAGGGGAGCAGGTGAATGGAAACGAATGGGCAAGGATTATGCCATGTCTCAAAGACAGAGACCTGCAACCCTGAGCTTTTGGAAGGAGTGAGCTTTTATAGAGTGGAGCCAGCCCCAAACCAGAGAGTGATCTTCCGTTCACTAGTTCTACTTGCAAATTTGCTTTATAACCTGGAGCAAGTCACCTAACCCACTGGGCCTTGTTGTTCTTGTCTATAAAAAGAGGGAGTTAATCAAGACCAGTGGGTTTCAACCTTGCTTACACATTGGAATCACCTGGGAGCTTTTAACAGTCCCCAGACCAATTAAGTCAGCTGGGGGGAACCCTGTTCCTAGCTGAGATTGAGAATCAGCGCTGCACTCAGCTCTCTCTCTGACAACTTCAATGCATATATGAATCACCTGGGGATCTTGGCCAAATGCTGGTTCTGATTCTGCAGGACTGGGGTGGGCCCAAGATCTTGCATTTCTAACAACCTCCCTGGGATGCTGTTGTTCTGTGGACCACACGTTGAATAGCAAGGGGCTAAGGGCTTTGTGTGTGTGGCTGATTGAGGGATAGTTTGTTTTAATGGGGGGGGGAAAAGAGACAGATAAGAACTATTGGTCTCTTTGTTGGGATGGTAGAAGGGACCAGAATGCAATCAGTATCACAGGTGGCAAACTGGTGCCAATTTAAGGCTGTCGCAATCAAAACCTTAAAGCACAATGTTCTAACCATAAGCAAATTCTCACCGTTAAGTGTATAATCATTGTTTGAAACAGAACTTTTGGGTCCAGACAACTATACTTTTTACAATTAAAAAGACAGACTTCTGAGTCTAAATAACTGAACATTTTAAAATTTAAAAATAATTTCAATATAAAAAATGAAAAAAACACAAAATTATCTGCTTTTTATCTTCTCCTTATTTTTAACGTATTAGAAGAGTAAGAGCCTTATGCTACAAACACGCTATATGCTCAAACATCTTCTGGTGAGCTATGTTCAACATGAGAGGATAAAAGCAGAATGAAAAATAGCAGATCCAGATTTATAACTAAATAAAATTATGTGTCTATTTACTGATAGACAAGATATAAATTATAAGACATAAAAGTTTTAAATGTATTGGAACTTTGTTCATCTAAAGAATATATCTTAAAATTTTACATGTTGAATGAAGACAGAATGAAACTAATCTTGAAAGAGGATTGGCTGGGTTGGGCAGCTTGAAGTCTGAAAAATATAACATGTTTCCGGAACAAACTCTTCTGAGCCTGTCATAGACCTGCACTTTCGCACCTGGAGGGGTCGTGAGACCTGGGTTTCATTGCCACTTCTTTTCTGTGTTTGGTGCATCTATCTACAATGTACCCATATCCCAGGATTACTGGGGTGCTAAGTGTCTTAATGGCTTATGGGAAAATATTTTGTAAATGTGAAAGCATTGTCCACATGTAAGTTATTATTATTATCTGGGTTTCTCTCACTGAATCCATTTCTGGACCTCTAAAGAGACAGAGAAAAAGGAGGAAGAGTCAATAAAATGCTGTCATGCTTATAAAGCAAACTGTGGGGCTCTTGCCAACCCAACTGTGCTACAATTGCAAGATACAATCTCCCGTGTCTCAGTTGTCTCTGCAGCCCTGGCCAGGGGAGCACCAATCTACAGTGTGCCGAGTCAGGCCCCTCACTGCTCATCACTGCTCCCACGATGACCACTGGATCTAGTTTTTTTCAACCTAAAAGCCTGGACAATATCTTCGTCACCATCATGATTTTGTTAAAGCAAAGTGGAAACAGTACATGTTTGTTGCATATAAAGAGGGCTTGCGCTGCTATAAGAGCATTCTGTTAACCAAGGGATTTATACTTTTATCCAAAATGTTTTGGACTATGAGCGACAAGTGAATTTTACTTCTGGATACAGGTTACACAATGACAATGTCATAATAAAACTACTTTTTGAACAGTATGAGTTGTTCAGTGCGTACGTGGTGGATGTGGCTTTTTGGATGTCTATCCAGCCTGCAACCAGATGTGTCCGAAAGGGAATATTTATTGTCTTTCTCTTCTAATTAGCCCTTCTTTCTGTTTCTCAATTTCCATCCCTCATTCAACCCTTGCAGACATTCAGGCATGACATTCTATGGATCCTTTTCATCTGATATTTCTGTCCTTTGTGGACCCTTTGCTTAGGGGAACTTTTCCAACAATCCCTAACTGGTTTTCTCGTTTGTGTTCTTCCTACACATCAAGAGTCATTTTGATTAGGTCATTTCTCTCTTCATACCCTTTTAACGAGTGTCCTTGCTTCCTTCCATCAGCTGGCATTTGCTCTCAAGCCTTCCTTCTCCTGTCCTCTGGCCTGGACATCTCAAACCTCACTGAACATTAGAATTAGCACCTGCCACCTCCTATGGGCTCCGGCGTGATTGTTTAATCTCTTCTATTAGATTATAAAGTGCTCTAAGGAAGGGACCTCATTTGTCTTGTTATTTCCCAGGACACATTAATTGCCTAATAAACATTTCTTGTATGAATAAATGACTAATGAAAAGGGCATAGAAACGTATTACAGGTGGTTCTTTAAAAGGAGTTAACCATTTTTCTGGTTACCTGGGGCTCAGTTGAACTCTATTATCTGGCATTTTGCCAATCAGACTTCTCCTTCCCAATATTAATGATGATAATTGGTGTTCATGGTGATTACCCTAGGGCTGTACAAAATCTTGAAATGCCTTCTCAGTCATTTAAAACAAGATCATATTAAGATGTTTGTTTCCTGTTAAAAGATTCATTATATATATCATCATAGATTATCAATTTTCAAAGAATTAAAATACAATAAAAAGCACAATAATATCACAATGAACATTAATCTTCCTTTGATCATCAGTTCATTCAACAAATAATTAGCACACGTTTAATATGTGCAAGTTAATAGAGTTATTAAGCAGGGCAGCCCACTCTAGTCAATTTATATATATTTGAGATGGATTTTTCATCTATTGTGCTAGATAATGGTTTACTGTAATTGGCATACAGTGTGATATTTAATCACTCTTTTCAATAGACATTAAGCGAAATATGGCTACTTAAAATAGTGTTTTTTACAGAGCAATTACTAAGAAGTTACCTACGAGAAAAGTTCTATAAATCAGATCTAGTTCTCAGATATTTTTTCAAAGGTGGTTGAGGTCGGGCTGGCTGCCTTATCTAGCGCTACCTTTGGTCTCTGTCCCCAGACTTCAAGTGATGGGATGTGCATAGCTCTTCTCCCCACATTTGCTCGGTCTGGGACAGAGTCAAAACTAGAACTGCAGACCCTTGCTAGACACTTTACACAGTGGTTCTCAATCCTGGCTGCACTTGGCAACCATCTGGTGACTTTTAAAAGCCACTGATGGCAAGGACTCCCATTTTATTGCGGCAATGTGTACAGCTAGCGTTACAGTTCTTGACCAGGGAAAGAACTGAGCGGCACACGAAGAGTCAGACAACAGTCTTTATTCTTCCACAGCAGGCTCAGCACCCCTAGCCTTACAGCTCTCCTCCCCTCTTCTGATCTTTTGACCCTTCTGCCCTTATTCTCCTCCTGCTTTTATACCCTTGGTAGGGCTCAAAAAGTGTCCAATCAACTACAAGCTTTAACATCCAATCAACATCAAGCTTTAACGTCCAATCAACATCAAGCTTTAACATCCAATCAACATCAAGCTTTAACATCCAATCACCATCAAGCTTTAATATCCAATCAAAAACAGTGGTATTCAAAGCATGGCGGAAACAGGTAGCAGCACGTGGGGGGGGGGGGCGCATTCCAGCACTCGTGGCTCCGTCCCAGCAGTGTGCCCTCCAACTGGGCACTCACAGCGCTGGCCTGCAGAGATGCAGAGCGAAGGGGAGGCGGCAAGCGGTGTCTTCCTGGTGCCCGACATTTTCCATATCAATTTAATTGTTCTGAGATGTTTCCCTGCATCTCTTTCATGGTTCCAGTCTCACTGGATGAGCCTGCCGGCCTCTCACAGGTGACCCTGGCCCTCGGGGCCCAGTAACACGTCCTCCTTTACCCCGTAGCCCAGGGGAGGTGGCAGCTTCCTGCTGTTGCTCCCTGAATTTCCTCATCGTCCCCTGTTGGCTTCCTGGATTGTCCGTCACCCACCCCTGTAACCAGTTCCGTGTGTCACATTCCTTCTGCCGTGAAATCTCCAAGCAGGTTCCCTGTTCAGCTTCTCCTTGGACCCCAACACATCCAGCTTGCAGTGAAAACAACAAGCATCGTATGGGGCAACTTGGGACAGCCACCCCTCACCTGGGTGAGGAGGCAGGACAGCCTCAGACAGGTGGAGACGGGCCCTGGGAAGGGCACACCTTTGGTGACCATTTCTAGAGGCTACGCATTTAGTGGCAGAGACACCTGCAGATCTTCTATAACAAATCTCATGGATGAATTTAATGAAATATTACAGCTTCATCATTTTTGATGATTTAATTTCCTTGTAATAGGTCACACTTATATTTTATAAAGTCTGTCAAGGAAGAAATTAATTTTTAGCATGCCTATCTATTGGCATATAGGGTTGATTAATTCACCCTAATTGACCTTTTAGTCCATACTAGCCAAGCTGATGGAAGTTAAATGTGAATTTCTTTTTAAATTCTGAGTTTCTTTTTTACAGAACCTTGCTATTGCTTATGCTTCACATTCGTGATCAAACATAAGGAAGGTTTGAAAAGCCTCATCCCTCTTAAAACAAAACACTTCAAAAAAATGTCTGCTCTTTGTCTTGTGTGGTAAGAGGAGGTGTTCTGTTCTAGATTACTTAACTGTGCTGTCTCGCTGGGGCTCTGCTGACAGCTGCCTTGTAAACAGGAGGAAGCAATCCCAGTAATCAAATGAAAGCCACATGTATTTGCTGGTGACATACATGCACACGCAGGGCCTTCTTTCAAGTAAGCACAGGGTAGATCACATGCAGACCCAGAGCCTTTTCTACACACACACACCCCTACACACACACATACACATACGTACACACACGTACACACACATACACACACCTACACACACGTACACACATACACACATGTACACACACATACACACACGTACACACACGTACACACATGTACACACACATACACACACATGCAGACTCAGAGCCTTTTCTTGACACACACACACATACACATACGTACACACACGTACACACACATACACACACGTACACACATGTACACACATACACACATGTACACACACATACACACATACACACACGTACACACACATACACACATGTACACACACATACACACACACCAACACACACATACACATACGTACACACATACACACACGTACACACACACATACACACACGCACACACACACATGCACCCTCAGCTGATCCTGCAGCCTTCACCCAACTGTACTCTTTTAGTGGCCTTGCTGAATTGGATTCTCATGTCTGCTGTTTTGTAGACCCCTTCAGAAAGCAGCAGGGAACATCCTCTCCATTTTATAGAAAAGAACTATGTTGGTCAAACATAGCATTTTTGCCTTAGGAGCATCACCGCTAAAAGCCAAGAGACTGAACCCCATTTCTTTGGAACTGGATAGTAATAAACATTTATCAACCCCTATCTTTAAAGGGCCCGCCATTTAATGGATAAATGTCATTATCTCCATTTTAAAGACGGGAAACAGGCTCCCAGAGGTTAATGGCATGCTGTCTTAGTCCGCTTGTATTGCTGTAACAGAATACCACGGACTGGGTCATCTATAAAGAACAGATATTTAGTTTTCACATTTCTAGAGGCCGGAAGTCTAAGATCAAGGAATTGGCACGTGGTGAGGGCCTTCTTGCTGCATCCTCACGTGGTAGAAACAGAAGGGCAAGAGATCAAACTAGCTGAATGCTGTATGAAGCCTATTTTATAAGGGCCCTAATCCTATTAACAAGGAAGGAATCCTTGTGGCCTAATCACCTCTTAAAGGTCCCACCTTTTAATACTATCACATCATTAACACCTGAATTTTGGAGGGGCCACATTCAAACTGTAGCTTATGCCAAAGGCTTACAGCAGGAAAGGGGAGGCAGAAGTGGGACCTGAGCAGGCAGGATTGCTCCGGAACTTGCACTCTGAATTATGCATGGCCTGCGCTGATGGCTGTGATGTTTTCAATGGCTGGATGAGGCCGGTGCTTCTCTGCGCCTGAGCTAATAACTCCTGGGGAAAATTCAGGGCTCAGAAAAAGACCCAGCAACTAATTTAAGTCATTAGTGACTATTCAAGTTAGGTTCACATGGGTTTGCTTGAAAAAATAGCCACTGATTTACAAGGAGAAGAGACGCTGCTGGCTTAGAGAGCTGCACAAAGCCCCTGCCGTTTCTTAGACGGAGAGATTGTAAGTGGCACAGTTGTAAGACAAAGTACTTACTTAGATTGGCAATAAAAAGTGCCTTAAACACTCCAATCCAAACCACTAGTGAGTGGGGAAATCAGAAATTACCATTGCTATGGCTTCATGGCAGTGTGACCAGAGCAATTATATGCACAGGTCCCGAACTTGGTTAATGTTCTTCTGCGACTGTCTTAAAATTCTTAATATAATGTTCTCTTTTTGAACTTGTGTTTTGTGATGCTGTCTGATGGGCCAGTGCAGCACGCACGTGGGCAGTGGGGACAGGCCAGGCAGCAGTGCACACAGGACAGTTGTGGTACAGCAACAGGCAGGGGCGTGGGGGTGGGGAGGAGTGTGCGTGCCTCACGTGCATGCCTTGGGGACATCCAGGTACTGCGGTTTTCTGAGGGGGTGGTCAGGCCAGGATCTGCCATAGCAGCCGCAGAAGTGGCAATGGCAGCTCCAGAAATTATAGAAAATTTCAGAGATGATATTCAAGTAACATTGTATCAATTCACATTGAAAGTTGACTTCAGACTTACATAAAACCGGTTTGCATAGAACTAAAACTTTTAGGGAAATCGTTCTGTGAGAATCATCAGTTTCAGGTGTAATAAAATTTGTATTTTGATATAATTTATCAGAAATTTATCCCCATACAATATTGCAAAATATTCCCAATGATGTTTTCACAGCCCAAAAAATACCCTTAATAACTCCAGTAACAGTTACATACCCAGAAAGACCCTTCTCAAAATTAGAACTTATTGAAAATTATCTGTAATGTTGCATTTGCAGAGGTAACTAATATTGCTTTCAATTACCTGTCTACTTAAAGTTGCCGAATGTATAGATTTTCATGGTCTAATCAATTTCTAGAAAAGTGAGCCCCCAAAATCTTATGATGAATCAAGACATCACATTAATTCAATATTATCATTTATTGCATTATATAAAATTGACACCAAAATAGTATTTTGCAAAACTATATGTTCACATTGTTATTTGTGCATGACTATTACCCCATTACCTTTTTGTTAAGTATGAAGATATTTTGAAAGGAAAAAATCTATATATTTCATTACCTTTAATAGTACTTTTTCCTGCTTTTTAAACAAGAGGTCTTCATTTTCATTTTGCTTTGGGTCCTTCAAATTAAGTATCCAGTCCTGATTCCGGGAGAAGGAAAGAAAAAAGGAGGATTCGGTTCTCTTGCAAGAGTCCACACTCCCCTTTTATCATGATGAAAACTACAGACGTGCAGCAGAGGAAACAGCTCGGGGTGGGTGGACAGCGGGTCTTGAAGCAGAAGGAGCAAGTGCCACCTCCTGGCGTCTGGCCAGGCCACGCCTCGGTTTAGGGACAGGCAGAACTTTCTCCTGGTTGCCAAAGAAGCACATGAGGTGCTGGATGATATTAAAGATGAAGGAAATCTAAGGAAAAGGGATCTTTTTCCCTCAGCCATTACTCTTGCAAAAAACATTGGCATGTTTTATGAGTATTTTTACTTTTCACCCTCTTTTCTTCCTCCAGAATCCTAGCTGGGTTATTAGGGAAAAAACGATTACGGAACAGCCCAGCATCCGCGGTGCTGGAGGTGAGCCCAGCTTTGCCTTTTATCACAATGACCTTTACAAACTACTCAAGTCCTCAACTCTCCACTTTCTCCCTATGTGGTTGTGAAGGGCACGATGACAACTGGCACATTTTGGGTACACTGCTTTGCTTCATGCTGAGAAATCAGCAGTTCCTCCTACCATTGCTTTTGTGTCATTGGAGCAAATGTCAACACAGTGGAAAAAGCAAATAACATGTTATCATTATTATGAAAGTAATTTTGATCTTGTAGATCCCTGGAAAGAGCCTCAGGGACCTCCAGGGCTCTGCAGACCACCTTGGAGAAGTGCTGTTCCCTGGTGTCATTTGGAAGATTCCAGAAGCAAGACCTGGGGCCCAGGATTGGGGTGTGAGGGAGGAGTCCAGGAGGCTGAGAGAGGAGAAACAAGCAGAGCACACATGGGAAGCCCTTTAATGAATGGATTAAAACTTAAACCAAATGTAGAAACACACAAGAGCAGTCAATTATATTTTTAAAAGACTTTTGAACTGAAGATGCTAGTAAATGAATGGAAGAGAGTGGCAGTCACTGCTGAGACTTGTCCCACTGTCCTAGAAGTTCAACTGGAGGTAAAATACAAGGAGAAGACCATTGTGAGAGAACATAATAGGTTTCTGGAGGATGTATCTTGGATACATGAATGTGAATAAAAGAAGATCCACAGAAGAGAAAATGAACAGATGGAGAAGAGGCAATGGTTAAACTAATGCAAGAAGAAAATGTCACTGAGATTAACAACAACCTGACAACCTGAATGTGCACATTGAAACTATTCACCATGCTCCAAGCAAAAGGGGTGAGAAAAAAAAAAAAAAAACAGTTGCTGAAGTTAGTCTGGGGAATTTTTAATTCTCAAGAATGAAGAGAAAATATGACAAATTTCTAGACAGAAATAACCAGTTATTTAAAGAATCAGACTGTCATTCAATGTTTCCTGTGCAACACCTTAAACAGAAGACGGTGGAATGGCATCCGACTACTGAGAGAAAGGGAGGCAACCTGAGACCCCTGCACCCACTCGGGATGCCATTGGCCTTTCTGGGAGGAGGAGGAAAGCACAGGGGTGCTGTGATCCAGAGCGTGTCACTCACACATCTGGGATACTAGAGGAAACTACTAGAGGAAGACTATAGCCAAGCAGCATGGTAACCACACAGCTCCACCACCAAAGACAGAGCAGAAGAGCAGGGAAAGAAACAACATTCTGCAATGCTTATGTCATTAAATCCAATGACAACAACAGACCTCAGTGAGAATTCCGAAACTAAAAAGGACAATTCTAATAATAATCTGGAACTAAAAGTATTAAGCTATTTCAGAAAAACCTAAAAGTTAGGAGTGAAGGAAGAGCAAGATGAAGTGAAGCAAAACACCTTAAAAGATTTTATCTCGGTCTAGGTAAAGGTAGAGGTGGGAAGAACAGAGAAGTGAAAATGTTCTAGAAGAATAATCTTGTTGGGATGACTATCTTGGTGAAGGAAATAAATTACAGTTTGTTTAGTTAAAAAAAAAATATGACAGGAATATGTGTTTTCTTGTGAGCTCCGAGAGAGGGGAGGTGTTTATGGAACAGAAAATTACAGGAGAATAGTACCAACAAAAGCAAAAAGATAATGAAAAGAAACTTATGGAAACCAGCAAAAAAATAGCAAAAGGAAAAAGAGGAGACAACAAAGTAAATCAAAGTGAACACAAAGCAAACATATAATTAGGCGGAATAAAAGAAAGTACAAAAAAATGCAATGAAGTCATCAAAAACAAGGGAAGTCTGAGAAACTGTCAAGCCAAGAGCAGCGTGAGGGACAAAACAACTGAGTGTCCCGGATGGGATCTTGGAACACAAAAGGGATATTTGACAAAAACTAAAGAAATCTGCTATTATTTTTAGTCTAAGCCAAAAATGGAATTATAAGGCTACAGCAGGTCTTACAAAACCCAAGGAATGGGAGCAATTCAGCCTCTGATTCAAACTTTCAGTGGGGACTGATGTGCTCTCATGAGCCAGGGCATTTTGTTTTCCTCCATGCGTCAGTTCGGCTTTTTCCTTGCATGTCTGTCTCTGTTATCTTTGATGCGGTGGTCTGGCTTTCCAACCCCATGGTGGAAAACGGCCAGTGACAGTTCCTGGATTTATATCTCCTCTAATTTGAACACACTCTTTGTTCATTCATTCATTCATTTATTCATTCATATAAAAATATTTATCGCTTGCCCACTGTGTGTCAGGTTGTCTGCTATGCTCGACTATGTTTTGAGACTAAGATAAAGCAGGCATCCCATCCATGGGGCTTCTTTGATAGTAGGAGAGAAAGACATGACTCTATTCCCTGTACACATAACTATATCATTACAAATGAGACAAGTGCCAAGAAGAAAAAGTTCTGTGCATTGTGACACTGCTCCCCAACTGAGTCTAGGGTGTCCAGGAAGTCTCCTGTGGAAAGTGACATGAAACTGAGACCTTAGCCTAAATAGGACCTACCCAGCCTATGGGGACAGGTGTGGTGAACACCATTATTGAAAAGCTCAGCGATGGGCCAAGGGAGAAAGGTGGAAAGTTCACCTATTTATCCTGAGCCCATAGTGAATGTTTAATACAAGGTAGATTCAACAAATTTCTGTTTACTTAATACAAATTTATTTATTTAGTAATTCCTAAAGAATGTGCAGTTTTTTTAATGTCCAGGTAATATTTACAGAAATAGTTGCTCATATACTTGACCACATGCAAAACTTTTAATCTCAAAAAGGTAATTTGGAAGCCTAGAAAACATTGAGGGTTTCCTAGGAAAATATAAATCATTAAAGTGAAGTGCAGAAGAAGTAGAAAATTTGAATAGAATAAACACTGTAGAAGAGATTAGAAAAGTGATTAAAATGTGTTGCTAAAAAAGCTAACAGGATTTGATAACTTCATAGCTGAATACTATTTAACCTTAAAGAATGAGCAATTCTGATGTGACTTAAGCTATTTAACATGACAGAATAAGAGGGACAAGTTCTTATTATATCTATGAAGCCAATCTGATTACTAAAACCTGATAAAGATACCATAAAAAGATCAATATCAACTATTAGAGGCAAAAAACTCTAAATATGATTTTAGCTTGAACAATCCCCACATTGTATTAACAGGCTAATACATTATGGCCAAGTAGAATTTACTGCAAGAGCGCAAGGTTGGATGGGTTCCAGGAAATCCAGCAATGTAATTCATTAAATCAGCATTTTAAAACAGAAAAACAAATGATCATGTCAATAGATGTTGAAAACTCATTCTGACAAAAATTCAGCAGCTATTCTTAATAAACAACTTATGAAAATATGTACATGAGGACCCTTTTAAAATATGATGAAAACTACAAAAATAAGCAAACATTGTTCTAAACAGCAAAACACTTCAATTAGGAACTAGATAAGATCAGGAACTAGATAAGATTGCTTGGTCTTGCCATTATGATTACCTTAGAGGTTCTAGCAAATTCAATAAAGAAAGCAGTAAAATAATTTTTAGAAGCCAGGCAAGGTGGTGTGCACCCATAGACCCAGATATGCAGGAGACTGAGGTGAGGGGATCCCTTGAACCCAGAAGTTTGAGTCCAACTTGGACAACATAGTGAGACCCCTGTAACTAAAATAAAATGTAATTAAACTAAAAATAATTATTTGTATAAACACTGGAAAAAAAACCAGTAAAACTCTTTTTGTTGATAATATTAATATATTCCTGGAAAACCCAACAGACTTAAGAAAAAAAATACTTAAATTATTAAGAAAATTTGATAAAATGAAGAGATATAATATAAATATACATAATAATCAATAGCAAAAATAAACTAAACATGGAAATGGAAAAAATTAATTCATAATTATAATAAAATGCAAAGAAATACTGTGTGAAGAAAACTGTAAAGTCCTGAGAACCAGACTCAAACAAATGAAAAATCATACTAAGTCCTTAAGGGTACTAAGCTTTTAAGTATGTAGATTGAAAATAATGAAAATGTTAGATCTCCCAAAATTCAAATAATATAAAATAATATACAATGATCTTAAAGCCTATATGGAAAAATAAAATGTCCAATAATAAAATATATGAAAAGAATAGCGAATGTAGATATTAAAACATACTATAAAGTCACTACAATCAAATAAATAAGGCACTGATTTTTGAAATAAACATGTTAGAGGCATTGAATAGCAAATCTAGACATAGATTCTAAAGTACACACTATTTTAATATATTATGAAGCTGAGATTTCAATTCCATGTGAGAAGGAAGGTGGTGGCTCAACTTGCTGTCCATCCAGAAGGAAATAGAAATGAGCCCTTGTCTCTCAGATTATATATAAATAAATTCTGGATTCCTGAAGACTTCAATGTAAAAATAAATAAATAGATAAATGAATGAATTAAGAAAATCTAGGAACCTATGCATACAATTTAGGATTTGTGGAGACTTCCTTCCTAACCAAGACAAGAAACCACAAACTGTAGAAGGTTGAAACAAGGTCAGCGAGAAATTACAGTAACAGTGTATCTGTATCATAGAGGATAGATAAAAGTTAAAAAAAAGTTAACAAAACACCAAGAGTTCTTACTAACGGGCAGCAAATAATAGAAAATAGACGTGGATGGATAATTTACCCAAAAGTGGGTACAATGGTCATAAACATACAGATACTCAAAATTACTGGTAACCAAGGAAATGCAAATTAAATTAACACTGCAGTGTTCTTTCCCAGGCATGTCATTGACAACATCAACAAAATAGAACTTTGATAACACTGTCACCCTCTTTAGAGATAAGGATGTAGAGAAAAAGGTACTGTCATTTTTTGCAAATGAAGTGTGAATTTTCCTGGAGTTTTAGCACATTAAGAAGAGAGGCAGGAATCTGTGCGTGTAAAAGGCTTTGCATGGTAACTCCACGCTGGGAATGTCAATAAAACTGTGAGACTGAGCCTTCCAGCCGTGCTCAGGCCATCTACTCACCTGGGGACCACAGAGCGGCTGCAGAGGGCGAGGAGTGCTGACTGCTCTGCATCCGTCAAACACCGCCCAGCCCGTGGTCGGACCTGGTCCCCTGATTTTCTCCTCTGCTGGGCTCCTCCTTCTTCCCCTGCCATCGTCTGCTCATTCCCTGACAGAAGTCTTAGGGGCTTTGAAGACCCACCATTTATCCTTATTGATCAACCACAAGGTTAGTTTAGAGCCATTGCCGTGTTAACTAACCTTTAAAGAAAGTGCACCTGTGGATAAATAAAATGTGGTATATGCTCACAATGGAATATTACTCAATTCTAAGAAATGACACTGAGCTAGCGCCGTTTATGCTATCCTGGATTAAGCTTAAGCCCGTTATCCAAAGTGAGGCTACACAAGACATGGAAAACGGGCCCCACATGTACTCGCCATCAAATTGGTACTGACTGATTAAAACTACGGTGCTCAAATGGTGTTAATGTTCACCAGGGATTTGGGGGGAGCGGGGGGAGAGACCCAGTCTTAGGGATGTGGCGAGCACTTTGGAGGGGAAGGGCATAACTCGAACCCTTAGGGAGAGGCAAAGATATACACTGTAACCAAAATGTCAAAAACAAACAAACAAAAAAGAAAAAAAACCAACTTTTCATCGGCTGATGGGCAGGTGGGAGGGGGAGGAGGAGAAGGGTGTATACTTACTTGTGCGGAGCGCACCACCTGGGGATTGGACACGCTTGAATCTCTTGCACATGGGGGGAGGGAGGGGGGCAGGGGCAATATTTGTAACCCTAACAATATTTGTACCCCCATAATATGATGAAATAAAAGGAAGAAAAAAAAAAAGAAAGTGCACCTTTTGAATGACCCTTGCTACATACAGACTTTGAACAGGAGCTCAGCGCTCTCAAAGCAGCAGACTGGGGAGGAGAGGTCTTGCAGCCCGTTCCTGTCTCTTCACGGGAAATGCTGCCTCCTCTTCTGCAGATTCTCTGCTGTCACACCCCTGTCACTCTCTCCCTCCTGCCTCCCTCTGGTGTGGCACTCTGAGTATCCTGAGCTATTTTTCTGGTATTAGAAACAGAAAGCAATTCATAGCATTACTATGATACTTACACTCGCATGGAAGGGTAGAGGTTCAAGACAGAATGTTTGAGAACAAACCTCTCACAGCTTGTCCTCTGGGGGAAAAAAAAAAAAAACTCAGGCTTTCCAAATTTTCAGGCTTCTCAGAAACTGCGTTCCGCATGCTGCTAAGAACTGCTCTGTTCCCGTAGAGGTGGGTGATTATGGGAAAGTCATTTCTGGGAGAATGGCCACATTACGCAACAGCAACAAAAGACCCGATGAATTGTGCCACTTTGTGTGACCCCCTCTTTCATCTAAGTTTCAGAGATGTTAATGCACTGATAAGAACGGCTACCACAGCTTTAATTTGCATAGAGTTGCTCGGAGCATAAGTTCTTTGAGAACAGCTGGATTTTGAGGCTGTAGATTCAAGAGTCCTTCTGCTGGGGCCCGAAGTGTGCCCTCATATGTCCACTCTTCAGGGCTCCACTTTCTTTTATAGGTCCTCATTTTTGAGAATGTCCAAGCATGCAAATGTCCAATATGGTTGGAAATGGTCATTCTTTAAAACTGCATATGAACTGGCTCAGGCATTGCCTGCTGACCCAGTGGGTATTTGCTCAGGAGGCGGGGGGTGGAGGTGGGGGAAGAACAATATCTTCTGAGACCTGGAAGCCCCATTATAGGGGTCCTTTTTTTTACTCCTCTTCCTCAACGAACTCTCTCCCCAAATCTAAAGCTGCCTTTCTGCTTTGAGGTCCAAAAACAGCTCTATGAGGCTGCACACGCATTTTCTCTCTCTGAGCTCCCTGCCTGGGAGCGAGATCGCACTCAGGCGGTTGCTCAGTGAGGACAGAGTTAGGAGGCAGGGCTGGGCCGCTGCGCCCTCCGTCTCCTTGGAGAGATGCACAGACAGGGGAAGCAGCTCGGGAAGCCCATGGCCCAAGGTCCCTCTTCCCAGGCAGGCCTCTAATGGGCATTCCCGACTTTCGCCTCTGAGATCCTTTCCTGTGGTTCCAAGACTGGCCAACTGCCCATCGGGGCAGAACCTGCTTTATGGTTCTATAGAACCAGCTTCCCGTCACTCCGAACGCAGTCACTCAAGGTGACTGCGCTTCTCTGCTTGGCGCCCTGTGTATGCCTCTCACAGGTTTACCGGCTTTGCAGGCCTAAGTGTGAGAAGTGCCCGGTGCCACCTCCCAGCCCAGTGCTGGGCAGCGCCTCCAGCCGGGAACTGATGCGTTTACTTTCCTCTGTCCTGTCTTCCTTGGTTAAGTCTATTGCTGATCAGGGCACATGGAAGGGGTGTTTATTTGGCACATTTCTCTTCCTCTCTTGCAGGGGGAATCTAGGCAAGGAAGCTAGAGCACGAATAAGCACAAGCACAAGCCCAGGTGGGTTTCAGATGAGGGTTCCCAGGGCAAGAGCCGGACGTGCTCTCCCTGTCGCCCTCATCACCATTTTCTAACAAACAACCGGCCAGATGGCCAGTGGCCCTTAGCAAGTTCTAAAGGTGATAACGTAGACTGTAACAATTCACCCTCTGTTTACAATACACACCAGCCAGTCACAGCTTCCTCCAGAAGCGAGGGTGACAGTCCTGGCCGGGCGGGGTGAGGGGAGCCGTGAGCAGGAACGTTCATTATTGCACCACCCGAGATGATTTAAAGACAGAACACCACCAACTAAAATTCAAACTGCTTTTTATTACCACCGTGAGTTGGCATCAGCGCTAAACACTTTTAGTGACACATTATTCTTCCCTGAGAAAATATTTTATTGTTCTAAGTTCCAATGAATTGCTGCAGTGGCTGCTGGGTTTTGATAAAATCCGTGTACGCTTCAAATTAGCATATTTTTATTATCTATCCTTCCGTAAACATTTTAAAAGGCTACATGAAAGTTAATTCGGAGAACTCATGCTTTTAATCAGTCCCTGACCCAGGCAGACTTAGCTACATGGGTTTGTTTCCAGAGTAAATAAGAGTTTGGAATTGTCCTGTTTTGCTGTGGGCAAAATTCGGTTCCCATTTCCAATCCCCGTGATGTTGTAAACTGTGGGGTTGAAATAAACACCGACAGCACAGTGATTGTAAAGAGGAAGAAGCAGAACTTGAATTAGTTGGGTTCTTTCATTTCACGCTATCACTCGGAACTTTGATTTTCGCTGAAAATTTAGAACCGTGAACGATATTGAGATGGCATTTCACACTCGCTGAGATGACTACAATCCAAAAGGTAGACAATGATGTGAAGAAATTGGAATCCTCACGCATTGCTGGTGGGAGTGTAAAATAGTGCAGGTGCTTTGGAAAATTGTTTGGCAGTTCCTTAAAAAGTTAAACAAAAATCTACCATATGGTCCAGCGATTCCACTCCTAGGTATCTACCCAAGAGAAATGAACCTCTGACAAACAAACAGGCTTTGCAAACCTGTTTTTTCTTTAACCTACCCTTGGAATCACTCTCTGTTATTTCTGCCGCATTCTGTCGTTAAAGCAAATCACTACATATAGCCCACACTTGAGGGGAGGAGAATTAATTAAGCTCTACCTCTTGAAGGAAGGGGCATCAGATAATTTGTGAACATATTTTAGAAACACCATGCCCTCTTAATCACATTTTGATCTACACTTTTTTTAGGAGGGAGATGGCTGTAAATATGAGATTGCTATAAGGAAAGAATCATTTTGCTTTCCTTTTGTCTTCCATTGACATTATATCATCCATGTCAAGCAGATGCCTGTGCCTTTTAAATGTCTTATTTGATTATTAAAAAAATTTTTTTCTGTTTCCTATACATTTGGAAAATATCAGTACATTTTGGGCTTTAGGCATCTTGACACCATTCTTAGAGGTTATGTTCATCTTTTGAATTTCTTCTTGGTATTTTGCCCTATTTCCAAGAAACAAGGCATAATGCTAATGCCATTATGTATTATTATTGCCAGGAACCCTGGAATGCTGAAATTTCTAGCCCCTCTTACCAATCCCTCCCACTAGGCTATGAAGAATCTCTGTGCATGGGAACAATAGCAGAAGGGAGTCAAAATGTGTCTATATTAATTGCTGTGCAAATGTCTGAGAACTACAGTGAAAGGCAAGGGCTACTACCATGAGTCTAAATCTTAGGACCAGCATGCCGAGGTTCACCGCCAGCCAGGAGGAGCAGGAGAGAGGAGATTCATCTCTTTACTCACTGGCCAGCTGCATGCTCACGGGAGTGCACAGGATGTGTGCCACCAGGCAGTGCTGGGACCACATCCAAACAATGGCAGGAACCCCAGTGAATTACATTAGCATCCCCCCTCCCCCAGCCGGGTGCTGGGAAGGGCTGAGCAGAAGCTCCCAGGCTGGAGGAGTGGGAGGTGGCCCTCCCTACTGTGCTTCTTCACCTTTTTAAAACCTGAATTCATCAGAAAGCTTGCTGTGCAGTCTCCTTGTCGGTAGTGTCTTCTTCACTGTGGAGATTATTTGCAATTATATTCAAAATTATACTCTTTAGACAATACACTCAGCTGACTTCTGCCCTGGGAGAAGCAAGCAAAACCTCCTGACTTCCACTCTGCATGGCTTATTTGATCCTCCCATCACAGAAGAGCCCTCCTTCTCATTAAGGGCATCAGCAGAGCAAAAGCCAGATTGCCTGGATCTCAGTCCTGGCTGAGTGATTTCAGGGAAGTCATTCATCATTTCTGTGACTCAACTTACTGTTTTAAAAAATAGAAATAGTATCTTGTTGTTGCAAGAATTGACACATAAATTATATAAATATATAAATATACATATACATTGATATACATATATATGAGGGTCTTCAAAAGTTCGTGGACAATTCATATTATGAAAAAACTACACAAGGATTTCAAAATATTTTTGCACTAAAATAAGTTCATACTATCTTGTTATAACATGTCTGAACGGGACCTGGTTGGAGGCTCTAAGAAGGATAAGACATCAGTTTGAAAAGAGCCCTTATCAGAGAATTCTGCTAAAGTTGAAGCAAGAACTAACAGACATCAAATTTACGGTGTATCTTGGGTGCAAGAATGGTGAAATCATTGCATCTTTACAAAAAGTTTATGAGGATAATGCCCCAAAGCAATCAGGAGTTTACAAATGCATAACTCATTTTAATAAGGGAAAAGATGATGTTGAAGATGAAGCCCACAGCAGCAGACCATCCATATCAACTTGGGAGGAAAAAAAAAGGCATCTTGTTCATGGCCTAATTGAAGAGGACCAATGACTAATGGTATAAACAATAGCCAACACCATAGACATCTCAATCAGTTCAGCTTACACAATTCTGACTGAAAAATTAAAGTCAAGCAAACTCTCCACTGGATGTGCCCAGATCAGCTGCAGACAAGAACAGAGCTTGCAATGCAAATTTTAAACAGGTAGCATCAAATCCTGAAGCATTTCTTTGGAGAATTGTAACAGGAGATGAAATGCCGCTTCACCAGTACAATCCTGAAGACAAAGCACAATCAAAGCAGTGGCTACCAAGAGGCGGATGTGGTCCAGTCACAGCAAAAGCAGACTGGTCAAGAGCAAAGGTCATGGCAACATTTTGGGGGATGCTTGAAGCATTTTGTTTGTCAACTTTCTGGAGGGCCAAAGAATGATAACATCTGCTTGTTATGAGAATTTTGAGAAAGTTAGCCACAGCTCTAACAGAAAATGCCCAGGAATGTCACCAGAGAATTCCCCACCATGACAATGCTCCTGCTCATTCCTCTCATCAAACAAAAGCAAATTTGTAGGAGTTTTGGTGGGAAATCATTAGGCATTCACGTTACAATCATGATTTGGCTCCTTCTGACTTATTTTTGTTTCCTAATTTAAAAAAAATCTATAAAGGCTAGGCATGGTGGCACACTCCTATAGTCCCAGGTACTCGGAAGGGGCTGAGGCAGGAGGGTCACTTGAGGCCAGAAGTTCAAGACCAGACCAGGCAACATAATGAAACCCCACCTCAAAAAAATCTGTAAAGGGCACCTATTTTTCTTCAGTTATTAATGTAAAAAAAGGTTGCATTGATACGGTTAAACTCCCAGGAATCTGAGTTTTTTAGGGATGGTCTAAATGGCTGGTATCATTTATTTGCAAAAGTGTCTTTAACTTGATGGAGCTTGTGTTGAGCAATAAAGTGTATTTTTTATTTTTATCTTTTAATTCCATTTCCATAAACTGTTTGAAGTCCTCTCATGTGAATAGTATATATAGATATGCATGTGTCCTTGTGTGTCTGTATATGCACATATGAGTGGCCCCTGGTACATAGTAAGACCCCAGTGTATGCAGTTGTTGCTTAATGGGGATTTTATTTCACATATGGTTGGTGATGACTGAGACAGGGAGATGAAGAGCACAGAGCATGCAGAGCATCAGCAGAGCTGCCCAGTGTTTACGCGAACTCCTAGGCCTGGAGTTCTGATCCACCACGGTTCTCCCTCAGTAAGCCTCAAATTTCCACTTGGAAAATGCACAGGCAGGTTGCCATGCCTGCTCTCTGCTTGGCACGATTTTTTGTTGTCCAGCAGGACACAAGTACTGTTCAGCCCTGGGTCCTTCTTCTGGCCTGGATTCCCTTGTGGTGGTGCTGCAGCCTTAACCCTGTCCTGAGAATGACAGCCCTGTCACAATGTCACGTTGAGCAATCTAGTTCCAATCTTTGCATAACATCTTGACTCTAAAATGTGGGAACATGAGGAGCTGTTTGTTTTGCACTCCCAAATCCTTGAACAAAAATGACAAAGTGTTCTTTTTTTCTTCTTGGAGTGTGAAGGTCCCTCTCCTGTCGCTATTCAGTTCCACGGAGCAGCAGCTGTTGCTGAGTGCGCCTTTGTTCACGCAGAAGTCTCCTGCCGGTGCCTCCTCTGCGATGAGCTGAGCCCTAAACAGTCATTTAGTTGTAACGGCCGAGGGGCAGTGGTGGAGCTCTTTTAAATATGAACTTTGAGATTTATGAGGAAAATTAGGACAGCCACACAGCTCTCTGAATAGTGAGCAATGCCGTCAAACAACTGCTGCATTTTGCCTGAAATGCTGCATAGCTGCTTCGAGGTTTCCGTTGAGCTGGCTGGTATTTTTGTGCTGTGTACACACACTGCTGGACTTGCACTGCAACCCCTGAAAACTGGCAGAACACAGAGAAGAAATTTGCTCTCTTTTGCCACTTCCAAGTGTCTTTGGAGTCGAGCATTCTATTTCAGGTGGTTCTAGAGGAGAAACATAGCTCTGGAGCATTTGTTCCTTCCACCTGCTGCCCCAGGCTCAGCCTCCCAGGTGGTGGTTCCAGCAAAGCCCAGTGACGGATGGTGAATCCCACCAGTGACTCCCTTTTGGAGAACTTATTTAATTTCAGATGACTGGAAGTCTTATTTCTTATTTCTGATTTGCCCATTTCCGTGGAAGACAGTGCTCTCTATCTGTGGCTTGTAAGTACCAATCCCAGGACTGGTGGTTAGGCTGATTTTCTTTTTAGTTTTCCCTGCAAACAAGGGAACAACAGAGAAACTAGAGGACCACAAGGAAAAGCAACGAATAGCACAAAAGTCCACTCATCCTATATTTTTGTCCAGTGCTCCTGGTTTGGTGCTTCCTCATACGACATGGGCAACTTGAGTCCCTTTGGAGCTTGTGCACATCCTGCCTCTGTTGCCTCACCAGGCGGCCCCTTCTCCCCTGGCTCTCACCTTGGTCCGCCTGGGTCTTCCTTGGGCAGAAAGTTCCTGACAAAGCTGTGAATTACAGGATCGAAGCCAAGTGGGTACCACACATAATCTTGGTAATTTCTTCAGCAAATGCCTGATGGGCTTGGAAAACCTGAAAAACAAAAGCACTGGGGGGTCTCCCAGAAGAAAAGGTGGGTTTGGGCGGCAGTGACATGGATAGAGAAGAGGGACAAGGTGAGGGAAGGGTGGGCTGGGCAAGGCCACAGCAAGAGCTCCTCTGAGTTTAAGGCAAAGCTCCCCTCCCCAGACTGTTCTGGGAAGGTGCAGCCCCCCCCACCCAGCCTCCCCGGGGAAGTAGAGGCCACGTGAGGGCAGAAACCCCTCCACCCCACACAATCATCTTAGAAGAAAGGTCAAGTCGACTTTCAGGTTTAGGCTTTTCTATGTTGCAGTAGCATTTCCAGCTCTCCTTTGTTGCAAAAATAGCTCTCATCTACCTGCTGATGCCTGAAATCCACGTAACAGGAGACAAAGCATCTGATTCCCAATAAAGAGATAAAAGGCTTAATTATGCAAATATGGAGTGGAGTAGCTCTGGCTGAAACTCATTCATATTAAAATGTCATCAGTCAGCTTTTCAGCAGGTGGGATGACTGATACACAGGAGATGGGGTTCTGGAACAGGAAGGTACTAAAGACACCTGCTCCACCTTGCTGCGAGAACAGGGACCCTGAAAGGGAAGGCGGTGAAGTCATGTGCTCTACCCACCTTCCCCGGGGCTGCCAGAGGGGGTGGGGGTGGCTCTTCAGCTGTGCCCAGGAAACTACATGCTGGTGTTGCCCATGAGATAACCCAGATTTAGGGAAATGAATCAACATTTTGTCCATTGTGTGATTATCTTCTGGGGCCGAAGGGCTGAGCCATGACTCATAGGTAAGTAGATGAGAGAGGCTTTCTCCCAAAATCAATTGCTATATTCCTGCTGCTGTCACATCATGTGTTCCTCACGTTATGAGGTCTCAGGGGACTCAGGCCTCAGAGCGAGGAGGGCTTGGGGTCCCTGGGGTGCTTGCCTCCAGCTGAAGATGTTCACTTTTTCCTGGAGTGGAGGGGCCAAGCCAGGGCAGGCTGGGTGGACGAGGTCAGGTTTGGGTTCATGGGCGGGAAGAGGGGCCACTTTCATCAGCGGCTTCAGGTTACGCTCTGCAGGCGCTTCCCTTCTGCCCAGTCTGTCGGGTGAGTCTGACTACCAGCGACAGCCGGCTCAGGTGTGCCGCGTGATGTAGCATGCCTAGCTAGACTCGGACCGGCTCCAGAGGGGTGTCAAGGAGAGAGCCGGTCCTCCCCAGGGGGCCTGGTGGGTGTTGACGGAGCAGAAGGGAGATGTGTCCAGCAGGCAGTGAGCTGTTGGGGTGGCAGGCACAGGGGTGGCAGTGTGTGGGAGACGAGAATATTGAAACTGAGCAACGGGGGCCACCTCTGAGCACCCAAGAGATGCTCGTCTTGGAAACTCTCCGAAGTATCTGGGGGCCTTTGAGACATGCTAATTTCTGGAAATCAGATCAACTGGGGACTTGTTCTGTTATCACATAGGCATAAAAAATAAACATTGCAGCCTGGGAAATGTGGCTTTCTGACATCCGTCCATCCATCCTTGCCAGCCCCACCTCCTGACCGGCTGGAAGACGTGGCCGTCTCACCTCAGCAGGCAGGGCGAACACAAAACGCAAGTTATTTCATTAGCTTTGGAGCACCCTGCACAGTGTTCCTGGGTTATGGCTTCCATTTCTGTGAGTTTTATCATCTTCATGTGCAGTTTTCATATGCCTGGTTCTTTTTAACAAACACTTATAGAGTGATGCAATACAAACATCCTTCCAGATGGAGGTTCAAAATAACATAAAACATGGTCCCTGTCCTTAAGAGCTTATAGTCTAGCAGGAGAGCTAGGCTCTGGATGATCACCAAAAAGGAGGGGCGGGGAAGGCCAATGCAAAGTCACTGGGAGTGAAAGACTGATTGGGTATCGCCGAGCCATTAGGTGCATGGTGAGGAGAGGCAGGCATGACATGACTCAAGTGAATCAAGCAAAATACCTCCAGGCTTGGGCACTCATCACTCTCTGGAATTTCAGACCTTGTATTAGCCAGAGTTCTCCAGAGAAATAGAACCAGCGGGAGATATATATGGAGATTTATTATGAAGAACTGGCTCACATGATTATGGAGACTGAGAAATGCCCCAGTTTGCTGTTTGCAAGCTGGAGACCTGGGAAAGCTGGGGTTGTAATTCCGCCTGAGTCTGAAGGCCTGAGGAGAACCAATGATGTAAATCGCGGTCTAAAGGCGGGAGAAGATAACATGAGATGTCCCAGCTCAAGCAGTGAGTGAGGGAGCAAAAAAGGGCAGATTTCTCCTTCCTCCACCTTCTGTTCTATTGGGGTCCCCCATGGATTGGGTGGTGCCTGCCCACATTGCAAAAAGCCGTCTACAGTTGACCTTTGAACAACGTGGGGCTGGGGGACACTTGATCCCCCCACACAGTCGAAAATCCACGAATAACTTTTGTTCCCCCAAAACTTAGCTATTAAATAACCTACTGTTGACTAGAAGCCTTGCGGATGACATAAATAGTTGATTGACTTGTATTTTTTTGTGTTATATGTATTTTACAGTGTATTCCTACGACAAAATAAGTTAGAGAAAAGAAAATGTTATTAATAAAATCATAAGGGAAAAATATATGTATTATTCATTCAGTGGAAATAGATCATCATAAAGGTGTTTATCCTCAGTCTTACTGTTGAGTAGGCTGAGGAGGAAGAGGAGGAGGAGGGTTGGTCTTGTGTCTCAGGACTGGCAGAGGCAGAGGAGGTGGAGGGGGAGGGAAGGCATGCTCAGTGTAACTTTATCGAAATACATCATAATTTCTATCTTGAGTTTTTTGCTTTTTCATTTCTCTAAAAATATTTCTATATGGTACCAATCCTTCTTCAATCAATTGCCTCAGTGTCGGTGCCTATATCATAGAAGGGTCCGTGTTGTACAAGAATTCAAAAGCAGTCTTCAACAATCAGAACCCTCTGCCAGATTGTCCAATGTCCATTTGTTTTTTGGCACTGCTTCTTCTATGTCTTCTTCCTCATCATCTGGCACTGATTTGGAGGCACTCACCTCTGTCCAGTCATCTTCTGTTAATTCCTCTGGTGTGGTGTCTATTAGCTCTATTTGCTCTTGCATTTTTCCAAGATCTTGAAACTCTTCATCCCCCACCTGTGTTTGGCATATTCACAATCTCTTTCATGATCTACTTCATTGTCTATGCTGCAAATCCAGATGCACAACATCTGGACACAGTTTTTTTCCAGCAGGAATGTATTGTTTTGGGTTTGATGCCTTTCACATTTTTTCCTATATCTACGACAGCATCTTCAATGGTGTGATCTTTCCAGACCTTCAGGTTTCTCTTCTATGACGTTGACAATCTTTTCCATTAAGTACCTTGTGAAATAAGCCTTAAAGGTCCCTACGGCTCTGTGATCTAGAGGCTGAATTAGAGACCTTGTGTTTCAGGGTAGGTGGATTACTTTGACGCCTTTGATGTTAAACTCATGTGGTTCTGAGTGGCCATGGGCATTGTCCACTATCAAAAGAACTTGAAAAGGCAGTCCCTTATAGGCAAGGTACTTTGCTGGCTTCAGGGACAAAGCATTGATGGAACCAATCCAGAAATAGGGTTCTATTTCAGGCCTCCTTGTTATATAACCAAAAGACTGGCAGCTGGTGTTTATCTTTTCCCTTCAAGGCTCTGGGTTAGCAGCTTCCCTTAGCTTTCAGGCTAAGGGAAGTCCTGATCATAAACTTGACTGCATTTGCAAAAAACAGTAGAGTTAGCCCATCCCTTTCTGCCTTAAATTCTGACACTTGCTTTTATTCTTTACTAATAAATGCCCTTTGTGGCATTTTCCTCCCAGAATAGGGCATTTCATCTGCATTAAAAACCTGCTTAGGCAGATATCCTTTCTCCTCAATGATTTCTTTAAGGTGTCTGGGAAACAACTCGTCTCCTGCCTCTTGGTCAACAGGAGCTACTTCTCCTGTTATCTTGACTTTTTTTTTTTTTAAGCCAAACCTCTTTCTAAAATTATCAAACCATCCTTTGCTGGCATCAAATTCTCCAAATTTAGATCTGATCTTTCACATACCTTTTCCTTTAAGTCATCATACAATAACCTTGCTTTTTCTTAAATCATATTAGAGTCTATAGAGATCATGCCCCCACCTAAAAGCTGCATTTGCAATACAAGATAAGAAGGTATTTCACAAAAAGTGCAAGGTTTTCACGCCTGCTGGTATACCTGCAGCCATGGCTTCATGAATTTCCTTTTCTTTTCTTTTCTTTTTTTTCCCTTTCTTTATCTTTTTACAATGATACTTACAATGGATTCATTTATCTTGAAATGGCAGCAATCCTAGCTGCAGATCTCAATCTAAAGCCGTATCAAATTTTCTTGTAAAGTCAGGACTTTTCTCTGCTTCTTGGGAGCACTTCCAGCATCATTAGAGGCACTTCGTATGGGTTCAATGATGTTATTCAAGGTTTACGGTATTTCACTAAACACCATAAAATACAGGAAAAATGCTGAAAAATATGGGAAAGCTGCAAGAGATCACTTTTTACTGTGATAAGCAATTTATTGGAGAGACAACTGCTCACATGGAGATGATTAGCATCACATGGAGTTTTAAGCAAATACTTGCAACACTTGAGCTCACTGCAATAGCAACAGGAGGTGACTACAAAATTATTACGGTAATACAGCATGTACTACAGTCAGTTTTACACAGTTATTATTTAATACTGCATCTTTATGTTTGTTTACATTTCTCTCTCCTGTGAATGTCACCATATATGATTTGTAAGTGTATGTGTAAATTCTGATATATTTTAATTTTTTATAAAAGGTTTGTGTACATTTTATGGCAGAAAATGATAAAATATAAACTAGTATCTACATATATTTTGTGCATTCATAACATACCTAACTTTTTCTTAATTGCTTGACATTTCTAGGCTACAAGTTTCTTCTGCGAGTTTTTTCAAGCTGTTGAAAATTTTCCAATATATTTATTGAAAAATATCCACATGTAAGTGGACCCGCACAGTTTCAATCCCTGCAGTTCCAGGGTCAGCTGTATTCTACTGACTCCCCTGATTCCAATGCTAGTCTCATCTGGAAACAGCTTCGCAGACGCATCCAGACACCATGTTTAATCTGGGCATCTCGTTGCCCACTCAAGTTGACACATGATATTAACCATCACAGACACGGATGTCTGACTGACAGCTGGGCGTCTCCCCTGGCTGGCTCAGTCATCACGCACACCGTGTCACCAGAGCTCACCTGGCCGTCCTCTCTCGCATGGCTCCCTCTCTGCCTGCTGCCCGCCAGAAACCTGGTCTTCCTCTTTTCTGTCCCTGTATCAGCTAAAGCATTCACCACACACCTGTTTTCCAAGCCAGAGGACTAAGAGTCATTCTGAGCTAATCCTTTTCCCCACCCTTATACTACCAGGTAGTACACAGATCTTATTACCGTGTTTCCCCGAAAATAAAACAGGGCCTTATATTTGTTTTTCCTCAAGAAGACACCCTAGGGCTTATTTTCAGGGGATGTGTTATTTTCCCCTCAAAGCCTCAGCTTGCAGCACGGACAGGATGGCCGGGACCTGACAGGGGGAGCTGACCCTGTTGGCGGGGCTGCCCGCACCTTTCCAGTCACTTCTGGGATAGTAGCTGTCACGAAGGGGCAGATGAGAAGGTCTGCTCGTCCTCTTTACTGCTCCGAGACGAAATGCATGGGTTGTGCAGATGCGCTGCGTAGCCACGCCCATCACTAGGGCTTATTTTCAGGGTAGGGCTTATATTGTGCAAATGCTTAGAAATCCTGCTAGGGCTTATTTTATGGGTAGGTCTTATTTTGGGGGGAACATGGTAGTTCTACCTTAGAAATATCTTTAAAAAGCTATCCACTTCTTTGCTCACAAACATTTTTCACCTGTTACAACAGTCTAATTGCACTCTCACCATCACTGTGCCCTTCATCCTGCCAGTCCATCCTCAGCAAAGCCACCAGTCATTCAGTTTACCAGCCCAGAGAATCTCCTTATCCCCCATTGGGTCCTTCACTAGCCAGAAAAGGTCAGATTCCAGTGTGGCCCTCGGGAGGGGTCTTAGCTGCATGGCTTGGCCATGGCTGGAGTTGTGGGAGGAGGCAAAGGGACAGCTCAAGCTTGGCTTATACAAATTAAAGACTTCTTCTGACAGTGAGAAGTGGTCCAGGCTTAGTGCTCTCTCATCAGCTGGGCCAGCCTACGCCTGTGACAAGCAATGGGTGTTATAACAAGACAGGGAGGACTGAGCCTGGCATTCCAGCCTTTCCTGCTGATTTGGAGTTTGTCGTTGGAGATCTCACCAGTAACCTCCTCTTATCAGCTCGTGCCATTTTCGGATCATGTAACACCCAGACAGATCTGGTGCTCCCTGGGTCATGGCACTGAGGGTATCATTTTGGTTTTTAAAAGTGTCTTCTTTGAGATTGATCAGATGAATACCAAATTTACCTAAATATTCCACATTAAGTAGGAAATGGGACAGCAGTGTGTCCTCAAATGAGTGAAAAGGCAGGTTATCTTGGATTAGTGGCCACTCAGGAAGGCCAGGTTGTGAGACAGCTCTAATGCTGTCTAACACGGAAACCAAAGGGGTGAAGAATACCGATAAAGATGGGGATAGCTTCAGATCCCTGCTCCTGCACCTAGCAACAAGCCAAGTCTGCTTTAGTCCATTTTAAGTCTCTATCATCAAAACTAATGTGATTTCACTTCTCTGCCTCTGGGCTCTAGTTTGCTCACTAGATAGAGTCCAAACTTCTCTGACCCAGGGAAGACATCTTGTCCTCTGACTCCCCTGGGAGTCACTATTGCCTCTGGGCTCTCATAGACTCCACTGGGTATTCTATATTTGTGAATTCAGCTACCCACTAGCCTTTATTTGTAACCCCAAATCAATATTTGCAGTGATTTCATGGTCATTTGTGGACATTCGCAGAGTATCAGAAATTGGAGTCACTGATGTGTGTGCACATTCCCAGCTGAGGTTGAACAATGTCACCTCTGCCTTCTTGCTTCAGCTCCCATACTTTTCATGGCCATGTTTATTTATTACCATGTCTTTCAAATTTTTGTGCTTTTTGCTGGTAATTTCACTATTTAAATGGCACCCAGGTGTAGCATTAAAGTGCTGTCCAGTGCAGGGGTATGCCTTATGGAGAAAATATATGTATTAGATGAGCTTCATTTAGGCCTGAGTTATAGGGCTGTTGGCTGTGAGTTCAATGTTAATAAATCAACACGATGGTACCTCCAGAAAAAGGAAGAGGAAATGCACCCATCTGTACATGAGGCTGCTCTGGAAAGTGCTAAAGTGACACCCATATTATGTGATAAAAAGGTGGAAAAGTGGCTCAGTTCATGAATTTATGAGATGACAACTGATATTTTAAAAGTGTATTAAAAACTGCATTGTTGTGAGACTGAAAGCCCAAGGATTTACAGTCCCATTAGCCAGGGTCAGAGAAATGTTAAACCCTTCCCGGCTAGGATTTTATTTCAAAGAACTACTGCAGATGACTGATTCATAAGAAATATATTAATGTATTAAATAAGGTGTCTTTACACAGAAACACAATAAAAAGGTCATGTAGTGATGTTCGTACTGTGACCAGAGGCTCACAGGAACCTCACCCTGTATTTCCCCTAGGAGCAGTGGTTCAGTATTCACAAATTCCGTGTTCACATGACTTTGTAGAACAGAACTACCATGAATAATGAGAATCAACTGCATGTCACTGTTTCTGCTCCACACTATGTCTTCTCTGTACCAGCACCTCTGCCTGCCAGTGTCCCGCTCCTGTTCAATGTTAAATAAAAGCGTGTTGAATAAATAAATGTCTTTGTGCAGGCAAGCTTGCTTCAGATGCAGTGTTACTTGGAATTGTGAGCCTCCACTGTACATGAGGAGTATGTGGGCTAGAAGTCATCCAGATGGCCTCATGGGTAGGATTGTTAGAATGGAAGTAAACACTACCTTTAAGAAAAATCTACAAAAGATGTAGTCTGTCTAAGGAATGTCAAGTTGCACATTGTCAGTTGTTCAAACTTCATGCCTTTGCAAAATTACAATGCATCAAGGTCAGGTATTTAAACTCCTTGTACACTCAGCACATATTGATTTTGCTTTTGAGTCTGCATGTGACATTCCACTTGGCTGGGGTCTATTTTATTCTTTTACCTTATTTTCCTGAGAATAAGTCACATGACCAGTTTTTCTGTGACCCAATGTCAAAACACAGAAGTAGAACAGTTTCATATCTAAGAATTTCAGGAAATGTGTTTGGAATCAAATCTGAGTACCCAGGACAATATTCATAGCCTGTGGCTGCCAGAATGACAACCATGTTCTCTTCTTTCATGTAGAAGAGGAAAAGGGGCCACTGAATTCCCCCTTTGCCTACCATGAAAGTAGAACTTTCAAGTAATGGAAGAAGGTTATGGGTGAGATGAGCAGAGAGCAGAGTTGGGATAATTTTTATGGGGACATATCATCTTTTGGGCTTCTGTGGTTTTTGAAGCCTGTAGCTGAGAATGTTTCAGAGCTCCTGCTTATTTAGTTAGGGGTTATCTTTACTGTGTTTTAGAAGTAAAGCTCAGAGAGAACAAGTACCAGGATGGAAGGGAAGAGGTTCAGAGTCACCTGTGGCTACTTTTTATGGTCTAGTGGTGCAGCTGAAAGTCATTTCCTCAAATCTCGATTTCTTGTCCACTCAACAAAAATAAAACGTAGCTAATGAGTTCACTAAATCTTTGAAAAAAACATACTATAAATGTGCTTTTCTAACTTTCAGATTTAAGAACAATAACATGTAAAGAAAAACCAAAATCCCCACCCATCACTTTGATGCCTTAGACCCAGGTTAAGGTAGCCTGGCTGTTGGTGAATGTTTACTGATAACAGCATCCTTGTATTTGAAGACAGTATTGACTACAGGCAGTACCAAGGAGTCAAGGTCATGGCAAGCTATCCTTGAGAGAGATCTTCCTCATGAAACAGGTTTTCCGCTCATAGGATGAATCATGAAAATCAACATCTATTTTATAGAAAATAGGAAATATTTAATATATATAAATTTATTTGCCTTGGCAATTATTTATTTACAATTAATGATTGATACCAACAAATGAGGTAAAATATACATGAGGTATAAATATAATATTTAAATGCAATATTATACTTTATTTCCGTTGGCAAGATAACAATGAATAAAATACTGTGGTATGACAAATAAACTTGATGCATCTTTCTTCTCCTTATTTTCCCTTTTTCTTTTTATTAAAGATGCACTGTGTTGTTATGCAGCAGTGATGTGATTAGTATGCGCATAAAAATTTAAAAAGTCAGGTAATTTGAAGAGGAGGGAGTCAGAAATACAATCATATTTGTTTTTATTTTGTTTAACACATCCTCTAGATCCTTGTTTCTCAGAGTGTGGTTTTCTGGGCAGCAGCATGGGCTTTCCTGAGGCTCATTAGAAATGCACGATCTCAGGCCAACCTCAGACTGTCTGAATCCAGGCTGCATTCTAACAAGATCCCTGGGTGGTTTGGTGCATGTGAAAGTTAAACTTGGAGAAGCGCTGCTTTGGGTGATACAATGCCATTCGTCCTTGTGTGCCTATCATATTTTCCAAACATGCAGGGTCCCATCTCTGGAGTAGAACCAGTGTTTAGCCAGATTCAACTTCACTAATGATCTTGTCGGTGCATATAAAGTAATCCAGCATATGTGGTTAAATTTAAGATGTGATGGCAGAAGTGAATTTGTTTTGCTCACAGAGCATTGCCCAAATGGTAAATTACGGATTTGCTGCCACCTTCTAAGGTACACATGAGAATGAAAAATTCCTAGGTCATAATTCAAACAGTATGATTTTTCTCGCACCATACCAAACTCATATATAGCTTTTTTATTCTTCTCAATAAAATAATTGCACATCACTGATAACAGAAAATATCACATAAATGCATATGATACAAAATAATACCTGAAAACACTCCTTTGTTTTTCTTTTTCCCTCCAACATCAGTTGCTAAATCAGATATCAATCTGTTATGGACAACCAAAAAAAAAAAAATCTCTCTCCCTGAAACCAAACGCAATAAGTTATCCTTCTCTCACAGTTGTTGAAATACAATAACAAAAACAACTTCCATTCAACAGCAATGGGTTAAGGAGAGTCAATTTGCTTAGTCTGTACAATAATAAATAAGGCTGGGTCAAATGCATAGGTAGCCTGAAATCGCTAAGGAAGAAACATGGAATTAATCAACCTGATTATATTTTCTAAAACTAATGAAAGAACATAGTTTTGGTCTTATGTTAGTTTAAAACCCTGTCTTTCAAATTGCAAAATTTCAATGAATTATATTTTAAGAGCATAATACATAGCAGAGTATGAATTCCCTGAAGCTGTGACGATCCAGATTCTTGAACTGAATGACCATCACCTCCCTTTGTGTGTTGTCCAGACTTAAATTCAGTGCAATACATTGGTAAGAAAATGCCAATTAACTGTGACCAAATGGGCCACTGGTCAAATAGAACGACATTTAACAACATTATGAAATGTATTTATGAAAACCCGGGGCAACACAGAGGCTCCCTTCGGCAGTGAATACGTAAAGGCTATTATCTCCAGCTCGCCTGGGGGAAATACCATGTCTGTTTCAGTCACTGTTGCTGACTTCAGGGGCCCACTGAGGTCTGACACCTCACGGAAATTGCACCTGGTTGGGCCCAGTGGCAACTCCCAATTTAGCTTTGAATTTAGGGATGGCTTCTCACCCTCTGCTTTCCTTTAAAGAGAAGTAGATACTGTTTCCCTGGCTTTCTCCCAACACTCTACTCTCAGGTTTTGAATAACAGAAACAAATTATCGACACATAAGAACCTTTTAATGGCATTTTCCTTTGGTTAGCAAATCTTTGGTTAGACATCAGGGCATTTTCACACCTTGGTATTAGCAGCAGGTTCTGTGCAGCTTAGAGGACAGTGGGAAGAATGGGCCCAGAGCCACCTGGATAGAGCAATGTGAGGGAAGGACTCCCCGAGTCAGACAAGGTCCTTTTCAAAACACTCAATTCTATATAAAATCGGTATTTTACATATATACAGTAAAGATGGAGATATGCACACATATGTACATATGCTGTACATACATTTATTTACAGTTAAGAATATGCTTCTTAGAAGCCTTTAAATAGAAAATTAGGCAATGCACAAGGAATAATCCATTTAATTTTAAGTAATATAGATAAATGTTCAGATTTTAAAAAATATATTAGTAGGGATATAGCCATCTCCAGGAAGGCTAGGAAAGTTCTCAGAAATTCTTGCATCTTCAAAATCCTGACTTCTCAACGTCTCCATTTTTAAGCATTAACCAAGTCCGTCAGTTCCTCTTCGTCTTGTTCTCTCACACACACTCTCTGCCACGAGCTTTCGCTGTAGCTTCCTCTTCCCTGAGTTTGAGGTCATGCTGGGGAAACTCAGATTTTAGTTTCTGGACCCTCAGCAATGAGGGGCTGGAAAGAGTTTCTAATCCTGGCGACTTCCGCTGCACACAGATGTCCAAAGCCTTTGCTGTACCATTCGGGGGAGCGGCCTCTGCAGGGAAAGAAAGCAGAAAGGAAGTGGGAACTTTTTTTCTCCCCAAATCACAGAAATTTGTCATGGCAGATGGGACTGTCCCTGGGCTATGATGACCGGTGCACTTGCATACAACCCGGGCTGCTGCCATGAGTTCCGAAGGACCTCATTCTGTCATCAGGTGCCTTGAACAAGTCTTGGCTGCCCAGTATTCACTCTGTCTGTTCAATATTCACCGGCCAGGGATGGGAACCCTGTGGCCTTAAGGCCATATGTGACCTTCTTGGTCCTTAAGTGCGTCCTTTTGACTGAATTCAAATTTTACAGAACGAATCCTTTCATTTTTATTAATACATTTTTGTTCATCTTTTATATATATATTTTAAATGAATGTATTTAAAATACCATAGAATAAAATAAGTTTCAAAGAAATAATCCTCCCAGATTGACCAGCACAATGAGAACATTTGTAAGCCATGAGGGCTAAACTGACGGCTGCTACGCTCATGGTTTAGTTCTAACTTGCCCCGCCTGACTGGCACCACTACTGCAGGAGGCTAGTTGGTGAGAGTTTATGGGGGTCAAGTATGCAGTACACTGTGTTTTTGTTTGAAGTGGAATTTGTGAATAGTTAAACAATTTGACGTTATTTTTTAACTCTGTCTGATTAATAGCCCATGATGTCAAAGAAGACCAAGAGAATGCTGAAGAAAGAAAACACATTTTTAAATGGGGATTGGGGATTGCAATATTATCTTGTTTCTGCTAAAGATATGATGATTCGCATGCTTTGTGATACTGAAATTATCAACATTTAAGAAATTTAGTGCTCATCAGCATTATAACACTCATAAGGAGCATGAATATTTTGAATTAGAGAGACAGGCATGAAAGGTTATACTGCAGAAATTAAAAGATGAAAATCAAAAGGAAAGACAATTCTTTTAAGCAGCAATGAGACCTGGAAATAATGCCAATGAAGCAACTTATAAAGTAGCTTATATATTCAGGGGGAAAAGGGAAACCATTCAGTGATGTAGAAATTGTGAAAGAATGCATTGTCGAAGTTATAGGATTCTTAGATCCTGATAATGTTTTAAAGTACAAACAACTACCTCTTTCAAGGAGAACCATAACTGATTAGCAGCAAGAATTAGCTTTCAACTTAACAGAACAGCTTCATGCAATACTTCAAAAGGAAAATACATATTATTCAATTGTTTTGGATGAATCAACTGATACTACAGACTTGGCGCTGGTTTTATACTTCATTCAGGTCACAATGGAAGATTTTCTTTGCTATGAAGATTCTTGCAAACAGAACACATTGCTGCTTATCTTCAACATCTTTCAAAATAAATGTGAAGTTGGACTGAATTTGGTATATTTAGGGAGTGTATGTATAGATGGTGCACCTTCCATGACAGGAAAACATGAAGGGTTTATTGCACAGATTTAAAAAAAAGTATTAACAGATCCAGATGCTCTCATTTCTTTTCATTGTATCTTGCATTAGCAAAATCTCTGTGCTAAAGCTACTATTTTATTAAGTGACACTTTGCAACAAGTTACAAGTATTGTTAACTATATTAGTGCAAATGCCACATGGCACCATCGTTTTTATAACATACTAAAGTTAAAGGATGAGGTATTCAATGTGGATTTGCTGTATCATTCCAACATGTATTAGCTATCACAGGGAGAGCTGTTAGCCAAAATTTTTTCTCTGCAAGAGCAGATAATTAAATTTTATAAAGAACAGAATCAGCGATGTGAATTATTGAAAGATTTCTATAGGAATGCAGCATTTCTTTGTGATATGTTAAAGTGAAACTTGAATATTTCTTTGCAAGGTAAAACTAAGTCTATATATGATATGTGGCAAAAAAATTCCAAGCATTTCTAAGAAAGCTATTTTTTCCAAACATTTCTTCAAAAGGAAATTTTGGATGAACATTTTCCCCAGTTAGCAAAAGTCATCGATGAGCATGATGATATATACTAATCATTTGGAGAATACATAGCTGTTACACACCTATTAATCGGAGAATACAATGAAAGGCTCATTGACTTTGAGAATCATCACATCACACTCGAATTAGCATTTCAGCCTCATTTAGTTGATATTACCAAGTCACCTAAAGAACTACAGATGGAATTGATTGAGCTTTTAGTAGATGACATTTTAAAGTCATTGTTTGATGCTAAGAAAGATCCAATTGAAATATGGAAAAATGCAGTAGAATATCCACAACTTTGGCAACATGCCGAAAAAAATGCTTCCTTGCTTTTTAATCAGTTATTGCTGTGAATTTACATTCTCCTGCCTAGCCCAAACCAAGACATCCTTAAGGTCACAAATGACTGAGACCCATCTAGAGGATCCACTGAAACCATGCACCTCCATGCTGCAACCAAATATTCCAATGCTTTCCAACAAAAAGCAGACACAAGAAAATTATTAAAAGGTTAGTTAACTTTAAAATTAACAAATAGTTTTCAATTTTTGAAATTATTACATATAGTAGTTAAGATTTTTACAAAATAACGCACATTTTTGAGTATTACTGATTGAAGTTTCTCGAATGCGGCCTTATTTGATTACAGCTAAATTAATGCAGCCTTCCAGCATGAAAAGGTTGCCCACCCCTGGACCAACTCCTCGGGGTAAAATGGGAAGATTCTGACTGAATCTAGAATTTACCCAGAAAACTCAATTTATATCTACCCAGACCAAGGACTGTTTCACATCATGAATACCTTGAATGGGTTGGGTTTAAGTTAGTTTCTTCTCAAAGTAGAGCAAACTAGAGGCGGCCGCAAAAAGGGGAAGGCATTAAAGAAGCCCGAGAAGGGAGCTCAGATTCGCTGAGCATCTACTCTGCGCCGGGCCGCATTGCTCGTGTGTGTTCCATGGGAGAGACACAGACACAAAACCAGGCAGAAAACAGAAAATAAGCAAAGCAAAGGGGCTGCAGGAAGAATGTCTGAATTTTAGGAACGAGGGAAAGGGAGAGGGGAGGCATATGTAATCAGGTGTGAGGGCATGTTCATGGCCGCGAGGGGAAAAGTACAGTGAGTCAGCCCTTACTTCAGGTCTGTCCTGCAGATGTGGGTCAGTCTCGACTTGCCAGAGCCGCACGGCTCTATCAAGTGCTGCGACTCCATCACCACGGCACGCACGCCACCCAGGAGCGGGGCCTCCTCGTGCTCCACGGAGAGGGACACCAGGGCGCACATTCCTTTGGGCAAATCGGTCCTCCAGGTCCTGCAGCAAAACAGCCCGCACCTCAGAGTTATGGCCGAGAGAGAGAAAAAAACCTGAACACAGAGCTAAGGTTCACACTAATATTTTCCCGTCAAAAACCTGGGCTCGAATCCCAGTGCCAGTTACTTGGACTAAGCTGATGGTTTCCATAAGCTTGGGTCAAGTTTATGCAGCGCGGTTCAAAGCAGGATCTCAGCTCTTGGACTCAGAGGCCAGAAATGTTTGCAGCTTTCAGACCTGCGTTTGGAACTCCACACCGGGGCCCCACTCTGCTGCAGAGGCTCCTGCCTATTATGGAAGAGGTGATTTTGCAGTTTAGGAATTAGGACTTGCTCAGTCAATTCATTTAGCAGACACCTAGTAAGCACATAGAGGAGCCAGCCTCTGAGAAGCCACCAGGGACACAGAGATACACACAGCCTGGTGGGAAAAACCGATGACTCTCCAAAGGATTCTAAAAACACTGTGGCTAGTGCAGTGATAAAGCTATGCACGGTGGGATCACGTGGGAGGCCTGGGGGAGGCATCTGGGAAGGCTTCCTAGAGGAGGTGATGCTTGATCCAAGTCTTCAAGGATAAGTGAACCAGTGATGTTTAGCTTGAAGAGAACAAAACATACATGGACCTGCTAATTATGTTTAAATACTTGAGTGGCTCTTGCATGGTAGAAGAGATAAACATGGTTGATTTGACTTCAAAAGGCAGAGGAACAGGAAAGCACCTTTTGGTTCAGTATAGAGAAGAGCTGTCTACCCATGTGTACTATCCACAAGTGGACGGGGGTCAGGGGCCAGGAGAGCGTCTGTGTGGCCACCTCCAACTTCTCTTTCTACCCAGGGATCTATAGTAACAGACTGTATCATTAGAATTCCTGTTACTTACTGCACGAATCCTATTCCCTCTCCTAGTCGTCTCGGTCATGACCACACCAGGGAGAGAAAACGCCATACGTGCCCGGCAGGGGCGTGGGAAGGACCCAGCCCTGCACAGGTGCTCAGCCACGTCCCCATGGCTGTGACCACTCTCTTGCCATGCACGACTGCACGACAAATTCTGAAGACTGAAAGTTGTAAAGATTTGTGGAGATAAAATGGGAAAATCATGGGAAAATATTCAGTAACTCTCTAGCTTCTAAGGAGCTAGCGATGGATATAAAATGAGAGATAACCATGGCAACCCTGAAAGGTGACCAGCCTTGTACGCATCTCAATCCTGTGACTTCTTCACCATACTTGTCACTCTCTACCTCCTCTTATCACACACATAAGGAATTCTTGTTGGCAGGAACCAGGGCTGGTTCACTGTTAGCCCTTAGGGGGTGGAGGCCTCATGGTTCACACACCTTCTTCTCAAGTGTTGGATCAAATACCTATGCAGTGAGACTCAGCCCTGACTATCACGTTTAAATGCCACTCCTTACTCTCTCCCTATCTCACTTGTTTCTCCCATGATAAGTAAGCCCATCCCCCTTTATGATTTACTGACTTTCTCTCCCCACTAAAATATGAACCCCAGGAGAGTAGGACAGTGGTTTGTTGCATTCACTGCTGTATCTCCAGAGCCTACGACAGTGTCTGGCACAAGGCAGTGATGGGATGTAATAAACACTAGTAAACAGCAGGCTAGGGGACAGCTGGGAGGATGGAAGCAGGGGGCTTCCATGCATAGCCTCCAGCCCTCAGGCTCCTCTGGAGGGAGGGAAGAGAAACACTATGTGTGTCTCTATGTCACGGCTCCAGCCCTGAGGCTGCCATCCTGCAAGGACTGTTCAACTATTCAATTTTCCGTGAGAGTGAGGGTGTGAAGGTCACCTCCATAAGATGACTAATGTCCCAATAATGGTGGTAATAAGCCACCTTCTAACTGCCCACATTTTCCACCAGGATCCCAAGGATGCTGTGATAAACACATATATTTAGGGAAAATTGACCTTTCAAAGTCAAGGTCTCCAGGACCAATTCCAGAGGCATAAAGAGCCCATGTGAAAAGTAACCTTTAGTTTGTCATCAAAACTAGTTTCATAAAGAAACTCTTCCAAATATACACTTGGGAATTTCCTTAGTGGCTCCTTTTATATGGCTGATCTGTGAGATAAGACAAGGTTTGCCAAGGTTTTCAATAAAAAAGGGATATATTGATCTAATTACATTTTATTTGAGTTCTTTAGTACCCTTGATCCCTGCTCTTGCTGATGCAATACTGTATTTGTACTGTGCAAACTTCCTACTGTCAGCTGAACGCCCCACTCCAAGCCCAGAGAGCCGGGGTCTGGAACTCAACCCACAAATCAGTCAGAAGCGACATTTCAATGGCAGATGCAAGACTCGGCACGCCCTGACAGGTCCTGAAATCTGACTCTATGGTCAGCATAGCTGGACTTTCAGGGCCGTGCCAAGGTTTCCAAGCACGGTGATTAGTTACGAACATCTGAAGTGGCACAGATGAGTTTTGAAGTTACACGTACTCCACGTGTTGAAAGTTACACAAACGGAAGACTTGCTTTTCCCAGGGGAAGAAAGGCAAAATCAGGAGAAAAGCCAGTCAGATTCAATTTACGTAACTTGGCTGAAAGTGCAACTGGACAAACAGCAGCGATTCTGGGGCCTCTGTTCTGAGGAAATGAGCACTGTTTATGGCCTAATAAACTGTGTGCTCCACCAGGACAGGGGCCACATGAGGGCCCAGGCGGAGCTGTCAACTGGGTGAAAGCAGCAGGAAGTTGGGCACAAAATACAGCAAAGTCAGGCTGCACCGAGGGAGACGGGGACGGGCCTGCCCGGTGTCCCGGTGGAGCTGGACTCAGGAGGCAGAACTCCACACTGAGCTCTCCACAGCTCTCGTCTGCTTCTGGAACAGATAATCACAAGCCCTGGAGTCGGGCTTACCTGAGAACCACGAAGTCTCTGGAAGGGTGGGGGGCCATGCTGTTCAGCACGTACTGGTAGATTTCCGTCTGCCTGTCCAGCGTTTCCACGACCTTCCACTGCACAAAGTCCTCATCCCACAGGTGACGCTCTCTCAGCACGCGGTTCAAGACCACCGAGGGGGGAGCTTCCACTTCCACGGAAGCCTTCCACAGCTTCAGCGGGTTCCCGTCGCCCACCTGGGACAGACACCATCAGAAGCTGAAGAGGCCACCGGGTCTGGCAAGCACCTACCATGCTTCGCCAGGCGCTCAAACACCATCACTGAGGTGCACTGAAGGAGCGACGCTGCGTACCTCAGCTTTGACGTTTAAAAAGTGCAATCCTTAAGCTTAAAAGAATAACAATGATGGTAAGAGTAATAGCCACCAACACACATGGTGCTTACTGTGCGGCAGGCACCATTCGAACCCATCTGATTTGTGAATGGCCTTTCTCTGATAGTGGTTCTCTTACAGTGTCCACTTTGCAAATGAGGAAACTGAGGCACAGAAAGGAGTGTGACACAGCGAAGGGGGAGACAGGACTGGGATCCAGCCACCTGGCTGCCCAGACGGCACTCTGGTTATCCGCAACAAGGTGGCTGAGTGGTCTCTACACTGGGTCTTTGAAAGGTACATGTGCCTTAACCTTAACGTGTGTGCCAAGCCCTGTGGATGCAGCAGGCATTTTAAAAGTAAAAATAAATTCCTGGTTGCTAGATGTGACTCTGTGAAGGTAATTGTTTTCCAGCCCCTGAGGTTACCTTTTTGAAAGCAAGGTCTGTATTGTCCATGCTGGAGCACACGACCCATCCTTTGAACTTCTCCCTGGCTTCTTTCTGGAGGCCCTGGATGAGATGCTCCAGGTACGTGTGGAAGGTCGCCCCACTCTCCTCCAGCTGGGCCCCCAGGTCTTCCAGAGTTGGCAAGTGGATCTCAGCTTCCATGTATGAGCTGCGGGACTGGGCCACCATCTCATGTGGGACCTGGACCAGGGGACGCAAGAAAGAGCCACACACTGAGACAAAGAAATGCTGACACTAATAGAGAAAGCAAAGCCATTTTACCAACAGGCAAGGTCTGAGCAACGGGCCGAGGGCCGCAGGGATGGAGATGTTTTTCTACGATCAGTGCCAAGGCCAGAAGGGGCCTTCCTGAAGTCAGGAAATACAAATATGTTTCCGAGGCTATATTTATCATTCAAAACATTGCAATGACTCCCATTCATTCTTTCCATTTCCCTTTCATTTTACTTTCAATGTCTTTGTATTGTTTGGCAGAAGGTGGGCTCAGACAACTTCACTCACTGCGAATAGACTTAAAGCATATAGACTTGCTAAGGGAAAGAAACATCAAATGTGACTTAGGAATAGCTTTACCTTTTTAGCACACTTTCCCCATTGACAAATGCCAGCTTCACCACAAACGGCATGCCAGCAGTCTGGTTTGCTCACTTCTTTGACATACCTGCGGCTGTATTCATAAGCTGTCATTGAGTCTTAGCCACAAAGATTGCTCAATATCACACACACTCTCCCACAGATGCTGAACCTAATCAAGTCCTGAGGTAAAAATCAAATATAACATAATTGGCTGACTGGCCTTGAACCTGACAATGCCTGGTGCTACAACTGCTTGCATGAAAACCATCGGTATGGTAAACCCGAGTGTCTTTATCAAAGCCTCGATTGTAGAGCTAGCTAGCTCCTCACATTTCTTAGAGGTAAAGACCGGAGCTATAGAGCGTACCATTGTCATTGTAAGTCAGGAACAAACAGATAGAAACCATAAATGTAGCAACCATCCCAAGCGTCGTCTCATCTAGTTCCAAGAGCTACAAGGGAGGCGGTTAGAGCCTTTTGCTCACCTCAAAAAGTCTGTCGCATTCCATGATCATGTGCGCCAGCCCCTGAGCTGCGGCCAGATTCTCATTGAGGTCCTTTTGATCTGGCTTTCCCGTGGCATATTTCTTCTGTATGACTCTGTAATTGAATGTGAGTGTGCTAAGCAGATCCCACACCAAAGGGCTTGTCACAATACCCAGCTCATCCCTTCTGTTTTCTGTTCATGCCCAGATGCTAGCCAGATCCCAGGCTGTCTCATTTCCAAATAAAAACAATGACCACACATCTTAGATATTCCAAATCAGGCTAACAGTCTTGTCAGGTCAGAGCAAGAAAAAAAAAATCTTGGAAAAATACAAGGGCAGGAAGAACTGTGGGGTGTGTGTGGGGGATTAATCTGTTTTTCCAAAGTTTGAAACCACTTAAGTGCAAGACCCTGTGCTTTGGTCTTATATTAATATATAGCCTTTTTATTCAGGATTGTAAAATACTACTTTGTGTACTTTTTCCCTCCTTCCCACTCACACAAACAACAACAACAAAAAACAAAACAAAACTCCTCTGGCTTTCTGGATCACCACCGACATTCTTCAAGGCTACTTTGATCATTCCGTGAACTGGGGACCCATGAATTAGTGCCTCAGAACCCTTTCTGCTCATGAAATGAGGGCTGACAAATCCTGAAGTTGAAACAAAATGTTTCATTCATTCATTCATTCATTCATTCATTCATTCATTCATTCATTCATCCTATGAACTGTGGGGATGCCTCGTTTGGGGTTACTATGATGCTGAGAAAAACCCACCTTGGCGAACTTTCTTTCTTCAATAAATTAAGGTGAAATAGGGAGGGGGCCAGACACACGGCCAGGTTCATGGGCGTCATCTGATTCTCTTCCACCAAGTTGACGACGTCGTTCAGGAAGCACAGGAGGGTCTGCAGGACCTCCCTGTTCTCGTCAGCCAGCAGCAGGATGGCAGCCTGCACGGCCTGCAGCCGCTGCTCCTTGGGGACGTCTGAGGAGAAGTGGGTGGCAGGTCATTAGAGGGACAGTCACAGGAAGAGCCTGCGGGGAGACAGTGCGAGGCTCCACCTTCCTGACCTGGAGACAAACTCAAGAGACTTCAGTCCCCACCACCAGAGCCACAGCTAACAGCACAGAAAAGCGACTGCGCAGGCCTCGTGGCTCGGGAGAGGCTGAGCTGAACGCCAGCCCCAGCAGCTGAATTCTAGAATGGTCTGGATGTCCAGGCAGGACTCAGAAAGGGGTACTACCATCCTGGCGGTTCATAACCTGAGCGACAACCTGCTCATCGGCTTTCTGAGCCCTTCCTGTTCTGGCTGAGGTTGGCGACTGACTGGGATTCTGTCAGCCTGGCTTCCTGCAGGACGGCAGCCGGGCTCAGTTAACCATGAGTGGGGTGGAGCTGGCTGGTCCTCTGGCCTCACGCCTAAAGGGTGAGCTCCTCCAGGGGAGGCCTGGTACCTCTTCCTCTTTCCCACTAGTCGCCCAGGGTTTGATTTGCAGGATGGACGCTGTCGACTTCATCTGGAGACCAAGTGTCACCTGTTCCATCATCTTGGGGTTTATGGAAATTAAGGTTATGCCTGGGGAAGAGGAATCAGGCTCCCTAAGGCAATGGGCCCTTCTCAGTCCCATTCCCCTTGAGGGTGGTCACAGAGGGCGTTGGTTATGCATGCTTAAAGGGAATTGGTCCCAACACCATGAGGTGAACTAAATGGAAAAATCATAGCAAATGGGTGTTAGGTGCTGCCCTCCCCCACAGCTGTGTTTATTTAGTGATCATTTAGGTCTGAGTCCCTGTCCTCAGTCCTCTCTGAAAGAGACAGTCAGGGGAGCTCTCTTCGGTTAACATTGTTGTCTCTCTTAAAATGCCACCTTCTGGAACAGCAGTCTCCACAGTAGGCCATCTGTACTCCCAACGGGTGTGGGCATTGCTTGAGGTGTGGGAAGACAACAGTAGAACTTGCAACTGTGTTTATGTTTTCTCTCATCCATTAAAGGTACCGACTGGGTGTGCTTTATAAAGTGCACCGTATATCACAGTATGATTACATTATTAGAAATAAATACATACTCAGATATTTACTACTGGGGTGCATGATGAAGGCATATTTGGAGCTTGCTGCTTTAGAGGGGCTTATGTGTGACCTCCTGCCTGGGCCCTGGGTGGCCACAGGTCCTGTGGGCTGGCGATGTTGGGCTCTCTGTCCTTCCTCATCGTCATGTAGGAGGATCTGCCACCCCAGGGATCGCCACACTCCTGGCCCCAGTCATCCAGCAACTCCAAATCCCTGGAAAAGTCTGATCATGCACCTGGCATTCTGAAACCTACCCAACCCCACCACATCCACTGTGTACTGGCACAAGATACACCTGGGTTCACAGAGACAAGCTTTGTGTTAAAACTACAGCAAAACCATTTTCTTTTTACTTGCTTGTGTGAAGCAGAAACAGATACTGCTAATGATTTCAAGCTTGTGAGAGGTGTTATAGATTCAGCTGGAGCCACTGGACTGTTTTTAAATATGCTGCTACAGGCAAGCTGTCTAGTGTGTATATTCTCTTCCATGCTAACATTTTTCTCCCAAGCCATCATTTTTGAAGAGTCACCTCTATATGTTGTTTCAATTTCCTTTCTATTCACTTGTTCCTTTATCTCTCAGAAAATACCTTCTGTCTATTATTTTCCACTAAAAATGCTTGAGAAGGTCAATTATTAATCTCTAAATTCAGCATTTGTTTGGGATTCTGTCCTCTTTGATCTTTCTGTTACAAACCACACGGCCGTGGGTCCTGCTCCTCTTTTGACTCTCAGGAGACTATTCTAGATCTGCATTTCTAAGTACTGAAAATTTTCAACTATGTGGATGGCTGTTGGCACCTCAAAGTCAGCCTCCTGGAATTCTGAACACTTTTCTCTCCCCTGCCCTAAATCCTTCTGCCCCTTCTCCCCATCACCTTCCACATTCTCTCTCTCTATTTTTTTTTTATTTCTGAGACAGAGTCTCACTCTGTCATCCCAGGTAGAGTACCATAGCACCATCATAGCTCACGACAACCTCAAACTCCTGGGCTCAAGCGATCCTCCTGCCTCAACCTCCTGAGTAAGCAGGCACCATGACGCCTGGCTAATTTTTCTATTTTCAGTAATGATGGGGTCTTGCTCTTGCTTAGGCTGTTCTCAAACTCCTGAGCTTAAGTGATCCTCCTGCCTTGGCCTCCCAGAGTGCTAGGATCACAGGTGTGAGCCACAGTGCCCGGCCTACCTTCCACATTCTCTTGGTCATCAAGCATTAAAATCTTATGGTTCTTGGATCCCTCCATCCTTCTCTCTCCTGTAGACTGGTAGGCTGCAAATATTTTCATCACCCACCCAGCACTCCATCTGAGTTTATCGTTTGACGAAAGCTCAAGAAGTGGCAGAGCTGACCACAGTGCTGGAGGAGGAACGGGTCCCCCCCCACCCAGGAGCAGCTTGGAAGCTTTCACTCCGGGGTCTTTCCATGAATATCTTATCTCCAGTCTCACTGCTGGAAGTCGCTGCAGGTAACTCAGAGCCTCAATTAGTGTGCTGACTCCCTGACCCTCTGTTCTCATCTGGTTTCCCCTCCAACAGATTCCTGGGTCACGAGCACAGTGCTGACGGACCTGACCCTTGTGGCAGACACGAGGTTGGCCACCTACTCAATACCCACTCTCCCCTTCTTCCTCACTAAGGAAACTCACGTTCTGTTCAGGTGTGGGCGGCAATGTACTCAGGGACACGGCCCCTCCCTCAAACCCAGCAATGACCCATGCTGGCCTAAACCAAAAATGATAATCATGTTCCCCTTTTCACAGTGGTTGGTTTAGGGAGGAAGCTGTAAATCATTTCTGGCCAAGGGCACCAAGAGAAATGCTAGGAGCTTCTCCAAGATTTACCTCTCTGATAAAAAGAGGCATATGCCCTAGGAGATGTGCTTTCACTCTCTTCTTGCCTTGAATGTGATTTTGTGTAGATGTCATGATCCTGAGCTGTGGCAATCATATCATGACCCCCGGGGGAAAGCCAGGAGAAGCTGATTTAGCCCTGGCGTCTCTGAACTGTGAAATTACTTGACTACAAAATTATTTAATTCCAGATTTCTTATCATGTGAGATAATAAAATGTTTAAACAATAGTATGTTGGATTTTTTGGTTCTGTCTTCACAGCTGGGAGCATCGTAACTGGTAAGTCCCTCGGCAACAACCCCAGGGTTCCCCAATGCTTAATGAATCAAGTCTGAACTCCTTGTCCTAACACTCAAGGTCCTTCCTTGTATGGCCCCAGCCTAATTTTTCAGTGTCATTTGGTGCCACCTTGCACATTTACCATACACACAAGCCAGACGCGCACCCTGCACTCTGCTGATACGTGCGTGCTCTGCTGCTCTCTTCCCCAGAACGTGCTCCTCACGTATCTCACCTTCAGTTGTCACTTTCTCCACCCGCCCTCATTGCTCGTCTCAACCTCCCTGGACTCGTCTTTGTAACCTTTTTAGGGAGTTTCTCCAACCTTGTTGTGTGGCAGTTATTTATGTTCATGCCTCGTCTCCCTCAGTTGTAAGACCCTTAAGAGCAGAGAGCGAGTCTCACCCACCCATATGCTCTGCCACGCTCGGCACGGTGCCCCTACAGAAGCCGCGCTCGGTAAATGTTTGCTCAGCTAAAACAAAGCCCTGCTTTGATCTAGCTTCTTGCTTGTGAGTCTCAGAAAGGGCCAAAGGCATTTATCTCTTGGAAATAATCTGTCTTTAGCCCTAGACTAGTATCAACTGTAACCCAAGAACTGATTAAACTTCCAAACCACACTTCCAAGCCATAAAGGAGTCTTAATTGAAAAATGCAGTTCAATCTCTTGTGACAACAACATGAACTCTGTGTTTGGGCTCTAGCAATGTATATCATTAATTTAACTTAACCTATTCACTTTGACAAAATAATATTTATTTAGGAGGTTGCCACTTTAATCTGTTTTTACAAGTGGTACTGATTAAAATCCTTTGAGTTTGGAATATTATAGACTCTTTAAACACATTTCGTACAGAATTCTCTAGAGCAGGGATCTTCTTCAAATTGGATCAATTCCATGTCAAGATCCATTTCAGGTATATTTTGCTGAAAACTCAAAATCCATGGGCCAAATGTTTTTTCAAGAAATTGGGACCTAGGCCATCAAAATAATTCATAATCCTAATGTTATTGTATGTAGAAAAGAGTCATGTGTTTATTTCTAATATCCTCCATTGTAACTGCCTTTAGTAGGATATACTTAATTAACAATTGTTACTTTCAATGATTATTTCAATTTTATGGGCTTGCTGAGAACTACTGATTTAATATCACTTAAAAAATTCTAAGTGAAAATATAAATTAGTCGGATTAAGCTTAAGCCTTTGGTCTGGTTACTTTTCACCAAGTAAAATACATTGTGTTAAAAAACTCTCACTTTTTATTTCTAGTCATTTCAATACATGTCACTTTGAATTTCCTATAGTCCAAGGAAATGCTTATTTTTTAAAAAATTATATAAGTTTGAATAAATACATGCATATAAAGCAACTTCTATTGTTTCCTTTTCATTTTAAATTTATTGTAAGTATATTGAAAGTTGTTTTAGATCTTACACAGAACTCTATAGAGGAAGAATATTTTGATGTCAAAAAAGGTATTTTCAGAGGCATAAAAATGGCCTGGAGGCTTCCATAACAAACTACAAACAGAGGTTACTTCTGGAGAGGAGAGTGGGATTATACACTTCTTTATGAATTCAGGTATTATTCATCTAATTAAAATGCAATTAGTAGGGAATTATTCTTTGCCCAAGTGGACGAGGCAGGCGAGAGCCCCATCCCATCGTTCGCACTTACACTGGTAGATGTGGAGGAAGGTCTCGCTGAGCTTGCTGGTGAACAGGGGCTCAGGAAGGTCCCGGAAGAACTGCTTCACCATGTCGGCCACGTCGTACGCAGACTGATCTTCGTAGCTGACGTTCTCAGGGAAGTTCTCGTTCATCTGGCGAAGCGCGTGGATGCGAGACTTCACCCCCGACTTGCGAAAAAGCCCCACCTGAAAGAAGCCACAGGGACGCGTTAGCCAGGGCGCCTGTCCCGGTGGACCCCGTGGGTGTGAAGGGGAAGCAGGGCGCCAGGATGGGACCTGCTGCAATTGCCTCTGGGTTGGTACCTTCTGGATTACCGGTGTAGCCACTGTCGGCAGTAGCGGAACACGAACTTCTTCTCCTATAACACCAAGATAAGAAAAATACCCACCTCGCAGGGCCACTGCGGAGACTAAATGAGGAAATAGACGTGAATGTGCTTTGTGACCTGTCAAGTCTGATCACATCGTAGATGCTATTATTTTACCCATTTATTCAGCAAGTGGTGATTCAATTCCCACTGTGTATCCGATATATCTAGAGTTGCAGACAAAATCCCCTGCCCTCTAGCGTTTACACTTTTCTGGGGGTTTTGAGAAAGTCGGTCAATGGGAGGTTTGGTGGAAATAAGTGAGTGGCGGAAGCAGGGATCCAGGATAGGCAGCCATATCCTGTCCTCTTTGGGGGAGGGTTTATGGGGAATATGTTCATGAAACAGAATAATAACATAAGCATATGTTTTGATTTAAGGGTCTTATTTGCTTTCCCTTCTTTGGAATCTTTGCCACTCGCCAGTATGTTTCTCATGTTGTGCCTGGCACTTACTCTACCTGGTTAGCTACCATGTGTATAATCTTTGGCTCTAGTGAGAATGATTCCTGGGTGGCTTTTTTCCAGACTTCAAGATAATGTCACAGCATGCCCTTTCACCCTAGGGCTTAGGCTCCTCCCCTGCCTGACAAGTCAATGGGGTGATAAGGTACCCAGGACAATTAAGCTCTAGGCATCCTAGAGGCCCCTTCCACTCTGGACTTGCCTCTATCTAAAGGACTGAGCTTTTCTGGGAGCCCTGGTTTATAGCGGAATAATACATCGTCTATGTTTTAGATGCCTGTAAGGCATGGAGTTGCTCCAAACTTGCTCCTTCAACCCTCAATTTCCACTGCTGTCATTCTCCAGTGGCTCACCGGTCGGCCCGCTTCTGCAAAGCAAAGTGGGACCTTCCGAGTGGTCTAATGGCAGTGGCTGCTAGAGTGGCCACTGCTCTTCCTCCCTCTACCTGGATAAATAAATGCATAGCGTGGGTCATCTCACCAGCCGCTCTGTTTGCCAGGCTGGCCTCGACTCCAGTTCAGGTGTCTGAGAAGGCTCTCTTGATTGTTGCTACCAATGGAGACAGCCCTAATTCTTTTACACTGCAGTAATGGCACGGGAAGATTCCAAGCCATTAGAGAACACTCAGGTTTTTGCATGTCAGCTGCACGGATCACCAGGGAAATTACACACTGCTACTTTTTGTGCCCATAAAAACACAATTCTTAGTCATACGTCCTTGTATTTTAAGGCTTATCACCCTAATCCCACCGATCAGGATATTCAGGTGTATTGCCACTTAAAACGTTAATTATCTTCTTTTTTATTCTTAAAGTTTGGAATGTCTAGAAAGTGCAAAACTTTGCCACACTTAAAGGACTTGCCATGACGTAGCTAAAGAACAATTTATCTTCCTTGATCTGGCAACTACTCCAGATTTCATCAAAGTGCATGGGAAGAAAGCATTTACTGTCAAAAGAAAGAAAGAATTCAAGATCTCAAATGAGTGATTATTGAAGTGAGATCCACCTTCAATTTGTTTATATCCTCAACTTCTCTAATTCTGGACGGAGGCCCAGGACTGTGCACGCCACGAGGCTGGGCTGCACAGGAGTTCTCAGAAGCTAAATGCCCCGAAGGTGAATTCTTACATGTGACTCACAAATATTTATCCTCACGTGAGTCGGTATTATTCCATTAGAGAAGAATTCCTATGGTTTTTTAACAGCAGAGAAATATTGATCAGGATCTATAAAAAGAATAAAGCAACAATGTTTGTATTTAAATTGTTGAGCATGTTCCTCTTTTGCCTACTGCGTCTTGCGGGCTGTTTCTGGGTACACACTGATGAGCCTGCACACACACATCCCGGCGATGCTATCTTTGTATTGTTCGGTTTCCAGGTTTCTTCCTCGTTTTAGCAAATATTGTTATTTTAATTATTTTAGACATGTCTGGAGCTTTCCAGCTCTGGGCTCTGAGCTGCTTGTTCTGACTCAGATCTCAGGATGTCCAGAGGGTTGTCGGGATTTATTTGTTCTGCCTCAAATTCTGACAATAACCTTCCCACCCCACCCTTATCTTCCAGGGGATGTGGGAAATATCTGTGGGTTTTGTGGATTTTTGTTGGAAGCTCAGAAGGAAATTTTTTTCCTAAACCTAATAAAGAAAAGGTGGTCTCAAATCAGATCAGATTTCAGATGTAGTAGCTGAGGATGGCAGGAGGGAAAAGACAGAAAGCACCCTGGTCTTCAAAGATAACAATGAGCTGATGAAGGGACTAACTCCAGAACCTTCTTGACTTTTTGTTATTATTAACGTGAGATCATGAATTTCCTATTGTTTAAGCCATTTAGGGCTGGGGCTTGCCGTGGAACACCCTGGGACACAGTGAGTAGAAGGTCCTTCTAATGGCCTAGTGGTCCTGAGACCAGAGGAGAGCTTCCTCTGTCTGTCCCCCTAGAGCAACACCGGGTGATGGCACAAGGCATTGCAAGTCATCATTTCTTCTTCAACAAGTTTCCAAAGCAAGGGTAAAGTCTGCATTTTTGACTAGAGTTTTTTTTTTTCCGATGTAAAACATGGAGAACTGAAGAAACCATGCCTTTTCCTTCTTATCACAGCTGATGGGAAGCAGCTCCAGACCCCTTAGCTGCATTAGGAGGAAGATGCCAGGAGGGCAAAATGTCTTTAATTTCCCTCCGTGTCTGTCACCCATGGGCAGGTGGCCTGGGCAGTCACACAGGGCCCCACATTTGGTTTAATGTGCTGCTGTCCCCGTTTTGAAATTCTCAATAATTTATTAACATGAACAAGGGATCCCAAATTTTCATTCTGTACTGCAAACTACACAGCCCAGATACGCTGTCTAGAAAGGAGAGAACGGCCATTAGCAATGCAGAGTTCACTGGAAGCATCTCTCTTGCCTGTGATTTCTCAGGCAAGAGAAATCTTTTAACGCCTTGACTGCCACACTAGAAAAAATTTCCTTGGGGCCACAGTGTTTTATTACAAAAACAGAATAAAAACTTTGAAAATGAAAGGATCCTTTCTAATTTAATGAAAAATTTGTTATTTTTTATTGTTTTCTGTGCGTGAGTTATAAGCAACTTGAAAAACAGTTCACGTGGCTCCCAAGGTAAAGAGATCTGTGAGTTACATATGCTTCACGAGTCCCCGGCCTCAAAACCAGCGTGAGTTAAATGCAACTCATGTGGCAGTTAACGTGTTAAAGGTAAAAGGATGAGGGATGAGTGTTCCCTTGGTCCAGTTTTCCTGTCCTCTCTCTTTTGTCTTCCGCTGAAAAACCCAGCAATGCAAAAGTGAGGACTTAAGGTGTGACTTAAATGGATGGGCCCAGAGCATCACTGTTTCTGAGGTGGGCACCGGGCCAAATAATGAGCAGGCAGAGGGGCAGGGGACACTTGTAGTGAGGATGAAGTGTCTTCCCTGCATAATTAGGCTTTTAAAGCTCACTGTTCTATTAGGAGGAGAGATTGAGCATGAGTGCTGCATTAGAATTCAAATTTCATCTAAATAATATTAAATCTCCTCCATGGCATCCTGTTTATGCTAATTCTTTTGGACTTAATGATGTTTATCAGGACTTACATTTCCTCTTCTTTAGAAGTGTGCTCAGCTAATGAAGAAAGGTTGGTTTTGTTCAGAAAGAGAAAGATTCATAGGACGCGCGTGCAGTGGGTTTGCAGGTTTAGCCCCTCACTGCAGCGACTTCATATTCATCAGGCCCTGGGTATAACCTATCCTCTGTGCACAGTTGATTTAGAGCAGAAATAAAAGCTCGAACAACAAAGCAAGGCTCCTCTCCTACACTACTACGTCTGAATACAAATGGTTCATAATTGAAGGCTAAACTTCCTCATTTCATCCGCAGCCAGCTGCAAAGGATGCAATAGATACTCTGCTGCGTCGTATACAAGCATCACATATGTCATGAAAGTGCTTCAGCCCTTGGAGCTGGGTTCCACTGTTTGAGTGCTGATGCTCGAGGAGGATGCTCAGCGTGAGGGGAAGGGGCTAACGCACTGCAGGAAGCCTGCTCCCTGGCCCAGCGTGGCTTAGAGGGAGGATGTTTGGAGCTGTGCTGGTCCTCTGCAACTCTGAGGCCGCAATCTCAAGGCCCAGTGAGGACCTGACTCTCTCCAATCCCAAGAAGGTGCTGTAGGGGAGGAGACAGCACTTGTTTGGAGCTGGTCTCCTTTTCACTCTCGCTTCACTTTCTTTCGGATTCACTTGCTTTCATTTGCTCTTCCTTGTTCCTAGATCTCTGGGACGGTCTTCTTCCTGAGCCAGGTGTTCTCTGATTCTTCCTTTATGTTTTTCCAGTTTTTCCTTCCCATTACCACCTTCCTTTCTCATTGGGCCTGGGGGTGGCCTCTGCAAGTCCCATGCTGTGTGACAAGGAAAGAGAGAAACACCAGGCGGGAAGCCCTGCCAGGGCTGGGTGCTTCATAAGGGAGTGACTGGCTGTGGTGACAGTCCCTTTTGACACCCTGTAGATTCTTACCTGTGACTGACACAAGAGAAGCATGGCTTTATCCATTCTGGTTACATTTAGAATCAGTATTTATGTCCTTGAAATCAGTCTGTTTCCTACAAAGCTCTGCCAGCGCACTGGTTTTCAGCGTGGCGTTCTTCTTCCAGATTTAAGAAATAGACTCGACATGGACACTGGGAATAAGGCAGTGAGCAGGGATGGAGGAAGTTCTGGTGCCACTGTCCGTCTCTCTATCTGTAGGACTTTTGCTTCAAAAGGGAGACTGGCCCCAATAACAGCAGTAACACTGTTGCTACACGTTATTCAGAATCTATGGGAGGCGGGAATGGTTTATATTCTACACTAAAGACTCGGTGGTGAGTGGAACAGTGGCATTACAATTCATTTATTTATGCCCAACCTTGTTCAAGAAAATTCAAGGTGACTTACAATAACCTATAAAACACAATAAGATACAATTAAATTAAAGATAATAGATAAGAAAATTACAGCAAAAGGAAAATAAAGATAGGAGAGGGTAGCTGAAACTAAAGGTGAGGTTGATGCAGAAAATTCACGCCAAAAAATTACACATTTTTACTACGGGCAGAACACATATTAATTTGACTTCAAGCTTTCTAGCAGCCAACACAGCGAGGAAAACACTCCCAAGTAAATAAATTTGGTGTCCATATATAAAAAAAAAGACCAGTTGTCCAAAAGAAGCACAATGCTTTTGGATGCTGAGGCCAGAGAAAAAAATGCTCCCTCCCATTTTCACAGAAAGGACAGTATGTGATATACAATGACCAACAGTCTGACGGGGAATTCATCAGTGAGCTGTGTCAGGCCACTTCTTATAGCATCCCTCAGTGCTGGACCCGGCATCACCCCGAAGTCCGCTGGGGAAGAGCAAGTCTAAGGAGCAGCCATCGAGTTCAGTGGTTAGAAACTTGAACTCTGGAGTTGGACAGATTGGCAAGCAAGTGTTGGCTCCACCACTGTGAGCTGGGAATCACACCACCCAGGGTGGGCGTGGGACTAAGTCAGGCAACAAATACAGAACACTTAGTACGAGTGCTTGAAACCTTTGAAAGATGCCAGGGAGTCCAGAGAGGCTATTATTATTGAACCAATGGCGTAGATGGACTGCATTTTCTTTAGGCATTACCGAACAAACACTATTTTCGCTTAATGGAGCTTTTGCTGATAAGCATCAGCTGGCCTGGCTTCTGGAGCAAAATGTTCTCTGTGCTTGGTAAAGGACTTTAAGAGAGCCAAGAGGGAGGTGAGTCTGATACATAGCCTTACAGAAACTGAGAAGCCTGGACAAACATGTGTCTGAATAAGAGGCAACTCTCCATAAAACACAATCCTGGGTCTGGACCAATAAACACAAATACAACTGAGGCCATAACGTTCTATGCTGAAGAGCATGGTTGCAATACTTTCAGCATTGGAAAAGAGATTAGATTGGCCATTCCCAAATATTCACCGTCTAAAATTTTTCTCAGTAAAACACCCTTACAACATTAACTTTGAATAAGGTATGTATTTGGTAAAACCTCTAAAATAAAAAAAAAAATCAAAATTTATGCTTAAGTAACCAGATTCATTGAATTAGTCTATTGGGACATGATTCACACGTCAATTACTATTGGGACATCTGCCCAAGAAAAGCTCCCTAGAAAAGTAGTTTGTTGCCCTTATTTCTGAGAAATAAGAGGCAAGCTCTTAAGGACATTTATCAACACAAAACAGCCATCATCACAACAACAGTGACAACGGCCACCCACCCCTCCCCTATGATATCTAAACATGGACAAATGTATATCTTTATATTCTCCAAATTAGAAGGGGGAAAGGACAAAGGGGCTCATATATTGGATTTAATCAGAGACGGTTTCAAATGAAATAACTGCTGTTTTGCTCCACCGAAAACTAGTATCTGATTCATTAAGAGACCGGCCTGATTTTAAGTGTGCTCTCAGTATCGGGGTCTCTACAAGCATCAGCAGCAAGGATCTTTGAGTTCATGTAGCTTAGCTCTTTCCTGTCTACTGAACCCAGAGTAAATCAATAAAGAGTGCAAATAATCTTGGGTTGGTACAGATTCTCTGCAGGGCATTGAAGAGTATTATGGGCAAAGACTATTATAGAATTGCCTAAAAACATCCCCCCTATTCAAGGTTGCAGTTTATAAATTAGGAACCTGGCTTTTACTTCGGACAGAATGTCTAAGAAACTAGTGGGTGTTACTATGGAGGGACAAAGGCTTTGCTTTGTAAATTACAAGGTGGGCTGCGCTCTAGACCTAATCACAGTCCACCGTTGTGGTGGCCTCCAAAGAGTCCTGGAGGTGGAAAATGATCTCTGAATATTTTATTTGGCTTGAGGTTTTAATCAACTCTATAAAAGGAGAGGATATTTGATTTAGCTGATACTGTTATCATAGTTTACTTGCAGATTTTTAAAAGATGTAAAAAGAAGTCTGTCTTTGGTTTAAGTTTTACTGGTCTTGATGCCGCTTCAAAAAAAAAAAAAAGAATTAATAAAGGGAGACATGAGAAACTAATTCTGTTTTCAAAAATAGTATAACAGGGATAAAAGAATGCTGTGCAATCAACGGTGACATTGGAACAATAATTAAAAAGGAAATGCAGTACCTAGCTTAACTCCCGTTTCTAGGGAATGCAAATTAGACATCACAGGAACAAACTATTAAGGTTAACTTTCTGCAGTCACTCCAGGGTGTCATTTCAGTTGCCAGAGAGGAAACAGCCTCAAATAGCTTCACAAGGATGTAGCCTGTTCACATTCAATATTGCCAGATAAAGGGTCACGATGCCTTTTTTTTTTTTTTTTTTTTTTTTTAATTGGTGAGGCATGTCTTGCCTGATTCTGGACAGATCTGACTCACTCTGGCACTCCACCAGCCCCAGCCTGCACTGGGGATTTCAGCCTTACCTGATCCAGGCAGTTGCTGCGTAGGTATCTCAGCGCTTGCTGAATGCTCTGCGGCAGGGGCTGTCCCGTTCTCTGGACGTGGACTATGAGAGGAACGCCAAAGACAGCCTTGTCTCTGTAATCAGGAACTTTCATCCTCTTCATGAACTTTGGAACTGACCTAGAATTCACAGAAACCAGGTCAGGCAAGCCCCCTGGGGCACCATGTGGGGAGGGCCCCTGGAAGTACGCAGAGGGAAGCCAGGCCTTTGTTTCAGTACCTGACAGGCACAGGGGGAATTCAACATTCTCTGTGAATTAATCACATTACATGGCACTGCTACATGGGGCCTTGTCTATGTGTTATCTACCAACCAGCACGGGTCAGGTTAGCAGAATGGATCTGTAGCTCTGTTTTCAAGTCAGGTGGACAACTTTCCAACGTAATTGTGACTGACACATCTCTCAAGTGATGAACACTTAAAAGTCCCCAACAAAACAAAACAACTTTAAAAATTATAAGAGGAAGAAGAAATCTGGTTGGGGTTGGGGAGAAAGGAGAAGAGATAAGATGGACCATATTTCTTGGCCATATCCTTACTTTTGTAGATATGTAAGTGCCAGTTGGATTTGTTAAAGGGAATTTTAATACACAAGCATATATTGATTTGACCATGCAGTTTATACATTTCTAAAATATTTTTATAAAAGCACCACCCCTTTTCTATATACATAACATATAACATTGGACAATTACTGACATATTTTGCATTTTTTCAAATCTACCAACACATCTACAAGGGGTCCATGTTCAAGTTTCAACATATGCTTTTGTCAATTCCTTATTACAAAGGTTTACTCCATATTCTTGTTTTTATTTGCCAATGAAATAAAGGCAGAAATGAATTTGAAGAATTAAATGCCCTTTGAACGAATCAGTGCTCTAAATGGTGAGCTCTGCATCGGGCCAGAAGGTACAAGTGACAGATGTTTCTTTGCAAACTGCCAGAATTATTTTATGGCAAGTTTATTTTTATTCCCTCTGTTCACAATTAATCACCCTTTACTTGTCTTTTCTTTCTTTCTTGGAACCTGACTGCCTTCCCTGGAAACCAGCTGAGAGCCACAAATACAGCAAGGCCTTCCTGAGGCCTCGCTCGCAGCCGGGCTGCGGCAGAGCTGGGCACATCACGCCCAGATCGTCGGCCAAGGCAAGGAAGGGGCCCTTCAGAAATCGGCGAGCGAACGCTGAAGCTTTTGCCATCGCACCCTTAGCTCTGGAACCAAGGGTCCCCTCCCAGGTGGACGTGCTACGCACCAGGTCCAGCCGTGCTTGTTGGACATGGAGTACTTCTCCATGACGGCCGTGAGGCGAAGCAGCGAGAAGCGCTGGAGCAGGTTCAGCTGGCCGGCCGTCTGGCTGCTGACGTGGGGCGACGCGGGGGCCGGCCGAGGCTGGTGCGAGAGCTGGAAACTGTTCCACCGGAGTCGCCTTTACCAGAAAGACCGTCAGAGAAGCCAGTCACAAAGTGGGCTTGGTCTCGGGAAACACGGGGCGTTGCCAGTACGTAAGTAGCTTAATCAAAATAGTTTCCGAGCCAAGAACATCACAACGCAAATGGAACAGAAGACACAAATGTGCAGGATAAACACAAGAAATGATTTTTTTCCACGTTGGATAAATCCAGAAAAAGTCACATTATCTGTTTTATGAGGAGGTTTAAATAAATGACATAAAAATTTTTGTTTGGTTATTCCCCAATTTGTTCCCAAAGTGTTGAGAGCAGTTGAGACAGTGTGTGGGTGTATGTGTGAGAGACAGAGAGAGAGAGAGAAGCATAGAGAGACAGAGACAGAGAGAAATAGGACAGAGAGAGACAGGGAGACCTCTCAAATGTTTGGGGGTGATAGAATATGTTTGCATTGCCTTCTATGTGTCCATGCTGTAATTCTTGTTTGGTGTACAGATGGAGCCTAAGGTGACAGGCACAGATGATGACACATCTGTGAGCTCCATCACTGCCTCAGCCAGAAACCTAGCAGCACGCACAGTGAGTGGTTCTGTTCCTACTAGTTAGGGCCTCCCAGGGCCATTTTTCTAGTGTGCTTCTGAAATGGCCTATGGAAGTCAGGTTTTATGTACTTTGTAATCAGCATTTTAAAGCAAAACCAAACTTACAAAGTACACACTGTAGGCCCCAAGAATTTCTCACAGAATTAAACAAAGTTTAAAATTTGGGGTAGACACATTTTGATCAATAAATACTATTGCCAGGTAGTGTGCAGGGGCTGTGCAGAGGAACTGGATCTTGGCTACCCAGGACTCCCCAAGGACAGTGCCTGGCATAGTGCTTTGCACAGAAGAAGCTGAAAAATTTTTTGTGAATAAAACTAAGATTGGGCTGGGAGCTGGGCACTGGGCACAGTGGATCATGCCTGCAATTCTAACACTTTGGGAGGTTGAGGTGGGAGGATTGCTTGAGGCCAGGAATTTGAGACCAGCCTGGGCACCAAACATAGCAAGACCTCATCTCTACAAAAAGCACAAAAATTACCCAGGCATGGTGTAGTGTGCACCTGTAGTCCCACCTACTTGAGAGGCTGAGGCAGGAGGATCAATTGAGCACATGAGTTTGAGGTTGCAGTGAGCTATGATGATGCCACTGCATTCTAGCCCAGGTGACAGAATAAGACCCTACCTCAAAAACAAACAAACAAACAAAGAAACAAACAAACCACACACAAAAAACCCACAAAAAACAAAAAACTAAGATTGAAATACAGGGTAAATAGGCAGAGAAACAAATGTGAGTCAATGTGGATTCAGTCACCATGGTATCTATACAAAAGATATACTTTTGTTCAAATAATTCCTAACCACATATTATCACTTAGAACAGCGCCGGGCATTGATTTTAATAGTAAATGCTCTATAAATGATTGTTAAAGAAACAAAGCACAATTACTAGGAGTGGATGAAAAATCATTTCACAAAAGCATGCCACCTACCTGTTCGGCCTGGTCAGAGAGGCCCCTACACCAGAATCCCTCCTTTCTCTGACCCCAGCGGCCTCAGCGTCATTAAGAGAAGTCCCATCTCTTTCCACATCGCTGGGTGTTGTCCGACCTTCTGAGACAGAGTTACCTTCAAAATCTAAGGTGATCTGATTGGGAGACGGGAAGGGGGAGGAACCAGGTTCCCCAGCCAACGCATCCTGCGTTTGCAGCTCGGGCAGGACGTTTTTTGACCAGTCATCGACCACCTCCTGGAGCCCGTTGACATGCTGCAGAATGTCGTCCAAGTGAGGGAAGAGGTCATCTTTCTCCAAGTCCAAAAGATCCCCTGTGCTGGCGTACAGGTGGGAGCCCGGGACGTTGTCATAGATGCTGACGCGGCTTGCTCTGTGGCAGGACGCCGGGAGCCTGGGCTCCCTGGCGCCGGGGCCCTGCTGCCTGCCCAGGGAGATGCTACCCGTCCTCCAGTTCACCCCGTTGCTGTTGTCCGTGGGAGAGAGGCTTTCGATAGAAAGCGCCTTGGGGAATGTTCCCGGTTTGTGATCCTTGGGAATATGCACCAGCAAGTTCTCTTGGGAGTGAAACTCGTGCCTGTGGCTTTGGTCCCCTGCATCCCTCAGTGCTGGCCCCGCCAGCACATCCAGGTCCTCCAGGTACATGCCCCCGCGCTTGCTGGCCTCGTGGCACTTGCGCTCCTTCAGGCACGGCGTGCTCACCCCGCTGCTGCTGTGTTCCGACGAGCTGCTCTCGCCGCTCGATTTGCCGGAGCACGGAAGCCCTTTCTTGCAGGCAGCTGGGGGCGAGTTCTGGAGATCTCCGTTTGGTATCTGGATGCACTGCATGGCCTTGAAGGACTCTGGCTCCTGTTGCAACACGGGCCCGCTGATCACCAGGCCACCTGTCCGCCCTGAGCCCTTGTGCCTTCCATGTGCGCCTTTCGCTCGGAGTGTCTCCATGCGTTTCAAAAATGATTTGGCCCTGGTCCTTGTGGGCTTCTCATTCTTGGGGTGGAAAGGGTGGTGGAGGACGTCTCTGGGGGACGGTGGGAGGCCGCTGCTGGCCGGCGGGGCATCCAGCATGACCGGGCTGTCCGTGCAGAGCTGGCCCGACTGGCTGCGGCCGTCACTGCCTCCGCTGCTCTCGCTGTGAATGGAGCAGACCTCGGGCTCACTCAGGTCTGTGAGGACACTCTCACTGCTGGTCGTGTTCCTCATCCCAGTGCCTGCCGGCGACCCATTTCTGTCTCCTCCAGGGAACAGTGTGTGGAGGTCATCCACGCGAGACCACCTGCGGCTGGTTCTTTGGAAAGTCCATTTGTTGCTGATACAAAGATCTTCCTCATCGGAGTCGTCACCCTGCAAAACATCAAGGAAAATGCTCATTTGCAGGCAGTGTGGCTGCGGTGGGAGCTCCAGGTGAGCTGGGGACAGGCCGGCATGGTCCTCCACCTCCCTCCCCTCGGTGCTCCCATGCACGGGTACCCTTGGGCTTCTTGCACACCTCTCCTCCATCCTTCCCCCACTTTCACTGTCCTATACATCCTCTTCCTCTCCTGTGGCCTGAGGACCTCTTCTCAACCTGCCAAGCTTTCTTCCTTGCCATTTCCATGGAGTTTGTGAAGCCTTCCTGCCTCTCTGAGAAGTTTTCAGACTGATTACAAAGAGGGTGTAATTACCATCTGACTAGACAGTCTAAATATAAAACACCTGCAGTCCTCTTTTTTGCAAAGAAACTCAACTCGGCCATAAAAGGCACTAACTTCTTTCCAGAAACCTCTTCACGGAGCCCCGCTGGGACCATATGTCCAGCTTTCCTCTTCTGAACCTTGGCGTCCACGTATCTCAGAGCTAACACTCCTTACCTGAGTCTCCCAAACTTGATTTTTACTGTGTATTGCCTGTATAAGTTAACAGCAAAACTATCTCCTGAATTTCTCTAAGCAGCAGTTTGGGAGCCATTCTAGGGGTCACTATTTGAAGAGTGTCCACTCAGCTGTGTCACTCAGACCCAGAATCGGAATGCCTTTGGCAGGACACACACTTCCACGTGGCTGCAGAGGGGCCCCGAGGCCTTGCGCTGTCTCATACTTTGCACCGCACACATTTACCTTAGCTGTCTGGTTTCTGCCTGAATTTGCGGCCCCTGAGAGATCAGAGTCAGCCTTCTCTGAGGCCAGAGACGACTTTGTTTTATCTTTTCATATCCTTGGGCCTAGCACAGACCTGACCTAGAGCATACAACTTTCTTCTGAGATAAACAGAATTATCAGCTCCCACCTGCTCCCCCTGCATGTCACCAAGACCCAGCTCTGAAACGATTTTCAAATCTGTGCCCTCGTTTGCATGTTTGATCTCATTCTCTTGGGCTCAGCCCTTGCCACCTCTATCTGGATCTATTACGGTAAAAAGCTGGCTAGAATCCTTGTCGGCAGCATCTTCCCCATCTAAACGGCTTTCCATGGTGCAGTCCAAATACAACCACGTCATTTTTCAGCCTAGAAGCATTTAGCTTGCGAGGGGTGAGCTCATTAAGGGCAGGGCCTGTGTTTCTCTGTTTTATTCATATAAAACATGTTTAGTCATATGTCTTTCCTTCCTAGTGCCAAGCACAGAATAATTTCTTAATTAGATTGAGTTTATTTCATACCACTTGAGCATCCAGTTTTAAAACCTGGTTCCAAGCGTCAGTGGTATCAGTTACGAGCTATGTGACTGTCTGCAAGTTACTTCCCCTCTCTAAGGTTTCTGTCACTTATAAACATGAAATCTATAACAGGCCCTGCCTCATAGGTTTACCTAGGGGATTAAATAAGGCAATGCATTTAGTAGTTCCTCATTGAGGAGTGTTTGTTATTTTTCAATGTTTCTTCAGTTGCTTATCTACCTTTTTACATATCTAGCATCCACGTTAATTCCCCTTAATCTTGCAATATAGTCTGTTTTCAAGGAAAAGTAGACAAATGCACAGTTAATAATTGTTGGGATCTTCCCATTCTTGTTTATTCCTTCAAAAATCTAGTTTCTGTATGGGTTGGACTAAATGACAAATTCAAACATTCAAGCATAAGATGGAGGGAAGTACAAAGCCAAGGCACTAACAAGAATTCTATGGCTACGAAGCCAGGTTGGTGGTATGCACTGTAATGCCAGCTACTCGGGAGGCTGAGGCCATAGGAACCCTTGAGCCCAGGAGTCCAGCCTGGACAACACAGAGAGATTCTATTTCTTTAAAAGAAAAGACAAATTCTATAGCTTTGAGATCACAATGGAAAATTACCTTTGGTTTTTAAAAAGTTGTAGAAAGCTTTAGTGAAAGAGTTTAGAAAGTTGTAATTGTACAAGTGGAAAAAAGGCAAGATTCCGGGACAATGACTCAAAATACACTTTCTTGGTAGACTTTCTATTTCCTCCTTCCCTGCGGTTGATATAATAAAAACCCACATCTGAGGGCCATTTATATTACAAGGCACCATGTTAGGCTGAAGGTTGGGTTTATTGGACTTTCTTACTGCATTTTAGGAAGCTGGTGAAAAGAAGTTGATACTAACGTAAGCATTCAGAAGAAGGCCTTTTAGCAAACAATGTTTGAGAAGGCAAGAGAATGATATGCTTTTAAAGAAAATGCAGATATTTAAAAATAGAAACTACAGTATTTAGTGCTGGCTCCAACTGTGTCTCTCAATCCCGGTTACTAATGCTAGCAAACCACATACTAGTTGGATAAGGACTCCTTTATTTCAGTCGAGAAGAGATGCCAAGCTAGGCACTGTGGCCTGAGGATGGAAGGCCTGGCCTTGTGTGCTGGGCTCTGGGAGCTTAATACTAGCTTTGGCCAACAGGAATATATTTACAGCCCAACTATGGCATGTGAAAAAAGTGGCAAACTCCTGGGAAAAAAGACAAACAGTTCAGGAAAATTTTGCAGTATTTAGGTCATTTAAACCAAAGCAAACAAATAAAAACCAAAGCAATAAAAGACAAAACAAAACAAAGGAAAAAAAACACCAATTTTCCTTTGGCACCCTGAACATACAATTACCATAGTAGGTCCCAAAGGGTATCAAAATGGTTCTGTGACTGTGTCTTTCACTAATTCTGGATCTTTCAAACTACTGATAGTGACACATGATAAAAAATATATTTTCCAATTTTCCATCACAAATCAGAGCATGCATACAGATTACATTAAGCTAAAAAAAAATTTATGGTAAAATAATTATCGTGATTTATTTGTGCTCTGATATTTTATAGTTTGGTTTCGAATGTTTCATTTTTTAAAAATGTTATTTGTGGCCCACCAAATTCCTTTGACAACTCACCAAGTGGCCATGATCTACAGCATGAACAACACACTGCAGGACAGTTTACGTTTTTTTTACATACTTGAGACACAGCAGAGTATCAGGCACATGACAGACTCCCCAGTAGTATTGGTGGAAATGTGCCCACTATCTAAGATTTCATTTGTTTGATAATTTTTTCGAGGTTAAAATGGAATAATTTGTGATGACTCTGAAATGCAAAATGGAGCTCTATAGGAGTGAGATGTGTTTATGAAGAAAAAAACATACTTTATACTAACTTTATTCTTCTATCTCCATGGTTTAGTAGACCATGGACATATTGTGGACATAGAATGTCAGGACTTCAGAAAGCACCTGACAACAGGCTCTCATGATTTGCTGTGGTCAAGATGGCCAGTGGTGCTGGATGCCACAGAGAGTTTTGTTAGTAACTGGTTGAGTGACTCCACCAAAACGTGTGACCAAAGACTGTAAGCCACTGAGGGAGGGTCTCTGGAGGCATGACTTAAAGTTCTGATCATTTTAAGAATAACTTGAATGAGCCAGAACTCATGTTTTTCAAGAGTAAAAGTGGCACAAGGCTATTCAATAAGGGATCTTTGAGACTCAGCTTTTCCAGCTGTAAATGAAAATGATAACAAACACATCTAGCATGGTTTATGAATGGAACCAAATGAGATGATAAGGGAAAATGCCATATAAACCCTAAAGTGATGGCTCTAAACTAATTATTGTTGTTAGAGAATAGCAATATAGAGATACATAAGGATCTAAACAGAATTGAAGGATGGCCTATAAGTATGATGAAATTTCATAAAGCAAAATACAATGAACTTCAAAAGTCAACTACAGGATGTGCAGAAAGGAACAGAATTTGTTCAACAGCCCTTCCTGTCAAGATGTGACCTTAATGTGACTTAACCATGTAATAGGGCTACCAAAGACATCAATTTTAGGATGCATGACCATGGCACAGATCCCAAGACTCAGAATGTCAGAGCCCATTGTATTCCACACTGGTCACATAGATTGAGAACAATGGGCTCTCAGTGCCACATTTTAAAGGGTGCATTTCTAGAGAATAGTAATCATGATGGCCAAAGATCTAGGAACCACAACCTCCGGTGATGGATGATTGAAAGAACTACTAGTCTGATTTAGAAATGAGGAACTCTAGACAGTGTTACTCAAAGTGTGGTCGGGGGGGCTTGCCAGTCCTCAAACTTAGTCTTTCCTGAGTTAGATACAGAAATTGAGAGTAAGCATTAACACCATTTGACAAGGCTGAGCTAGGCAAGCTCATGATCAGTGGACTTGTCCACTGAACAGGGTAGAGACAAGTTTGGGCGCAGTCAAATTTAAATAGCAGGTCACATTTGGTGACAACTGTGTACTAGTCATGCATGGTGGGCCTACGTTACAACATGTGCTAATTCAAGGTTCATTTACCTACTATAACCCCAATGAATCCATTGTTTCACAGAAAGATAATTTAAATTTATAACTTTATAATTGTACTGATTGGCTAATGATAAAGGATTGAAGATAAATTCTGAATAAAAGTTAAAATGGAATACCCTGAGCTTTCAAATTACCTGAAAACGTCTTCTTTCATTCAGTCAACATACTCTGTAAGGCTAGTTTCTCTAAGAGGCTTGGTAGTCAAGGAAGTATTTTAGATATACATTATTCCCTGTGAGTAGTATTGTTGTCAATCCCACCTAAATTAGATAACAAATAAGAAACTCATTGCCACGTTAAAAATCTTATATGCTTACAGAGTGTTTGTTTGAAGTAGGCATATATGTATTTAATATGAAGGATTGCCATTTCAAAGTAAACTTTATTTAGTTACAACAGGTGAACAACAAAAAAGGTATGAGTGTAATCATGTATATGCACACTTTTAAGAAAAAAAATGTGAACTTTTTTTTGTAATTCTTTTTTATTTCCTGTATTTGTCTTGATTATATTTATTGGAACATACTTTTGTGTCTTTTAGTTGAGCCTAACAATAAAACATTAAGGTCTGTATTTTCTATAACTTAAAAAAAATTCATCTATCTTAATAATTCCTTTGTATTGAGCTCCACAAAAGTATCTTGGTCTGTGGCAGACTGGAAAGTGAAAATAAAACAAGAAAACTGGTCATTCACCCCAGACAGTTTGGGAAACTTTGCTTTAGATTGGGCAGGGATAAAAATACTTTTTCTGTAAAGAGACAGAGAGTAAATATCTTAGGTTTATGGGCCATAAGGTCTCTGTCACAACTACTCTGTTGTCTCAAAAAGAAAGTGCACAGCTACATTCCAGTAAAACTTTATTTACGAAAGCAAGAATAGTGGTTCGTTGACGCCTGCTCTGGAGGATAGAGCCGAGGCTGCCATGTGAAAGGGGAAATCCAGATTTTGTGCTTCTCCTGAGGAAACATCTAGGATCGTATGGGGGCCAGTTTACAACGAATCGGCTTTTAGCTTATTATATGGAAGACTTTTCTAGTACAGAAAATAAAATAAATTGCCCTGAGACATAAAGAATTTACCACAAGGAGGCTGACTGAATTACAGGGGATGCTCTAAGAAATAAATCTTGCAGTGAGTGGGTGGGAAGTTGGAAAACATGACCAAAGATCCAACTCAAAGATCCTACACTTCTAGGACATTCACATGTAATTATCTGCAATTTAAGATGGTTAATACTTTCCAGCCCAGTGAATGATGGAATAAAATGTAGTTTTTCTCTCATTTGACTCAGCTGTTTGGAGCTGCCAGGAGGTGTCTTATTTGGAGGGAGACGCTGCAGTGTGCAAGGCAGTGGGGGCTGGGGTGGAAGCCAGGCCCCTTGTCAACAGCTGCAGAGCCTCTGAAATGCCAGGAGGTGCTGGCTGCAAAGTGGCAATTAGTCACGGTTTCTGTGTTGCTTTCCACCTTTGGTCATGATTTCAGAGAGCCTCATTAAAACTGTAACTTTGACCAGGACCTTCTTTGGAAGCTGCTCTTTCTCTCTGGCGAAAGAGGAACGCAAGAGTCCTGTGTGGGTATGTGTCCTTCTCCTTCCTCATTTAACAGACAGACTTATTGGAGTCTTTCGTCTCCCACTTTTACTTTGAACAGAAATTGTTCTCAAACACTAACCATAACCAGGGGACTTCAATGATATCGTGAAGCAAATGCAGATTTTGTAGGTAATGAAGAAGAGCCATTTTTCTGAGAATGAGCAGCTTTGTGTGTGTGCTTCCTTGGAGTTTTTAGTTTAGATGAGCCTCCAATGTTTGTTTTTTTTTCTTTTTCCTAAAAATGAGAACATTCTTCACTGAAATTATATATTCCTTAGAGACAGATGCCAACCAGACAGACATTCCAAAAAGAAGAGCTTTTTTTTTTTTTTTTTTTTTTTAATGGAGCTTGGCTGTATCTTTACGCCGGAAACAGGAACCCACACGGATCCACAGCTGCAAAAGGCGGCTTATCCATAGTTACACAGACATTTGGAAGTTCACTGGAGCTAAGTGGCTAGGCCCGCCTGTTGGGAAGCAGGAATGGGCCACTTAGAATGTTGGCAGAGTGAGGAGCCCGAGCCGCAGGCCGCAGAACCGCCGTGTCCTTGGGCTCTCCAGAAATGCCTGTTGGCTGGGTCGTAGCCAGTCTTCCGTGAGGCGCGTGGCCAAGATCGAGAACACACTTCACCTGCCTCTCACAGCGGCAGAGGTGATCTTGGATCTCACGCAGGGAAGGTAATCTTGAATCCTTAATGGACCACTTTTCTCTTCTGCAAAATGGTTAGGAACTACCTTGTGGGAGGACCGGTGCAAAGTCACTTCTGCAGGTGCCTCACAAGCGACATTTAACGTACAAGGAAAGCACACGCCTAACCAAGCACGAAGAAGTCTTTGCCATTGTCACCTATTTGTGGGCTTTTCACTTTCTTCCTTGGGTCAGCTCACCCCAATCTTCAGAATTAAATAAAATGGCCGTGAAGACAATAAATGAATTGTGGACTTTAGTAAAGATGGCAAAAAACATCCCTCTTGTGAAAACAATAATACAAATAGTGCACTGAATGTATTGGTGGGGAAACACCAGCCCCTCCCAGGTCTGAGAACAAGAGCCGGCTCACTCAGGCTCCAGGCCGTCTCTGAATATCTTTGAAACGTGAGGAGGGGCAGGGTGGGGCCAGGTTACCTGGATTCAAGTCAGTCGTGCCCTGCCATTTCTGCGTGGCTTTGGGCAGGTGCCCGAGCCCTTCAGTTTCTGCATCTGTGATGCGCTGTTAATGATGGGAGTAGTGCCTGGCAGAGAGGGGGTCCTGTGCCAGTGTCTGCTGACAAAACTGCCGAGCACGACATGCAGCCCTTTCCTAGGCCCGACAGCCCCAAAAGGAGAAGAATAACCATGACCTCAGATAGTTATGCTATTTGGGAACAACTTTCTACAGAATTAAACAAGTCTGGGCCTCTGCAGATTGGAGATAAGGATTCTATTTCTTAGATCACTTAAAACGGGGACATACCTACAGGAAATGCTGTTGTCTTATTTTTGTTCCAAATAAACAGATTTCAAAGTTTGTTGAAATGTTCCAGGGTGCTTGGCTCGCAAGTTTCCCTTTCTATTTTTGATCATCTGGCCTAGTCTTACCCGCTATTCATTTTTTCTATTTTTTTGTTTTTACAATAAAATAAAGGACTTGTCCTTTGTGCAAGGGGCAGATCACAGAAATGGGTGCCACTGCACAGCACGTCCTGCGTCGTTGCTTAGATCTGGCCACGGATGCTGGTGGTTACTGAGACTCACCTGGTGAAGACCACATGCGGGAATTATTTTTGTAGAAAATTCAGGCCACGACTCTCCACTTAACAATGTGAAAAGCAACATTTTACTCAAGTGCATGCATTTGTGAGGCCTATAGCTAAGCAGGGGCTCTGAGGGGGTATGCCACTGGATCCGATATAAGGAATACATTAAGAAGGTCGGAGGACCAAAGTGACCCATTTACAGAGGTGCTTTTGTGCAGGTGACGCATAAAGAGCTGAACAAACGTTATTCAAGCCAATCTCGCCTGTGGGTTTTGAAAAGCCGGTGACAGCGTAAAAATCCAATCTCTCCATTTGTGGAAAACAACTCATGTCATTAGTTTTTGGCATTTTCTTTTGTGATCCACTGCGGCTAATGCTCAGTATTGGCAGCTGTATGGACCGGCCATTTGAGGGCCCACACTTTAGACACACAGGCATGGCTGTGTTCAGTTTAATAAGAACCATGTGTTCCAATCAAAACAACATCTGACCCTCATGCTTCAAATAGTATGTATGCTTCTCAAGGGGTCCATTCAGCCAGACAGCTGTTGGGAGGTTTATTCCCACACTTTTAATTTGTCTTTGGCCTGGACGAATTGCTCATGTTTTAATATTTCTCTAGATATTGTTTTTCCCCCTTTTACCTCCTTAGTTTAAATCTTTCATTCCTAGCTCAAATCCCCATTTTTTTTTTAAAGGTGAGGTCCAACAAAATTCATTTTAATTTTTTTTTTTTTTTTGTGGGGGGAGTGCTATTTTAGAACAGAAATTCAGGTTAAAGTTATTTTTAAAGATTAGGTTACTCAGGAATGACTTCAAATCTACTGGATTTAATGATTTCTCTGTGTAGACCAGAATAAAGAAATCTTTCTTTCGACTCAAAGATCTTTTCTCTGCTCCTTCAAAATATACTGGGGCTTGACTTGTTACATAGTGGAGATGTTAAACAAAAAAAGTAGTTAACGATCTTAACTCTGAATTTCCTAAAAAGGCCCAAGTCAGTGAGAAAGGGAGAAAGACAGCACAGTGGAGAGGAGACTTAGTTTTGGATTTAGACACACCTGAGGTTGAAACCTTGCTTTGCATTGGCTGAAAGATCGTGAGTAAACAACTCAGCCTGTTCGAGGTTTACTTTCTTTATCTAGAAAGCAGAGAAGCCCTACCTGTCTTAAATAAGGTGACTTATGGTAAGTACATAACCTAGCTCTTGGAGAACAGTAAGTGCTCAATAAAGTATAGCTTTATTTTAAAACTGAAATCTCTGGTCTTATCCATACAGAGGGAGGAGCACACACAAAGCCCTATTGGGGTTTTGAAAATCCCAGTGAAACAGTGAAACAAACAGATCTCAGCCTGGGTTTATAATGGATTTCCACATGACAGTGTGATAAGATGGGGTATTTGGAGAACACATAGGTGGTCAGGCATTGCAGAATTTTGCTTAGGTTCATGTTGTTTTTCATCTGTGAATGCAAGCTGCTTCTATTGGGATAGTCAAGGTCTCAGTAAGGTATGGACACCTACCTTTTTCCTTTGGAAGTTCACATCAAGTTTCATTGAGGCACACTTGTTCAACGTATTTAGTCGTCTAAAATAAAAGAAAAATGTGATGATTATCACCACTAATGAACCTAAATCTTCTTCCCAGTTTGATAATCCTCCTTTATTTCCTTCAGTAAAGTTGAAAGTACAGAAACAGCCAATTATGTCCCAAGACAGACCGCACCCATGGAAAAAAGATGCTATAAAATAGTTCCATTTGTGCTCCAGCCTCCTGATCTAGGAGGACTCTACCCTAAAGCCTGTCAATCTCTGCCCCTTCTGTAATCTAAATCCAGGCCTTTTCTGATTTCTCTTTCCACCATTCTTAGAACGCATGGCCAATCATTCCAGCCATACTTTCATCAGCCCTTCAGTTCCTTGACCTTCCATCAAGTCTATCCTACTAATCCCATGATATGGACCAACTTAACCATGTGTCTCCTCGCCTGCTCTCAGTTGGGTATAAGTAGAAAGATAACTCACATTACAGTTCTGAATTATAAATGCTATGGACTGAACCGTTTCCCCAAAAAGATATGTTGAAGCCCTAACCCCCAATATGATTGTATTTGGAGTAAAGGAGTAATTAAGGGTAAATAAGGTCATAGGGATCAGATAGGATTAGTGTCCTTACATAAAGAAACACCAGAGAACTCCCTCTCTCTCTGCCATGGGAGGACCCAGAGAGAAGACAGACTCTCAAGTCAGAAAGAGGGTCCTTTCCAGGAACCAAACACTACTAACTCCTTGATGTTTAGCTTTCCAGCCTCCAGAACTGTAAGAAAAGAAATGTCTGTTTTTAAGCCAATAGTCTGTGGTATTGCCATGGCAGCCCATGCTGACTAATACATACATTCTGATTTTCACCCTCCACTGGGCTCCCCAAATTGCTACCAGCACTCCTCGCATTTTTTCCCCCTCTGGTTGGCTCCCAATCTCAGTCAGATCATCAAAAAGACCCAATCCCTCAACAGAAGATATTGCCACTGCTGCCAGTGAGAAAATATAAGCTATTAGATTTGAATTCTTTTAATAATCATTTCTGTCATCATAAATTGTATCTATAAAATAGTATGTCCTGACACTTTTCTGCCTTACAGGAAAAGATGGTCCTTTGCTTTTTCAAAGCTAACCATTTATCGTTGTTTTGTTGTTGTTGTTGTTGTTGGGGGGACAGGGTCTTGCTCTGCTGCTCAGGGTACAGTGCAGTGGCATCATCATAGCTCACCGTAACCTCCAAATCCTGGACTCAGCCTCCTGAGTAGCTGGGACTACAGGTACACGCCACCACACCCGGCTAATTTTTCTTATGTTTTGTGGTAATGAAGTCTCGCTTAGTTGCCTGGACTGGTCTTCAACTCCCAGCCTCAAGCAATCCCCCCAACCTTGGCCTTCCAAAATGCTAGGATTATAGGTGAGAGCCACCATGCCTAGCCCCTATATCCTTTTTTTCTGATTTCAACATCCACTACTGCATCTGGGACTTTAATATCTCATTTATTACCTATCACCTCAGCATTTTTCTCAACTGCTTGCTTCTCTTTAAGCCCATTCCTGTCTTAAACAAATGGACTAAACATTTAGTTAGCTACCCCAAGAACTATAATCGAGCAAACTATCAATCTTCCTTCAAAACCATCTTCCCATCAAGTAACTATACTAACTACCCCCACATTCCCCTTTCTTTTATTGCTTAACTTGTTGAGAACATCCTCAGTTTCATTCACTTTTTAACCCTTTGAAACCTAATTTTCATGAAATTCTCTTTGCAAATACCCTTACTGTTTTGTTTTACTTGATTACTGTAAAAATAATTCACAATTATGAGTGCATATGGTTTAAAGAGTCCAACATTCCCCTTGTATCTTCTTCCATTTACTACTCTGTGGAGGTGACTCTGTTTCTTTTGGAGTTTGGAAGATTAGGTTCCCAAATTCCACCTTTGGCTGACCTTGATAATACACATAAATAGGAAGTTATGGCTCAGGCAGAGTCATCAACTTCCTCCTGGAGCATGGAAACCATAATGTGACATGCACAAAGAGCCCCATGGCAAAGGCTGTGAGACATATTGGTTCAGGGTATTACAGAAAGCTCCATCCAACTATTTGCTGACCACAAAATTAACTGAGTAGAGACTTCAGTGGCCCTGACAAAGGGTACAGACTTCAGAAAATTAGTTGAGGAAATTCACAATAGCAAACCCTGGGAAGGGAGAATCTGATTTTGAGAACATATGAGAATGTTACTATACTTAAAATGTCTGGTCTTAAACAAAAAATTATAAGAAAGTAGATATCTACAAATTGATTCTAAAGTTTATATGAAGAGGCAAAAGACCCAGAATAGCCAATACAATATTGAAGGAGAAGGACAAAATCAGAGAACTGACACTACCCAAATTTAAGACTTATTATAAAGCTACAATTACCAAAATAATGTGGTATTGGCAAAAGAATAAACAAATAGCTAAATAGAAAAGAAGTGAGAGCCTAAAATAGATCCACATAAATATAGTCAGCTGACCTTTAGAAAGGAGCAAAGGCAATACAATGGATAAAAGACAGTCTTTCAACAAGCAGGGTTGAAACAAGTTGATATCCACATTCAAAAAAATCAGTCTAGATACAGACCTCATATCCTTCACAAAAATTAAGTCAAAATTCGTCATATACCTAAAGGTAAACATGAAACTATATAAATTCTAAAAGATAATAAAGGAGAAAATCTAGATAACCTTGGGTATGATGATGACTTTTTAGATTCAATATCAAAGGCATGGTCCATAAAAAAAATAATTGATAAACTGTACTTCATTAAAATTTAAAACTTCTGCTCTGAAAAAGAAACTTCAAGAGAATGAGAAGACAAGCTACATGAGGAGAAAATATTTGCAAAAGACATTATCTAACAAAGGACTGTTACCTATAATGTATAAAGAACTCTTAAATTCAATAATAAGGAAGTAAATAACCCCATTAAAAATATGGGCAAAAGATCTCAACAGACACCTCCCCAAAGAAGAGGTACAGATGGCAAATAAGCATATTAAAAAGTGCTATAAATCACATGTCATTAGGGAATTGCAAATTAAAACATGGCAAAAATCTAAAACACTGATAACACTAAATGCTGGTGAGAATATGGAGCAACAGAAACTCTCATTTATTACTGGTGGGAATGCAAAGTGGTATAGCCACTTTGGAAAACACAGATGGGCAGTTTCTTACTGCCAAACACACTCTTACAATATAATTGAGCAATTGTACTTCTTGGCATTTGCCAAGAGAACTTGAGTCCACATGAAAACCTGCACACAACTGTTTATGGCAACTTTATTCATAATTCCCCTAACTTGAAAGCAACCAAGATGTCAAGTGAATGGATAAATAAACTGTGTTACATCCAGACAATAGAATATTATTTAGCAATAGAAAGAAATGAGCTATCAAGCCATGAAGAGACATGGAAGAAACTTAAATGCATATTACTAAGTGAAAGAAGCCAATATGAAAAGTCTACATACTATATGATTTCAGCCATATAACATTTTAGAAGAGGCAAAACTATGGAAATAGTGAAAAGATCAGTGATTGCAAGGGGTTGGGGGAAGAGGAATCAGAACACAGAACATTTTTAGGACAGTGAAACTATCCTATATACTATTGTAGTGGGTTTGTGTCATTATACATTTGTCCGAACGCATTGAATGTACAACTCCAAGAGTGAACCTAGTGTAAACCCTGGACTGTGGGTGATAATGATGTGTCAATGTAAGTTCATCAACTGTAACAAATGTACCACTCTGGGGGGTGCTGAGAGTGGGGTGCTGTGCAAGTGTGTGTGGAAAGGCAGTGTATGGGAACTCTCTGTACTTTCTGCTCAAATTCATTGTGAACCTAAAATTGCTCTAAAAAGCAAAGTCTATTTTTTAAGATGTAGCCTTTGTTTTACTCATTTAAAAATAATTCTATTTCTTGGACTTTGAAATTACTAACATAAAGTGACCTGCATTTCTTTTGCTCTCAGTCTACTTGTTAATCAGTTCTCAACCCTACCTACAAAATCATCATCAGTGAAGACATCTTAGAGATTTGGGGTATAATTTGATTCAGGAATCCCACTACTGGGTATTTACCCAAAGGAAAAAAAAAACTTGCTATAAAAAATACGTCTGCACTCAAATGTTTATAACAGCACAATTCAAAATTGCAAGGATGTGGAAACAATCCAAGTGCCCATCAATACATGAGTGGATTAATGAAATGTGGCATATATATACTGTGAAGTACTACTCAGCCATAACAATATGGTGAACTAGCACCTCTTGTGCTATCCTGGATGGAGCTGGAGCCCTTTTTCTAAGTGAAGTATCACAAGAACAGAAAAGCAAACACCACATGTACTCACCATCAGATTGGTACTAATTGATCAAGACTTATGTACATATATGGAAGTAACATTAATCGGGGATTGGGCAGGCAGGAGGGGGAAGAGAGGATGGGTAAATTCACACGTCATGGGCGAGGTGCACACTGTCTGGGGGATGGACACAATTGTATATTTGACTTGGGCAGTGCAAAGGCAATTTATGTGACCAAAGCGTTTGTACCCCCATAATATTCTGAAATAATAAATAAAAAGTAAATAAATATTCTTCGGTATGATCTTCATATAGGTAAGACCATGTCAAGGCAGTGTCTTTATGTAGGTAAGATGGTTTCCCTGTGTCTAGAAAGACGAGAACAGGAACAAACAGGACACACAGAAGAGCTAGAGATAGAAAGAAGATGGCAAAGAAGATGCTAAGGGCTATTTTTAGAAAGAAAGACAAGAGGGAAGGGAGTGATTGTCAACCTGGAACACTGTTGAGAATTTGGAAATAATAAACCAGCTTGGCTTCCTCCCTGAAAAAAAAAAGAAAAAGAAATTTGGGGTAAAAACAACCATCCAACTTTTCTTAATCTTGCCATAGCCAAAGATGAAAATACTCTCTATGGTTGCCCTAAACTAGGCACACATTCCTGGCATGGTGTAGCACTGGCCTGGGATTCATTTTGCAGAAGGTAAAATAAACTATGGCTATACTCTGCAAGAATACAAACTCGATGAAACATGTATCCTAGAGAGACGCAAATGCCTCTTTAAGTTCTGCCTGCTTCAAATAAAAGAATAGGTCAAATAGCAGAAGTCATTCATTATACTTTATAAAAAAAAAACAAAACTGTGAAATTCTGGTGTAAGAGAAGCCAACCTGCATTGTGGAAAGATATTTAGCGTCGGTATTTGCTTCTCTCTAACTTAATCATCAATAAAAAATCCTTCAGATAATCTGAATTGGTCTGATTCTTGTTGCCTGGAAAAATGTTTCTGCATGGATATACATTTTGAATATAAAATTTATTTTATTTGCTGCATGAATGGTGTGTCCTCCACTGGATTAGAGCCTTGTTTGAGGCAGGGACTATAATTTATTCTTCTAATCCCCACAAATCCTAGAAGGAAGTTTTATACATGACAGGCTTTGTAGGTTTTTCTTTTTTAACTGAACATACTTTGTTTATACAGGTACAATCAGTGATTGACTTTAAGTAGTTACAATAGACCTTGAAGAGTCAGAATAACAGAATTATTCTCCATGGCGGGTAGAGAGCTGCATCTCATTTGCATCTCTAATGTCTAGCACAGGTGCTGGCTCAGAGCGAATCCACTCAGCAAATGTTTGCTAAGAAAACGTTAGCACTTGGCCCACTCTAGGGACCGTTTGGACTGACACTTTTATTTTCAGATGAGGAGACAAAGCCTATGAGAGGACCACTTGCTCAAGGGAGACACGCATTAGTTGGCAGCTGAGCTAGAACTTCTTCCTGCTCCATGAATTTTCCGCTCCCGCCTACCCGAGAAGAATTTTAGGATGGCCCAGAAAATGAGAGCACACATCATGTACCTAGCACAGGCTGTTCAGTGAATGGCTGTTTCCATTCCCTCTCCACATTTTCATGGAAGGAGAAAGCCCACGACACATGATGAAGTCTGTCTTCTTTGTGCTTTGAGTAAAGTGAATTCATGTGTTAACACAAGCAAATCAGTTTGACCCTTTCAGAAGAAGTGTCCACAATGATATTGCTGTCAGAACCTGTTAATTTTTACCGTTGTCTTTAGAATCCTTTAAAAGGGCTAATACATTAGTAAGGCGGATATAGTCGGTAGTCTCAATTTAAGAGAGAAACTTGAGGTTCTAATAGAAAAGTCAATTAAGAAGAGAAGGAGCCAAGGTGCTTTTATCCAGCAGTGCACTATGTGCTGGAACAGGCTAGGTGCTGGGAGTACAGAGGCGAGCAAGTGTGGTTCCTGCCCTTGAGAATTTCATGGTCCCATGTGGGATATAGACATGATAAATAAGAGAAGAAACAACTCACTTCCTGGGAGTAGAAGGACAACACCCCCCAAAGGAGGCAAAATTTGAGCCGGCCTCCGAAAGTGTAAGAGAAATTTGCTGCTGAGGCTAGGAGAATTGTAGGCAAAGGAAACAGGTATGGAATAGAATGCTGTAGTCCAGGAATTGCATTTATGTGAGTGGGAATAAGGCTGGAGAGGTAGACAGGGGCTAGATCACAAAGGGTCAAAATGAAGCTGTGAGGAGCAATCTGTGGGCAGTGGAGATGTATTGAAGGATATTAGACAGGAGTGTAACATCATCAGCTTTGCATATTAGAAATGTAACTGGTGGCAGAATGGGAAGAAATAGGAGAGAAATTGGACTGTTCCAACAGTCCAGGTGAGAGACAGCAAACAGATGAAGAAAGCAGTAGGAGTGGGGTTGTCTGAGTGAAAATGAAGACTTGGCCATGGGTTGATGGGGAAGAGGCAAAGAGGGAGAAACAGAGGACGACTCCCAGATTTCAGGCTTTTACGAATGTGCCATTAAACATAGAAAACAGTGAAATAGGGAAGTCAGTAGAGAGCGATGATATGGGGAAGATAATGAGTTCATGATTGGATATGTTAAATTTTAGGGGCCCTATGACTTTCAGACCCACTTGTGCATGATTTGCATATAGATGAGCTACATGGAAGATATATGATAATGAAAGCAAACCATCCAGGGGGGATTCAGGACCCTGGAGAACTCCAGTGGTCAAGGCCCGACCTGAGGAAGGGGGCCAGGCTCCGGAAGGCACAGTCAGAGATGTAGGGGGTCAACAAGGACTCACTGAAGGTGGAGTCCTGGAAGCCAAGAATGAGCATTCAAAACAGGAGGGAGTACTTGGTTGGTTGTATCAAATATTTAAGGAACAGCAAGTGTTATAAATCCTAAAAAAAATCCTTTTGGATTTAGCATTTGGCAAGGGCAGTATTAGTGAAGGCAGAGATGGGACAGAAGCTTGGGAGAGGGGCCTGGGGAGTGAGTGGACCCTGAGAAAGTGAGGACAGTGGGCACAGTGTATTCTTTTAAGGAGTCTGGCTAAGAAGCAGAGTGATTTAGGGTATTTGGATGAGAAGCTGAAAAACTTATCATCACATAATATTCTCTAACATGAAGATGCAATAAAATCATTTGTGAATGGGCAGGTTATTTGCTTTCAGGTTCCAGTTCAATGTCACAGTCATTGAAGTCCTGCTCAATATAAGGCTGGGAGATACCTAACGCTCATGATGTGCGACTGACTGATGCAGTCTCCACTACCGAGCACTGAAAACTGGTAGAAAGTCCCTTGTATGCCCAACAGACAATAATGGGGGTGAGGTGTGGTCAGCAGAAAATGGAGTGCACACAAGACTGCCCCGCACACAGGAGGGAGGACCAGAGAGAGGATGCCCATGGCCCAGGAGGACGGCCCAGGAGGACAGCCTGGAGCACAGGAGCAGAGAGCTCATGCAGAGGGGCCAGAAGAAGGCTGGGCAGCTGTGTGCTGGGAGAGCCCGGGAGTCCACGCTATAACAGAAATCTGGGGGAGACGGCCAGCAGCCTTCTGCCCATGGATGTACAGGAACCCATAGGACCCTTTCTCTCCACGTGTTTTAGATTCATACTTGACATCTAAGCTGCCAAACTTCAGATTGGTCATGAGGTCACCCTCACTGATTTAATGGCCAGTTTCCCGTGATATTTCTAATATTCCTGCCAAAAGCATGAGAGGAATAACAACCAGGGGTACAAGTTCATCTCTTGCGGACGATTCTGATTGCAGCCCGGCAGCCTGAACTTCTCACCCTGGCTCCCGAGTCCGGGGCAGGAGGTATCTAGCCCTGTCTGCCGGGGCGTGTTCTGGGAGGGGCCCTCAAAGACATTCAAGAACCAGAGTCACTGAAGATGTGTTCCCAACCCAGCGATCAGAGGCCAGCGAGTCAGGGAGCAGCTCCTCCTCTCTGGGCCACAGCCGCAGGGCCTGGGAAAGGTCTCCACGCTGGCGGGGTTTAGAAAAATACAGGTTCTGGAGCGCAGGGTGGATATGCTATGCCAAACAGACAGTGCTGGTATGCAACTCTGGGAGGGTGGGGTCTTTTGAAAATCACAGGCCATCCACCAGGAGGGTTTTATGATGTCTGAGGGGTAAAAAACCAAAAGAGTGTAGTCGGGAGTCGGCAAGTGGCTGCCACCTGCCACTCTGGAGCCAGGGGAAGGCCACGCCTCTGCTCCACCCAGCTCTTCATTCTGGCTGTTCTATGCAATGGTCAGGCTGCAGCAGGGATACTGACCTCCCTTCCAGCCCATATACCTTACAACAACTGCCTATGACATGGGCTGAGATGGGGGCAAAAGCAGTTAAGCATCAACTGGTCTAGTTATACCAAGAAAATTAAGTATGTGCATGCTGTCCAGGCAGGGGATATATGTGTGGAACTGTGTGATTTTATTTGGCTTGTATGAGAAAATCATTTTAGATAAGTGATATGCTCCACTGACCACGGTTTTAAGGAATAGCATAATCTTTCTTGTCCAATCAATGAAGGATGATGGCCAAAGTGGGCCAAGGGTAAAGAACTCAAAAAAAAAAAAAAAAAAAAAAAAGTCCAGGTTTTCTTGGACTTCTTTAGTTTGTACAATTTCAGACAAATTTTATATTCACATATGCTTGTATGGGAAAAATTGGATGGGATGTCCTTACTTAGCTTCTTAACTGTTTACAACCATTGCATCTGATCCAGATAATTTCCCTAGTGAGAACTAGTCCAAGTTGAAGTAAGGGTCACAGCTAGAGATTTCTGAGAGAGTTTCAAACACTGAAAGCAAAGCAAAAGCAAAAGCTGGTGGGAAGGGCCAGATGGACCCACCCACCCACACACTGATGCCATGGGGGCTCCTTCCCTTCCGTTCCCCAGTGCCCAGTCTTGGTCCTCTTTTCTTATTTTGCTCCCTCCTTCTGCTGTTCTCGGGTGACCTCACCCACTCTCAGGCCCTCCAGACCCTCATGTGTTGGTGATGTCACATCTGTGTTCATCAGAGGCCAAGCTCCAGGCCCACATAGGGACATCTCTACCTCAGTTCTGCTCCTCAACCCACCACATCTCCCCTCCAGCCCCGCCTAGGCCTCTTCCTGCTCCAGGTGCTCCCTGCCTCAGGGAAGGGCATCTCCACCACCCAACTGCTCAAACCAGGAGGAGTCTGATCACTCTTAATTCTGAATAACACTGCCACCACCTAAGCGTTCAATGTAAACAGAGTTGAGCACACGGCTTACACCACTGCACAACGACACTCCCTAAATGCCAGCCATTATCATCTGGCAAAGCAAGGTGTTTTTGAAAACATTGCTTATGTTTTTAATGATGCAATACCAATACTTAAAAATTATATATAGAGAAGTGAGTAACACTAAAAATATAAGGTCCCTCTTTCCCCCTCAATCTCCTGCTGATTTTGTAGCTTCTTGTTATTCTTCCTGAAAGTTTAGGCATATAAAAGTCATTTCGAGCCGGGCGCGGTGGCTCACGCCTGTAATCCTAGCTCTCTAGGAGGCTGAGGCGGGCGGATTGCTCAAGGTCAGGAGTTCAAAACCAGCCTGAACAAGAGCGAGACCCCGTCTCTACTATAAATAGAAAGAAATTAATTGGCCAACTGATATATATAAAAAATTAGCCGGGCATGGTGGCGCATGCCTGTAGTCCCAGCTACTCGGGAGGCTGAGGCAGAAGGATTGCTCGAGCCCAGGAGTTTGAGGTTGCTGTGAGCTAGGCTGACGCCACGGCACTCACTCTAGCCTGGACAACAAGGCGAGACTCTGTCTCAAAAAAAAAACAAAAAAACAAAAAAACAAAACAAAACAAAAAGTCATTTCGAGTAGCTGGTTGGAAAAGGTCAATGTTTTATACGAAACAATATATACCAGAGAATTCCCCTATCTGTGACCCTATCCTGTCCTTTCTTGACTGTACCCCAAGCCTTGCCCTACTCTAGCCTGACCTCACCCCAGGCTAGCACTGGGGTGAGGTCAACAGTGCAGGCTGGGGGTGGGGATGAAGATGCCTTCCCTGCACATTCATTTAGTTAAAAAATAAATAAATAAAAGCTAAAAGTTCAAACCAGCCACATCAAAATTTCATGTGTTCTTGCCTGGGTAATTACTACTACCATTTACTTAGCTGTTAGTGGGCAAATTATTTCACACTTTTGTGCCTCAGTTTCCTCTTGTAAAACAGGAATGTGGCTAGAGCCTGTCTTATGGGGTTGCTATGAGAATTCTATGAGTGAATATTTGTCAAATTCTTAAGAGCAGTGCCTGGTACATGGTGAGCACTTTGTAGGTGTTTTTAAAGAAATAAAATAACTGTGTATTGGGATTTGTATTTATTTATAGACTCAAGATTCTAAAGGTAGAAGTGGTCATTATATCACCCCAGTGACTTGTCAAGGATTCAATAATCCAGTTTATTGTCACATATTATTATGTGGCACAGTAATATAAGATGTAATATTGCACATTTTCTGTGATAAATATTCTAAAAGGGAATGTTTAAAATACATGATCAGCATTCATAAAGACTACTGCAATCTAATATACTTCATGTTATTTAACATACCCAAATCAAGTATAGGCCTTTGTGCACAGAGGTAAATTGTAAATATTGTTCTTGTCAGGACTCCCCTGCCCCATAGGAAACTAATTGTCATTCATTATCCTTTAAAATATGAAGGGCAATGATAGATTCTTGTATAATCCTAACAAATACCATAGCTCCAACAAGCAGTACTGAACAAGGTGAATGCCCTTGTTTTACACATGGTATAATTAACTAGTATTTATTAATAACACAAATTATGCAAATGGTTTATACTGGCTTAACATTAAATTAGCTGTCATCTTGAGCATCAAGGCCCTTAGCAGCCTGAATGAATACTGCACACCAAAATGGTAATAGAACATATCGCTTTTCCTTTAAAAAATTTCATTCCGGAGCTTTGGTTTGTTGCAATTTGCCTTAAAGATGACAAACATTGCAAGCTATTTTGAAACCTTGGCTATTTCTACATTCTGATATAGTGACAGTTTCAATTAGCTCACCTATGTACTTAAATGTGCAATTAGCTTTTTATGACTCACAGGAGAAAATATTTTTCAGTTAAGAATTCAGTTGAAACATCAGAGTTATAACTATGATTATTAAAATAATAGAGAGTAGTACACTCTCCTGCCTTGCAGAAACAAATATTTACAGAGCGCCTACTATGTGCTGGTCTTGTCAGCATTGCTGGAGCAACAAGGAGATACAACTGTCATTTTGGAGGTCACACCTTCAGCCAACACAGCAAACCTGTCTAGTTTATGGGGCCTGGATGAGAGCTACAAAAAATAAAAATAAAAAAGAAAGAGAGAGCTACACATACACATATTTGGGGCCAGGCCGAGGTCCCCTCTGCCAACCATATCCCTAGAACAATATATACTTCCAAACCAATCAAAAAAGGTAACAGTATTTAAACAACTTTCCAAGAGCAAATTGGGACCTAGAGCACTAACTGTCTGTCTGCACAAGACAGATACTTGCAGAAAACCAAAGGGGAGTAAAATTCTCGTGGTGGCTGAGACTTTCAGGAGGTCTTCAGCTCTCTGGTCTCCCTTTGTCTACCTGGCATAAGTTACCTGCCTTCTGGATGTGATTCCCTTTATGACCTGCATTAGCTCAGCATTTCAAGGCGAGATGTAGAGCCCGCAAAGCTTTAAAAATAAAACAGAGACAGCTCCATCTCTAAGTCTACGGCGCACAAGGAAGAAAACGAATAAAATCACAGCCCCCTGCTGCTCTCTTGGCATGAATCATGACTTCCCATCTGAGTGGGCGAGTATCTAATGAACCACTCATCAATCTCAAAGTTTTAGAAGTGCTGTCCTTCCTTTCTGGCTGGAGATCTTCCTTCTGCCTGCTTTCCGCTATTTGCAACTTGGGAAATCTGTCTTGGTGAAACTTGCAACGAAGGGAAAGAAATTCCACACTTTTTAGCCAAGACAGCTCTATCTGTCTACCTACTCTGCCTGCTTCCTTTGATCCATCCCAGGCGCGACTACTCCTTTGGCCTCAGTTCTACCCACAGCTCCTACGCCCCGAGAATCTCAGTTCACACACCTCCAGCCAAATGGTTTTCTTGCTTCGCAATATTTTTGGAGACACAGCTCCTGTAAGAATTATTCCACTTATAACAGCCTCTGCCGCTCTAACCATTTTTACACAGCTGGGCCCTCACCTAGAGCGCTGCGGTGTCTCGCATTGGAGCCCTTCCCCATGTTGATGTGGCTATGCCTTTCAGGGTATGTATGTACAGGCTGCATCATGATGGCTCATGGGCTCTACAAGAGAAGACTTCCTGATTTTTCTGACACTAGAAACTTTATATCTCTAAATGATTTTGTATTAATTGTACTGGCTGATTCCTGTAATATGTCGGAAAGACTTTTTTTTTTGTCATTAAAGCACAGACTTTGATGGAAAAGCCTATAACTTAGTCAAGGCATCTCAGATCACATGCAGCTGTAAGCAGATAAGGATTTACCACCCACATGTCTGAGAGTCAAAGTTTGGCCCACTAAGCCACATACATCATCCTGTGAATAGAACTGCACAATCAGAGACAACGTTTGCCCCTGCAATTCCCATTTAAAAATATGTAATAGAATTTTTATTTTTGGTTTAAAAAAATGTAATCTTTCATTAACAGTTGAGACATGAATTCCTAAGGAAACTAAACTAAAGCTACTGGAAATAATGAATGAGTTTAGAAGACTACAGTATACAAGGACAACATACCAAAAAACATTATATACTAGCAATAAACAACTGGAAATTAAAATGATAAAAAACTATGCCATTTACAATAGCACCAGAAGCATGAACTCCTTAGGTACAACCAGTGTTTACTATCCACATGCTGAAAACTACAAATTGCTATTGAAAAATATCAAAGGAGACCTAAATAGAGACATACACTGTGTTTATTAATATGAAGGCTAAATATTGTTAAGATATCAATTCTTTCCAAACACAATTCAACACAATCCACATCAAAACCCTAATAAGGTTTTTAAAATAGTTCTTGACAATATTGACAAGTTGTTCTAAAATTTACATGGAAAGGCATAGGCACTAGAATAGCCAAAATAATCCTGGCAAAGAAAAACAAAGTTAAAGGACTTGCATTATTGGATGCCAAGATTTACTTAAAGCTAAGTAGTCAAGAAGGTGTCATATTTATGAAAAGACAGACACAAAGAAAAATAAAGCAGAATAGAGAATCTAGAAATAGACTCATACATATACGGTCAAAGACAATTCAATGAAGCAGTACAATTTTCAACATGGAGCTGAAACAATTGGACATTGTTATGCAAAAAAATGCATCTTGACTCATATCTTGCACCTTTTACAAAAATGAACTCAAAATGGACCATAGACCTAAATATAAAACATAAATCTATTAAACTTCTAGAAGAAAAACAATAGGATAAAATAGTTGTGACCTTATGTTAGGCAAGGATTTCTTAGAAATGACATTAAAAACATGGTAAAAATAGATAAATTGGACTTCAGAAAAATTCAAAACTTTTGTTCTGTGAAAGACATTGCTAAGAGATTGAAAAGATGAGCTATAGACTGGCAGAAAATATTTATAAAACACATCTGACAAAGGATGTATATCTAGAACATGTAAAAACTCTCAAAACTCAACAATAAGAAAACAAACAATACAATTAAAAATAGACAAAAGAGGTGAACAGATACTTTGCAAAAGAAGATATGTGGATGGCAAATAAGACATGAAAAGATGGTCAACAGTAATAGTAAGAAAGTGCAAATTAAAATTACAAAGAGATAACACTGGACATCTACTAGAATGTCTAAAAACAACAAAACAAAATGAAAACTGACAATACCACGCTCTTAAAAAGATGTGGAGCAATTGGAACTTTCCATGTATTGTTGGTGGGAATACAAAATGGTATGATCACTCTGGAAAAATCTGTTGGTTTCTTATAAAGTTAAAATAGACTTATCATATGGACACCACAATCTCATTCCTAGGATTTTATCCAAAAGAAATAAAAACTTATGCTCGCACAAAAACTTGAATATGAATGTTTAGAGTGGCTTTATAATCACCCAGACTGGCAACAACCCAAATGGCCTTCAACTGGTGAATGGATAAACAAACTGTAGTACATCCACACAATGGACTATTACTTAGAAATAGAAAGGACTGAACTATTGAAACACATAACAACATAAATGAATCTTAAACATATTATACTGAGTGAAAGAAGTCAGACTAAAAAGGTTACATACTGTTCAATTTCAATTGTGTGACATTCTGGAAAAGGCAAAACTATAGGAACCCTCCCCCCCCCCACACACACACAAAATCAACTCTTTCTGGGGATTGGGAGTAGAGGTAGAAGTTGATGATGAAATATATGTTCTATGTTCTAAATATAAGATATAAGACCAACTGGTGAATTGTGGAGGGTGATGGAGCTGTTCTGTATCTTGACTGTGGTAATGGTTACGTGGCTATAGGCATTTGTCAAAGATCCAAGAATTGGATACTGAACACAGTGAATTTTACTTTATGCATGTTGTACCTCAATTTAAAGAAAACATAATTTTGAAAATTCAATTGGAAAAAGATAATGTAACATAATGCAATTTTAAAAATAAAAATTATTTCTTTTTAATAAATGACAACTAGCAAAAAATACACTTGGTTAACACTAAGAGGGCGAACTCAGAATGAAGCACTGGTTGAATAGCTCCGAGTGGAATGAATGCTTATGAGGAGGAATCCACTCCTGCTTGGCAGGTATCATGGACATGCAGACGAGGAAAGCATTGCTTTTCCAATCCATTACCTTTAAAGAATCACAACCAAATCATCCATTCATCTCATAAACTCTCACAAATAGCATCTTGTGCTTGTTTATTTTCTTGTCCAAATAGCCTGTTCCTGTAATTTATGATTTGAAGAGTTCTTTGCTCTTCTGCCCACTTAAGCAAACCCACATTATTGTTTTCTTGAACATTAAGAGATCATTTCTTAACACAAATCTATTTTCTCTTTATATAGGAACCACAGAACGACCAGCTTGTGAACACAAAAACACATACATCTGAGAACCAGCAAGCCTAAAATTAGATTATTGGCACACTATTGTAACATACCTTGGTCTTGTCTATGTTGACAAAGTTGCTCATCATTACTTTTCCCTTAAATTACCACCTTTTCTATGCCAAATGCAGAATGTACTAGAAAGAGCACTGGATTGAAAGTTACAAAGACTGGAGTTTAAGGTCATTTTGGTCCCTACCTAGTTGTACGGCCTTGGTAAAATGACTCATTTCCCATGACTAATACCTCCAGCTCTGACCTCTTTCTCTAGGACTTTCGTTAGGAAGCTTCAAATGCCTATACACACACACCGATTCTCATGCAGCATTTCATTGTCCAGGGATATAGAGGCCGTTGGATCTTTTATTATTACCCAAATTGTCATTCTTACTTATTTGTTCTTGCATTCAGACCTCATTTCTTCAACTAGGTTTCTTCAACTGGACCATACATTATTTTAAGGGAAGAAAATGGTTCATGTATACACCTTTGTATATCATACATCTATCATAGCAGAAGCTCAAATATGCCAGCTTGCTGATATAATTACTTGAGCTTACATAGCTCAGTTTGAGGATATAATCACCTGACTTTGCAAAAAACACAGCCAAGCTCGACATACTCATGGAGCTTTTCAGAGCCTTCCCTGATCACACATGCTGTGGCCACCAATGCTGTGACCCCCACTAACCCATTCATGCCCCACAATCACTGTCTGTGTCCTCATCTTGTTTTACTTTGTGCATAGCATTAACACTCTCTGAAATGTCCTTTCCTTCTCTCTTTCTTTCACTCACTCTCTTTTTCCTTTCTCTTTTTCTTAATCTATTGTCTGAAGCCGCCTACTAGAATTTAAGCTCCATGGAAACAGAAACTGATTATGCTTGCTGTAGTACACTTAGAACTTGGATCCATGGCCAGCACATAGTAGGCATTCAATAAATACTGACTGAATTATAGAAATCACCCCTCAATACAGTGATACCTACTGGAGATTGAACAATAGAAGGAAACAAAAATACCTTACATGACTTACCTGTAAAGAGGTTCTACAAGGTCCTTTTCAAGAAAATCATGATCGTTCTTGACAGCCACAATGTTGATGGGAAATTGTGAATCTGAAAGAGAAAGAACATGATGAAAAGATTTATCACCTTGTTTTATTCAAATGGGCATCAACATATGCAGGCCATCAACATCTGTACAAGCCACTGATTTTAATACCAGTTACTGCCCATCACCGTTGTTGGTAAAGTTTAAGAGAGCAGACAATTTTAATCGCAATAAATGCTTTTAAGAGTACAACATAAGTGTGAAATATGAGATCAAGCACTTGACCTTAGTAGGATTTAATACTAAGTGCTTGCGTTTTTATAGCTCATCTTCCTCATAGTCATAGGTTGACATGGACTTGGGGAAGAGTGTTTACACTCTTGCCATCCACCCAAGGTGTAGGTCACTGACTTCTATTCTCATGATTTTATGAAATACTAAGTTTAGCAGATTTTTTTTTCCCTCAAAAAGAAAATTTCAAAAAAATACCCAAAGCTCAATGGTCTCAAGAGTTTTCTTTTGCAGCAAAATCTTGAGTCACTTTGGAGTATCAGTGAAAAACTCAAACAACTTATTCCATCCAAAAAGAAGAAGAAATCTCAACACCATAACTTTTCTCCAACAGACTATTCCTGCCAACTTTGAAGGTCACAGGCAGTATTTGGAACATGGTGTTAATTTTGGGTATCTCACTCATGGAGGTAGCAATCTGGAGATCATTGGAATAGAGGCCAAGGGTAAATCTTACAAGGTTGGTTCATTATCATTATCTTGGCACTTTTTTTCTCTTTTTCATCTTATATTTTGTATCACCTACACCTTGCCAATCATGATAAATGTAAGGGTATCTAAATATGAGTGTGAGTTGGAAATAGAAAAAATTCCCTTTCTGATGAAAACAATAATGTGAGTGACTTCCAGACGGCACCAGGATGAAGACTGTCTTGTCCTGCTAGTGAGGGAGTGTGAGTAACAGGGAGAAACACACACAGGGAAGCCTGTCTGCCCTGGCCTTGAGTCCCGGCTCTATCCCTCCCTAGCTGTGGAACTGTGCACGAGTCACTTAACCCCTTTTGGGCCTCTGTTTCCCCATTTGTAAAACAGGGATGATGATAACTATATGACCTATCTTATGGGGGTCTCGTGACTGTTAGATGAACAGTATATATAAAGTGCTGGGAACAGTACCTAGCACACAGCTCTCTAGAAGTATTTGCTCTTACACTTGTTGCATTTATTCAATACATTTGGCTAACCTTAATTCTTAGCCATTTATGGACTCTTCATGTTTAAATCTCATAGTATTTTGAGTTTACAAACAGTGCACATTGCAGTGGAAAATATACCATTAAGGATTAAGAGACTGGGATTTTAGTTCTGACTCCTCCACCTTATAACCTTTGAAAAGTCACTTAATCTTTCAGCAAAGCTGCTGATGGCAGAACACTGGAAGGGGAACGAGAGTATGGGTCTGTGGTGAAGAGAGGAGAATAAGCAGTGGGCAGCAGAAAGTAGCATGGGGCTGGCAAGCCACACTCGTTTCTAAATTGGTATCAGGATAAGCCCTAGGCACTGCAAAGGCTGATGGGAAAAGAAAGCAAAGCAAAATGGTCAAGAAAAAAACCTGGAAGTCTAAACACCCCATAGCATACATGAGAATCATTATGGATTTATTGTCTCATCAGAGCGAAGAGAAGGGCCCGTGTACCTTCATATAACTGGGCGTATTGCGGAAACCCAGCCGCGCGGAGCCAGTCACATGCTTCCTTCGCCTCGATTTCTGAAACATACAAGAGAGGGAAAATGGTGAGTCCAACAGCCGCACCCTAGCACTCCGCCTTCTTAATCACGGAGACACTGGAGAGCTTTATGGGAGTTATTACAAAGCAAAATTGTTCCCAGGGAAGTCCGTATGAGCAGGCCTACCCAGGACTCGGGTAAAGTGAGGCAGGTGAGACAAAGGTGCTAGTTTCATGTCTACTAAGATTATCTTCTATATTGAGCCATAAGTATGTGGATAAAAACAAAACCACAGGCGACAGAACACAAAGGCTAAGTATCAGGCGGGGAAAATTGTCTTATTTATACACCAGGAAACCAGAGGACTAGGGGGAAGGAGGAAATACTTCTTTATAATCCATTTTTTTAAAATGGATTTTTTTAAAAAAAATTCAAAGATAAGGCTAAGCATGTTTATGCAACATTCCTTTATTCTTTCACTCTTGGGATAACACAAGAAAGACTGGATGGTCTATGAAAATGTATTTTCTCATGAAAAAAGGTATTACAAAAATCCAACGTATTTTTTTTTTTTTTAATTTCACTAATGGCCTCAATTCCCAATGCATTATAACAAGATGTTCATTCATCAGGCACATTGGAACAATTTCAAGCTTTGGAGTGCAACAGGGAAGAGGAAAGTTGACTATCCGGAACTGAAATTTGAGTTTGATGGGACTGCCAGAAGCTCTAAGGACCAAGCCCAAGAGGTTGAAACGTCCCTTGGGTGACCATTTTTGGAGTGGATGTACTGACGGCCCACCAGACCACCTGCCTGGGGAAGCTGCGGAGATGGGAAGAGCCTACAGTATGTGAACCAGGTCACTTTTTGACCTTGTGAATCCTGGATCATTTCCCAACCACAACTCTGTTAGATAAATATGCATTCAAGGGAAAAGAAGTTCATCTGTCAAAAGTCCAATTTCTCCAAATGAAATTAAACAGCCTATTGTAACAAGTCTTCACCACGGCCCCTTTCTCTGCTGTTAAGGATGGGTCCCTGTCAGGTCATTTCCATTTACTCTGACATTTGTTTCCTCCTCGTAGTCAAAGCTGGGGAGTACAGGGCGCTCCTGGGACCAGTGCACAAAACCGATCTCCACTGACACCTCCCTGGGCCAGATAATACCTCAACGTTGAAAGTCAGTGTCTGTGCAGCAAGATGTTGGATGTGACAGCTATTTTGGTATATGTCAGGAAAAGAGACCAAAGGCCAGATCTTAGTCAGGCCCCAACAGGAAGAGCAAAAACCTACAGCCCGTTTCCACCGATCTGGTTAGATCTAGATTGAAATTTGTCATTAAATTTGGGGAAACAGAGCCTGCGGTGGCTCCCATCCCAGAGCGCCTGCTTCCCTTGGCATCCTTTCATCTGCTGACACTCGAGGGACTGAGTTTCTAAAGCTCAAGTTTTGTGTCAGATGTGAGGGTTTTCCACGTAATTTCAGTCAGCACAGATACACATTCTGCCATGTGCACGTGGCTCAGAAATACCCAGAGCCCAAGCTGGAAACAAACGTTTCTGTCAGGAGGGGAGTCTCTGAGTTCCCCAAGCACTGTTGAGATCGGAGCTTCCTCTGAATTGTGCTGCACTGGCTAACTTGGGCTTTCCCTTCGGAAGGGACGAAAGGCAACGATTGATTGTGTCGCTCGAGAGTTCTACTGAGCGCTCGATTGGGAGTCCTTATGTGAAGGACTTTGATAACCACACAAACATTTCAGAGGAAGTAGGAAACCCATATTCTATTTGTAACTTGTAGAAAATGTGGCCAGTCGCTCCTGATAAAATGTTGCCGTATAACTTTTCAAGCTTCAGCTTTGCCTTCACTATAATACAGTGGGGATAGAAATGAGAAGATGTCTAATGTCTAGACATGCTGTAAACCTAATACCAGTCAACAAGTCTTAGAAACACAGAATTCTGCATTGTCTCTTTGAACTACATGAATACTATGCGTCTTCTATTTTATTATTACTTTTACTACGATCAAAATGTTAAGCTAAATTGTTCACTCAAATAAGTTGATTTTTTAACAGGTAGGCATTTAGCTTTTAGGTCTCAGAGAATCAAATAATGACAAAAACTGCAATTTGTAAATGATAATGAATCAGAAGAAGCCACATTCCAGCTGTGGCAGAAGGCCCTTTGGGCCAATGTTCCCCAACACCCAATTTACCATACTATTTGCCCAAACATCCCTCAAGCCCTCACCCTCCTTCTACATCCCCCAACCCTAGCTGTAGGCCCAGCATCTTGGTATCTCAACTTTTATAACAAACTCTCATTTACCAGTTGATGACAAAGAAACCAACAAAATAATCTGACATAATTAACCACAATCAAGTTTGACTTTGCCCAGCCAATTGAGTTGGGAGAAGGTAAAACTGTTTTATAATTATTATCAATTCCTTACAGTCCCTACTAACTCTTATCAGCCAAATGCTCATGTTTTCCCCAGGGCCCTTGCAGTGGCCAAAATGACTGGAGAATTAAAAAGGAATCATTATTGCCAGTGTCATCATTTCACAAGGATCTACCTAATGAGATTTAAATGACATCTGAAGAGCAAAGTGTGAAAATTCTCTTTTTTACTATGCTCTTGGTAGCCAGTGTAATATTATGTGAAAACATGAAAAGCTATTAAAATCCCATTTCGACAGTTTTATTTGTTCTCCACTTGCAATCTTTCCTGCCCCTGCAGTAGCTCCAGGGCTACGAGGCAAAGCATCAACTCATGTACGTGGGGTGGACCCAGAGAATGCCTTTGGACAGAAGGACCCACAGGTCTCTACCAAGGTTACTGCACTACTTTGCTGGGGGAAAACAATCCATTTGGCTTGGTGTCATGATAGGATTTCAATAGCACTTTTGTCATTATTCTGGGTAATAATCATTTCACTTTTACTCTCTAACAGGTGTCTATTTTTGCCTGTCCAACATCCTTCCCCACTTCTTCCGATAACAGACCCTCTCTAAGCAAGGAGCCTTCTTCTATATGGTTTATGTGGGACTGACAGCCTTGCTACCCAACCACACACCCTAACCCTAAGATCAACACCCATGCAGGGGTGGCCTGTCCCTCACCAGCACCTCATCCCCCTTGGTCTAAGGAGACAGAGGAGATTAGGGACCTTAAGTCAACAGTCCTATGAGAGTTGAAATCAGCTGGATGAAGAGGGAGGTACCCACTGTATCAACTGGAAGCTTGGTTTGCACAGAAACCAAGCAAACCCTTTCACTTGTTTACTCCATAAATTCAGTCAATGGTTTGGTGCTAGGCACACTCTCTGCCACATAGCTGTCACTCCACTTGAGGAAAGGTCACTGCATCAATTGCCTTATCTATATACGCTTAGAACATGATGTGACACATTACCATGGACCTGAGAACAAAGGTGCTGTGGAAACAAACCATGGCCTGTGATAGGTTTTTTACAAAGCATTATCATGTTTCTTTTTTTTTTTTTTTTTTTTGAGACAGAGTCTTGCTTTGTTGCCCAGGTTAGAGTGAGTGTCGTGGCATTAGCCTAGCTCACAGCAACCTCAAACTCCTGGGCTCAAGCAATCCTTCTGCCTCAGCCTTCCGACTAGCTGGGATTACAGGCATGCGCCACCATGCCCAGCTAATTTTTTCTATATATATATTAGTTGGCCAATTAATTTCTTTCTATTTATGGTAGAGACGGGGTCTTGCTCTTGCTCAGGATGGTTTCGAACTCCTGACCTTGAGCAATCCGCCCGCCTCGGCCTCCCAGAGTGCTAGGATTACAGGCGTGAGCCACCGCGCCCGGCCATGTTTCTTAAGTATACATGCTCAGCGTTGAAAACGTGCTAAAAAATACAGGAAGCCTCAATGAAAAGAAAAAAGTCAAATCTTGTCCCATTATTAACACATAATTTGATATATGTTATCTGTCAAAATGTAATATGGTTAATATCTTTGGTTGACTGCTTTTTACACATAATAATGCATTGTGAATATTTTCCCATAGAATGATATTGTTTGTAAAAAATGGGAAATTCACTTTGTTTTGAGAATGATGCTCATTTTTTAAATACTTGAATTTTGAATACCGCCAACTGCATTTCCCTGCAGGGAGATTATAACAAGAGCAGCCAAGAGAAAACAGTTTGGTAGGACCTCACCAATGCAGAACGATTGAAGGGAAGGCTGGAAGTCTATGTGAGTTAAAACAGATTTACAAGCTGTTTCTTTAAAGAAACGTCATTTGGTGACTTGGATACAAATAGTCAGTGGGCAGGAGGCAAGATGGCCTCATCAAGTAGGGGTTATACTGAGCACAGCAAATTTGCAACCCAGGTTTGCAGGCCTCATCTCAGGTTACAATCTCATTGTATTTTTAAACTGGTGCTTCTTGCGTGCTTGGGAACAGTGTGTTCTCTTAGCTAAGCATTTTAAGTACATGTACACTTTGGTTTACATTATTCTCAGCACAACAAATACTTTTCCCATAGCTAACCCATAGGTATTGAGTATTCTTTATCAATGACCAAAATTTCAAATTTAGGGCCAACTTGAAATTTATTATCATCAGAAATTTAGCTGGCTAGAAAGAATCTGTTCCACCGTGGAAAGTTTATGAAATCATTATATACGAGCACACGTATTTATGCTGTTCTTACAAATCTCCTTGAATTTCCATAGACAAACTGGCTCCAATTTAAGTAGGTCTTCTCTCCTAAATGGTCATTAAAAGGACTCAAGAGAAGTAGGGGAAGAAAGCGTGATCTTTGTGTGATTTAGGAAAGGAAGCTTGAGAACAGTGTTCTGTTTTTTGATTTCAACTGGCTAACTTGGTGGGCACCCTGTTTCTGAAAGATTACGGTACCACCAAGCTCAGCAGGATTACTCAGCCACCACAAGGAGTCTACAGTGGATGCAATTATCACTGTTAAAGTATATCAGAGGTATTAAGGTTTCAACGAGCTTTCATGGTTGTTGGCTTAGGATAATTTATATGGCTGAGTTAGCTTCATTATTAATGTACTACTTAAGGAGAATGACTTCTTTGTCTTCACACAGAATTTTTCGAGTGAAGCCTCTATTTGTTGAAGGTGTATTTCTTTGGCCATACACTAGGCCAGTTTTGTTAAAAATCAATGCCAGGATATCCATCCCATCTATATATGGACATGAATAATGCAATCATTAATATTACGTAGAACCACACACGGGCACCACAATCATCCCAGGAGGGTTTATAACCTTAATCACAGGTACAGGATGGAATGTCAGGTTTTTAGTAGTAACAGACCTTGATTTGGATCCTGTGGCATGGTGTCAGGATATATCTTTTTGTACTTTTAAAATTATCTATTATAATACATTATTTTGATGTGCAAAAGGCCTGAATGAATAAGTCTTAAATGTATACCAAGTAGAATTTTTTCTCCTAACAGCATAACATTTTCTTTCTATGATATTTTAAATCACTAAGAGGAGTTAAAATACAGGTTATTTAGAATAAATTAAAGATTATTAATCGTTGAATACTCAAAACAGTGAATCAACTTATGAATACCGACTTTATTGCCCATAATTTCAGGCAACTTTTTCCTTGATGTGTAACAATTATCTCATTGTCAGCAACTATGTAACTGTAAGAGGAAGAAATCTGGAAGAGCCACACTTGCTGTGACACCTAATTGTATTCAGTTAAGACAGAGATTCCTGGCCGGGTTTATGTGGACTTCTTTCCCAAAAGCAAGAGTCATAGACATAATATTCCTTCACCAATTCTAAACACTAGCCTTATTTCCCAGACCTTGAAATATCTTCTGCAGTTTGCATTCATAGCAAACCTAGTCACTTAAAATAATTTCTCTTAGAGTAAAAGAGGATCGATCAAATGCTGTACCTAAGTAGTGGGTTTGTTCCTAGTCACTCAAGAGTTGTTTTTAATCACTCTTTTTCAGCCTGGTTGGGGAAATCATATATATAATACAATATATATCATATAACATGTGATATATATCATGATATATGTGACATAACACATGATATTATATAATATACACATAACATATATGTATAAATCAAATATATTATGCACATTATTTATTTTAAATTATTAAATATATAGTTAAAACATATATATACTGTATATACACAAACACATACACTTTGTTTTTCCTTATATGTCCCCAAAGGTCCCCTGCCCTTTCCAGTTGCTATGTGATTTGCAGTTCTCTGCTAGGCCATATGACCCACTTTGGCCAGTGAAATGTGAGCAGAATTAACATGTGCTAGTTCCAAGCAAAATACTTCATGGGCCATCCCCTCATTCTGCCAGCTGTCCTGCTCTTTTCCCTCCACCATGAGTCTAGCAGGTCTTTGATGGAACTATTCCTTCAGCCTGGGTCTCAGAATGATGACACTGGGGACAGAGGCACAGCAGAGTAGCTGCTGACATGGAATGTAAGCGACAAATGCAATTCTTTTGTTTTATGGACCTATAACTCGGGGGACAATTTGTTAAAGGGGCATAAGCCAGCATAAGCTAATGTAACGCAGCTGCCAGCTATTCATTCTATAGCCGAAGGGTGTGGAAGGCGCTATGAACCTGTATTTGAACTTGAAGCTGTTGCTGGATGTCTGTTAGTTGTGGCATAGAAATGAACAGTCAGTCTCAGTAATCACTTCTGCTTGGAATTCTGCTTCCCTGCCCACAGCGCATGGCCTACATGAATTCAAAAAAGTGTGTAAATGATCTTCACATGCATCCACATGTGTGAGAGTACACACACACATACATCTGCACCACAGAAAATCAAAAGTTCAGTGGTAATTGAATAAGGAAACTCTTCAAGCATATAAATACTATTTTCCATGCACATATTCCCTATAGTATTTACAAAAATTTTACAAATCCCCCAACCCCAATCAATCTCAAAGAAAAAGCCGAAAATATATGCTCTCCCAGCCAAATAGTTTCTGACCAGATTGTTTTGACTCAAGTTTTCCATGAGGCAGAGTAGTTCTTTATTCTCCTCTTTCATTTGGTACAGATTGTTCCCATCAGGCGCTTGTGGTATTTCTTAGGGAGGCTGCATACATACACGAGCGTGTGAGCATCTGCAGCTTTTTGAAGTTGTGGAGCCACTGCCTACCACTAAATCCCATGAGATTCTTCAAGATGGAGGCAGTTAAGCAACTGAAATGCAAGGTAGGGAGCAGAGAGTTGATTCAGACAATTAGGAAGAAGGTCATAATATGTAGGCTTTGTCCAAAGTGCCTCCATGTTGACCCACCAAGCTATGGAATAGAGTCTTCAGTAACCCTTCCTGGGACAAGTGCATGAGATTCTGGAGATGGTCTTAGTCTTGGTCTCTCTCTCTCTCTCTCTCTCTCTCTCTCTCTCTCTCTCTCTCTCTTCTCTCTCTTTCTGACTCACTTTCTCTGGCTTCTGTTGGAAAGATGGTGAATAAGAGTCCATGGTAGCTTACTAGATATTGGCGTCCAGAGCAGAAGCTCTAACTTCCACTAAGTGTCAGAATGGCTCATGAATATTCACCCTGTTTCATGTTAATGACTTTTTCCCTTGGGGAAAAGCAAGTGATTTGGACTAGTCCTGCTACCACTAGGAAGTAAGATTTCTTGGCTTTTGACAGGTACTCTATCATCCTACATTGTTTCAAGACTTTTATATTTTAAATGCTAAAAATATCATGCATGTTTTTACGGAATCAAACTCCTTCTGTACTTGTTTTCAGATATATCTGAATGTCTATACAGAGGTTATCTGCTGTTCGATTTGCTTAGCTCAACTCTTTTATAGCTCTGGGTACTCCAATTATCCCAGAAGCTTTCATGGTATCAGGGAAAACTTTGCTATGTAGGCAAAAGAAGGAGCACAGATTCTGTTAGGATAAAGTCACTCCAAGAATTCCGCAGGCCCTTTCCAATTCTTTCACTCCTTGTAGGGTTGTCATGGCAAGATGCAACTTGGCCAAAGCTTCTGATTCCTTTCTCAAGGGTTTCTGCAACTGTAATACCTGGGTCGATCAAAACTAATTTTTTCTTAATTTAATTCCAAGGAATGTTTTGCACAACTCAAATATCAGTATATTATCTGACTATACACAAAAACTGGATATTGTATATATATATATATATATATATATATATATATTTTATTCCTTGGCAATGGCTCAGATTGGTAAATAAAATGTTTACTGAGAATTTTTCGATGTGTCTTTGCCAGTTTTCTGAACTCCTTTCTACTTGTCTTCTAAATGTAGGCAATAGTATTGGCTGTGTGAATGATTTTCTAAATATACATCACTCATTCCAGAAAATAAGGGTCAGATTCAAGAAATTAAATTGTTATTAGGTTTTAAGCTGCTGATTCATTTTTCTCCATGTTCTTCAAGGCCAAAGAGACTGCTGAGCCTAGAGGTTTGCTAAGTATTGGGATTTTTATTTTGTAGTTTATTAATAAATATTATATATTGCATATTCCTTATAGAAGGAAATTTAAGATGAGTCAGGTAGTTGAAATAGCTCTACTGAATTTGGGATGGAGATTAAGCTCCTAACTGAATGGGTGGAAAAATTAGCTGGCATTGTTGGAACTTCCTTTTTTTTTTTTTTTTTTTTTTGAGACAAGGTCTCACTGTGTTGTGCAGCCTGGAGTTCAGTAGCATGATCATATCTCACTGCAGCCTCGGACTCCTGGGCTCAAGCAATCCTCCTGCCTCAGCCTCCGCGAGTAGCTGGGACTACCGGCACATGCCATTATACCTGGCTAATTTTCCTATATTTTTTTAGAGATAGGGTCTTGCTATGTTGCTCAGGCAACATAGTACCTCAAGCACTCCTCCTACCTTGGCCTCCCAAAGTGCTGGGATTACAGGTGTGAGCTACCATGCCCAGCCTGGAAACCCCTTTATTCATCAGACAGAGTGATGCATTCATGATTTGTGTCATGCTATGATATAACCACATGGCATATTGATATTAAGGTCAATTGAGGTATCCCATAAACATATTACAAATGCAATCAAATAGGTAAAAAATAGTTACACAAACTATAAAAATGTTTTGAAAATTTAAAATATAATAAAAGTCTAGAAACTCTTGAATATTTCAAATTATATAGTAGATAACATAAAATTTTAAATAATTTGCTGGGTCTTTATAATTATTGTCACAAAATCTTAATTGGCCCTCTTCAAATTTGAAATTTAAGAAAAAAGGAAACGGCAGAAGGACACACCATACCATGTAAAGATACAGTTACTTCTCAATGAAAGCCCAGGTAGCTACCTCGTCTAATATGAATATAATTTAATTCCCTGGCTAGCATTGGTGGATATAATAATTTTCATTAATATCGTCAATATGATGGTCTTGGCTAAAATGCTTGCCCAAATACTCACTGAATTCAGGGATAAAAGGATTATTTTCCCCAACAATAGACAAATAAGGGATAAAAGTGATTTAAAATTCTTCCTTAAATAAAATCTAATAGAAGAACAGCTCAGTGTAAACCTAAGACATGAAACAAACACACACACTCAAACCAAGGCTAAAGTATACTCAGGAGGAAAGAACACAAACCAAATCTGCAATTTTAAGGCATTACCAAAGACCATTTCCTTATTAAAATACCAGCAAAAATGGGCACTATTGAAAAATTTTGGTGATGTTAGTTGCATAATGACACTGAATTCTAGTGTACTGCACAGGATGGAAAATCCATCAGAGCCAACTCAAGGACTGCTGATCCAGAGACTGTGCTGGGTTTTAGCTGCCTTCAAGTATGGTGGTATGATACATGAGACATTGTCAAGTGAAGGCACTATATGCGTTTTTATTTTCAAAAATCTAATAAGAATAATTTCAATTTTCTGTTCCTAAGTAAAAAGATAAGCAGAAAGAATAAAAGGAAGGAAGGAAGGAAGGGAAAGGAAAGGAAAGGAAAGGAAAGGAAAGGAAAGGAAAGGAAAGGAAAGGAAAGGAAATGAAAGGAAAGGAAAGGAAAGGAGGAGGGAAAGTAAGGAGGGAGAAAAAAAATCACCATAGTTCTACCATCTAGAAATTGATTTACCTTTTGTTAGCAGAAAGTTTCTCATTCTTTTATTACAAAGATGTGTGTGTGTGTGTGTGTGCGTGTGTGTGTGTGTGTCTAGGTGAAGTATACAAGCTATTTTATATAATCTTTAAATAAAATTGTAGTCTGTTTTTTCGCCTGACAATGCATTTTGAACATCTTTCTATGCCAACAGATGCCCCTCTCGAACATTCTAGATGGCTGAATAACATTCCTAGTGCCATTACTTTAAAAAGCATCTTCTTTTATCAAGTCAGGTTTCCATAATCATGAGTTAAAAATAAGACATCCAGTTAGTTCTCTGGAGGCTTTCATTCTAAATAAAGAATTTCACCAGAATGTGCATCCTGATGAATGTATTTCAGGGACTACTTCTGGGTTGACATTTCTCATGTTGTTTTACATTCTGGATTAAGACACATCTCATATGGTTTTGATTTATATTCTCAGCAGACTTCAAAAAGGAAATTCCAAGTGGAAGTTTATTCATACACCAGAACTATGTTTAAATGATGCTACAGGGATGTCTTAAACTAACAGGAGTCAGGAAGTTCAAAGTTAAGGTTAGGGCCCGGGCCATGTTCCCACCTCTTCTTTCTTGGATGTCTTAGGTATTTGGAAAGTTGAGATTTTATGTAACAGCTGCTCTACTTGTCTTTGACCTCCTGCATATGTACTTAGACAATTTCAAAGATGCACTTTATGTAATAACCTGGTATTTCCTGGTTGCTGTAGTTTCAAGGTTGTACTTAAGAAACAAAACAAAACAAACAAACTAGACCAAATAAAGAAAATCTCCACATCTTGTTTTAATGGCTAGATGAGTATCTGGAGTCTATGTGACTCCCAAAATCCTTTAAATAATCAAAAGCAAAACCTGACCCAAGTCTGTAAAACTAGCAAATTCACCAAAAGCACATCTTTAAGACAAGACAATTCATTTTTGTGCATGGTTAATGTTATTGCTTTAGAGGAGAGTTTACAATGAAGACACATTCTAATTTCATTTTGCTTTTAACTAATGGCAAATCTATTTCTTAAATAAAACTCAAGTTTATTCTCTTATTGAAAAAAATATATATGTACACTTAAGTTTCTCAAATGAACTTTTAAAAAAGAATCCGACAAGTTGTTTAGAAAATGTTCCTCCATCTGAGGGCATAAAGCAGACTAACTGGGTAATATGGCATAAAGCAGTTAGAAGTGAGTACACATTCTAGCTTCACTTCTCAATTCCTTTGTGACTTTGGGTAGGTCAACTTCAGCATGCCTCAGTTTCCTCATCAGTAGAATGGGAATAAGCAGCAGTACCTACTTTAGAGGGTTGCTGTAAGGATTTAATGATTAAATCACTGTGAAGTGGTCAGATGTGTAGGCGGGGCATAGTATTTGCTGCTATTACCAGGGCAAAGGTGCTTATTGTTACTTTCCCATGATGGAAAATAGTGGTTCTGATGGGTGGTTCTTGATTCTTTCCACTCAGCTCCTCTTCATTTGGCCTTCACAAGTAATTACAGAAAGCATTTGTCTATTATTTATTCAATAGACATCTGCTGGGTGCCCCTGCTGTGAAAGCCTGCTGTTAAGTACTATGGGAGGATGCAAGGCCCTGGGCAGCGGGGCCCTGCCCTGCAGGTCCCTAAGCCAACCCATCTAGACATCACTACAACCCAAGAAAGCAAATGCCTCTAGAGCAGGATAATATCCTTTGAGGCTTAGAGCAAGAGGGGGAATTTTGGATAAGGTGACCAGGAAAAGCCTGGCAGATGGGGTGGGGTTTAAGTCAGAAGGTTAGCCAATGGTCTTGCCATGACAACCCCTCTTCTGCCCACCGATTGATTTTGGAGCTGGGATTCTTGTGAATTTGGCGCCTTCCTGGAAGTAAATCTTATGCTCCTCTATCTGAGCCTGCAGGAGGATCTTGGGGCCACATGCTGCCCATCAACCTGCACTGAGATTCTTATGACAAGTATCTAACAGGCAATTCCTTTTTCACAATCCATAGAACATTTCATTATACTCTTTCTGCTAAATGATGCTGTACCAAAGAAAGCCATGTTTCATACATGGTCTTCAACAAGACGTAATGGGAATTATAAATGAAATGTGACACTTTGGATATGTGACAGTTGGACACATTAGGAAATGTGACACTTTAGGGTAATGGCAGTAAGGGCCTTATCCTAAAAGGCTGTTACTTTTAAGATATAAACACCAGGTTGGGGAAGACAGTCTTGCGATTATGGTTTACAATGTGCTTACCAGTTAATAAGTAAAATATTAGCAGCAATATGCCTGGCAAGTGGGGATCTCAAGGGCAAAGATGTGTTAAAACATAACCAAACACAGCAGAACCTTGGGAAAGAAATCTGTATCAGACATGTGGGCTTCATTAAGGGAAATGCCTTCAGAAGATTATTTTTCCATGTTATGAGAAAAAAAACTGAACAAATAAGTAAATTATGAACAAGGGATATGGGCTTCCTGTGGATTAATGACTGGTAGAAGTTGAGGTTAAGGTGGAGCCCAAGGTCACTGACCTCAAGGGGTCATGAGTCTCCCAAGTAGGCTTCCTGCCAAGGTCATTCTCACTTTGAAAAACACTGTAGGTGTATATTTGGAGATCTGCTTTGTGAGGAAGCCACAGAGTAATTCAAGCACTATGCAAATACTTAAATGCATTTACATTTGAAAGCAAAGAAATACTTTGCTCTTATGCTTAAAATGATTATAATTAACGTTCCATGACTACTCAGATTATACCTAATGCTGAATGGAAAATTTAGAAAGCAGTCCTCCTTGAACCTTTTGTTCCTCCAAAATAAGGAACAATTAAATATTAACACATAATTTTTTTCTTAATTGAGATGTGTCTTTTTCAGGCTAATGCATAAACTGGGAGTTCCTAACTCAGGACTTTAGATAGAATTTAGGGCCTCCTGGGAACTGGGAGGCTTTTTGTATGCAAACATTGCTGTGTAGGTGCTTTTTGTTTGCTGAGGCTAAAAAGCTTTCATCAAATGGTATTTATCTCTAAAGTACTCAAGCCCAAGAAGAAAACTTTATGCAGAGGCTCTAAGAGTGTCAGCTTTATCCTGCTCTCTTCCCCATGGCTATCAATTTTTGATTTTGGAACTCTCTCTCTCTCTCTCTCTCTCTTTCTCTTATAAACATACACACACAAATGTATATTCATGCACATACATTATATAACTACATCATAGGTAAAACTGCAAGCATCTTTAAATAACTATGTGGATTTTTTTATCCTCTTAAATTAGGACATTGCAGGTACATGTTACCAGACTGTAAACCAGACTGCATTTTTAACATCTCCAGTTCTTAGCCTAGAGCCTTGCGAAATGGTTATTGGCTAGTGAATGTTGACTGAATGCATAAATGACTATATGAAGAGGTAAATATTTATAGACCTGGAAGCCAATAAATACCCTAAGGGTCTCTTAGATACTCAGGCCCCTCCAAACTCACAGGGCTATTGTAAATATGGAAACATGTATTGTGAAAGTCCTTTGCAAACTGTAAAGCCCTATATGAAAATAAGGTAACATTATTCATCTCGTGATTCTTCCTCTGGGAGAGGCGTGGCTATCCTTGGGCAGCAGTGTCTGTGTATCTCCACATTGCCCTGTTTTCTGAGGGGCGGGGAGGCTGACGCTGTCCTGGCCCTGACTGGGAGGCTGTTGCTGCTGGCACCAGTCCCTGCTCCCTTTCCCTCTGCGCAGAATCCTTGGGAGCTCCAAGTGCACAGAGTGCTGTGGGACGTAGTCTCGGAAGAACAATAGCAAGAAAAGATTTTTCTGTTTGCTTGCAGAGGAATCAGTCTCCCTTTCAAAGATCATCTTAAACCTGATTGGGGCGTACTCACACCTGAAAATGACCAGTCAGGACCACTGAAAAATAATATCATAGGACTTTCAGGACTTTCAAATATTTTGGGCACAATCTTTAGTAAGAAATACACTTCTATAGCTGTGAGCACACCCACGCATGCACACAAACCATACACACATAGACAGAAACGAAGTTTTGCAAAACGAGAGTTATACTTCAGATACGGCAAGGCCATGTGACATTTGCTGTCCTATCCTATCCTATCCTATCCTATCCTATCCTATCCTATCCTATCCTATCCTATCCTATCCTATCCAAAATTGCATTAACTCACTTCACGACCCCGTCCTGGCTTAAAGAACATGGTCTAGATTATACTCAGTTATACAAAAGCATCTGGTTAAACTCAATGATGAATAAACTGAACACAGTTCTATGAGTCTGATACCGGGGGTCTTCTAGGCACCTCCTCTCTCTTCCAATCCCCATATTCTCACCACATCCCCCCAAGGACCTGCTGAATTTTTCTTTTAAATATAATTCTCAAACTCCTATTCTCCTTCCAGCTCCCTTCCCTTTGCCTTGGTTTTTAGACCCTCACCACATCTCCAGGACTGCAGTAGAATCCCAACAGTTCCCCCTGCTTCAGTTTTTACTTTTCGTACATCCCTAAAGTGCAACTATGATCATTCTCCTTAAAACTTTTCGTGCCTCCCTGTCACCTGCAGAATAAAGCAGTGGCCCATTTCCCCAGGGTAGCCTGGCTCTTTTCTGGACTTTCACACATCTATTACCGCCCTTATGAGATTATGCTGGAATGTTCTCCTTACACGTCTGTCTCCCCCACAACACCACAGCTCTTCAAGGGCAGAAGTTGCCTCATTCATTTTTTGTGCCACTGGCGCCCAGGAAGCATTTGGAACCCAGCGTGTGCTCAAGATACGCTGAATGAAGGAAGAGCTGAGAAGTCCTTTTCTTGCTCTGCATTAATCTTGCACTAGAATTGACTGAAGCCCCTTGATTTATTCTCAGCAAAGGACCTCCACATTGCTGCTGGTCCCAGGTCTTTGGCACAGGGACCTCCTGTCCCCTGAGAAAGCTCTCCTGTTTTCTTTTTCTTTTCCTGGTTTGATTTAAAGGGGCTGAGAGGTGCATGCCAGGCTTTCCTAGCTTTCCGTTCCACTCTGCTTGAGAAGCCTGCTGCTGCTGTTGCTGGGGCCGAGGCTGGGCTGGTGCCAGGCCCTAGCCTTAATTAATAACAAATTGATGACATGAAATCTCAGGCAGCTTAGAGGCCGTCCAGATGTGGGCTTGGAATAGTGCTAGGACATCAGATTTGGTCAGGGGAGTCATTTCCAATCCGTAGGACCCTGGGAGAAGGAGGATAGTTCTGGTGATGAGTAAAGGATTAGGTCCCCTCATGAGCAGGTCTGAGGCCCAGTTCAGTCGGGACCATCCAAGATCTCCCTGGATACACCCTGGAGGAAACCCAAGTCCCCTAGGCTGCCCCATCCATACCCCTAAGGGAATCATCCAACCAGTCCATAATGACACCTTTGGGCCAGTTGAGATGTGGGGATGCATTTAATTGGAGTAGAGCAGGTGTCCTCAAACTACGGCCCGGGCCCGCGGGCCACATGTGGCCCACCGAGGACATTTATCCAGCTGCCGGGTGTTTTTGTAGCCACTGCCTGTCCTGCTTAGCAGCCAACTCGTCCCAGGTCCACAGAGCGCATGTGTGGAATGTGCGCCGCACTCTCCAACAGCCCTCCAACGGTCTGAGGGACAGTGAACTGGCCCTCTGTTTAAAAAGTTTGAGGACCCCTGGAGTAGAGTAATGCCTCCCTCCCCCAAAACCTAATAAATAACCTTCAGCTATGACTGCTTTGGTTCTCAGGAGCAGCAGGAAAATGTGTGATATAACGGACTGAGCTTCTTTTGAGCACTGAACTAGTTGGCCTGTCTAGAAGACCCTCCTCTCTACCCTACTTAGATAAAGCTTCTCCTTCCTTGAAGGTGTAGCTTGGTGGACACCTCCTCCAAGAGGCCTTCCCTGAATCCTTCTAACAACTTGCAGCCAGCACTGCTCTAGGACCTCTGGCAGTCTTGAATTGTTATTTGACCTGTTATAGGTAACCCTGACTTCCATCTCTTTGTAGATTAAAGTCTGAGCTCTGTGAGTCTGCACACAGTGAGGGCTCAACACAGGTTTGTGGTAGTTGTGGCTGCTGTGGCTGCTGTTATAACTAAGATGAAAACAAGGTTGTATGTAGGCTCGGCTGATGGTGGATGATGATGATGATGATGATGACTGAGGGCCACTGTCAATTTCTAGAGAGAGAAAAGTGGATGGACTTGGGGGAAAGAAATGAATGTCGTTAGTAGATAAAGTAAAGGTAGAAACAGATAAGGGGAAGGAGACAGCAAGTTGGGATAAAAAAAAATCTTTCAGAGAGGGAAGTGGCGAGGGAAGCAGCACTGAGCATGGGCTCACTGTAGGGGTCCGCTGAGCAAATCTCATTACAGCTCAAATCTCCAGTTCCCTCATCTGCAAAATGTGTACAACGTTGCAAATACTCTTTGGAGTAGTTGTAAGTATGTGAGAAACTCCAGAAGGAGAAAGGGCATTTAGTTTACCGCTGCAATCCTGGTTCCTGGCACAGGACTTTGGACTTTATGTTTACCTTTGTTGAACGAAATGAATTATGTAATTTGACACAGACCAGACACTTAAAAATCGGAGCTATTATTATTATTATTAACTGAAATGAATACTTTTCACATTTTTCCACGGAGATACCCAAATGGCAGAAGAGAATAAACAGATACCCCCAATGGATTTATTTACTTCCTTCTCCCTAGAGTTGGAATATAACACAGATACACTTGTTTTAATAAAAAAAGCTTCACTTCAAATTTGAGGGAGGCCGATGCTCCAAGAAGATGTAACATCCTGTAGCTTCTAACACTCTGGACATAGTGCCTCACTGAAGAGGCTCAGATGTAAATTTAAAGAAAAAAAAATCTCACTTTTAGAGAGATGATCTATTTATTTATTTTTAACAGCAGCCTCCCTGGGGACCAGAAAATGTGGGGTTGAGGCAAATTCTCACTCCATGGAAACCGGATGAGATTATGTTGGACCCAGACATCTGACTTTAAAGACCTGAGAGACACACAGGCCACCAACAGCCGATGCTGGCTAAGCTCAGGATCACAGGATGAAGGCAGAAGCTCTGCTCAGCAACATAAAGTGCTGGCTTGAAAGCAAAGATTTTCTTGAATATATTTCCATAAAATATCAGGACATCTTATATTCTGAAGGCAATTTGTGCATTTTATTCAGAAAGCCCAACACCATGCTAAGATAACTTCAGGTTCAGAACCCAAATCTGATCACTCACTCCCCTGCTTAGCCTCCTCCATGGGTCTCACATCGCTCCCAAGTAAAATCCAAACTTCGGAGGACAGCAGGAAATTCTAAGTCCAGCATGGGTCCCTGGCAACTCCTTCTGTGCCTCAACTGCCCACATGCCCCGGACAGTTGGCCGGTGGTGCTAAACAATGTGAGGTTCCCTAAAACTGACACCCCAACTGCCATCCTCTGTTCCCTGGAGGCTTTTTTCCTTGTGTCTAGAACGACCTTCTTCTACTGCATCTGACCAGCCAGTTCTTATTCTTCTGTACCCCTCTGCTCCTTTGATTCTCAGCTCCAGTTTCATCTTTTCTGCTAAGTCTTTCCTGACCTCCACTCTTGCCACCCAAGGCTAAGTAAGGGTCACTGTAGTCTCTTCTTGTACCCTCTGTGCCCTTCTGACCCTGCACTTACCCTGGTGCTGGAATGTTCAGTTCACTCTGCTTTTCCATCTCCCTCCACTGGCAGTGTCTTTGCAGTTCCCTGCACCAGCACAGTGCCCAGCACCCCAAAGGGGCTTGGTTCACGTTTGTGTGGAGAATTGAGGAAGCTTCCAGCACAGAGGTTCAAAGAAATTTAGAGCAAGGAGCAGATAATTCTCTCCCATGCTTCCAGCTGCCAACAGTGCAGAGGAACCTCACTGGTCCACTGTGACCTTCGAAGCCTGGGCTGAGATTCCAAGCCTCCACACTTCCTTCCCTCATTGTTTTCGTTCACATTAAAAAGGAACACCAAGGATTTGCATCACAGCCTTAAAATAAAGTCCCAGGGAGAAAGGATTCTGTTCAGAACAGAAAGAACCACGCTTTCCAACTGAACCAAACCCCTAAAGAGGACTAAAACGTAAGGTGGGGTATGTTCCACTCATTCACAGTATCAACAGGGTCTTTTAGTAGTGAACAGAACTCTCCACTCATAAAGAAACAGTGCGAGAGTTACATTATAATTCCAATGGTTAATCTTTTGTTTGAAATTTCCAAATCTTTTCTTACATGCCCTTTAAGACCATAAAGACACTTTAATAACATTCCCCAGTTGACTAAAAGTAGCAAAGATGATGTTTCTAAGAGACATCTTTCTTCATGGTACCAAAAGTACCCTCATAGTACAAAGCAGGTACTAAGGAGCTGATGCTTGTGACCTCTATTAAGTTTTATGCTTCTTTTCTCTGCCAAGTGTGGTTTCTATTTACATTGTAAAAAGTATATTATTAATTATACATTCCATAAACTCACTTATTTCATAACACAATAGTGGACATCAGCAAATTTAGAGTATTCAAAATAAATAATCTCAAAATAGCGAAACAATTCTTAAGTTTATTAAATGCTAGGTTTTGAAATTCTCTTTGGTATAATGGCTTCTATTAGCACAACCCAGACACCACCAAACTACCCATAAATTCTGCCAGAAACTTCCTACACAACTCTGATTCAAGCATTTACAACACTCTCTTGAGGCTTTACATGGATGCCTCCTTGTTTCTAGTCGTGCTGTGCGAACAGCTGGGAAGAGATTCACAATAGTGTTTTCAGATGCTTGTCTGGGAAAGTGGAGGAGTATCCCTAATGCTGATGTCATTGTCATTTCTGAAATTCCAGTCCTGGTCACTCTTCCATCTGGGCTACTTTTTAAATCTGGAATTCTCCCCTCTTTCTCTCACTACCCACACACCTGACCCCCAGGGAATCACTGAGTCACTTCCTGTCCCTTGAATGCGTGCCTTAACTCCCTTTCCATAAGATCCTTGACCTGGGGTGTGAATGACAGAGAGAGGGTTGCCAGGAAGGCAGGCAGAGGGAGAGAAAGGTCCTGCTCCACTCCATCCTGGTGGGACAGGAAGTTGCTGAGCAGGGCTGACTTTCAATTTTTAGGAGATAATCATTGCCATCACAGTAATGACACGAGTTGTGCATTACTCAATACTGGATTTCCCTCCAAGATCCCCTCTTTGCCTTTCCATTGCTTCTTTGCAACTTCAGAAAGGATGGAGGGTAAAAGAAATAAAAAGCAAATTCTATCTTACATTTATGAAAAGTCTGATTGTGTAAACCTGAGAATCTATCTGATCAAAAGAAAGGGTTTGGATGCACATAAATTTTATTGAGACTCTTACCCTTATTTATCATTAACTATTGATTTATAATTTATACATTAATGAACAAATCGGATATAGCACATGAATGTTAGCTTTCTAGGTCAGTTTTTAATAAAAGGATATTTTTATTATATTTTACAATACATAGTAAAATACATAGTACTTTTACTATGGTAAAAATAATTTTTTAATGAAGACTTTTAAAGCAATCTTGTGGCAGAGACAAGCTAACTATGGAATAGATGCATGGGTGGACCATGGCTCCCAGCCTAGCTGGCTGTTAGGACAAGGGCATGTGGGTGAGTCTGCCATGTGATCTACTACCTGTTCTCCTTCTCTGTCCACCAGCAGATGTGCCAGTGCCCAGGAGACTTCAGAAGCTTGTGTTAATGTGGCAGAGCTTCAGTCAGCCCGGATGTGAGGCAGCACCTCCTACCTCCAGTGTGAGTGGGAAATAAACTTTTAGTTGGTTAAGACTATAAACACTTTGAAGACAGGAAGTTCTGCCATATTGGATAACAATCCCCAGTGGCCACTATATGCCTGGGAATGAGTAGGTATGTGGCTAATGTTTGTGGGAATAATGAGATCAAACAAGATTGGGTACATTCAGGGTGGTATGGCTGGAGACTGTGGGAATAATGAATATTGCATGAGTCATGAGAGTATGTACATAAAAAATAAAACTGAACATAGAGAGTTAATTATGAGAAGAATTTCTGATTAACTTTGCTACTACATACACACACATACACTCAATACTCTCAACGTCACTATAAATATTACTCAAACACTCTTGTCTTTTATGTCCGTTTTTGTTTTCATGGAAACTGCCTGACTTTCAAGATAGGTTGTGAAACAATGTCTATTGAAAAGGATTCATTTTTTCCCCTCTACAAAACTATTTCAGTTGACTGAATAGGTTTGTTTCACTGCTCATGGGTTTTGGAGAATTGAATACATTTAAAAGACAGTTTGGGGTGATCTAGATGCTAAAGGAGATGCCCTGAGAGAATACTGACTAGGTGGGTAAGGTTTCCTGGCTCCACGTTCTCTTCAGAAAGAATCCCCTTACATTAGTCCATGAGAATGACAAACAGTACCATACTTTGGCTAAATAACAAAACCCGCCAAATCCCTTATTCTTTTGTATTTATTTTTCATGCTAAACTTGATTTCTAGGCTTAACACTATGAAGTGACATTCAGTGTTTCCTTTTTAAACTAATTGCCATTGTTTACTGAGACAGACACTTACTGTCTATCAGGTGTAAGTCAGGGATTCCCACACCTTGTATTTATGCTTCTCTGTTGTTTAGAAATGTTTCATTTTCTTTCTTTTAATTGTTTGAAAGATATCATGAATAGCTTGATGCCTCATAAAATCATGAGGAAGAATTACAAATTAAGATTTTTTATTACTTTTGCATATTTTTGAGAGGTAACACATTTATAATTTGGTTGGAATCTCCAAAGTGGCTGTATCTTTTAAAACTAGTATTTAATGGCAGGTATAACCAATTTTTCGTTACAAGAAAGAAGGAAAGGGGAAGGGAGAATGACAGGAAGGAAGGCAGGAATAATGGAAGTGACTCAATATTGCGCTGTCTTTTCAAATTGCCTAAGCAAATCCAAATCTCTTGCTGACACTCTGATCATCTAGCACGAATATGCCAGGACTTCTGTTTGGTCACCCAGCTGCTGTATATCAACCTCCCTCCCAACTAAGACCTGTTATTTGCCCTTCCTGTTATATATATATTGGTGCACTCATTATGGCCACTTCCCAGTTATAGCTATTTCTCAAATCAGAAACTTCGACAACTCTCTCAATTCCATCTAAGTACAACTTTTCTGCTTGGCTCAGTTACTCTTCCATGTACAAAATGGTTTTCTGCACCCTGTTCTGTCTCTGTCCTCCCTACCTGTTCTGAGTTTCTAGAATGAGTTAAAGGAAGTCATTGACTGCAATGTACCACCTTAAACCTCACCTTATTTTCAATTTCAACCCACTCTAAACTATTTTAAATACTATTGTAAAAATGATGATTCCCAAACCTAACCCTAGATTTATGTTATTTTAAAATTTAGCTTCTCAACCCCCTCTGGAACAAAACAACCTTCTCATTATACTAGGTACTCTGTAATCACCCAGTAAATTCACATTAACTGCTGAATAAATATTTGGCTAAAGTTCTATCATGGCTAGTGAATACCTGTTTGAGTTGTACTTTACTCTATACCTGGTTTATTTAAAAAATATTGTGAGGAGTTACAGAGATAGGCATGAAAGCAATACCCCAAATGTTTTTAAGTCCCCAGTGTGGCTCTTAGCACCACCATGGTGACAGACCAAAAGTAAAGGGTATACAGTTGGAGTATTCCACTCATATCTCAGTGTGTCCAATATAAATTACATAATCTTAAAAAAATTTAAGCATTCAAAACACAAAACTAAAAAACCCAGTATTATCCCAACACATTATTATACTCAAGTTTCTAAAAAGATTTTGGGATTTTGTAAACAATTTACAAGGTATATTTATTTTAATAAGTTATGACATAAACACAAACAGTTTTTGAAGTGAAGTCATATAAAAAAAGAAACAAACAAAACCATGGTTTTCAGCTTTTTAAGTGTATTTTTTTTTGGTAAGATTTGAGGATTGGCCTACAATGGATTACTACTTAGTAAGTTAAGTAACTTCTGAATGCTTTTTATTTAATTCTTAAAAAACTATTTGGTTGGTCATAGTCCATCTCTTATTATCAAAAGGTTTACAAACACTTGCCTTCAACTTTTTTTTTGGTGGGTGGGGGGAAAGAAATGTATATAGTCAGGAAATAAGAGAAAAAAGAGAGTCTGCAGAAGGCAAAGGCTTTTACAGAACAAGTATTTGCTCCAGAAGAAAGGTGAGAGGTGCCAATGAATGGACCTGACAAAGTGGCTAGCTAATTGTGTGACCTTGGGCACAAAACTTTACCCTCTCTGATCTTAGTCTACTTGCCAGTAAGATAAGGGCTTTTTTAGATTCTTTCAATGCTTTAAGTGCTATGATTTGTAAGAAGAAATGTTATGCCGAAGTCAGTGAAGCTAACGTCACTTTGGAACAATGTCACTAGACAACAGAGAAGGTAAAATGTGCACCAGTGTCCTGGCTATCTGATTGTAGACAATAGCCATACCATGCTAACTAAACCCAAGAAAACCCATATGAATGTTGTGGGAAAGCTAAGGTTTGCCTGACACTTTGTTGCTAGGAAAGCATTGTTGATGACCTCAAACCCAAACGGTTTATGTGATTTCATACTGTGGTCTCTGACATAACAAACTAAACATCCCCAGAGACCACAGCCTCAGCTGCTGTGTCTTTGTCCCTGACATCAACCCCATTGGTTCGTTTTCAATTTTATTCTTAAACATAACATTTCTGATCTATCCTGTTTTATAATCCAGTTCCAATAAAAATGAGAAGACTGTAGGGAGATGAATAAAACTGCATTTTGCAAGGCAGTCAGTTATTATAAGACAGGTATTAAAACATTGGGATAAATGGCCTCAGACTGCAGGCAGCCTGCAAATCAGTCGGGCAGTCTGGCCCTTGGTACATATGGCCTTGGATGGCTTTCTCTGAAATCAGGGTACAGAAGTCTGTGAACTTGAGTCTGTTTTTCAGCAGTTCTCACAGCACTTGACACAGTGTCAGGCATGGAGTAGCATGGTAAAACTTGTTGGCAATTCATGAAATAGTTATTACTGAAAAAGGAAAAAAAAATTTCTAGAGCTTTTGGCATTTTGTAGTTTGGAGAGAAACATTCTTTATAATGGCAGTACTTACTAAGCAGGGAATATGCTACTTAGAAGCTAAAACCAGTATATTGGTAATGGAATTTGTTGACTGTTTGGGAGTCATTAGAATGTTGCAGGGTTTTTTTACTCACATTCAGGAATGTTCTCCCTGATATAAATTGTATGAGGAATGTTTATAGGGCCCACAAAATCCATTCAGTTTCTTTTTTAATTCTCTCATATGCATACGCCATTCAAACATTCTGCTAAAAGGTATCTGCATTGTTAACGTTGATATTGGGTGCCAGGCAAGATGATAAGCATTTTATATACAATGGCTCATTTAATCTTCACAGGAACTTTTAAAAAGGTGTTACCATTCCCATTTTATGGAGGAAGAAACTAAGGCTTAGGGAGGTTAAATAAGGTGACCAGTGTCACACATGGGCATATTAAATCAAGACCTTCTGCTCCAAATCTAGTCGTCATTCATGAAAAAATGGGAATAAGTAGTGAGAAAATAGCAACGCTTTTCCAAATATTTTTGAAAGAAGGTAGGGCATAAATTATAAATTAAAATGCAGCTGAAAAAAAACAAGAAAAAAACTGTTCACATAATTTCTTCATTGATTTATCCATATTTAATCAGTCATTAAATATACATGTTCACCACTGCACTGGTAGCACGAGGAATAGAGAGGTTATCTATGCAGCAGGGGTTAAACTCTGATGAAAATTGGGTTGTGAGTGATAAGAAGGAAAAGGAAAAGTTGAATCATTAAGCAATATTTTCCAAAGGTCTTGACTTCTGTGGAAGGTTCTAGGTGGAAACATTGGGTTTCCCATCAGAGTGAAGTCTCTAAGAGCTTTTTAAGAGGTGAGGAACAGTAACAACAAGAACATCAATGTAATCGAGGTTGTTATTGGACACACACTCAGCCAAAGCACAGCACGAGGCCCTTTGCTGCATTCTTTTGTCACCCTCATGACACTCTGGGGTAGATGTTATTGTCGCCATTTTGGAGTTGAGCAATGAGAACTCAGAGCAGTTGGAAAGCACACACAACTAGTGACAGTGCAGGATTCAAACCCAGATCCATCAGGGCCCCAAACCTTCCACCTTTCCACAAAGCCATACTGCTCAAAGTTGTCTTGCCACAGTGGTTGTTTTGTGTGTATGTTGTGTGTGTGTGTGTGTGTGTGTGTGTGTGTGTGTCGGGGGGGGGGGGTTGGCTGCTATGTATTATTTGCAGGAGGAAAATGAGGAAACCACACGTGCACACCCACCCACACACACAAAGATCTTAAGTTGGGGGACAAGGGAGAGAATGTATACTGATGAGTAAAATAAATGAGGAGGTTTATCCAGTCATCTGTACTATTAATTAAATTTCTCTATCTACCAGCTAAGTACTGTGTGGCTCCATGGTGATTATCAAGGCAGTCAGGATTTCAAATGGCGCTGATAACTAAGTATAATAGGATTATGCATTTTTCCCCCCTCAGAGCTGAAGCAAAAAAGTTCCCCTAAGCCGAGGTTTTCATGTTGTTTTTTCCTATTAGAAATTAGTCCAGATTGATGCCAGAGACCTCAAGGAGTGTCGGAGCTTACTTTCACTTATATAGGGGAAAAGAAAGAATTCTTGCAAGATAAATACAAGAGCCCAGAAACACTTGGCTCATCCTGCCTCAATCTGGACTTATATTCAATGGACTAAACTTAGCAGAAAAGCCACAGGAATGGGGCAATGAACACAGCCCATGCCTAATACCACATTTTTATTTGATGATGTTTGAACCCTAAACATGCTTCACTTTTAAATACTGATATTTAAAAAAAATTGTGTGTTAACTGAATTTTTGTAAATAAGTCATAATTTAAATAGGGAGGCATGGTTAATATTTCATTTTGAAAATATTCTTCTGTGAAATTCAGTTTCCCAAGGGGACTAACTTTTTCACTTTAAAAAAAGTATTTTGACTGAATCTTTTAAAAAACACTCCTGATTTATGTATCTTATAAATGTAGATTATTTTGGGGTGAGAATATACAAAAAGTTTAACCAGCATTTGTTTTAGGCTTAGAAACATGTTTATACCTAAACATAGTTTAAGGTATTTAGTACAGAATGAAACTGCTTTAATATGAACTAGATATAATTTGTCATGTTTGTGAACAGAAAACTTTTCAATGCTATGTTTTCTTTGTTGTGGGCAGACTATAAAACAAATTAAAAATAGCAAAGAATTAAAGAAAATTTCTTAGAATGGTTCTTAAAACCCAGATTAAAAAAAATGGTTCTCAACTCTGATATATAGGCTTCTTTGGAGAAAGTGAAAATGAATTTTTAAAAAATCATAAATGGACAACACACTGCTTTTTAAAAAAGAGATTTATATGTTGTTAGTCATTTTGAAAAATGACCATAGCTACCATAGAGACTTTGGTTCACATTTTTCTGGTGATACAACCCCCTCTTGTATAAACATATACACATACCAATATGTTATGTGAACTGCAATCTTGCAGTAACTTCAAGGAAAAACTTGTTTTTATAAAGGAACTCATATTTTCCCATGCTTCTTCACTTCTTGTGCAAGAACTTTTATGAGATTCTTTATTTATTTTCCTTTGTTCTTCTCTTTTTACTGGAAGAGAACATTATCTGGATGTAATCATGTTCAATGAGAATAAATTCTGACTAAGGAGATGATTTAAATCAATGGCCAACAATTAAAATGCCTGATCCTACCATCACTTTGGCTATGGCAATTGAATTTTACCAGGTCAACACATTAATTTATTCTAATGCAATATATGTTCCCCCCACAGGAAGGAATGCTATTTCAGTAACCTTCTGTTTCATCTTTGCAGACTTGGCTACCCTCTCTGTAACTTAGCTGGCTAAAGTTGAAGTTCTGTAGTAGTAGAAATACAGTGTGAACATCTCTGGACTACTTCATCAAAGTCCCCAGAGACTATGTTTTTCTTTCAGGAGACTACCCTATAGCACGCTAAATCATTGCTTGTATTTATCTACCAGTAAGTCTGTCTGGTGTTCCAGCCACCTGGAGCTGACACAGATTTTTCCCGTGTGAAGGATGCCATAGCAACCAGATTTGTGGCATGGACAGAAACCAGCCATAATGATGCTGCAATTTTAGTCAGGAAGCCAACACATAGCACCCACAACAGTATTATTATAAAGAATGTCTTAAGAACTCAAAATTCATCACTTTTCAGGGCTTAGTTTTTTAGACACTAGAATGGAAATTACCCCAGACTCTAAGAGAAGGAAGGTGGTAGTTAAGATTGGAAAGATCTTCCTGTTTCAAATCTGTCCCTGTTTCTTACAAGCAAAGCCACTTTGGACAAGTTAACAAACCTCTCTCCGCCTCAGTTTTCTCTTCTGTAAAATGGAGACAATACTCCTGCCTCAAGGGGTGGCCGTGAGGATGAAGGAGGTGATCTGTTCTGCGGCTGGCAGAAGAGAAGCACATCACAGCTAATAGTTTTTAATCATTAGGTTAGGGAAGGAGGCAGTAGACATGGGACAAGAGAAGAGTGGTCCCCCAAATAGGGTGCGGATGAGTAAATTTATTAGAAATGTTGTGTTTATTTTGAATATTTTATGTAAATACTTTAAATATTTTTTAAAGAAATAAATCGTTATGCCAGTATTAGATGGCAGGACGTGATAGGAGATGCCCTCACATGAGCTGGAAGCCTGCTGGTGGTTTCTGGGAGGGAGGAAGGGAATTTCCCAGTAGGGAGGACTGGCACCAGCCATGTCACCTACATCCCTGCTTTCAGTGCTGCCCTATATCATGCTGTACTGCAGTCTGCACGGACCCCATTGAGAAGCTATTTGGGCTACACTGCTTATTCTCAACCGACCTAACCCTCACACAATGGAGTGGTGACTTCAAAAGATTCTTGTAGAGAAACCACGAAGAGAAAATATTAATTACCAGCAACAACTAGTCAGCAAGGAAGAGGCCAGACCTGAAATGTTCCTACTCCTAGTACTGGCCCTGTTAACACTCACATCTACAAGGCAAGAATGATAAAAACAGATTTAGACGAGACAAGAAGCCAGCTGAATTAATTTAAAATTGTCTGGAAGACTATTTGAAATAGGAATTTATATAATTGTTAATGAACATTGGCCTTTATGACTTGAGATGTAAGTTAATGATAGCAGAACATGTATGTAGCTTATAAATTATGCATAAAGACAGATGTATTGGGAGTATTGCTCAAAATTTTGTTACTGATAGGAGTGCACATTCATAAGAGGGTGGGGCCACAGTGCTAGGGAATGTGAGTACCGAGTGGGCACATTGCGTGCCTTCTGACCTCTTCCACACGTGGCACACACAGTGAGCCTGCACTGCATGCTGGATAAAATACTAGGCGATGGGAAGCCCAGGGTTGCCAGACAAAAAGCCTTTGGCCACCCCTGGTCCTACTCAGCCAGCCCAAGGCAGAGGGGGTTGGTATCTTCGGCACATCTATTAACCCTTTCAAAGCACACTCATATCCCATGTATGGCACCCTCTGGTTGGAAACTCAGTTCTACAGACAAATTTAGGGAGGGCTAATTACTGAAGAACACAGCTACTTGGTTCTAGGTGAGTTAGCTCTACAGACAGGAAAAGAGAAAGTTTTTAAAACAAATGAACCTCTTGAGAATCAGCCCAATAAAACTCATGGGCTTGTTGTCAGAGTTAAATATTTATGCTACCTCATTCTCTCAAATCTGATAAAGGAGCAAACTTCATATATTTACAAATATTTCCTTTCCTCTCCTCTCCATCAGCAAGCATATCCCAGCTCTGCACATTCAGCATTCAGCCCAGTAAGTGCGAACTGCATGTTTGCCGAATGGATAAACAAGCCACAGTTAAGCAAAAACACTGTTCATCAACCCTTATATTCCTACCTACGAAGGTCCTTTTCCTCTTCCTCCCAGAGGCTAGTCCAAAACCTCGGCACAGATTTCCACGTCCCAGCCCTGATCCCATGCTACTAACTCACTCTTAGCTGACTGCCCCTCGTCCTTGATGAGTAGGACAGTCTCAATGCCAAATATATCATCCTAAGTCATTCAGAAAAAAACCCAAGTTGTCTTTGACTTATTTTTTGTTAACCAAACCCAGCAGTCACCAAGGGATGCTTTGTTGAAATAACTCTTCTCAGTCCTTTTCCGTTTTCTGCCCTCTCTGCCCCAACTAGCCAGTCAGCTCTCGAGGAACCCAGGCTCAGCCCTGTTTGTTTCCTCTGCTTGATGCGCTCTTAGCTCAGACATCTACAGACCCTGCCTAAACTCCCCTTCCTTTGGGTCTTCCCTCAAGTCCCCTCTCCAGGAGACCTTCCTTCGTTACCTCGTATTTGTTCTGTGCACTGTACACAAAGTTAACCTCTCTCCCTCACATGCATACCGCCTTTCCCTGTTTTATTTCTTTTCTTTATCAGTTATCGCTAAACTAAACATAGTTCCTTTATATTAGTAAAAGCTGCTCATATAAGCTCCATGAGGTAGGAAACTTTGTTTTGCTTATTAGTATATCTCCACAGCCTGAAATTGGGCCTAGCACATGGTAGGCACCCAATAGTTTAATGAATGGATGGAAGGATGGATTTCTGCAATGGACCTATACATGGTGTCTCTAATGCACCCTTCTACCAGAATATTCACCCCAGATTACAATTTAGAAATCACTACCCTCATCATAAATTGTAACTACACATGATTTATTAAATAAAATCTAAAACCCTTTAAAACATCTAGCCCTTAATGTCCCTTTCCAATTCCATTTCCCAGCGCAGCTGTCTCTCCATACATCCTAAGGTGTAGCCAAACTGGGACTACTCATTTATTTTGAACACATTCAATGCTTTAACGTCTTTGTGTTTTTAGACATGTGTCCTTTGATCTTGAGTATCTATTCCCTCCTTTGCCTCCTACTGAAATCTATTGATGTTTCCAGATTGTGTTTCATATCGCTCATGAAGCTTTTCCATCCTTCCACTTAGATTCAAACATGTGCACCATATAGTACATTGCTTAAGCCTCTAATAATTAGCATAAAAACCATTCTTTCTTAAATTGTGCCCAAGATGGGACTATAACATCCCTGAGAAGACATTATAGGCCTGTTTCCTTTTTGCAGTTCCTTGCACATCGTAGATGCTCAACAAATGTTTTTTAAAATGAATACACAATGTCACTAGCTGTGGATTTTGAGACCAGAGAATTTTAGTAAGGAAAACATTTAGGTCCTTTGTAGATGTAAAACACCAACATCAAATAAGTGAATGGCAGTGAGACTGGAAAGAAAAGTAACATTATAGCTTAAACTACCATGAAGCAGGAGATACCATATCTTCTTTCTCTCTGTTGTAATGCCTGGCACAGAGAGGTCACTTAATCTGGAGTTTGATCCTCAGCTAAAAATAAAGTGCTTTTATTTAAACTGAGCTCTCACTATTGTTGTTTAAATCTTTTGTGGTTTTATTCAAGTACTTGCAAGACCCAAAGAACATCAGTCAGGACATCTCAGTGTTATATAAGCGTTCTTTTTATGGAGTAATTTATGGTTAATTCAAGAAATCATACCTCAACTGCATACTGGGTTTCTCCTCCCCCGGCACGTCCTGTAATGTATACAGCCAGTCACTGGCCGGGCCCAGTGCAAAGGGACCAGGATGCAGGATAATAAGCACATGTGGAAAGAACAGCAGTTCTCGGGAAATTGTTCTAAATCATTGTTTTCTTGTGGGGAGTAGAGAACCAATAATTCTAAGAATTTTTTATAGCACAATTTTGCTGAGGCAGTAGAGTGAGTTTGATTTCTAGACCCGGGAGCAACTAACAGTGTCCTCTGGCCCCTTGCTGAGTGTAGAATCAACAGGTCTCCCAGGAGGCCTGAAGGTAACTGCTTGTCCCCTCTCGCTCTTCCTCTTTGGCATGCCGACAGAGCTCACGCCCTTCCTTGGCATCCTATACGGCCTCGCCTCATGGGGCTGGAAGATATTGAGTCTTTCTAGTAGATGGCTCTCTGATTCCCTTCTAGCTCCCGTAACTAGCTCAGCTCAGCTCCAGTGTGGACAAATGACCGGCCCACCCTACACTGCCCACCATTTGAATGTGGAAGCCACTGGCCAGGCACGAGCCACCGTTCTGCCCTGTGAAGGCTTCCTCTCAGTATTCCAAAGCTTCACTGAGAACGAGACCACTTTAAGTAGCTCTCTTAATCATTAAGATTTAGGTTTCCTGTAGGGTAAACTTCTCAGGACTCCACTTTCCCTTGTTCCTTCCACCCTCAACCTGCCGGCTCTGACATTGCCTGTTTGCTTGGTCGTGGCCCATTCGGGGACTTATTTGTGTATTTCCTACTGTGTTTTTACTCACTTTTGAAGTTGGCATACTTTCACCATTTAAACAATGAACTTTCTGAAGCAGAGGACTTGTATCATTTCTTCTGTGGCACATGGAACATACATCCCAACAGGACCACTTAGAGACGTGCTTAAAGAAGACTCCTGCTTCCCTATACTTGTAGGACTAGATGGATAGAAAAATGTTCCTGCCCACTAGTGATGCTCTGCTCTGGCCCCTGTACTGAGAGCTTCAGGGAGTGGCGCTATTAGTGGGGATGCATTTTGAGTATTATTCTGAGAATCGAAAACAGAAACCCTCCCCGCATGAAGACAGAGGTGGGTGATGGGGGTACATCTCAGTGGCACGGCCCCATCCAGTCTGGGGCTGCTCCTTCCGCTCCACGTTCAACAGGCTACACAGCCCCGATTTGGTTGGAGGCTATTCCCGGTATTCCTGCGGTTTATCCTGAAATAACACGTAGAAACTATTATGATAACACGGCTTTGCCTCTGCCAGTTATTCCATGTAAAAAGGGATTAAATAAGAGATTACAAAAACCTTCTACAATTTACATAGTTTCCTTCATCGTCATTTAACAAGTAGACTCAAGTTTTCTTCTTAACTGTTTTAAACCTCTTAGCTCAAGAGAAAAGTTAAACCAGTCAGAGTTTCTGTCTCTCTGTGACAGTCTAGTTTTGAATGGAAAGGGATGAGATAGGCTTTCTATGCCCTTCCTGATGCTAAGATTATTGTTCTGTCAAAGAGTTTTCAAACTTCGGCCTCAAAGTTTGCCTTATTTTCAACATTTTCAAAATTTTTTTTTTTTTTTTTAAAAGGAGAGTAGTAAAATTAGAAGACTGGTAAGAAGTTGCTAAACTTGATTGCTCCAAGTATAGACTTGGTTCTGAGTAAAGTACCTTAAAAAGGCGGCTCTTGGACCAATATGATTAGTAGATAATTGATCAGGCAACTTTTGGATTCTTAAGAATTGTTTTCTGATTATAAAAATAATGCTGGTCACTTATTGGCCATTTTTCATTTTATTTACGAACAATATGCTAAACATCTTTGTTCAGAAAGTTTTGTCTATTTTTTTAATCATTTCTTTAAGAGAATTTCCCAGAAGGAGAATTATTGTCAGAGGGTCTTGATAAATACTGCCAAACTGCCTTTCAAAAAGATGGTCAGGCCGGGCGCGGTGGCTCACGCCTGTAATCCTAGCACTCTGGGAGGCCGAGGCGGGCGGATTGCTCAAGGTCAGGAGTTCAAAACCAGCCTGAGCGAGACCCCGTCTCTACCATAAAAATAGAAAGAAATTAATTGGCCAACTAATATATATAATATAAAAATCAGCTGGGCATGGTGGCTCGTGCCTGTAGTCCCAGCTACTCGGGAGGCTGAGGCAGGAGGATTGCTTGAGCCCAGGAGTTTGAGGTTGCTGTGAGCTAGGCTGACGCCACGGCACTCACTCTAGCCTAGGCAAGAAAGCGAGACTCTGTCTCAAAAAAAAAAAAAAAAAAAGATGGTCATATTTTCTTTTTAAAACATATCTAGTCAGATATATTAAGCCCCTCCAGGAAGAGAGACAGTTGCATGATAGTTTTAATTTTTAGTTATCTAGATGTGATTAGTAGGATTCAGATAGGACTAAAAGGCTAACAGTTTATCTACTGGTGACTATATACTGGGCTTTGTGTTGTTGGAATCTTAGGTTCCTAGCCTAAAACAGTCTATATGTTATTATACTATAAAGGTCAGATTATTCCGGACACACAAATGGGTTCCTGGATTCTGTCCCAAAAGGTATGTAATGACAGTCACCACAAAGGAAAGATATAGAAAGGCTGACTCTTTCATTCATTCAACAAACATTACTTGAACGCCAGTAAGATGTGAAAAACTCCAGTAAGCAGCAGGAAATCAAAACAGCATGACACCTCCCCTGTCTTTGAGGAGCCTGGGAAAGGAGGAAGGTGTGTAAACAAAGAATGAAATAGAACAAGAAGTTTATATTAATGAAACTATGAAAGAAGAGGACTCCAATTCTGTAGAGAAATGGTGTTGGAGAAAGTTTTGAAGACTAGTGATGTTTAAGGTAGCTTTGGAGGATAAGGAGAATGTTGGAAATTAGTGGAGAAAGTATTTGGTAGACTCGGGGACTGAAGTTAGGAGAGCATGGAGGTGTGAAAACATGGGGTATGATGGTGAGGTCACCTGGTGGGTAGCAAAACTGGTTCTTTCTGAGAAGTGACCTGGGGGCTCCACAGGAAAACACCTTTGAGGGGATCACAAAAGGGCAAGGGCTAAGAGAAGCCCTTGAATGATGGTCAGGATTTATTAAGAAAGGGAAGAAAGGAAGATGTCAATGTTTACTGACTTTAAATAACTTCAAAGTTTTCAAAGCATCTTCATACACATTGTGCCATGTGAGCCTCCCAACCAGCACGTGTGGTAAGACGTGCATTCTTATTCCCATATTGCAGCAGCAGAGCTGGGGGGCAGTGGGGCTAAGTGACTTGCCCAAGGTCACACGGTTGAGTAAAGCTGCCACGCTTCACGATTCCAGGGGTCACCACCCCTGTGTTTGCTGACTAGCACCCTGGTTCTGTGTGCAGCACAGTGGTGTTGGCAGCTGAGAGCGGCAGGTCTGACTTCTGATGTCCTTTGCACTATACTAAGCTGCTATCATGTTCATCTTTTACAATGAACATGATTTAAAATGAAAACATACTAATGACTCCTATCTTTTACTCAATATTTTATATGCTATTGTGCTGTTACTTTTATGGGATTATTTTGAAAGATAATATATATATGAAGATAAACATATTTATTTTTAGGTGGTATATACATGTGTATCATTAAAATGCAAGAAAATATTAGGTACCTTAATTTGTACTACCATCCATTTTCATTACATTAAGAAGTTTAAAAATTACACACATTCAGTCATTCTAGATCAAAGCGGTCTTGTACCAATTTTAACCCAATTTCTAAAACTTCAACCTATTTGAGGAAATGAGTAGTTTATACATTGCTAGAAATTGTGATGAGAAAATCAAAAAATAATTCCACATAGAGAAAAAAGATGAGTGCAAGTAACTTCAAGAGTAGGCCCCTACAAACAACATTACTTCTACATAAGATCATGGAATTTTTTTTTTTAATGATTCAGAGTGCTTTGCTTTTTCAGTGTGGTGCAGAAGTTCTGTCTAAAAAAATAAAGGCAATTTCATCAATGGCATATGTACTAAAAGCTAATAACACAAGATGCATTATAAATCATCTCACTAATGTTTGAAATGTCCCTGGGAGACAGAGATGGCTAGAATTACTTACTATATTTGTAATCAGTGAAACAGATTTATTAAAAGGTTAATTATCCCCCTCAAGGTCGCAAAGTTAGGCAGCATACGGCAGTGGCTGAAATCCAAGGTTTCTGCCTGTTACCTTGGTCCTTGCAATCAATCTAAAATGTTTCCACAACGTCTGACGTGGGTACTGTCAGAAGTTGGCGAAAATTCTTTTACACATTAGAAAAACAGGTCTGGATGCTACCCTGTCACATGCCAGCATGTGTCGGCACATGTGAGTCTCGCTCACACAAAATAGGCTGGCTGGCACGGAGGGGTCCCTCGCGTGCAGATAGGAACCTACACATCGACAACAGCACGCGCCAGCACTGCACAGAGGACCCGGCGCACGTCACTAAATGACTACATAGGTGGCTCTGAGTCTACGGAGAACCCTGTCTCCTGATATTTTCTTCCTCTCACTTTTTCAAACCTAGACTGTAGGAAACAGGTTAAGCTACCGAAAAGAAAGTAAGAGAAAACCTTCAGTTTCCGATTTCCCCGAGAAGAAAAGACCTAAATGTGGCATTTCTTATGAAATGTGTGGAAAGGGCCCTGCAGAAAACCATATGGCTGTCAGTAACAGCACAGTCTCATTCAAAGGTGCTAAGAACACTAAGGAGACCAGGATGTCAGGAAAAGCAGAAATAGATCAATACTCCTCCCCCACGTGTAGGTGTCCCCACCATCAGTCTCTGTGCCCACTCTATGTAAATGAAATCAATCAGTGAGGATTTCTGCAAAATGCATAAAACAGTTGTCTTCTAGGCTCTACCAGAAGATAAATGATTCCAGACGTTGGCCTGTGGCCATTTTCCCACACATGCTACAGAGCTCCGACATCCATATTGGGCCATAACACTGAGTGGTTTCTGCTTTTGCGAGTTTACAGCCAGTGCTTCCACTTCTGGCTTGGACGAGATAGCCTGCTAACGCAGATGCTAAATAAGTCCCTTTTCTGCCTGCTAAATAATCCCTTTTAGATTGTAAGAGAATTGCCTTTTCCCAATCAAGGGGCTCCTGCGAGGGGCTCCTCCTCTTGAAAACTTTTTGCCATTCCTCGTAGACTCTCACCATCCCAAATCGCTGCCTTAGATCCCTTCGGAATTAAACACGTCCCAGCCATAGAATGCAAACCACTTAGATGGGACATACAATTACAAACAGCACGAGTCCAACTTTGAAAACGAAGACATTGGAAAATGCATGAGACATAAATAGCAGGATTGTTTCATATGGTAGTTTATGTTCTGGAAGAGGATAAGGGACTTTTAGAGAGAGATAAACTAAAGACTCAGAAGCAGCTTCCTTTAAAATGATGTCAGCATCAATAACATTATTTGGAAGGTACATGGGAAGTCTAGGTCAGATTCAGGGCTATTTAAGTAACCTCTCCCATGGAATTAAGCATCCTAATAGACAGTATTGAGTGCCAGCCTCTTAAATCTGAAAGGTGGGTCACTTTCTCACTAAACTGACTTTGAGGAAAAATACAGATAATTTTGCCTCTAGTTTAAAGAAAAAAGAAAGAAAAGAAGGAAAGAGGGAAGGAAGGAAGGAAGAAGGGAGGGAAGTCCTTATCTATATTTATAGTCTGAAATAAAACAATTCTCTCTGAGGTTAAATAAAAGTAAAATAAATCTTACTAGTAACTTCCAAATGTTTTTGAAGTGAATAATCAAAGTGACAGGCACTGCTTTTTAATTTTAAATCAAGTTCTTGTGAAAAGAATGTTCTTCTAAATATCAAATCCACCACACAGAAAACTTTACACATCAATAACAAAACTCACGATCCAAGTAGGAAGTAACTGTTGTCTTTCCCACCACCACAACCTCTTTTTCCATGGCACACAAAACTTACTTTGTTTAAAAATGTCCTTAGGCTGTGCTGTACCTTTGAAACAAAACTCCTCTCTTCTTCAGTTCATTTTCTGCTTTCTTGAAAACTGCTCCTCAGAAACTGACAGACGGTGCATCTGTCACCGAATGTTTTCTCTTCATTATCTCTGCCAGCTAATATTTCCTCTGTGCTTGGCTGTTGTCTGTGAGACTTGTCCACATCATTCTAGCCTGATCAATGGTGTGCCTGGTTTTGGCCCCGCCTCCAGCTCTAAGAGAAAAAATGAAAACTCACAGCTGGATTTCCTATAAATCCTCTCTTTTAAAACTGGCTCTGCTGCTCTGGCACGTATCAGAGGAAAACGCTGCCAGTCTATCGCAAACCAAGAGGGGCACTCCTTCTCCCAGGTCCCCCTGCCACCAGTGTCAGGTGCCTTGGTTATGTAACAAATCCAATTTTAAGTGAGTCTAAAACTTCACGGGAGAGGAGGGAGCATTTTAAACCTGGCTTAGGTTTCTTCATGCCTGATAAGACTCAAAAGAAGATGCCCAGGACTGAAACACACACGCACATCCAAGACCAAATAATTTTTAACATGTTAAAATTGTGAAAATCACTTCCAAGGAAAAAAAACATGGAAAAGGAGAAATCACCAAAATAGGACATTACAAAATTGGTGCCTGTGTAATTTTCTCTCCTAACACTCAGGTCCTTATTCACATTCCAATGACATTACACCCTAAGCAACAGGATTTGCTGGTATTTATACTAGCAGTGAAATTGGCGAATCAGGAGTACACACAGGATGCATTTCAGGTTCTAGGTTGCATCGCTGGGTTAACTGCTACCAAGTGGGGTTGAAGAGGCCACCCTGGAACAAGCAGTCTGTTCTATAAACTAGCAGGACAAACGGTGCCTTATAGACTTACATATTTGGCACAGTTAACAGTAATCAAATTTTATCAGCTAGTAGAGACCACACTTTGAGTGCAAATAGCACATGTGAGTGTTCCTAAAGTAAGGCTAAAGAATTTGAATACTGTACTAGGATTCAGAGTCAGAGGCTCTGGATTCAAGTCTCAGTTTTGTTTCTTGGCAGTGTCCTTGAACATGAAAGGAACAGAGTATGCCCTGGAGACCTCACAGATGACTGCAAGATTAAATGAAAATGATAAAGTACTTTGTCGTTATTGTGCAATGCTCGTATTGTTCCTTTCCACAACAGAGAGAATATTAAATACATATAAATATTTAATCTGGCAAAGGATGATACCAAGCAAAATACCACAGTCCGTGATAAGGAGAGCTGAAGATAAAAGGATCCTGGGAATAGGGTGCAGCTATAAAGTGCATGCCGAGGACAACAGCAACTCATACTCTCAATATTTGAACTCTCCAGTGAGAGAGAAAAAACCGGTAAAACAGAGGTCGGAGTGGGACTGAGCAGTGAAAGTTTGACACCTTAGTTCTCCGTCCACGTTCTCACCCCATAGAATCCTGGAACTGACATGTGCCATTAGTCAGTGAGCCCTTAAGGGCAGGGACACACACAATTGGTGTCTGTCCAATAAGTCAATGAATGATACAATGGACTAGAGAAGAGGGTGAGCTTGGGATTGGTGGGGAGAGAGGCTTTCTGAGTCACTGAAAGGTAATATTTTGTTCAGGGAGCCCTGATCTGATCTGGCTTTCCACACTCACCCCCCCACCTCCTGCCCTCGCCACTTCCTCCCGTGACATCATCCTGTGACAATGAGCTTGAGTCAAGAAACAAGATGTTTGTAAACATCCTTTTAATGAGAGTGCATGGATTTTTCGGGTAAATTCTTACTAAATGGTGTTGCAAGTCCTTGCTTGCTGTGGCTACCAAGAAGTAGTTTTTCAACTTCAGGGGGGACTCTGCTCCATGAGGGCCGTGTGACAGGCAACTGCGAACCCCTGCCCCCAAGGAAAGGTGGATAAGAGGGGCTGTGCTTGCTCCTACTCTGCCGGGCACCTCACCACCCATGAGTTTCTGTGTTCTTGACTAAATACACGGGGAAATTAATCTACTTTCATAATAGCTTCAGGTGTGCTCTCTTGTCTCCAAGCTGAAGGATTATGCCAATTTTGGGTAAGGGAATTTGCCAACTGTGAAGATCTAATCTAATAAATACTCTTTCTTTTTTACTCCTATAATGTGCAAGGCATGCTATGCCAGCCACCCCAGAGGATGCATGCTGCCAGCTCCCTCCGGAGCAGCTGGTCTGCGAAAGCACGTGCAGTCAAAACCTAAAACAGGATATGAGGGTAGCAGGAGGTAGAAGGAGCCAAGATTGGGGAGCCGGAGTGGGGGAATCCAGAAACATGACGAGGATGGTAGCACAAAGCTGCCCAGGCAGAGACAAGGGAGGATATCCCAAAGAGACGGACACTCCCAGAGCAGGCAGTGAGCTCTAACGCACCCAAAAAGACAGGAGGCAAAGTGAGCCTGGAAACTCATGCACCATCTGGCACTGCCGAGGCAGAAGGGGACTCAAGGGGAACCAAGTCTCCAAAGATGAGATGGAACCATGTATGGTATGGCCTTGCATGCTGGGAGGGGGTGTGGGGAGTTCGCTACCAAGCTCAAGCAGCAACTGTGAACCTTTGAGCACAGGTGCAACTTAATCTGAGCTATGAGATCCAGAAACCATGCTTAGGATGGATTACCAAGGGAGGAGTAGGTAGAATGACCCATTTAGGAGATCACTGCAATGATTTAAGGAAGAAGTCAGGAAGTCTGAACTAGGAGGCGGCTGCTGACAACAGGAAGGGTGCTAGAGGCAACTAGAAAGGCATGAGAGTTGGGGGAGATGAGTCAAAGAAAATCCATGGAATTTTTCCTGGAGATATTTGCAGACAGGTGTACAAATATATGCAAGTTTTTATATTGGCATTATTTGTAACTGTAAAAGATTGAAAATCACTTATATGCCCACCAATAGGTATTTAGTACAAATAGATTACAGTACAGCCATATAGTGAAGTATTTTGCAGCCATTTAAAATAGTTATCCAGGTAGAAAAGAGCTGTTGTAGTGTGTGGGGATAGGCACCAGATTGCCAGTGGTTACGGAGTATGTATAGAAGAGAAGTTGTAGGCAGGGAGTAAATTCATAGCAAAGGAAGGAAAATGGTGGGGAACAGTATAAGCACAGGCAGGGACCTCAGGATTTGCATTGTGCTCCTGTATTGGCACCTGGTTCCCCAGGACCAGGACAACCTAGAGGTGTGCAGTGTACAACCTACCCAAATGTATGTGGCAGCTTTGCTCACAACCACCAACGCGAAGGTACAAGAAACCTGACCAACCCAGCCCTGACCACTCTCACGGTCAAAACCCAAGAACCTGTGTGCCTGAGCAAATCAGCATTGGAGAGGGAACAAACAGCAACACCACCCATGCTTGGGACCTAAAAGTGCCTTTAAGGATTATACCAGATGGCAAAGCAAACAGCCTGACATCTGAAGCAAAGAAAACAGCATGACATCTGAAGCTTCCCAATTTTTTTCAAACTCTAGGCCTAACAAGTCAGTTAACTATTCCAAGGAACATTCATCCCCAGGTGTAAGTGCACTTCCAGTCCATAAACCAAGCAGAGCAGTAATAATTAGGATGGATCTGCTGGTCCTCAGTCCTGTGTTCCTTAAGCTAAGGACTGATATCTCAATCATCATTTCCTTTCTTCTCAATGACAGGACATCTCTAATGACCACATGCAAGAAGTAGAGTCCAGTTGCACAACAGGGGGTGGTGCAAGTTCAACAGCAAACGGGGGCAACAGCAGTTAAGTGTTGTTTGAAGGGACAAGGTAGGAAGGACCCTAGAGACAATGGATATGGCTCCTAGGGGACTTTGCTTTCTTTTTTGCAAAGAGCTAGGCCTGACTATGAAATACTTTCATCAGCTCTGCAGAGAGGACAACACACTGAGGAAGCAGGATGCCACAGAAGAGCACTGAACTTCAAGGGAGGGGCTGTTCCAAAGTAACAGGATGTAGACAGTTTGCCTTGTGCACAAAATCCATGCAAGACTAAATTAACAGCAGTATTTCCCAGCTGGTGATGACAGTATGGCTTCATGGATAAGAGTGTGTTCCCTCTTTAATGCAGTGAAAAAACTGCACTTAATGTCCCAAATGCCTGGATTCTAATCTCAGCTCTGCTGGTACAAGCTGAGTGAACTTGAACAAGTTGCTTATGATCCCGTATTGTTACATGGATGATAATGGTACCCATTTTAGAGTGGTTGTACAGATTAAGTAGGTTAATATATATAAAATGTTCACAACAGAGCTTGCCATAAACATTCAACACATGCTATCTATCATTCCATAGTTAGAATTTTTAAAATAGAGGTGATTATGGCTACACTGAAAGGGTTCACTTTGATTAACCACAAATCAAGGAACTGAGAATTCTCTGCAAGAATAGCTAATTGTAGTACTTGTCTGTAATTTAAAATACTTGAGCATCTATGGTGCAATATTATGTGTGTGTTACTTAGGTTAAGCTGTAATGCAGGTGCTGCTAGCATCTAATCAAGCATTCAAAGTCTGGGAGATAAACAGTTGAGCTGGCATTCTCAAGAGGGAAGCTCTACCTCAGAATTGGCTGTTACAAGCCCCGAGGTTACCATCTTCATCAATAACCTCCAGTTAGCATTCTGAATGGGTTTTGATGGGTGGAAATCATTACTGTTGATGGACTGGCTAAATGTATTCAATGTAAAAATCCAGTAAAACCTTTACCTGTGTATCTCTGGTGATAATGTCCTAGTCTAAATCCCTAAATGATGCACAAGTTCTGGAGGGCTCTCCTTGCCTGGTCCTGGCTGTAAGAGTGACAGCATCTGCCCTTGGAATCTCAGTGTTTGCCTTAAGCCTTGGGTGAACCTTTCATGCATGGCTGTGGTTGAAGCATCTAAAAGGAAAGTGAAGAACTGGGACTTCTTCAAGCCTGCACCTAGTTTATATGAACTTATGTGTGTGCATTGCTTGTTCATAAATGTTTGCATATCTGATTGAATTTAATTCTACATTTGGTTATCAATATGACATGGTTGTGAGGTTTTGGGGAGAGTAGTTCTTCTTTAGTTACCATTATCTGCCAAAAAACCCCTAGGCGTTGTGCATGGCCAATTTGATTACGTTAAGTCACCAATAAAGACAGCATGAAACCCAGAGGACATTTAAGAAAATCAGTAAAAGTTCCAAAGTTTGCTTGACCAAAACAACCCCGCATAAAGATAACTCCTTTTTGGTCATATCTGGTTTAGGTCTTGGATACTGAGAAATTCACCAATTTCTTGGCAAAAAAGAATTAGAAAAAAACAGACCAGAAATATACTATTGTTATTTAATTATCTGTTTTATGCTATGAATATAATTATAAACATGAAAGTATAGTTACAGTATAGGATGGGTTCACTCATTTTTAATAAATTATTTTCACAGAGTGAAATCAAAGAATATCTAACATTTTAATAACTAATAAAATCATTTTTAAAATATCATTTAAAAATATTTTAAAATAAAATATTACATAAAACATTAAATATATTAAAATAAAAATATTATTTAAAGTATTTTCTTAAAAATATTTTAATGACACCAAATAATGCTCATTGTAAAATATTCAAACAATGAAGAAGTGTATACTAAAATGGTAAAATCCCATTTTTATTCCCAACTCCTTATTTCACTTGCCTCCCTGGAGGTAGTAACTATTAATAGTTTGGTGTGTGTATCTTCCTGAACATACATACACACACACACACACACACACACACACACACACACACATACACGCACACACACACATATATATATATATACAGTCCCTTGGTGTCCATGTGGGATTGGTTCCAGGACCACCCTGAGATACCAAAATCCACAAATGCTCAAGTCCTTGTTATAAAATGGTGTAATATTTGCACTGAATCTACACATGTCCTCCTACGTACTTTAAATCATCTCTAGATTACTTATAATATCCAATACACTGTAAATGCTACGTAAATACTTATTCTGTATTGTTTGACAAGAAAAAAGTCTGTATATGTTCAATACAGACTCAATTAAAAAAATATTTTCCATCCTTGGCTGGTTGAATACACAGATTGAGAACCCATGAAAACAAAGGGCCAACCGTATGTGTGTGTGTGCATATGTGTGCATATTTTATGCATGTAAAATATACACATGTCTATATATGTATGCACGTATATACCCATGTTACATACCCATAAGATAATTCTTATCCACTGAAACAGAATCATATCATTTGTATTATTCTCAGATTTATTTTGTTTATTTAAAAATATGCCTCGGAGATCTTCAAATGAACAAATAAGGAAGCTACTAGCTTAGCTTAGTCACCAAAGTGACTATTGTAGTCAAAAGTGTGGTCCAGGGGTGGGGGAGGCACATTGCTCCAAACTGTCCTCAGAAGCATGACTGTGCCTTCCTGGGTGGATCACTTGTGTACCTGGAGCTGACAGATCTGCCCCTTCCTCTCTAACAGTTTTACATCCTAGGTAGTGTGGTAGAATAGATGAGTGGGTGAGTAAATACTCAAACTCATAAATGAAAAAAATTCATTGAGTAGAATGCTAGTACTTCACTTCCTGAAGGTGACAGACTGCTCCTCTAGCATGCACAGAGCTATTCAGAGTATGCCCGTCTTATTTTATACCCCATTTTAGGCAGAAAATAAATGCCACCTTCTATGGTTGAGTTGTTCTTATTTATAGCAGTGGAAATGTGGAACTTTCAGATTTGCCCACTGAGTTGCTTGGACACATGCACCCAGAACATGAGCAAGTGGCGACATGTATTGATCCTCAGGGGCCCTGCAGGCAGGTACAGGCAGGTGCGGATGTGTATAAGGAGGCCTTTGGGACTTTCCACAGTCTGTGGGGTCATGGAGCCCATTTTCAAGTTGCAACTTGTGTTTCTCAGGTTCTCAGAATACTATGTATGCCTCCAACACAATTTCAGTAGCAAGCATTCCAGGTAATGCTGAGAACCAAACAAACCTATGTTTATAGTGTGCTCTGAAAACAAACCACTCCACAAACCCGTCTTCTCACATTTTACATTCCTAAACAGGCATAACAATCTATCATACAATTTCTACTATTATTAAATTGCCTTTATTTTTCTGGGAAAAGTGTTACCTTTCCTTATAAAATTATAAATGTTGACTTTTTTGTCAGTAAGTTGTTTAAAATGGAAAGTTCGGCGAAACCATTATGTTTCTAGATCTAGGCAGCCTACCCTCTGTCTCTCACATGTTCTTATTTTGAAGCAAATCAAGGTAATGTGCTTGGCTACTTAGATTATTGGTCCTGACTTTTCCCACTTCCTTCATCTAAAAAGATTCCGTAAGAAAAGTCAGACAGCACATCTGCAGCACAAGGGCTCTGAAAGTGAACTGTAGGAGTGGTGCCAGCTGTCCATGGAATTCAAGTAAGAACTTAATTCCACATCAGGTGTGGTTTGACAATGTCAGTGCTCCTTGTCTCTGTGGACATTCCACTGTACATATATGATTTCTATTTAAATATCTGTAAAATTCCAAAAGTTCACACTATGGCTTATATTACCTAAAAAGAGAAATGGGGTGGGGGCAAGAAATTGTCAGCACAAAGGCAATTGTGCATTGGGAAGTAGTATTGAAAACAGAAAAACACAATTAAGTGGTACAAGAATAGAGGCTCAGAAGGATGTGAGTGATAAAAAAAAAGAACTTCTGTCACATCAGCATCTTTCTTACAAATCTGATGCTGCAGAGAACCTGCTCTTTTGTCTCTGCTGCAGAGGAATGGCTCTCTCTCATGCTAGGGAAAGTGTGTGTGTGCAGTTCTAGCATTCAGCAGCCGCAGACCAGTGTAAGTCCAGAGCGAGGCAGAAAGCATAAACTACCTGCTGGGATGAGCCAATTTCATGCATTGTGCTCATGGCGATACTACAAGAATGGATTTGCCTCTTGGAACTGGCACCACTGCGCTTCAGGATTGATTACCCTAATTCTAGGCTTATCTTGTCCTTTCACCCCTACTGATTACTTGACCTGTAAATATCACATCTCATACTGCTTTCAATTTTCGGTGCTGGTTTCTTTAATCCTGGGCACTGAAATCTGGACTTCCTTGGTATAACACTTAGCACACGGCCTGTTTTAATTAAGATGCTAATGAGCATCAATAGTGAAGCTGCAATTTGGGAAGAACAAAGCCCCTGGTCATGTGGAAGCCACCAGGCTGATCACTTCCTAAGCTGGATTTCTTCCACTGCTTTGAGGATTACTTCACCTATCACCATCTCCCCCTATTCTCATATACCCTAGACTTTTTACTTTTATCCAGGGTTAGCATCAAAAACTGGATTGTGCAATGAAATTTCTAAAACATTCTAGCATCTCCTTTAAAGTTCACTTTGAAATGTGAGGTGAAAGCAGACTTAAAGAAGATTCTGAAACTATAATGAACATTATCTTTTTACAACCTTGTGAACAAAAAGTACATTTCTCATTTGGGGGTTTATATCTGACTGCTTTCTAACAATAGCTGTACATGATTTGATTGAAACCAACTTAACGACCAAACTTGGAGGCATACTTACTTATCTAAAAGGTCTAGGAATCCTAGCCTCCTGAAACATGTTTCTCATTTTGCTGTGAAGCGTGGGTGGCCATAAGCATTCCTGGCAGCTATAAGGCATTTGCTCACATATTTGACTTTTAAAGTTGTTAATCACACTTATCAACACAGGCAAGCAGTGCTGGCCACAAAAGATTAGCTATTCTACGCTAATGCTCCCAGTAAGTGAGTGCAGGAACATCAACACTGAGTGATAACTGCATCTGCTAGCTCCGACAACCCTTTAGTGATTTCAGAACTTATTAAAAACCCTAGTTTTTAATAAATCCCAGATTTTCTTTTCCATCACCTTATACACACACACACACACACACACTCCCTTTTTTAGAATGGTAGCCAAGACCAAACATTTCCAGTGCTGTGAAGTGTATGAGTTTTTTAAACAACTAAGGCGTGCTTCAAAACACCACAGTCATTTTGAGTTTTAAGGGGGCCTTCACTGTCAAGAGATTCAGGGGCTACTGATCTCCTTTTGCAGGTGCTTCTATGGAAAATGTGTACAACCAGCAGGAAACGGCCCGGTTTCCAGGGAAACGGAATCTTGTTTAAATGCTTCGGAAGCATTAGGTTCTACTATAGTTTTCCCCTAAGACACACAAACGGTTGCTTCTTGCAAAAGAATATATTTAGAGAACAAGAAAGTGTTTCACCCAGCTAAGAGATGAGTGAATCAGAGAATTCAGGAGTAGAAAGAGTTTTCTTGGAGGAAAAAAGATGAGCACCTAGATCTTAGCCTGCTAGTCTCTGATTGCTGAGATCTTGCTTTCACTTAAGAATTCTTCCTTTAAAAGATCACATTTCATCAGCAGACATGTTTCTGCTTTGTTAGAGTCATGCTAAAGTCCCCATGCTTGAAGCATGTCCTCTTATTTCCAGCCCATCTTAACCCCACAAGACTAACATTTGTTTTACTTCTACAAAACAAAACAAAAAGAGTGAAGGTCAATCCCCTGTTTCAACTGCAAGGCAACTTTCCAGTGTCCTATGGTAACCTATAAGCATTCTTTCACTTTGTAATATAGCATGCCTTATTTTTTTACTCCAAACCTGACACTCTGCTCTTTTGATCATGACACAGTCAGAGTTTGGATCCATGATGTTTGGACACAATAACGCTCATCATATTTAAAGACACTTGCATGACCCAGACATGTGGCTGCTTCATGGCTTAGATGTGATTTAAGAGCTACTGGAATGGAAGACTAGAGGAAGTAGACGAACCTCACTTTCCTTGTTGTAAAAGGAAGAGAGAGTATCATTTCCCTAAAGCAGTTGAGTGCAGACCACTCTAAAACCAGAGATGGACCAGACAGGATCGAGGATGGACCATATTCGATCGAGATGGACCATATTCTTAGGATCGAGAATATGGTTGGTAATATTTGACCATATGTCACCCATCATAGCCCATAGGACATGAGATCTGAAAAGACATCTTCTCCCTCCCCAGCTCCTTGTTTTTGATGATGTACAAATTGAGTACTGACATGCCACTTGGGGAGTGGGTAGACCAGAGACCTGCCAGCCCTGCTGGCTTCAAAGTGGGAGAGCCTCCTGCCTCCTGCCTCCACCTTCATTGCATGGCCTCTTCAAAATCCCCTCCCATCCAGCCTGCTCCTGCCAAACATGCCCCTTGTCAGGCTGAGCAATGGGGAGAGCATTTGTTTTCTAGGCAAGAAGCCAGAGTGGCTGCTGTGACGTGTGACTACACTCATGGTACAAGCACAGTGACACTCATGGGGACAGCAGGCCCTAGAGCTTCATAGGTCAAGGAGGAGTGAGCCACCGTGGCTTCTGTGCTCTGTGCCTTGCAGGGCCACTGGGCCTCATTGGATGGCTCTTCCAGAGCAGGAAGACTCAGAGTGAATGCGCCAAGAGAGTGAGGGAGGAGAGTGTTGCCCCTAAATTTAGGGAAGAATCAACTGAGCCAGAAATAGGAAATATCTTCATTAAAAATATTTTTAAAATTATACTTAATATTAAATTTTTAAAAATACAGTTTTACTACAAAAATTACAAGCCTGGGAATTGTGCTGGGACCAGAGATTTAAAAAAAAAAAAAAAAAAGCATGGTTCTTTCCAATAGGAAGCTCTCAGTCCAGCAGGACAGGTAAATCAGGGAAGTGATTTATTTCTCAAGAGGCTGAGCGATGGGGAGAGCATTTGTTTTCTGAGCAGGAAGCAAATATTAACATTTACTGAGTGTCTACTTAATGGCAAAGCTTGGACCAGGCTGTGGTGCGCGCACATGCGCGCACACACACACACCCACACACACACACACCCCCCTCATTTTATCCCTATCTTACAGAGGAGGAAACTAAAGCTCAGAGATTTACTTGGTATTAAAGGCTACACAGAAGTAGCCCACACTATCCCTACACTGTGATGCCTGTTTCACTTCACTCGTCTGACTTACAGCAACCTGTTTAAACTCAATGTTAAATAAAACAGTAGAAGAAATTCTGCCAATACCTTACCACAGCAGGGGTACTATATAAATTCAAGACACACTCTCATAGCACATCTACTTATCTTTCATTTTGTTGTCTGTGAAGAGCCGTTTATATATTTTTGAAGCTCTGCTTTGAGATTTTGATATTAAAAAGACAGAGAAGGACACTGTGTGATAAATACATATTAGGTCACATCATTCCGTCTTTGGTTACACTGAACAATACAGCACTGAAAAAACAGAATAACTGAAGATGTTTTTCTTGAAAAAGAGAAGCTAAAGGTAAATCTGGAAGTTGGATGACTACAAATAAAGGCATTGGAAATTTACAGTGCATCTTCCCTCCCTAATTAAAAAAAATACAACAAACATGTGTACTATATCTATTGTACACAGAGTACTATGTAAGATGTTAGGTGGTGGATGTGAGAATAATTAAAAGAAATCGCAAAATAACTTTCCGTGGAGTGAGGGAGATAATCACCATGTGGTACATAATGGTTCAAGGATGTGACCACAGTTAGGGAAGGGGAGGGGTCCAGAATAAAAATAGACAGGTGCGGGTTCCTGATGGGGAGCTGATGGGCAGAAGGAACACTTTTACATCGTATTCCCATTGCACTTTATCAAAAACTCACAATCACACCTTCTTTCCTGCTTTAATTTCTTCCTTTCACAGTACATTTCACTTTCATACTGCTTGCTCACTTTTTTGCTTAAATGCCCATCTCTTCCCAGAGTAAAAACTTCATGAGGCAAAGGTGTCTTTCTGTTTTGAGCATTGATATATATCTTCAGTGGCTAGAGCAATGCCAGGCACGTAACAGGCATTCAAACATACACCAGGTGAACCACATGATGAAAGAACGAACACACATGAAAACTAATCGAAAAACACCCAGCAAACTTAATGGCTAGCAAACTTTTAAAAATAGTTAAGTGAATGAGTTTCCTCAGGGTCATGAAATACATTTATCTGAAATTCATAGGAAAGAGACTGTAATTAATTATTATTTCAGGTTCTAGAGAATGAGTATTAGCTGGTTGTAGACCATGAGTATTCTCTATAAGGGTGGAGACGATCCTTATAAAAATGAGTGCATTTAATATTTGCTATCTTTAGAAAACAGATGACTGAAAGTCAACGTATTCTGATTCTAATAGATTATACCAGGTCATTAGTTATTCCTATAATTAGCACAGGTAATAAAAGAATAGCACTTTTACATTAACAGAAAATGTTTGCTGTCTATAAAGTGAATGAAGAGAAATAAAAGGTTATAGAAAATTGCAAGAACCCTTGCAATTTTGAAAGATGAAAGACTGACATGTACATCAGTGGAGCAGTTAGATGGGTTCACAGTCATCTTCACATTCATTACAATAGTTAACTCCCCCTGACCGCCACCCCTAACCCTACCATTCCTTTGGATAAGTCTCTGGAAGAGTATTCAATAGCATATGGACTACTGAAATAAAAACACTCATCATCAACTTAAAAAAAATTGTAGTAAAGACATACAACATGAAATTTACCATCTCAACCATTTTTAAGTGTACAATTCAGTAGTGTTAAGTATAATATATTCACATTCTTGTGCAACTACTATCCAGAAATTTTTTCATCTTGCAAAACTCAAACTCTATACCCATTAAACAACTCCCCATTCCTCATTTCCCTAGCCCCTGGCACCCACCATTCTACTTTCTGTCCCTGTGAGTTTCACTTCTCCAGGTAACTCATGTAAGTGGTGGAATCACACAGGGCTTGTCCGTTTGTAACTGGCTTATTTCACTTTGTGTAATGTCCTCAAGGTTCATGCATGTTGTAGCATGTGTCAGAATTTCCTTCCTTTTTAAGGTTGAATAATATCATCATTACTTTTTGCAACTAATTATAAATATGGTAAAAACTTATCAAATTTTCTTTGATGTGTGTGTGTGTCTCTCTCTCCTCTCTCTCTCCTTCTGAGTTGAGTTCGTGCTGGTCCTCTGAGTGGACCCCTTCTCCTGTTCCTCTGTTTGGCCAATTCAATTCCTCCTTGGAGTTCCAGCTCACTGTCATCCCACTCCCCCTGTCCCCAAACAGGCTGGATAACTTGTGGATCTCAGTGCAAAATGAAAACACATGCCATTTGCTCAAAAATATTAATAAATTTTATCTCAAATAGATATTTGTGCATCCACATTCATAGCAGCATTATTCACAGTAACCAAAAGGTAGAAGTAACCCAATATCCATCAATAGATGAATGGATAAACAAAATGTAGTATACACTTGCAATGGAATATTACTCAGTTTGCATAAAGCAAGGAAGTTGTAGACTGGGTTTCTTTATTTCTTTTTCTTTACTAGTTCTCTATGTTAAAGATGAAGAAGAAGTAAGACAGTGATATGTGTTATCATATACAAATGGCAAGGTCTTAAAAATTCTGAGCCATTTGAAAGTTTTAGCAGCCAGCAAAATATTCAAAGTTCCTCTTTGGTAATAAATAACGTCATGGAGAGAACGTTTCAGTCATCTGAAGAAACGTGGCCCTGAGTGTAACTACTGTAATTCTTATTTGTTCCCAGGCTGACTCTTCTCAAGACTGGATTGATTTCAATTTCGATCCCTGGCCTGTGAAGCGCTGATAAATTAAATGATGGGTAAGTACAATAACTTTCAAAGGGAAAGAGGGGCCAGGAATCCATTTTCTACTTTGGGATTACTACGGAATTTCAGTTCTGAAAACAGTCCACAGATTCATTTAGTTAAGATCTGATAGTCAACTAAAACAACCTCTGGTGGAAATCATCCAGCTAGTCCTAGATTACCCAGCATGTATTGGCAGTACTCAGAGTCTGGGAAAAGATGTTCAGGAGTTATCTGAGGATAGCAGTTCAGATACTACCCTGCAATCCAGAGCTCCCACTTGCTTCTTCAAGAATAATGTCTGTATGTTGCTGTCATACAACACAACTAAAATAACCTGGATATATTTTAGAAGCTCATATGTAACGCATTTCTGGTTGTATAGGTCAAATACACTTAAAACATTTCAATTCTATATATATTAATAGTAGTGAAAAATGTGGGCTCTGTCATTGAAATCCTACTTCTACCACTTTTGGCAGTTGCTATGAACAATTTACTTAGCTCCTCTGTGCCTCAATTTACACATCTGTAAAATGGGGATAATAATAATACTTATGTCATATGGTGGTTGTAGAAGTAGATGAGTTCACACAGGTAAGTACTTTTAACAGTGCTTGGTACATACCACATGCTAAGGAGACCTACTTTAGAATATTCTGTAAATAGCCCTAATTTCTACTATATCCTCCTTTCATGGTTCAGCCAGTTTGACTGGGTCTCTCTTCCTTCAGAAAACAACAACAGCAACGTTGACAAGGATATATATGAGATGTGAAACATCACCATCTCTGTACATGTCTCTCAAAACTACGCTTTTCTGAAAAGAACCAAATCTTCTCCACTCTGTGCAGACACGTGGCTTACCTGACCTTTGATTCCCCAGTTGGACAGTTACCTAAGTCATCCCATTCTTTTCATAAACAAATGAGAATAAAACCTGAATATTTTGGAAATGAAGTATTTCAGGATAACTGAGGGCTTTTGTGTGTGTGTACCTATGAATTTAACATTAGAGATCTGAACTTAAAAATAAATAATATTTTTTGGATGGCAATATTTAAAAATTTGGACACATTTCTTTCTTTTTAAACAAAATACACATATATAATTTAACATTTTCTTAATCACTAAAGATCAATATTATGAATATCAGATACTGTACTGTGATGTCCCTGGTACCAAATAAAATATTAATTCATTCAACAAACATGTATCAATTGCTATAGCAGAAACTGGGAATACATGGGGAATAACACTATCCCAGACCTCAGGCAGCCATGTAGGGCTTTTGAGCCAGATTGGCTTTTTATGGTTATTTTCTTCCTCTCTATTGCTATCAACAAGTCAGCCACCACTTCTACCTGCCACCTGTACATTTTCTAATTTTTTAGTTTTTAATCCTCTAAAGGTATGGAAACAAAACTTATTAGAACTGTTTGTAAAGTAACAGTAAATAAGCCAAGTTGTAAAGATGCCAGGTGTTGTTCTATGAATAAAACACAAGATCTCTGGTGCATAACATTTATGCTGCTTGTTTTTAGATCTTTTCTATATAGCTGATGCTGCCACACAAGTGAATTGTGGATAAGCAAAGTATCACTGTATTATGAATTTAGAGATATTAAACACCTACCATTCTCACTTCCTCAAGCACAATTACCTTTAATTGAAATTTTTTATTATTTTATAAAATACTGCTTTGTGTTACTCTCTAAATCCTTTCCTTAGTAAAAGAAAAAAAAAAAAACCTCCTCTTCATATTAGTATGTAATTTCTTTCTGATGTCAACATTTGATTACAAATTTAGAAAACTACATAACTGAAGTAACACTTGTATCAAATGGCTTGTTTAAGCTCTGATATGGACTGAACTGTATCCCCCCCCCCCCACAAATTCATATGTGATCCCTAAAGTGATTGTATTTTTGAAGATGGGGTCTTTGGGAAGTAATTAGGGTTAGATGAGGTCATGAAGGTGGGACCCTCATGATGGGGTTAGTGCACTTGTAAGAAGAGACACCAGACAACTTGTCTTCCCTCTGGAATATGAGGACACAGCAAGAAGTGGCCATCTGCAAGTCAAGAAGAGAGCCCTCACCAGAATCCAACCATGCTGGCACCTGATCTCAGACTTCCAGCCTCCAGAACTGTGAGAAAATACATTTCTGTTGTTTAAGCTACCCAGTCTACGGTATTTTGCAGTCTGAGCAGATTAATATAGGCTCCAAACAGCTTATTTTTAGAGATAAATTTTACTTGTGTTTTTTCATTATTTTGTAAGTTGTTCTTTCAAGCCAACTCATCACTCTAATTCCTTAAATTTTGTCTCATAAAAGTACAAGAAGTCTTTAGTAAAACACTGCTGCCAGCTATCGCCATAAATGATAGGATATTTGGGCAATTGTTTTCAAATTCAATTATATTATTCAGATAAGAACATTTAGTAAACAAATATTTGGATAATATATAAAAATGCAATATTCATCCTAGTCCAGGCAATGTTTAGACAAAAAGTCTATTAATATAACCCATACTATAAAACATACTTTCTCTTAAAACAGTAGTTCTTAACCTTTTTTTAATTTTTCAAGAATTCTATCAAAGTTCTCTCCATTAAACATATGACATATGTATATTCATTGTTCTTTATAATTTCTGAAGTTTTACAGAGAAAAGAGCTCACCAGATTAAGAAACCTTGCCCCAAAGAAAATTAAACAAAGTGTGTTTTTTTCAGCAAATGTCGTCCTACTTCAAAAACCCTTTAGCAGCTACTACAAAATGCCTCAGTGACCAGTTGCATTGAATCAGTTTCACTCACAACCTGTGAGCTTTGCTCAACCCTCTAATGTGAAGTAACATCAGATCACTCGCCATAAAGCCATCCTCTTTAAAGTTTCATCCTCAGTCTTTTCTTTCTTAGTTCAAGGTCTGTCTAGCAGTAATGGATTCAAAATAATCTTACTGTCTTTGTATAGAGCTCAAAATATGAGCCCAGGTGGTTCAGCTCTATGCAGATTTAAACAGATAGCTAATTTGTTCCAGAACTACTTACCATGTCAATACCTTGAGAATACTTTGCAAGTTTAATTCAAAAGGAGGTATGGATGTTCTTCCCCCACCCCCAGAAAGAGTGAAGCTAGTCTAATTCCTAGGGAGAAGAAATAGCTGTTAACTACATATTTAGAGCTAGGCATTCCATTCTCCAAAACAGCTCTCTCACTGGCATAGTTGCTTGAAATTCCTGTTCTTGTTTAACACTAGGGTGAAACATTTCATTTCAAAATCAAGATAAGGTTTACATTTCAAATACCTCCCGAAAAGGTTAATTCAGGTAAATCACTTTAAGTTGGAAATGACTGTGGAGGGGAACCTGATACTAAAAACAAAATTAGGGGTACTTCCCTGCTCCCAGTTTTTTCTAGGACAGGCACCACAAGGAATAGGAGTCGGTTAAAAAAACAAAAAAAAAACTTTACTAAATGTTAGGAGCTGTGTTAGGTACTGAGGATAAAGTAATGATGAGAATGTCGCTAAACACAACACTGTATTAATATATGAGAAGTTCAAGCCCCATCAGCAGAAAGAGACAGGCCCTTTACAAGTCAAGTTACAATTACAGATGGAATGTGCAATAGTGAAACTGAACAACGCAGTTTTAAACTTAGGTGGTGGTGGAGGGGAGCTGCAAATAAAAAATAGCATTTGACTTGGATTTGCAAGGATACAAAGAATTTTGCCAGGTGGGGCAGTGGTGGAAGGGAGGAGCTATTTCAGGCTCAGGGAACATGAAAGCAAGGCATGGAAGCATGAAGAGTACATGGAATGCTCTGGAAAATCACTGAAGGCTGGGAGAGAACTCTGATGGACTCTTATGGATTTTAGTATCTGGAGGAGAATGAGGCTGTCTCTGGACATTACTTCCACATATATTTCTTTATAGAGACAAACTATTTTCAACTCTTTTGAGATGAAACATTTAAACTAATTATTTCTTATTTAAACCATGAATCTATTAAGAGATGTTTCAAATTCTTGATAAAAATTATTGATTAAAAATGAATTAAGAGTACAGTAGATTAAAAATTATTATTTGAAGTTAAAATTAAGCTGCTATTACAAAACAGAGACTATATGGACTCTTGAGTCAAAGAAACTCAGTTCAGTTGACAATAGGCAACAGTTGACAACTCAATACTCTGTGGTTCAGGTCAACCAAAAGTTTGATTCCACCATTGTTCTTACTTTCCTTGCCTCCAAACATATTATTTATCTTTAAATTAAATATGAAATGAAGAACATATTTCTGGGATTGCCCAGTTCTGATACGGGTCACACCATAGTTTCATACACTTGAATATAAGATTTCTGCAGTTCCACCACATGTCCACTAGAGGCCTGTGAAGATCTTTTTTCCCGTCACGTAGAGTCTCATAACCAAATAGGCCAGGATTAAAACAAATAAGAAATATTGATTAAACATCAGTAAGGTAAGGATCAAATGGAGAGGTAACTTCACAATAAGTATCATAATTTTGGATAAAATAATTAAAATGCAACACTCTTTCAAAACTCCAAGCTAATACATTGCAAAACTTACAAAACTACTGATATATAACCGAAAAACAGCAAAGTTAAAAGTAGGGTTTTGAAGTCTTCAGCATCCATTCCAAAAGGTCACCAGGCTCTGGCAGGCTTTGACTAGGCGGAAGGGTGCACCAAGTGGTGAAGCAGCCGAAGTAAAAATTGCCAGCAGCCTGTATGAGCTTTTGAGGAAAGGGGCTCCCAGATCTTCAAATGCATCCTAAATCCAAAAGGCATGCAATGGACAGAGGGGTCAGTTCCCGGGTGGGAAAGTAAACAACACAGTAATTTAAGACAGATGCGCCGAGAAGGGACTTCCTAAATAGCGATTCTATGGAAGTAAACAAAGGAAGACAGATGAAATATGACCAGGACACTGAGAGGACACAGACCAAAACAGACCCCACAGTGAAGATTGTGGTAACTCACCACTTAAGGGGAAAGAGGGCGACTTAAAGCAAAACATGTAACACATCCGATTTGCAAACTCAACTGCAAGACTGTGTGAGTACTGGAAAAATTACTAGAAGGATGACATGCCCTGTGACAGTCCCCTTCCCATCTCGTTATACTCAAAACAGGGCTTTATGTCATGGCCTCCTCAAACAAATATAAACAGAAACAAAAAACATTAAAACTCACATCCACTGTGCCATGCATGCACACGCGAGCGCACGAGCAAGCACACGCACGTACACACACACACACACATACATGCACACGCACGCGTTGCTTCTAGTCTATTTACAGAAATGGCCTGTTTTTCACTAGCTTTGGATAATTAGCAATCAGAAGAGAGTTGTATGGGGTTGGAAGAGAGAACCCTTTGTTTGGAAAACCTGTGAAAATATTCCCTCAGAAGCTTGTAACTTTCCCTACACATCACCCTGGCCCTGAGGACAAGCCCGTCTGCCAGAAGCCTCTCTGAGTCACACAGAGCTCACATTCAAAGGCAGTTCTCTTTGTTGTCCCCCAGGAGTTAAGCCTTAATGGGTTTACAATTTGCAGGCTTTTTTGGAGAGTGGCTGGGTGGCTGTTGCCTGCTGCCAGGAACGGAGCAGAGACAAACCCCAGTGCATCCCACAGCTGTTGCCCGCTGCCCTGGCCCCTCCATTGGAGAGGAGGACAGTCGCCCGAGGCATTTCAAAGACATGCGAGAACACAGGGAGACTTTATGAGTCCTGGAAGTGCATTTGCAATTATTGGGAGCAGATGGTCAGTCCACATGGGGAAGAAGGGGATTGGAAACGTTGTTCTTCAGTGAAGACCACGGCAAATGGTAATTCACCAAGTCTGAGTGTCCCCAAATAAATCCTGTATGGGAAAAGTATTCAGCTATAATGTAAGAGGATCATCTGTGGCTAGTTAGCTTTACTCTCACACTCCTGATTTCTAGACCTAAACAATCACAACCCAAGGACAGGAAAAAGCCAGTACATGCACATCTTACCTTGCTTAAAAAGAGAAATGGGTGTGGCCTCTCTGGTGGAGACAGGCGGAAAACTCATCCCGGCCCAGAGTTCCGGGAGGCAGCCTGCCTGAATACCGTCTCCAACACGACTTTGTCCAGCCCCTTATTTCAGAAAAATCTTCATTTTAAATCAAGATACATGGATGGTGGGACACTGTTTAATGATTTTGAGAGTAGAGATGTTATAATCTCCTTTCGCAAGATATACCCACTTGTTTTCATGGCCCTTTCCGGTCAAGGGCTGCTTTTTGATGCAGGGAATTCTCTTTTGCTGAAATCTCAGCTTATTTCCTGTTATCCTCATGTTGATTCATCTGAGAATCACATTATCTCTTCTAAAACACTGTTTATTTAGCCCACTGTGACGTCTAAGGTCAGCCTTTACTCATTTTGCATCCGAATGATTAATTTCTTTGGTTCACTAAGTACTTAAGTACCCCTGATGGGCACAGCCCCCGCTGGGCACATGGAGGATATGAGAACCACCACTGTAAGATGCTAAAAATCTGGTGAAGGAAACAGAAACATTTGGAAAAGAATTCTAATGCCTGAGAAGGGCTAAGATAGAGGCATAATCAGAATGCCGTGGGCATATAAGGAAGAGAGACAATGATAATTATATCCTATTGGAGAGATTGGGACATTAGTTTTGAAGGAGACAGAATTTAAGCTGTGCCATACATAGGGTGATCTACCATCCCAGTTTTAAAACTGAAAGTTCTGCATCTTAGTTGGGCAGAATAACTATAAAGGACAGCTATAACTTAGGAATTTATCCCAAGGGCAAGACATAGTAAGAAAGGGTCTCAACAGCAGGGTGCCGGGAGCAGTAATGAGCAGCTGGCCAGGCGCTAGAGCTGCTGACTGAGCAGCCTGCATCAGGCTCTGGGGAGGGCTGAAGATATTCAGGAGAGCAGGGCCGGCCCCTTACTGTGCAGCATGTTGTACAAAGGTGGTAGCTGAGTGGCTTTCTTTAGACTTGACGTGTGCCCCCGAGCTTTACAGTCCTAGGACTTCTGCAATGCACCCATGGGGGCTTACTCAGGCTGCATCACTGCCCTGTAGGAATGGGAGTTGGAGAGCCCTGCAGTATGAGTATGGGATAGAAGGAAGAGCGGATTTGGAGGAGTTGTGGTTTGGGTCCTCATCTCAACCTCAAGTTGAAGGGTGCACGATCAAAAAAATTGCAGCATGCTCTCACATGTACTATCTCACTTTGGAGCTCCATATAGACCCAAGAGGCAGGAAACTGACTATTTAAAGAATGGCTTGGTCACATGGCCAGCAGGGGCAAAGTTGAGACTCAAATTGTAGGTGTTCTTTCTGACCAGGCCCAGGGCATTGCTCTAACTTTTCAAGACAACTGAACATTACCTGAAACTTTGAAGATTTTAACCACCTCACGATTCAGTGTTGTCTTAGTATACAGTGATGACAACCCCTTGGTATCTGTGGGTGCTTGGTTCCAGCCCCCACCAACTCCATGCCAAAATCTACAGATGTTCAAGTCTCTGATATAAAACGGTGTAACATTTGCATATAACCTATGCACATCCTCTAGTATACTTTAAATTATCTTTATTTTTTTTTTTTGTTAGAATCAACTTTATTGGCACTCTGGAAACTAATCAAATGTTTATAGCAATGAGGTAAATGCTTAATCATGAAAAAACCAGCTGAATCCTAGTAGGAAGACATCATGGTGTTTTAATGTGCCTGAGCACCATTCCCCTCTCCCCACCTTGGTGACAGCCTGGAAGACAACAGCCTGTATTCTTAGTATAGGTTCTCAAAACCAGAGGGCGCAGAATGGACCTTATTCTCAAAGAATTGTGGGTGTTTGTTTTGACCAGCAGACATTGTTGAAATAAAGAAGACCTCAATAAATGGAAAGATAGTCTATGTTTATGGATTGGAAGACTTAATATTATTAAGACATAAATGCTTTGAAACTGATCAACAGATTCAACACAATCTCTATCAAATATCCAACTGCCTTTTTTGCAGACATGGAAAAGCTGATCCTAAAATTCATAGGTAATTGTAAGAGACCCAGACTAGCCAAAACAATCTTGAAAAAAGAAGAACAAGGTTGGAGGATTCACACTTCCAGGCTTCAAAACTTACACTTTAACTATTATAATACTTAACAAGGTGAACATGCTATGTAAATAGTGGTTATACTGTATTGTTTGTTCACTTGTATTATTTATTGCTTTGTCTCTTGTAAGTACTTTTGATCCAGGATTCGTTGAATCAGTGAATGCGAAACCTGTGGAATGTGGAAGGCCGGACCGTACTCTGTGCTCAATCATCTAGATCACTGGTTAGTGTGTTAAATCTTATACACTCTGGGGCAGATGAAAAAGCAATCACTGAATTTACAATCTCTCATCTCCGCTCTTGACCTCCAGCACCTTGCCACCATGCCCTAGAAATCTCAGCCATGTACATCAAGCACCACCCAATGCGCAAGCCACTCACTGTTGGAGACGCTGCAGATGCGCCAAAGACACATAGGGCCATATTTATGCACACACGTGGCTTAAGAAAAACATACCAGGCCGGTTGTGTCTGAATAGAGTCTCTTGATCTTGGCTGATGCTGTGATTCAGTCAAGCAGATGCCGGACACCTCCCCCTGGAAGTGGAGTACGACTGACTGGTACCTGCTTTTCTGGTCATAAGCTCATTTCTCTGTCCCTTTGTCCTCAAGGGGCTTTGAATTTTGTTCTTCTGAGAAGATGCTCTTGAGGGTACAGGAGTGCAGTCCCAGCTGTTTTCAGAGGTCCCCCTCTCTGTAGCTAGTGTCTTCAAACTTACCACGCTGTCTGCTCTGTTCCACTCACTGGGCTCTCACAAATCTTTCACTCACTTCCCCCTGCCCACAGACACAGCTCGCCATGAAGTCCTCATTTGTAACAGGAGGCTACTTGATAGTCACTCACCTCACATGATTTTTGAGAAAATTAATTATGAAGTGTGAGGGAATTTTTGAGTGATATGAAATGATAGGCCAGTTGATTATAACATTTTTTTAAAAAAAGAAAGCTCAAATCCTGCGATAAAAATCTGCCTCCAAGAAATTCACCTCACTTTGGCTTAAGGCAAGTCACCTAGTATGATATCTCAGTTTCCTGTGTGTAAGGCCAGGAGACAGCAATCGTACCAAGCTCACTGGGATTGCCAGGCTTAATTACTTATGACTGAAAAAAGCTATAAAGAAAAAAGTTGCTCTGTAAGTGCTCCATGGCAACAATCGCACACAACTCTTCAAGTTATCCTTCTTCATTCTCTAATTTCTTCCCTGTTTAGTTTCTCTGCTGTACTAAAAAGTCATTAGTGGTAAATCTGCATGTATTTATTTGCATTTCTTGCTTTTTAACATTTTAAGGACCGTAAGTATTATCATAGAAAATATAAAACAGCTCAGAATGTTCCCTCCTTATGTCTCTTTGAGCCATTATAGTGGCTCTCAAAGTGGGGTGCTCAAACCAGAACCGGCAGCAATACTTGAGCCTCTAGTTCCCCAAATGTGCACCAGGACACGCTACAGCACTGCAGCAAACTCACAGGGGTGCGGTGGGATATTTTAAAATTTTGAGATTGCTCACAGCAATACTGTACATCTGTCAGACGCTGAGCAAACTACTAGTTCAAGGTAGTTCATGCTTTCACCATGAGATCCTTTCCGTGTGGTCATTTCTTGTGAAGCTGGGTTTTTGGCAGTTGTTGTGATAAAAAGCAGGTGCTGTGTGTAAATCAGTGTTGAACAGAAAATAAGGGTTGTGAGAGCCAATCTGATTCTCAGGTTTAAGAAACTGTGCAGTGTCCAGCCAGGGCACCCATCATCCCACAATTATTAAGTAATTGTGGTTATTAATAATGAAATAAAATATTTTTCTTTCAATTTAGGGTATTAAAAATATAGCTACTAAGTTGTTAGGACACAGATACTTCTTGTTTTAACCTAACTACTTAATAAGTGCAACTGTTAGGTACTTCTTTTGGCCTAGTTATAGGGCTACCAGAGAAGTCTGGCATTCCCCCCTAAGGGGGCTGTGAAAAAATTACTGAGACACGTATGGAGGACACCATAAACAAAGAAGTTTGGAGCCTCTCACATGAGAACTTGGTACAAATGCAAATTCTTGGGCCCGCTCCAGACTTACTGACTCAGAAACTCTGAGGGTGGGGCAGTGATCTGTGTTTTGATCAGGCCTCCAGGTGATTCTATTGCACGTTTAAGTCTGAAGAACACTGCAGCAGTACACATCCTAAAGTAGCAGGTGTGCTTGTGCATGTGGATATTCAGTTAGTAAATTAACATCAGGCCAATCTCACAGTTTGAATGAAAAAATACAGCAATGACCCAACGAGGGCAAAAACACCCCCAAAGTTAATTTACATAAATACATGCATGCATACATCTTTCTGTCTTGAAGCTTATTCTATACTTTTAAAATGATGCAAACTTAACTGTTTTCATTGCAGATTTTGAATGATTCATGCATTGTCTTTATCTTTGGCATTCTGGAGAACCCACAATGCCTTGTAATTCTGAAAATGGAATCGTTCTATTATTGAACATTTCAGAGTGTTGAGACTGCATCCTATCATTTCTTTCAGAAGATGAGATTTCTGGCTGGCCAGTTAGGCATGGTCCCAGATCTTCGACAGGAATCTGATTTGCTGACCTGACAGCAGCAGGACCCACGCACACGCGCTGTTGGTATTTCTGTGGCAAGGGGTATGGAAGGATGAGGCTTCAGGGGGCTGCTGAGTCTGGTGAAAACACATGGTTGGTTGAGGGTTAGAGATTTTGAGGAAAATCTCCTGTGCAGAGTAGCAGATCTCAGTATTTCATCCCAGTAAATCCCCTTAAGCTTTTGTACATACACAGAGATTTCCAAACTTTTGAGTACTAAGTCAGGAGCTTTCAGTAACAATCTTCCTTGGGAGTCCTGAGCTCCTTGCAATATGGCGGGGAAACCCTGAGCATAAGGAAGCTGCCCGGGAAGGCACATCTATTTGGATACACGGGAAGAGAAATCTTTACTAGTTTGAATTCCCTGGTACTGGAATGATTTTAGTGTTTGACCTTGAGGTGACTCACAGCAACACTGGACATCGGTCAGACCCTGGGCAAACTACTAGTTGGAGGAAGTTCAGGCTTTCACCATGAGATCCTCTCAACGACATTCCTTTCCATGAGGCCATTTCTTGTGAAGCTAGATTTGGAGCAGTTGCTGTGATAAAAAGCAAGTGAACCCCGTCAGGGATCAACTGGTCCTCAACTTCTTGAGAACAGTTTAGGACAGTATCTTACAATCACTCTCTGGCTCATGACAGCTACCCAACTGCTCTCTTCAATGTTGTTATGTTACTAGATGCATTAATTTTTAGAAATTAAATCGTGATCATCTTCTGGAGGTCAGTATATATTCATTCACTTCTCCTAAACATTTCCATCTCCTCTTCAAAGTTTAATACTTTTTGACCACTGATTCTCATCTGAAATTCTTTTTTCCCTTGGATATACCCTTATTAAATTACTTTTGGTTTTCTTTGTTCAGTTTCCTTCTTTCTCCTTCCTCTAATTATATATATATATATATATATATATATATATATATATATATATATATATATATATTTTCCCCAAAGATCTGCACACTAACCTCTTCTCTTTTCTTCCTACACCAGCTCCCTACAATCTCATCCATGCCAAGGAGTTCCACTTTCTCCTGATGTTATCCTCATCTCTTTCCACACTCTGCACCTCTCCTGAAAATCCACCCTGGTCCTCTTTCCAAGTTCTAGTCTCAGATTTCCGACTTCTACTTGACTATCACAGTCACCCTGATCAAAGCAAACTCATTATCTTTACCAGTCAGATTTGTCTTCCCGACAGGCTCAATATTCTTAATGGAGCCACCACTCTTAGCTAACTAGGTTAAACAAAATAAAAAAATCATGAAGTCATCTTGTAATCTTTATTTTTACTTGGCCCTAACTTTCAATCAGTTCATAAATTCCTAAAACATCTATAGGTTGAGTGCCTGCCAGCTGAGGGCACTGACTGTATTAGTGCTTGGCCCTGCCTTCAGGAAGGTAAACAAGCCGTGCTCTGTAATGTCTTATTCCTCCTTTATATTTGTTATTCCATTGACCAGTTTTGGAGCAGCTTCACTTTCCACCTAAACTATTGGCCTTCTTGCTTCCAGCATCTTGCTTCTCCAGGTAATTCTACTCCTTGGTGCTAGGAAAACATTTCTGGATCACAACATTTATCAGTGTGATCCCTTGATCAAAAACGTCCGATCTTCCCTCACCACCACCACACCCACATACCCACTAGACAACAATTTTTAAGCAAAAGCCTGCCATAATCTCTACTGATACTCTGGGAAATACTGTATCTTCTCTGAAAAGAAGATTTTTTGCCTTTAAAATAAACTATACCAATTGGGTTGATAAAGGGTCTTTGTGGCTGAGAATCAAAGGGAGCATCCCACCTGGTGATCAAAGGCAGCGTATGCCAGATTCAGAGAACTGCTTCATGACTGTCTATAGAAATGCTTCATTAGTATTTTTACAATTTTTTCAAGACCACATCTTATGTAAACCACACAGAGTAGCTGATCAATATTACTCATGAACGGAGGAGTAGAAAGTAGAAATATGCTTTAAGACTAGCTCTTCTACTGCATAGTTATGGGTGACCTTGGATTACTTTCCAGCTCAGATAATCAATGAGTCTCTTTTAGATACCATTTACCTTTCTTTTATTTACTAATATATAAATATAGCACCACATAAAGCCCCAAGAATCCAACAGTGAGCACAACAGACACAATCTCAAAACCCTTGGATTTTTTTCTTTGTTTTCTCCCATTCCATAGGTTGCCTTTTCACTCTCTTGATTGTTTTCTTTGTTGTACAGAACTTTAAAAGTTTGATGTAGTCTCATTTGTCTATTTTTGCTTTTGCTGACCATGCTTTTGGTGTCATATCCAAGAAATCATTGCCAAATCCAATGCCATGAGGTTTTTAGTTTTATAGTTTCAAAATGGTCTTATATTCAGATTGTTTTTTATCCATTTTGAGTTATTTTTTATGTATGGTATAAGGTAAGGATCCAACTTCATTCTTTTGTATGTGGATATCTAGTTATCCCAGAGCCATTTATTTAAGAGACTATCACTTTCTCATTGTGTAGTCTCGGTGCCCTGGTTGAAGATTTAACTATATACACGAGGGTTTATTTTTGGGCTCTCTATTCTGTTCCATTGTTCTATATGTCTATCTTTATGCCAGTATCATATTGTTTGATTACTTAAGCTTAGTAATATGTTTTGAAATAGTAAGTATGAGGTCTTTGGCTTTGTTTTCAAGATTGTTTTGGCTATTCAGGGTCCTTTGAGATCCTACATTCATTTTAGGATTTGTTTTCTATTATGCAAAAAGATGCCATTGGGATATTGATAAGAATTGCATTGGTCTCTAGATCCCTTTGGATAGTATGGACATTTTCACAATATTATGTCTTCTAATCCATGATATCAGATGTCTTTCCATTTACTTGTACTTTCTTTAATTTCTTTCAGCAATGTTTTGTGGTTTTCAATGTACAAATCTTTTGCTTCTCTGTTTATTTCTAAGCATTTTATTCTTTTTGATGCTTTGTAAATGAGATTGTTTTCTTAATTTCGTTTTCAAATTGTTCATTGTTAGTGTATAGAAATGCAATTGATATTCGCATGTTGATTTTATATTGTGCAATGTTGCTAAATTTGCTCATTAGTTCGAACCATTTTTCAAAGGAATCTTTAGGGTTTTCTACATATTAATATAATATCTTGTCATCTGGCAAACAGAGATACTTTTTTTTCTTACTTTCCAATTTGGACAACTCAGGTATGGTCCTATTATTAACATCATTTACAAATAATGAAACTGTGTTCTATCATATTTATGAAATTGTGAGCATTCCATGAGCTTATGAGTGTGAAATTGTCTTGTAAACCATATGAGGACCATTGATTTCTACAATCAATTAAGTGTCAAAACAGACCTCTATTCCTGGAAAATAAATCTAAGTTAATTCTTAGCACTAATAGAGGTCAATAAAGATAAAAACAATAGAATGAATATAAGGAACCTAGTGAATGTTTAAAAGAAAGCTAAGAAATAACATGCACCTTCAGAGTTTTTGTAGCACAATAATAAAACTGCAAACTCAACTTTCTATTAATGTTAAACTATAACAAAAGCTTTGTCTTATGATAAAGCAGTTTTAATTCTGACTCAGATGTATTTTCTAGGCAATTTCAGTCATATGTATAAAAATGGATACAAAAATTAGTATGGCATTAAAAATAGTTTTGTGGCTAAAACTATTTTAAAAACACCTCTTTATTATGTATTAGGTCTGAGATATTTGGAGCTTTGGCTGGTATGTCTGTGTCTATTTTTCTGTTCTTGGAGCCTGCTATATATTACTGCTCACTGTACAACAAAAATAACCCCAGTCTCTTCCAAACTGCTGGTTTCTATAGGCATGTATTCAGCCTTAGAAAACACTTCTCCATTGCAACTCTCCTTTCTGGCAGGTCTGGTTACAAAAATTCCTATTCCCTCTTTACTGCTGTTTTGCCAAGGATGCCTCCTCCCATCCCATTTCTAGCCCCCACCCCTACAGAGCAACACACCTCCTCTTCCTCCTCACATTACTCTTTGGTGGACACCAACCATATTCAGCTACCCCATATTTAAATACCACTACCTCCTACCTCTGACTATCCCTACAAACATTCATTCAACAAACACTTATCGTGCACTTATTGTGTTCTAAAGCTCTAAAGTATGAAAGTAAATAGAAATGGTGTGTGTGTGGTAGGGGGAAAGGTAAGCACCGAGGAGAGGCATTTCAGAGTAAGGACTTTCTCTGAAGTGAAGGCACAGATTCTGGCAAGAGTTTGACCAATGCAAGGAGCCATGATGAATGTAGGCTGTAAGGATGAGGGGCACCTGGGTGGGGGAGGGGTGACAGCTGAGGCCAAGACTGAAGTGTTTCTTAGGCAACCTTGAGGAGTTTGGATTTTAAATCACATGGGCCGAAGGAATTTTCAAGTAGGGAATTAAAGGTGATTGTTTTTTCCTCAAAAAGATGTCTCTAGCAACAAGTGTGTAAGATAAAATGGAGAGAGAACCTGTGTTCCTGGGCCACAAGTGTCCCTGGCCCAGCCAGGATGCTGTGGAGATGAAGGGTGGACAAAAACGGGTTCCCCAGGGCCCTTAGTTTTTCCTCACAAATCTTGTTTCCTTCATAGAACTTGGAGAGTCTCATATTATCGATGAAGTACAAGTTCTTTGGGGGCAGGAACCACGTCAACTTCATCTACCTGATCAACCCAGGCCTGGTGGCAACTTGGGTATCTAATAAACACTGGTTTAAAGGAGGAAAGCAGGAATGAACGGATAGGAGTGGGATGAGAGAAATGCAGTGCATGGCTCCTGGGTCCTTAACTTTGAAAATTATTTGGACAGTAATACAGTTTGAGTATCCCTTATCTGAAATGCTTGGGATCAGAAGTATTTTGGATTTATTTTATTTTGGAATATTTACATTATCCAAAATGCTCCAAAATCCAAAACTTTTTGAGTGCCAACATGATGCTTCAAGGAAATGTTTATTGAAGCATTTTGGATTTTCACATTAGGGATGCTCAACCTGTACCCCAACTTGGGAATGGGGACACCATGAAACTTGCAAATCAGGATGGGGAAGTAAGGGAGGAAAGTTAGTGAGTTCTCTGTGGATAAGCTGGTTTCAGAATGCCTGAGGAGCATCCAGGAGTAGATTAGCAAAGCCTATGCCTTTCTGCTGCCTTTGTGAGCTGAGGGAGAATAGATGAAATATTAATTTAATTGCTACTGACAGTTGCTATGTAACTGGTACTTTGCTAAATGGATTAATAAGCATAATCTCTAATTATCACAGCAATCATTATAAAAAAGAATTATTCTCAAGAGAAAGGAAACTAAAGCTTGGGTAGGTTAATAATTTTTCCAAGGTCACATTAGTAGGAAGCAGTAAAGTGAGACTGGAATCCAGGTCCTCTGAACCTCAAAGTTATCAGTCACCTTCTCACTCTCTCTCACCACTTCTCACCTCTCACCACTGCACTCCAACACCCCTATAGCAGTCTCTTTACACAGATGGCTGCAACAATTCCTCCCATCCCTGCATTTCTCTTTGTAATTTGACCTTGCCACTGCTCCCATCAAAAAGAGCCCTTGAATCTGGGTTTGGCCCAGTGACTTGTTTTGATAAACAAATGAAGTAGAAGTTATGTGCAACTCATGGGCCTAGGGTCGAAGAGATCTTTCCGCTTTCACATTTACCCTCTTGGAAGTCTGAGATAAGAACTGTGTAGTCTCCTTGAAGATGAGAGACCACACAGTGAGGGCCTAGCTGGCAGGTGAAACCAACCACCAGGCATGTGAGGGAGGCAATACTGGGCTGCCAAACTCCACCAAGTTGCCAGCGAACTGTGGCTCCATGAGACAGGAGATACCAGCAGAAGAACCTACCAGCCAAGCCCTGCCCAAATTGCCAACACACAGAACTGTGAACCAATAAATGATTGTTGCTCAGTCAGTACAGTTTGGAGTTTTTTGTCACATAACAATAGATTACTGATACATCCCTACATGCAAATACATCCTAACAAGCTGTCTCTGAAGAGAAGGAGAAAGAATCTCCTTATCACTAGCCAGGAGAAAAGAATCGCCACATGTCAGAAGCAGTTCCAGATGTGTCATGTTATTGGAAACATCAACTCCTTTTCCCTTAAAAATAAAGAGAAACTATTAATTCTGCAGAATTGAGTTTACTGTGAATTAAATAAGTTATTGTAGGTCATCAGGAAACTCAGTATCCTTTACTGTTGGGTCTATGGGAAAATGTTTCTCATTTGAATGAACTGATTTATAAACTCACTTGTTGGTAAACAGTATAATTTGTCCTAAGACATGACCCTGTACTTCATGAATAAAAGCAGATCAGAGAGAAAAGAGACAACACTGAAAAGACAGACAGAACATAATCCTCATCTGCATTTACATCCTTGCAAGAATGTTTATGAAAGAAAGAATATCCTGTGAATGCAAAAGACTGCAGATGGGTTTCTGTTGTCTTGTGCTCTGGGAAGAGAACGACTTTTAGCTGTAATTGAATCATGTGGGGCCACATTCTGCGGGTACCCTAAGGTGATTATGCTCAGAATGGAGGCTTTCAGAATGTCATTTAGTGAAGGAAAACATGGCTGGATACCAGTAATAAACCAATGCCCTTGAGCAACTCATTTTTTATGGCAACCTAATTGAAACATACAAATTGTATAATGCTCCCTGCCTGTGAGAGGGGGCAAGACTGAACTGCAGATGATTGATTCTGAAATGTAGCCACTAAGATAAGGTTTCCTCTTCAACAGAAAATATGTCACTGATCTAATTTCCGAGCAGCCAAGATAAGTGGAACTGTCATTCTGTCCTCCTATTGGAAAGATCCTTTGTCTTCCATGTGAAAAGAAAGCTGTATGGATACATTTTTGTTTCTAAAATAGAATTTCTTTCCTTTCCTTCTTTTTTTATTTTTTATAAAGTAATTTAAAGAGAGTTGATTAAATTAACCAGTAACCTCAAGAGGCCAGATTCTACTTTTAAATGCATACCCGCAGTTACTGTGAGCAGGAAAAGAACAATATGGCCTAAGGACAAAAATGACATTTTATTCACTGTATGAGTAGGGATAGCTGAAGGGTGCAGGAAGGGACAGGGGTGGACCTGTTATCCAGCGGAACATTGTAAAGAATAAGCTCAACCATGGCAATTTATTATAAATTACAATTCTTTTTTTGGTGTGTGGGTAGAAGGGCAATTGCACTATATTCCTAGACATAAATGCTTTGTCTTATGAAGCAAAAGATAAATCTCAGGATTATAATTTAAGACATGACCATCGAAGTAAAGCAAGAAAAGTGGCTTAACACGAAGTGACTATCTTGCTTCACAAAAGAGGAAAGTACTACCATTATTAAGTTAGTGTTGGCTAGAATATTACCTATTCATTCACTTTCTATGTACCTAATGCACCCAGAACGTGCACACAGATCTCTAGTTGATGTTGGCCAGAGCCTAGAAGAGATTAGGGGCTCATAGCTGTGTCTTTTTCTAAGTCTATATGTCTAGGAACAGAGAAGCATTCCCTAAAACTGCCCATTTACTTCAACAAACACAGCTGCCTAAATTTTAGTTGCATATTTCAATTGTTTTTCTACCTCAATAAACATATTTTTTATTTTATTAATGCTATTAAATAAATATTTGTTGAGCACTTTCTGTGCAGAACACTGTGCTAAGCAGGCACACCAGGATCCAAAGATATTCTCGACCTTCATTCAGCTTATTAGGCAAATAAAATAAAAATATTCATGACCATAAAACAAATACAGATAAGCCCACAGAGAGAGACAGAGAGAGAGAGAGAGAGAATATATAGGAACATGCAGTGGGATTTCAAAGATAAGAAGGATTGTATCTGTTGGCAAGAGAATTAAGATTGCTTCATGGAAGAGGACCTTGAAGGATGGATAAAATTTCAATAGACTATAATGAGGGTGTGGTTATGGAGAGTTGTAGATTGCTCCATTTTAAAGGAATGGCTGGAAAAAGGCCCAGAAGAGAAAGTGCATTGCGGCTGAGTATGTCTGGAGCCAGGGTGCCAGGCAGAGAATCAGAATGGAGGGGCACTCCAGGTGAGGACTTAGTACTTAACCTAGCAGAAATGGGGGCATCATGATGAGAACTGCACTCTGATAGTTGATAAGCAGACCCAGATTCAACATGAAGCCTTCTCCAACATTACTGCCATGACAAGCACACCACATGACCAGTGCTCTTCTCCTTTTTTAGAGCTAGTCTATTTATAACATTTTTCAGAAGACCCAAAGATTCCCACATATATAGGATATAATAGATATAATATGTAATATCTATCATGTATTTTGATAATCTGTTGTGTGTATATGTATATACATATAATAGATATCAATTTATGATATCAAATATATTACATATCTATTAGATATAGCTTTTCAATTTGTTTTATATATATATATATACCTCTCTTCTAGTTTTATATGTGTGTGTGTGTGTATGTATGGATTGTCCTTACTAGTAAGTGCTAGAACCATGATTCACACTCTGCTGCCATAACCCCAAAAGAATGATTCTCAACACTGGCTGCATGTCGCATCAGGTGTTTACAAAATCAGGGTGCAGACACCCCAGGCTTTAATAGCTGGCCAGGTGATTCTAATGCGCCAACAAGGTTGGGGGCCACTGATGCAGAGGATTTCTCACTTAGGCAATTTACATTATCTTCTCAGGGCTCCTTATATTATTGTACTTCAAGACACATGAGGCTAAAAAAATTAATTTTGAATAAATGGGCATATAACATTTCACACTTAGATTCCCATTGGGGTCTTGAGTTTTCAATGAGCCAGGGCTTTCATCAAGAAGGAGAAGATAAAAAAGAAAGAAGAAGGGAATATAACTTAACAGACTTTTAATGACAAAGGAATTTTTAGGCACTACTTATGGGTGTCCACGACGATCCTGGGCATGGGAAAGTGTGTTAGAGATTTGTGCACTTTCGCTTCTAGCATTACCTGCCCACTGCGGCCCAGACTTGGATGGAGGGTGGGGAAGAGCAGCAGGGACTCTGGCCATGCGTAGAGTGACCCCCACTCCACACTGGCCCCACCATCCCTCCCTTTCTCTTCCCCATTCTTTCTGCATCTCTCTTTTCTCATGTTTCTTTTCTTCTTTCTTTTTCTTTTTTGTATTCCTCCCATTTCTTCCTCCTTTTTTGCCTCACATTTTAATTTTTCCTCTTCCTTCACCTCTCCAGTCACTTTATTTCTTTCTCACCAACACCCTTTCCTTTATTAATCAAAACACCTGAATTATACAATATTGAAAATTATTAGTTATATTTATTGAATGAGCTGATGCTCCTTAGTCTTAGATTTTATGACAGCAAGTTTTTTTTATAATAAGAAATTTTTAAAATAAGCTTCACTAGTAAGTTGGGAAGTAGTTTCTGGTAAAGAAAAGCAAACAAAACTCCTTGCCCCCTTGCCAGATATTTCTGATAAAGGAAGAGAAATGAGCACTATATTTTACAGGCAGCCATCACAAATGTGCTTAATGAATATTCTCAAGAAAAATATTTGACATGCTACATGACATTAAAATAATGGTAATTTTTGTAAGGTAAAGTGAGAAAAACAATTTGGGAACAATATAACACCATTACCCAAGTGATAGCATTTAGGAGCAAGGAAATCAACACATGACCAGAGCTTATCTCCAGCCACCAACAGCCATCAAATTTCAACACCAAGGAAACACACTATCAAATGATGCTGCAGTTGACCAAAGAGAAGACAAAACAGCGTCTATACAAAATCTTGACCTTACATCTTTGTTTTGTCACTTTTTCTTCTGCCTGTAATGGGTTTCTTAATACTCAATCTGTGTCCATGATTTCTTAAGCATGAATCTCAAAAAGCATTTCTTCCAAGAATTCATGCTTGACTCCCCCTCCTTTCTTCCTATGATTTTTCTTAAGCTTTCCTTAAGCACTTGCAATGTGCCAGGCACTTTGGTGGCAATTTAATTTAATATTATTTCTAATTCCTGCGACAATCTTACAATGCAGATATTTGTATACCATTTTACAAATAAGGAAACTAAGGCTCAGAGAATGCTAAGTAACTTGTTTGTATCATAATTAACAGAGGCATAGTTGGTATTCAAACCCGCATGCTTAATTCCAATGCCTGTGTTCTTTACACTTCCTCATACTGTCTGTCTCTCTTCCCCGTTTCTCCCAATGCCATCATAAACTATCTATTATTTTATAGCAGCTTTCTCCATGCTTATTCTGTTTCCTCAATCACATTAAAATAGTAAAAAGAAATTCTGGAGAACTGTACCATGAACATTCTGAACAGTACACTTACTAGGTATTGTTATGGAATGTCAGGTACTTTGGGAAGCCAACTTTAATAGTTCCTAGTTCATCTCTACTAGGCCAAAGTTCCCTATAGGAAAGCACAGTAGGGGAGAGGAATTATTAAGAATTAGAGTGTGCCCCTCACCTTCTACCAAGGGAAATAGAATCCTGGATAACTTTATTCTTTCAAAAACTCTATTCACTATCTCATAACCAGTGTCTCCCTTAAAAAAAAAAAAAAAAAAGCAAAGCCCTATAGAGAGTTCTAGATGTAATGTGGAATTTCCAGCATCTTCGTTTTGGAATCCATGCTGCTACAGATCTAGCCTAAGACTGCATCCTTTCTAAGGCATTACTTCACTGTACTGAGGCTTCAAACTTCACCTGAAACCTATGAAGACATATCTTCCTGATTCTGTATTTACATAAAGATAAGGGTCAGTGGATGGCTTTACATTTATTCCTGTTTAATTTCAGCCTGCAGTTTTGGTCCATTGCCCCATCCCGTTGAAATCTTTAGAGAAAATCTTTAGTCTGTCAACAAATACATGGCCATCCTTCTTAGGAAGCAGCCCTTCTGGAGACACCGCCCTCTCCCCACGCCCCCCAGTCTGCTTGAACAGACTTCTGCTCGTTTGCTAGATCATAAGCTACGCGAGGACAGGGCCTTGTCTGTCTTGTTTGCCACTGGATCCCAGCATTTAGCACAGGGCCTGGCACGGTGCTGAAGCTCCATATGCTTTGAATAAATGAAAAAATAAAAAGGGGAAATGTGGATGGGACAGGGAAGGAGGGGGAAGTGAAGAGGAAGGAAGGGAAGGGAAGGACGACATTATAGATACAGGAAGAAAAGAGAACAGCATAAGATTAGGGAACAGCAACACACATGGTTTGGAATCTAAGATGATCGCATTGTAAGTTATTTGACTTCTCTGAGCCTCATATTTTATTTGTGAAATATCACATCGACCTCAGGGGATTGTTGTGAGAATTAAGGAATAGAAGACGTGTGCACAAACATCTAGTATACAGAGTAATGTACAGAAGGTAGACCCACTGTGGTTGACAAGCTGCCTGGGATTCTTTCACTCCATCATCAGGGCTGCCAGTGGGATCAAACGGCAGATGATGTGGCTCTGAGCCATTTCGGGCTGCTTAAGGAAGGATCTGGGCCTTAGGCTCACTGCATTGCCTCTCTTTCCAAATGAATCACTTCATTAAAATGGAAGGTTTACTAAAACCGTTTGCCAGGTTAGGATGATTCATCCACCCCAGCTGTGGCCATCATTAGAAAACCATGTGCATTGAGCATAGTTATGAAGCCTGAATAGCTACTAATTTGCAGATCTTTTGGTCTCTATGTCATTTATTTTTGTATTTTAAAAGAGGAAGTGCACAAGACATCATTATGTCAGCCCCACATAAGAGGCTGGTGGACTCTTAGTAAGTGGATGCACCTGTTTACACTTCCAAAAGCTTCTCTTTTCCTCAAAAGAAAATACACATGTCTAATTGGCTGTTTGTATAAAGTACGGGCATATCTGTGTGTTGGGTTATTCCTTCCCTTGATGGTGAGCTATAATGAAATATATTTTTAATGTTAGATGGGAATTTTAAAAGTCTACTCTCTGCGAGCCTCAGATTTAGCACCCTATTTAGCTTGTCAAGTAGGACTGCTGCTTACATTAAACAAGTATTAACATCTAATCCCGAACACAATTTCAAAAGTAAATTCCCTTCCCTTTCAAAATAGACCAACCAGCAAAAAACCCTACCTCTGCAGACTTCTGATAAAGCCTGAAAATCAAAACAATAAGCTTTATTCACCCTGAAAGGCTACAGATACAATAAATAATCACATATTAAATCAGATATTTATGTCATTACACTATTAAATATTTCCCACATAATAAATGGCCCTCTGCTACTAAAAAAGGAAACAGCATCATCTTGTAATTCAATTTATTCTGGGTAAATATAGGATTTATCCATGGTTTTGAGTAGCTTTTGTGTCTCAGAAGCTGCTCTTTATTTGGAATCCCCTGCCTGTAATCCCGCCCCGGTTGCCACACCCCTACACACTGCCTATTTTTGACAAGGGGGAGAAGAGAATGTGCTGAGGCTCCCTGGGATGGCCTGCGGGGCCCCGAGAGGCTGCCGTGGAAGCAGCGATAACAGAGTGCTAGACATTCCATTTAGAACACCGAAATAGCTGCACAACCGCTCTCTGTCATTTGTTTTTAACCACACGGAGTGACTAAGAACGTTTTCACTCCACAGGCTGCACTGAGGTCCCTCCTTTCCGCATATTTTCAAATGGACTAAACAACCAGTTTCAGCTTTGAACAGCTCTCACTTTATAAATCGCAGCCTCCAAGACCTATCCACACAGGGCTGCCAACGCGATGTTCAAGCTGCCGGAGGAAAACCAATTTTGTCACTATCAATAGTATTGACCCAGCGGGTGCGTGTTTCACTTGAATTACGGGGGAATTGCTTGAAATCACACAATTGGAGGCCACATCCAGAAGAAGATCATGTGTTTAGACGTTTTTCTAACGTTTTCCACATCAAGTCATTTAGTAAGATTTTCATCTGAAAATACTTTTCCAATAAAATTGAATTGTGTGCAAGTGGCAGAAGTTTTATAGCTGTGCCAGTAGGTGGTACGATTAGGGCTGGAAAGGATCGAAACGTGCTTCCTCTGCCTGAGAGTCCCAGAGAGCTGGTGTGTTAGAGAAGACGGTGAGCCTGGCACCCTCCAAGACAGCTTCCCTGAGGTTCCAACCCCGGGGCCCACACCACTTAATGATCTGATCCAGTTCTTTTGCATTCTTTTTTTATTATTTTAAGGACACATAAAAAGGTCACCATCAATTTTTCCATGACACCTAGATCCCAGTACCATATGATATTTCCATGAATCAAAAAAGAGGCCTACCTTTATACCTCCCCAACACTGTGTGTATTTTTCACACACCATTATTGCAGTCCTGCTAAAAGGACTTATGATCTTAAGACTACGGACTCCCTAAAAGACTTCTTAGACTTTGGTAGAAAGAAAGGTGCTATATTTCTCTTTCAGTCATGGTTTATGGTGTGATGCTCACTATTCCTGCCCTTGAGAAAACTTCTGGCTGGGTGCAGTGGCTCACACCTATAATCCTAGCACTCTGGGAGGCTGAGGTGGGTGGATTGCTTGAGCTCAGGAGTTGGAAATCAACCTGAGCAAGAGCAAGATCCCATCTTTAATAAAAATAGGAAAATTAGCCAGGCATGGTGGCACATGCCTGTAGTCCCAGATACCTGGGAGGCTGAGGCAGGAGGATTGCTTGAGCCCAGGAGTTTGAGGCTGCAGTGGGCTATGATGACTGACACCACTGCACTCTACCCAGGGTGACAGAGTGTCAAAAAAAAAAAAAAAAAAAGAGAGATCTTAACATATAAGCCATTTAAGAAAATATATCAAGCCAATGGACAGTGTAAACATGGCTGAAAAGAATGTATGCAGTAAATGTTTCATCCAGGAAAAACACAACTATCCCAAAGAACATACAGAACTTAGGTTGAGCAGTAAATGAGGAGTGCACCCACAGCAAGGGGCACGGCACTCATTTATATATAACCTTGTGCATGTCATTTGGCTCCAACTGCAGTGCTAGTGGGCAAAGGAAGACATCCTTGTGGAGGCTGAAGGCCGAGGCTGCTGGTTGGTGATGAGGGCAGGGTGGCTCTCCCAGCCAGCTCTGCTGATGCCTCTGTGTGCTTCTTGTGCCTCCCAAGCCAGCTGTATGACCCACCCTCCAAACAGATGGGGTCAATTCTCCTGATTTATGTCCAGGGTAGCTCTGCTTTATGAGCTTAACATCAAAATCAGGAATTAAACTTTCAAGACAATATGAATCTAAAGATGATGCCTGGGTTTCAGCTAGACTGAACGGAATAAGAATAAAGGCCTCCCTCGAGTGGAAACAAGTTCGGGGAGTGATGAACAAACACAAGGGAGCACTTTTAACAGGCCTGCCATGGGTCCCTGGGGAACCTCACACCGTCTGCAGGTGCGCTGCCAACTGGCGATCAATTTGTAAAAGTCAGCAGTGCTGCAACTGACTATAAGCACACTATTGACATGACGTCTGCCAGACACAGGGCAACCAGCTGTCTCAGTCTGCCTGGGACTGTCCCAGTTTTGGCACCAGAAGTCCAAAGTCCCAGGAAACCCTTGAAACCCAGGCCTAGTGGGCGGCTTGGTCCCCAGCAGGCAGGATGCTGGGCTGAACAGGTAGTGGCTGGAGAGCTGACTGCGGTCAGAGGCACAGCTCAAGGTCAAGTCAGCTGTGAAGAGGATAACTCATACATCTGACATGCCAGACACTTTCACACAGTGGATATGAGAAGATGAAACCAGGGCAATAAGTTTGACAGGGAGAGCAAACTGGAGAGAGAACAAGTGTGGACACCTTCACAGGCACTGTAAGACAATGTCGCTGTGACGCATTGTGGCTGTTGCTTATTTGCTTAGTGTTGTTTTAAGTATCTCACTCCCTGCATAGCTGTCTCCTATATTCTAGTGTTTGAAAGTTTTCTGTAAATACAACAAAGTTGGAGCCCAGATGTGTAGACTGACGTGTGTATCATTCATAATACTCAGAAGTATCCAAGTGTCATATCTCTGCTTGTGGCTTATGATAAAGGATAGATAAATCCTCATCTTTAGGACGCTGAGTGGGACTTTCGCTGTTATTATTGAAGCTAAGAATAAAGATTTACCAAGTGCCCCACATTTTAAAGAGAACCACCTACAGCCGGGGCCAGACTCCATCCTTCAGAGTGTCCAGACCCTGTCACCACTAACCACACCCCTGTCTGCCCTCCCTAGGCCTATATAAGGAGGTGAGTGGGGAAGGAAGGAGTTCATGGTATAGTGAGCCTTGATGGTAATTTATTTCAAGGAGATGAATCTTCCTTTCTCATTGCAAAGGCCACATCTACCAAGCTGCTGGAGACAGGAAAAAATCAGACTGAATCAGAGTGAGCCCAATGATGCCCGTTCATCACCAACAAGCAAGGGTTGTGTATAGAAAGATCTCCACCCTGGCACTTCCTCTCTGCCACACTCTCTCCAGGGCAAGGAGGGGCTGGTTTGTGGCACAGACATAAACTCTCATTTGCCACTGTGGAAGGAAAAGCCCTCCAGAGGGTCTAACTACTCTGAGTTGAGAAGAGTTGAGCACTCTGAGTTGAGCACTAATTACCAGCCCTTCTGCCTACATCCCCCAAGCTGACATGCATACTGATGATCTACAGGTAGCATAGTACAAGACCATAAGCACCAAAGAAACAGTACGTGTAGTCTGCAGGTCAATTTTTATATCAATTCTAAATGAAAAACATAAATATACACATACAAGTTTCATTATCTTCATCACTTTCCAACTGCGTAGCCAACTAGGCCAACTGAAACATTAAAAGAACTGACCAGACACTTAACAATAATAAAAAATGATTCATTTTCAGAAAACTTGGTTTCATGGAGTCCCAAGCTCTGAATGTGCCTTGGGTCTATCGCCAGCCTTGAGCGTAAGCACTGTGAGGTGCAGAACTGTATAGGTTTGAGGCCTAAAAACCTACCCTGGGCCACGATGTGCATTTCACTAAATGCACCTCCACTCGCTCAGCCTTCCTGAGAGGGCTCCTGCTGGCTCTGGTGGCTCAGAGCTGCTCCTCCTGCCAACCAGTCAGTAGTGTTGCTGTTTTGTCAACCTTGCTTCCTCCCCTCTTGCAAATTATTGCTGGGCACACAGGCTCCACACTCTTCACTTGTTCTATCATTTATTACCGTTCCATTCCTTCAGAGCCCATTAACATTTTGACAGTTGAACAGCTAGCAAACTATTCATCCCAAGTCTACATGTAGCACATTTTCTTCCCTTTCAATTTTTTTAAAAACTTCTGCTTTCGTTTCCATGGTAATCATAGGGGTTTTTTTTGTTGTTGTTTTTTTTCCTCATTAGAACTTTGAACTGCTTTTGAGTTTTGAATGGTTACTGGTTTTATGTGTATCAGACCAGAATCAGTTTCAAATGATGGCAAAAACCCTTTCTAGTCAAGCTTAAATGAGACAAGCACATTAACAAACATGATGGCAAAAACAAAAATGTTGACTTGCTGCTGTTGCTGACCCCATCTGCAGGTGGTGAGTAGCATCGATGAGGATTTCAATAAAGTATAATTTGTTTATATGTTAAGCTTTATAAACTTTAAAGTAAATAGGGAAGTTTACAGTGGAAATAAAGAATAATTCAATCCTTATGCAGACCCAAAGATATTCTTAAGGAAAAATGGTGGTCCTTACAGACCAAATACAGATATGAAAGCTAGTAATTAAAAGAAAAATGACTCTAAGTTTCTTATCAAGAAGATGGACAAAACAAGTGAAGCTCTAACCAAAATAGGAAAAGTTTCTAGACAGAAAATTAATATATTCAGTTGCTACACTTGTCAATTATAAGTGACATGGTTATATCATTAGAGATGTTCAATTAAGGAGACATTAGTAAAAATAGTCAAGAGAAGCAGAGAAATGTGGTAACAAACAGTGAGGTCAAGGCAAGAAGACAGGCAGGCAGAAGTCAGTTAACTCCAAAAACTTTCTTCTCATTCAATCTTGCACATACTAAATGCTGAGGGCTGTATATGAAGATGATAGATATAGGTATGGATGATATAGATCGATCTATCTATCTAGGCAATGCAGGGATACAGAGGGAATGTGCTGACACCACAACAGCTCCCTTGGGGCCTTGGAGCCCCCTAAAATCTGCAAGGATAAACTTAAGGAGAGGAAGAGAAGGCCACAGACCAATTTGAAAAAAACGTGGACTACCATTAAAAAAATGATTTTTAGGCAACTTATAGAAATATAATCTTTGAGCCCCAGAAATGATTTAACCCTTATTTCTTAGAATTGGGATTATTACACTCATAATAAGAGTCATAAATTATGAACAAGGAACTGGTTATGACCCTCCGATTTTGCCAGCCTTCTCAGTCCCACACAAGAGGGCCACAGAATCAAAGCGGCGACTCGAAATTGCAGTTTGAATATCTCTGGGAATTTGCATTTAACAAGAAAAGATCATCTCTGTAAATATATTTTCCAATTTGTAACAGCTGAGACTCATAAATGGAAATTATATGGCACATAACAACTGACAGGTTATCAGCATGTGTTGGCAAGAGCCCTTTGGCTATTAAAAGATAATTAAAACTCACTATAATCTTCCAGCTGCTTCATTTAGTCATTTTGTTTCATACGATTGTGATAAGGCTTCGAATCATTTTAAACGGACAGCTCCCCTTTATCAGCTTCTTGGGTTGAGTGAGTAAGAGTCGCTCATTTGCAAATCTCCTTCCAGCTACACAATTTACTCAAACCATCTTGCTCTGGCTCTAGCGCCAATGATTCTGGGTGCCACAGAGAATTGGGTTCATCCTTTATCTGGCACAGTTAAAGCAAGTGATTGACTACCCGTATTATGTTACCGGAGTAAATGCTTCCATAACCATTTTCCCAAAAGATAGACGTGCTAGAGAGCAGTAGTTGTTCTGTGTTTTCAATTGAAAAAGAACAAAAGAGAAGAGGTTTCCAGTGAATTTTGATTAAACTTAGAAATATTTTAATGGCTGTAAAGACCAATAGTACAGGAACATATTATCACAAGAAACCATGCAATCTTCATTCTAAAGACTAGGCAGGAAAGAAAGAAAGAAAGAAAGAAAGAAAGAAAGAAAGAAAGAAAGAAAGAAAGAAAGAAAGAAAGAAAGAAAGAAAGAAAGAAAGAAAGAAAGAAAGAAAGAAAGAAGGAAGGAAGGAAGGAAGGAAGGAAGGAAGGAAGGAAGGAAGGAAGGAAGGAACGAAGGAAGGAAGGAAGGAAGGAAAGAACCCAGCTTTTTTTTTTTTTTGTATGTTTGTTTATACTCCCTAGCTGGAAGGCACCTCGATGGATTACAAAACATTTGAGGCTGTTTCTAAACCCAGAGCAGCAGAATATTTCTGAGAACCATTCTTGCAATTTTGAATTAAATCTTTATGTGTAGTTTTTCTACATAAGGACCAAATAGAGCCACACACACTTTTACGGACAGGCTGATTTAGAGAAGGGCCACAGTGATGGGTTTCGTGGAATTCTGCACTCACAGCAACTCTGGAGCCACGGTGACCTATCCAGGACTCTGTTTCCAGAAAGAAAACAATTTGCGCCTTAATTTGTTCTTCCTAGAACAGATCATGTTTTCTCAGACTGCTTGATTACAATACACCAGGTCTTTCTCCTATAAACATCTTTCTGTTCTTTGAGTGTCATGCTGTATTACTGGAAAAAAAAAATCTTTCTGTTCTACCTGTCTTTGGGTGTCTCCTTCAGAAGTCAGCTGGAACATCCCCTTATCTTGGGAGCCTTCCCTAAGCATTTAGTGTGGACTTTGGGGGTCCCCTTGCAAGCTGCACTTACACCTACCACTGTCCTTTTGTCCTGTACTGGTATCACCTTTCTACCTCCCTCCCTTCCTTCCCAGCCCCCACCAGAATGGAAGCTCCTGGAGAGCTTCCATCCTTATCATGTCTTGCCCAGCTTATAGCAGGTGCTGAATAAACGTTGAATGAATAAATAGGGAAATGGATAGAAGAAATTATCTTTTGAGGAAGAAACTGGTAAGATTTATATGGTCCTCATTTTCATAGGGACTGACAATATCCTTTTTCTGATATTTTGGTAGAAATTAAAAATTCATAAGCATATCAATAAGGAAGATAGATATTCAGGCAAGAATAATCACAGAAAAAGAAAGGACCTCTTCGAAATGAGCCTCTCATCAATGTCTCCACTCAGACTTCACACTTGTTTTGGTGTCAGTTCCCGTGACTTGATTTAATCTCAACCCTGGCAGAGGATGTGTCCTTGTCTTGACATCACTATCCTCCATCACATCTACACAGTTGTCACGCAAAGAGGGCCCTGAAAGTGATTTTGTAACCGGCTCCACAAACAAATTTCAATGACCCCTATATGTTTTTATAATCCTCTCCCTCTCATGTTTTATTTTATTGTATTTATTTATTTTGAGACAGAGTCTCACTCTGTTACCCAGGCTAGAGTGCCGTGGTGTCAGCCTAGCTCACAGCAACCTCAAACTCCTGGGCTCCAGTGATACTACTGCCTCAGCCTCCCAGAGTAGCTAGGACTATAGGTGTGAGCCCGAGTGCCCAGCTGTTCTCATGTTTTAGATTCTCAGGCCAGTAGGGCATGATGACCAGAACCCTGAAAATTTTAACTAACTAACCTTTCTGATTTTTTCCCAGAAATCACAGAATTTCTATAAGACAAGGAGCTGAGCTTCTGAAGGCTCCTAGGCAGACTTCCTGATGCCAAGGCTCACTGTCCCCTACAACATGCCCCAGTGCACGTAGCCTCTTCTTAAAAAGCCCATACTCTCTGTTAGTTGGAGAGAGGCATTGGAGGCTGCTTCTCCCGTTCTCTTGACAAGATATTTTTTGTATTAAAACTTCCTTTCTTCTTTGGCAATCCTTGTTGTCTCAGCAATTGGTTATTCTCTGCCTCCAGCAACTGGACCTAGGATGGAACCCCCTTGCAGGTTCTGATAACAGTTTATACACCTTCTTATTAGGTCTCGAAGACAAAAGCAAAGAACCCTTCTGTTTATGATTGGGTACAGATCCAGGAAATCATGGAAAAGTGGTAACAGCTTTGCTTGAGTTTTAAAATCATTACTGATATTCTAAGTTACATCTGAACTAAAAGTAAATTAAAAGTTTGATTCATATCTACTTTTGCAGGCCTTTCTGAGGCTGTGATGACTTTCTGGATCTCCCCTTCTCCAATCCCACCTTCTCTCACGGTTCATCTTAAATGCATCAGCTCTTTGATCAATGATAAATGCCACCACAACCTCATTGATACTGGTTTTATTTTGTTGAAGAACCTCCGAAGGCTTCTTAGCATTAGGAGGAAAGTCAACAGTTTTAGATCTTTGGTTTTAAGAAACACAGCTACTCTGTGGACTTATAATGCTTCCTGGTTTTGCACCTCTCTATCTTTAAGATGAGAGTCTTCAACCCCACAGGGTCATGGGCACACCAGTGTGAGGTGTGTGGCAAGTGACGTGTTACTGACAGTACTGCCAGCGCCTCGTTCACCAAACACTAGATCCGGCCATTTTTTAATATCTCATATAGTCCTTATAGTCCTCATAACAACTCTTTGCTATGAGGATGGGTATTACTATTCCCACATCTACAAAGAACCTGAGGCACAATGGGGTTACATAACTTGTCTGCAGTCAAATGGCTAGTCCAAGCTCAGCCTGGATTTTTCCCAGGCCTCTCTAACTTCCCAGCCAGCGTGCTTCATGATTAAATCACACTGCCTCCCACATATTTAAAACATACAAATGACTCTAAATATAAAATGTTCATAGATTCAAAACCATCCCTTATTATAGCATCTTTCGCACTTACCCGCGATGACAGAGAAAGGGGTGGATTTCTAGCTGGTGGGCTGGGAGCTGTGCTCTTTGCAGCAGCTTGCAGGGAGCAGCCATTGCCAACGCTGCTCCAACAGTGGAGGTAGGTTTATTCTAGTTTCATTTTACTATCCTCTACATTTTATGGAGAAGTTATCAAATCCGAAGCCCAAAGGAGTGTAAACATCCACTTTTGTCTGTTACCTCGAACAAAGGTTGAGAACCATGACTTCAATGCATGGTAGACACCTTCCTGAGACCAAGCTTGGACACTATCCAAACTCAGGGCTCACCTAGCTCTCTGAACTGCCAATACCCATTCATTCAGATCCTTTTATGTCTATGTCTTGTACACCAATTAATATCAAGACATTAGGGCATTTTTAAATCTACATTTGATAATCAAAATTTACCTTACCAAACATTTATAAAGAATTCACACGTTTAGTTTTAAAATTGTTGATAGTGTAAAATCTTGGTAAACAGGATTTTACCCTCTGAAAATATAAGTACTTTCTGAATAAATGGAGAATCAGAATTTCCAAGAAGTCTGACAACTTGAAGCAGAGTTAAGACTCCTTCCTCTGAACTCCCAAGCCAAGTCTTCCCTATCTTCATTAGAGGACACTCCTATAATTACTTAGATTCATGTCTGTCTTCCCGACAAGTTCCTGTCGGGCAATAATTATGATCTATTCCTCTCTCAACTAATAATCACCAAAGAAGATGCCGGCACACTGTAGGCATTCAGGAGACATTTGTTAAAAGATAGAACAAAGATACAAATGAATTCACTTATATCTGTCCAGGTATTCTTATTTTATCTAAATCAATAGCTCTCAGCTGGTGCTTTTTGCCCCTGTGTGGACACTGGGCAGTGCCTGGAGACATTTCTTGTTTTCACAACTTGGGGAGCAGGATATTTTCTGGTACCTGGAGAGTAAAACCCATGGATACCGCTTAACATCCTATAATGTGAAAAAAGGATTATCTGGCCCCAAAAAGGCAATAATCGTGAGGTTGAGAGACCCCAATTTAGATATAGAGTATCCATAAAAATTCCATAAGCACACAAGAGATCTCAAGAATAAGCCAGCTCTCATTTTAGAAAAAACGCTATGGCACCCACTCATATCATTTATAGAAACCATTTCATGGAAACACAAACCAAATTGGAGATCCCAGGTGGTCATTTTCATCTCACAGCTCATTTTTGTTTTCCCAGCATAAGCCTCAACCAGATAACATCTTTGGACTTTCAGAGGTCAGCATTTAAATGTTGACCCATAGCCCAGAATAACCGAAAGAACGAGACTTTCATTGAATAACAGTGGCATTATTTTTTATTGTGGGTCACGGCTCATAATATACAATTCAGCTAAAAGGGAAAGATACAAAACATTCGAGATGACTGGCAGGAGAAAACTCTAAAAATGCTCTGGCACAAAGGGGGATTAAAATGTCACAGGAAATTTTTTTCTTGAAAATGGAAGGGCTTATGAATGCTTCATTCTTTCCCGAACAGTTAAAACACTGTATGTGCGGGCTGCTTAGGTTCGGAAGGCAGGGCAGGCCTTGCCTTTTGTTCTGTTGCTCAACCCTAGAAGGCTTTCCCTGGTGAACTTGGGCCGCCAGAGGAGAGGAAGATGCTTCCTCTAAGTGAACAATCGGGATTGTATTCATCGTCTCTTTTGGAAACGAAAAGAGATTGCCTTAAACCGGGAAGCAAAAGAGACCAGGCCGGGATGGCCAAGTCTTTCACTGAGGATAACATGTGCCTGACATTTTAACTGTCATCTATTACCTGGAGACTCATTTTTCCAAGGCCAAGTGAAGCCAGCTTTTGCACTGACATGGAATCCAAACTGATGAGTGGGTCTATCAGAAAGCATGACTCACAGTGAGACATTCTGCATTGGGTGGCATGAATTAGGTGTCAGTGGGGAGCTGGGTCCTCTCTGCATGGAGTCTGCCTTGGCCAGATGCTTGGTCCCGTTTCTCTCCAGCTACTGGTGGGCAGGGGAACCTCGGGCGGTGGTGGCAGCCCTGTGCCACAGCTGCAGTTCTCAGCCTTGGTCCCTTAGACATGATGGAGGCTCTAAGGGTATAGTGAGTGCTTCTTTCCTGACAATCTGTGGATGATTCGAACTTTCTTGGGTTTAAATAAATTTCCTGTTCGGCATGTTTGCAGGATGAGAAAACAATTATCTCTAAAATTGCAAGTAATTAGCTGTTTGCTTGTCCTTGTAGGATAAGATCTTACTGCCCTCCCACACCAAACCCAGACCACACACACACACACATACACACACACACACACACGCACAAGGACTCTGTGCTCCAGTTTTTCAGTTGTTATTTACAAGTCTCAATTTAGGGAAGGTAACCTGCAGCCTCAAGGCCACATGCGGCCCTCCAGATACTCAAGTGTCGCCCCTCAACTGAGTCCAAACTTCCCCTTTATTAAAAGAATTTGTTCTGTAAAATTTGGATTCAGTCAAAAGGCTGCACTCAACAATCCAGAAGGCCACATGTGGCCACAAGGCCGCAGGTTCCCCACCCCTGCACAGCTCACAGAAGCACACTGTCCATCCCAGTGACTTATGCTCATTAGATGTGTGTGGTGGAGTCCACACTGCGCAGGACTTGGGAAAAGTGAGAAAAACCACTTCCTCTTACCAGTTCTCTTCCCACGGGCAGGTGACAAGGCTAGCGCAAGTACCATAAAGAAATAAAGACACGAGACTGGGGACCTCAAGATGGAGTCTGCATTCTGGCTTCATCACTTACTAGCTGTGGATTCTTGAGCAAGTCACTTAGCCTCTCTGAACACCAGTTTCCTCATTTTTATAAGAAAGATTATAAAATGCAGGTTTTCTCACCAGTGGCCCTATTGACATTTGGGGCTGGATAATTCTTTGGGTGGGGGCCGTACATTGCAGGAAGTTTAGCAGCGTCACTGGCCCCTGCCCTCTAGATGCCTGCAGCCCCCAGCCCCCAACTGTGATAATTAAAAGTATCTCCAGATATTGCCAAATGTTCCCTGAAGGGAGAAACTTCCCCTGCTTGAGAACCACTGCTATAAAGGAACCCTATCTCCTTTAAATTTTTAATAAAACATCACCTAGAAACTTTAATTCTATCTCTAGGTATTTAAGGTTGCAGGAAAGAAAACAGCTGTAAATGACATGAGAGAACCCTGGGTGGGACACAGAGTCTGGGATAAAATTGAGGACCACTTGGCCTTGCTAGGAGAGTCTGGATTTTGTTTTGGTCTTGGGCAGGAGGGTGAGAGTAGCAGTATGTTCTCTTTGGCTCCCTCCCAGAGCTGTAGGGGCTTCAGTGAGCTAATGTATACGAAAGTGCACAGAATGATGTCTGTAACACTATTCATGCCGTCACAACAAAAGAATTAGTGCAATGCAGCTAGCTCACATGGAATGTCACCCAGGCACTCTCTTCACATCAGGGGCAAAACCACATTGCGTGATGCTTCTAGTTGTAGCGTTCAGTCAAATGAAGCAGTTAGGCGCCAGCCACATGCCAACAAGAATGACAGAAACCCAGCCTTATTGAATGAGTCAAACATATCTTGTAGCTGTTATAAACTATATTTGCAAATTCTTTGACCCTCTGCCCATGGAATGGTGGATCAGTGTCCCCTCCCTTTGAACCTGGGTAGACCTTTATGACTATGCTGACTAACAGCATACAGAAAATGTGACACTGTGCAACCTCCAATGCTAGGTCATAAAAAGGCGTGCACGTTAGCCTTGCTCACTCTTGGAACACAGTCTGTGTAGGGAGGAAGGAAGCCTGAGCCACCACGTGGAGAGGACACGTGGAGATGTGCCAGCTGGCGCCTCTGCTGAGGTCCTGATTGACAGGCAACACCCAATGCCAGTTAGGCCAGTTGACCCCAGAGCCCAGTCTCTGAGCCACCCACAGCCTTCAGGTCTTTCCAGCTCAAGTCACAATCATCATGAAACAGAGACAAGCCATCTCCACTGTATCTTTTCCAAACTCCTCACCCACAGAATCCATGAGCATAATAACACGGTTGTTTGGTGCAACTAAGTTTGGGCTGGTTTGTCACATAGCAACGGTAACAGAACATGCCTCCATGAAGTTCAACCACTAACTGCCCAAAGAATGTGCTTCCTGGGGAACGTGGCTCCTGTAGGATTAGCTCAGCTGGAGGCGACATCAGAAACAGTCAAGGAAGGAGTCTGTTCCTGGCACAGCGAGGAGCTTAGGATCACACATTTCATAAGAGGTGTCTGGAGGTCTTTCTTGACACAGTTGTAGAGTTGCGGAGGTTGTAATTTCTTCCATGCCACCCACCTGCAGAGCAGCTTGGGCAACAGGAAAGAGGGAGTTACTTACATTTACATATGAATATTGAACAAGAACACTAAGTGTGAGCCTTGAAAGAAGAATGCTCCTGTAGGAAGCTGTGGACATTCAGGACCTGGTTATGGGGTCAGGAGCAGCCTGTTCTGGAGAACAACCTGGCATTGACCCAGATGCTGGGCATTGACCTCTAGTTCTTGCTTGTTGGGAGAGGTCACAGGAACAAGTATGGCTATATGAGAGAAATAGTACAAGTTGCTTTCCAAACAGGAGTTAAGAGACTACAGTGCATTGAGACAATAGCAGAACGTGCAGAGGGGACTCAGGAGCACACATCATTCAGTATCATTTGTGCATTTTCCGAGTAAGCCAATTCTCCCACCCGGCTCCTCGAAGCACACAAACTGTGTTCCCTGAGGGCTCTTATAGTCACCTCATTTAATTTTAACTTGCAGCTAGATTCGGAATGTGAACTACAATTCAGGCAGAGAAGTAAAACTTTATATTAATAGCTCTTATGAAATACTATATAAGTATTTTTTATTCAGTATCAGTGGGGTACCAGCCTGAGGCAAATATGTGTGATTTCACACTTCATAAAATATTTAAACATCTTTAAATTACTTCTAGAAGAACGTGCATTTAAAAATCTCTTTCTTGATAAAACGCTCACTGGCCACTTAAGAATTTGGTATAAACTACAAGCACAGGTATCCTACAGGGACATTTGTTTATTGAGTTTCTTTACAAATTAATCTTGTGGTTTATAGCTATTTCAGACAAGTTGGACCAATTTAACTAGTGTTTTGGTTTATTCACATTTCTAAGATCAGGCACTAAATTATATTTGTATTTGGACACATTTTATTCTTAGAAAAGCCATTTTCTTGAAATATGAAATAATTCCAGCTAATTTATAATGTTCAGGAGTTTAAGGTTCAAATCTGCTTACTACACATATTAAATTCATCTAATGTTAGCATTTGATTTTGTTTGTTCTTTATTGATACATTTTTTAATCATGCTGAACGCAGGAAGAAAATGCATAAAGTTCCAGTGAAATTTGTTGTCAAGTGACTCAGACTTTACCAAATATTACTGATAACAAATCACTGAATAGGTGTCTTGAAGTAGAATGAAAACCTCAAGTAGAAGGTATAGTAATAAATTCAAATTAATGGATTCTTGTCATGATGAGTGGGGAGAAAGCTTGCAGAGATAAGTTAGGAATTGGAAACATTAAAATTTTATAAAGCACAGAAATATTTTCCATTCTGAAAAGTTATGGAGCTATATCCTATATCAATAATTCCTTTATTGCCACAGTTAAGATTCTCATCCTTCATGATATTTTTGGAGTAGTCATTGTAACTATAGCAGCAGCAGCAGCAGCAGCAGCAGCAGCAGCAGCAGCAGCAGCAGCAGCAGCAGCAGCAGCAGCACCTTTAAGGAGAAGACTTAAGCTGTGCAAAAACACAGACTTAGCATCAGACAGCCCTGAGTTCAATTCCTGGCTCTGCTAGTGGAGTTTAATTGGAACAAGCTACTTTAACCTCTCTGGGTATCAACTTCTTAATCTTTAAAAGGGGAACATCAATGGTATTTATTATTTTGAGGATTAAATGAGATAATTATTTATCATGTTCAGACAGCGCCTGTGCAAAATAAATGCTCTGTAACTATTAACTATCTCTCTACATTCAGTCTGACCACTTCAAACCCATGTTCATCCATTCATCTTTCTAAATGACTGTTCCTGTCCTAACACCCTACTCAAAAGCCCTCAGTAGCTCTGCATTACTTATCAAATACATTTCAAACTCACTGCAGTCTGGCCTCAAACGTTTTTTCTAACCTTATAAAACTGTATTTTCTACAGCCCCCACATTTCACTGAATTTGGATCATATTCTTAATGATGCAAATCATATTTTTCCACTTATTCTGTTGCCCTGCTTAGGATAACTCATTGTGATTTTTGCCCAGGGGAAACAGTTGCTTCCTGTAGCTCAGGCCTAATGTTCTTCCCTCTTTATCTTACTGCTCTGCTGACTGTATATACTTTTGAGTGCCTGTTTTGAAAGCCTGTTAGTCACTGAATCATATACTCCTTTGAGTTGCCAATATTTACAATAGTTGATATTGCATATCTCATTTAATTATAATCTCCTTGAGGTCATGGTCTATATAGTTTTGCATCATATATACCAGCAAAGATCTTGTACACAATCAACATTGAACAAACAAATATTTGTTGAGATATTTATTAACTAGTCTATGTTCTCCACTAGTATAGTTGATGCAGAACAAAGTGATCTTTGTTTCTAAGAGTAGCCTCTATTAAATATTTGTGCTATTTATTGCTATGTCCCTGAAGTTGATTTCATGAGAAATTTGCCACTATCCTATCCTAATCATTTTAGGGGGGGCACAACTCAAGTGCAATGGTGTCAGCACAGGGATAAACTCCCTGTAGATAATGAGCTATGATTTTTCAAGGACAATATGCTTTTCACAGAAAGGAGAGGGCTCCATGTTCCTGGACTGGAACCCCATTATTTGAATTCTAAGGAAGACACATAGAAAATGAACAGGGCAAAAACTGATGAAACCCTAACCTCAGGATTCCCTGGGCAGCTAGGAAGAATCCCTCCCCTGGCCCACCCCCAGTAATACCAGGTCTGACAAAGAGATGGAAGCTAAAGCAACAGAACAAAAAACCACGAAAACAGCAACAGCAGCAACAACAACACACCAACAGCTACAGCTAGAACTCAAACCTTTCCATTGTGGCTCTACTCTCCCTGCAAGGGTGCCCACCGCCATGCCTGTAGCACTCTGTGCAACCTGTGTGAGGGCCACCCATTGACCTGTGGTGTGGATTATGTTTTCATGTATTATCATATCCTGAGGACCTACGAGCACCTAGTGCATAGTAGGTATTTAATAAACGATTTTGTGAGCAAGGAGTGAATGAATGACTATATTCCTCCACATAGAAGTGGAAAGACAATAAACGCACTTCATTTTCTGCAAGCCAGTGGACTGGGTTACAACAAATTCAAGATTCAATGTTTTAAGTTTAGCAAAATGTAGTAAACACAGAACACTTAAAAGGCTGTCTTTGAAAAAAATCCAAGGGGATGCTGGGCTTTGAAGGCACATTGTTCCCATTGCTCGTGCTGACTCTTTCCTTCTGGGCTTCCGAGCAGGCTGCGAACTTGAGGGTGGGGTGGAGGGTGCTACAGCAGGCTTCCTCTGGGCCTGTCTCACCACATCTTGTAAGAGGACTTAGGACGTTATATTATTAGCTCCCAATTAACCGTACTGCTAAGGCAAATGTTTGAAAGATTCAGTGCTTCATTTGGGGAAGTTAGATTTGAAATATTAAGAGTAGACATCATCGAAGGTTAGACATGCTTCTATCAACTTCATGCCAGCGTCAAAGTTCACACACTGGACTTACGGAGGTTGGGTCTCATTAGTTTAAGAACTAAAAATATTATCTATTATACCAAGAGCTTGATAGCTGTCTGCTCTCAAAGGTAAGCCCATTTGATTAGAAAACTCTGTTTAAAATTGCATAGTTTCTAAGCTGTCATACTTTTTCTCCTCTGAGGATACTTTAAAAACTCTATATTCAGTTCCACTGTTATTGTGGCTCTTTCTTAGTTTCCACTTTATGTAAAATCCAAGCCTGGGTATTTTTATCTTCCCCGCAAGTAGTTAATCCATAGCAGAATGGGCTGTGTTGCTGGTCGTTAATAGATACTTTTTATTTTCGTTTTACGGTAACACACATTGAGCCCCGAGTAAGTGCCAGGCTCTTTGCTAAGCTCTTTGCACATGTGATAGCATTTCATTCTCATAACGACTTCAGGCAGTAGACGTTGTTATTATTATTATTATTATTATTCTCATTTTAAATGAGTAAAAGGCTTACAGAGGTCACGAAACTTGCTCAAGATCATACAGCTAATCAGTGCTGGAACTACGATTTGAACCCAGGTCCAGATAACACCAAAGGCATTGCTTGTAAGCAATGCACATTGCATCTACAAATTACAAGTTTCAGAAAAGGTAACAGCCTCCCAGAGCCAAAGAAAAAAAACGCCTGAAAGATTCTTTCTCTGATAAATCAAAAGATCTGAAGGCTTCATAACTCCCATGTCAGATTATTAACATCAATCACAAAACACAGTCATTTATTTAAATGCTGTTTGCTGAGCAGAGCCAGCTATAAACAAGAAATGTGTTCTGTTAAGCCCAGGGTTGCAGGGAGACTCGAGGGCATCAAGTATCTGTGAGGAGGTGGAGAGAAGTTAGGCTCAGCCTCGTGTGTAAGGAAGAAGCCAGTGACGTCTAAGTTCCTGTTGGGGTGAAAGGTTTCAGCAAGCCGTTCCATGAGTTTAGATACTTCTCTGCCACACACACTCTTTCCCTCATCATCATTACATCCCCTTCAAGTTCCACTTCACTTAGCGTACCCAGCCTTTCCAGATAATAGTCAAATGTATATACAGGTGCTTAATACATTTCAAAGACTTCTGCACAAGTCTCAGCTTAGTAACTGCCGTTCGCCCTGAAAACTACCATCGTTGGCACGCTAAAATATTTAAAGCAAACAAAATAATATTGATATCAAACAAAACCCAAACACTTCAAGGGAAATATTTATAAAGTTTCTAGTAACCTTTCACCTTAATTTTCTAAGACTTTCCAGTCCAGGTTGTGCAGGGCTGGATGGAAGGAGAGCACTAGGCACGTCCTTCCTTCATCAGATGGCCTCGGCTGATGGGTTCCTTTAGCTCCTCTGAGGCAGATAGCCCACTGCGACCACAGTAAGCACTTTCAGGCCTCCAGCTAGACAGCCTCAGCCTGCAATCCCACCTACAAGCAGCCATCCACGGGAAATCTTAGCCTTAGGCAGTAAGCTCCATTTACATTTGGAAATTCACAACTCTGAAAGCCTATGACTTATGACACTTTGACTGGTCAAGGTCCCTGAATCTATGACACAATGTTTTTCACTTTAAAAGGTTTTATTCTGCTCCTGGATAAGGGAAACTATTTATTAAAAGTGAAACACTATTTATTAGCTGAGTGAAAACACAAAAAATAAAATTCTTGACGCCTCAGAATGGAAGAATAAGAAGAAGGAAACCTAGAGTTTCAGAGGACTCTGATTAATTTATATAGTACATCACTCATAGTACATCAAATACATAAAAAGAAGATTTAAAATGAAGCTAAGAATCAGGGCAGGCGCAGTGGCTCATGCCTGTAATAATAGCACCCTGGGAAGCCGAGGCAGGAGGATCACTTGAGGAGATCTAGACCAACTTGAGCAAGAGTGAGAGGCCCATCTCTACAAAATATAGAAAATTTAGCCAGGCATGGTGGCAGGAGCCTATAACCCTAGCTACTTGGGAGGTCAAGGCAGGAGGATCACTTGAGCCCAGGAGTTTGAGGTTGCAGTGAGCCATGATGACACCACTGCACTCTAATAGGGTGACAGAATGAGACTCTATCTCAAAAAAAAAAAAAAACGAATAAAAAATTAAAATAAAATAAAGTATAATGAAGCTAAGAATTAGTAGACAACATCCGTAGTCACAAGGTGAGGACAAAGGTGTTCTAGAACCCAGGCATCCTGTCTCCCAGTTCCCTGACCTTGCCATGCAAATAGGTCTCTTTTCCTACTGGAAACTGACTATTCTACCTAAAGATCACATTGTTCCTATGTTTGTAAGATTCATTTTCTTTCCCTGCACAAGTTTTAAAGCTGCATGTAATTCATGTGTCTGGATGTCTTATCCACAGTTTATGCTGCTTGCAATAGAGAAGCAGTGCTATTTATAGTATAGGTTGTGTCTGCAAACCCAATTATTGGATAAAACCTCAAATCACATGCAATCAAGCACCCCCAAATTAACCTTTTCTCCTTAAAAATTCCCTTCCCTGAGCACTCGCACAAGCACAGTCAGTTCATAAATCTCTTTATGTAAATAGCAGTCATGAAGCAAGGGAGGAGGTCTGTTTATTATTTTTGATCCTGTTTTGCTTCTGGCAAAATTTCACAAACAGCAGAAGTTGGCAGAACATTGATATTTTCTTCTGACTGGCTACTGTTCTCTAGCTACAAGTGCAGAGTACAACTGAGACCATTCTGGTTTGTAGGCCTCAGTGGTGACTGAGGTCAGAACTTTGAAATCTGAGGGGAAAGATCTCCACTCAGGACTTCTCTCTTGTGGGCCCTCCTTGCACTACTGGGCTGCTGAGTTCCAGATCCATGGGCCAGAGAATGACACAGGTCTGACCTGATTCCTACCTCATTCCTCACCTTCCTGTCTGAAAAGATCCACTGTGAAGTCACATGGCCCCTGAGCTCTGTGAGCCCCAGGGACCCTAGGAAAACTTGGGGGAGGATGGGCACTCTACTTCCAGAAATTCTAGGAAGTAGGGAAGCGTTTTGAAGGGTCAGAAATAGAGAAAGGAGGTTGGTGGTGGAAAAATCCATCCTTTCCCTCTGTGATGCCTGTTCCTACATAACCATGCTGGCTCCCAGCCTTTGGCAAGGAATCCTGCTGCCATGACATTTACTTTGGATAAACAGCAGCCAGCCCTCAAGAGGGCAATGGAAGGGCAGTTAGTATAGGATGGTCATGCGGCCTTGCTGCTGGCCTTGGTGACACAATGAGGTCCTCCAACAACTTGAGAGGTTGGTGGGGGAGGGAGGAGCAACCAGGTCTATAATGATGAAAAACAACAACAAAAAAAAAACACACCAAAACCTTCTTTGGTTCCAAGTAAACACGTCTACCTATAATTTTGAGGATGATGGGGTTGCACAGTCATGAATAACGTGGGCTCCCACATCATCCAGACTTGAGTTCAAAGCCCACCTCTGCTACCCACTTATGGTATAACTTCGGAAAGGTTTATTTAACTCAGAGAACTTGTTTACTCATCTGGAAAATGAACACAGTAAGACCTCCTTACTATGTTTGTTTTCCAGATGAGTAAACTTAACTCTTAGGTCTTCATGAAAATTAAAGGAAAAAACAATACATGCAGTGCTGAAAATAGTCCTTGGTACATCATAGAAAGCCCTCAGTAAAAGCAGCTAAAGGGTGAGTATCCCTTATCTGAAATGCATGGGACTAGAGGTGTTTTGCACTGGGAAGTTTTTGGCGGGGGTAGAATATTTGCCTTATACCAGTTGAATATCTTTAATCTCAAACTCCAAAATCAGAAGTGCTCCAATGAGCATTTTGTTTGAGCACCATGTCAGTGCTTGAAAAGTTTCAGATTTTAGAGCATTTTGGATTTGGAATTTTCCAATTAGGGCTGCTCAAATGGTTAAGTATATTGTTACTATATTTTAAATTTTGTAAATGTTTCAAAAGCTAAAGATTGTGGTGTAAGATATAAAAGTCAACCAATCCCAGATGTGAGCATTTCATCTAAGTACATCTAAATATTAATAAACTCAGCTGACAACTTGTCTCTCCATGACAAACCCCAAATCTTTTCACTTGGGTGACCCAGTGGAAATGTTCTCCCACAGCCCAGAGGCATGGCTTGCCCAGGCCTCTGGGTGCAGCTGCACAGACTCAAGCAGCCTGAAGGAAGCGTGACTGACAGTTAATGAGCTGAAAAGAACTTGTCTCAACGCAACGTCATTCCTGGCATTACGGAACAAAGCAATAAACCTCACAGAATACAAGCTGCAGTGTCCAGGGCCAGCTCGGCTAAGGTAACCAAAGACGGAGAGGAGACAAAATTGACAGGAGAAACGTCATGCGAAACAAACAGAAATATAATGGCTTCGGCAGAAATACAATTAAAAAGTGGGAGGAGAGGAAGTAATTTTACTCTAAATGGGGTGTGGGGGGGGGAGTGGACTCTGAAACAATCTCTATTCTGCCAGTTAATGTTTTACAACTGCAGCTGCTTGCCGCCAAATTTCCCTATTATATCCAGGAGTCTATACTTACCATAGAGCCCGCTCGGATAAACGTGTTTTTCCACACCACAAAATTCTGCTCCGAAAAAAATGATTTAGGAAAACGAAATCAGAAACTTTTCAAAGTAGGAAAACTTGCCTATGCATTTGTCAGGTCTCTGAAAGACAGATTGTGGAGAACAAAGCTTCCTAACCCAAGATTGTTGTACCATTTTACACATATCTTCAAAAAGATAATGCATGTGGAACTGTGCCACAAACTGTCATGCGCTATACCAAGGAAGGAAATAATATTATAATAGCTTTTCAAAGTTTACAAGATGCCATATGCAGACATCAAACAGTGCATCCTACAAAACAAGGCTTTTACAAGGCTCAAGATTAACATTTAAGTTATAATGTATAAGACTGTACTAACTGCTGTTTCTATTCTTTGTGAAGGACCTCCCAAATACAGAGAGATCTAGAAGTATAAGTAATCCATAAAATAAATAGGACAAAAGAATCCATAATGTTTTATCTGTCAGGATTTTACTCCATTCAACTCTAAGAGCAAATTTCAGCAAATGATAATGATCATATTTGTATGTAGTCTTTCATTGCTGAACGATTGAATAAAAATGAAGAATATTCCTCAATTAAAAGGAATGGAACCCTCAGAGGAAATAGACAATTGAAGTTTCTTAAATAATTTGAACCAGCATGAGAAACAGAAAGCTAAGTTGTTAGTTGGGCATTATAAAATTTATATGCACATTTTACAGCATTTTTCTCTATTTATTTCTCTACATGAAGACATATAAAACTGGAAAGTTTCTACAAAATTAACAGAAATCTCAAAGTTAACATCCATGTAGAAAATCAAAATAATTTGGGAGTTCAGATTGTCTTTTCATATGTGCTCTTATTCTTTCATTCATTTTCTTTCAATGTGTGATGATCTTTTCTCAGTATCCTCTGAAACAGGGAGATACTATCTACCTTCAAGGGCTGTCATGAGTATTGAACAAGAGGAAAACGTGGAAGCAACTAGCACAATACCTAGTAAGCATGTGCGTACCATAAAAGTCAGTCCCCTTTATCTTTTTTGATGTAGCAAATAAAATTGGAAAATAAAACATTCAGTACATGTTATGGGCTGAATTGTGCCTCTCTGAAATTCATGTGTTAAAGTCCTCACCCCCAATATCTTAGAGTGACACTATATTTGGAGATAGGTTCTGTAAAGAAGCAATTAAGATAAAAGGAGGTCATATGGGTGGGCTCTAATCTGATATGACTGGTGTCTTTAGAAGAAGAGACCAGGACACAAGCATACACAGAGGGAAGATGACATGAAGGCCATCTGCAAGCCAAGGAGAGAGTCCTAAGGAGGAACCAACCCTGGAGACACCTGTTCTTGGACTTTCAGCCTCCAAAACTGTGGGCAGATACATTTCTGTGGTTTAAGCCATCCAGCCTGTGGTACTTTGTTACGGCAGCCCTAAAACACTAATATAGTCACTGACAGCATTAGCATGTTCTATAATTATAAAGTTATTAATATTTTCCATGACTAGTGTAGTGCTAGCCTTTGTTCAATTGGCTTTCCAGAATGTCAGTTACAGATGGATCCATTTACACCTCACATTATGGAGATTTAGGTCTGGAAGACTTAGGTGACTTATCCAAGGTCACCCCAAATTCAGGTTTGGTGCCTTCCTACTATATCTACTGTCATTGCTGGAGGAGCAAAAGTGGATTTTGGATTGCTCTTAAAAAGTTCGCTGTTACACAAATATTTGGGTTCTAAGAAATACAACTTAAACCTGAATGTCCCATCTAATAAGGCCCCATCTATTACTGGTTAATAACACTTGCCTTGGGCCTGTTCCTACCCCTCCATCCCCACTCTGATGTGAAGCACAGACCTTCTCCTCCAGCTGCCCTGCCCTCTCTCAGCTGTGGACTTTACCACCTAGTGATTCCAAGAGCCAGGAACACTTCCTGCCAAGAACTGTCTCTTTTACTGCCGGAAGGCAAGGATCAACATGCTTTGCTATTTATCCATAGGAACTAAAACTTGACCTAAACCCACCATTTCAGGCCAGTTCAGGGCAACCAAGAGAGTAACTGCCATCCATGGGATACCACAATTGGGAAAGACAATAGTTTCCATTATAGTTTAGGATATATACCTCTTCTGTTCCAAATTTTGGGGTGGACACATTTTAAGGATACACCAAAAATGTGGCATTATGTATGTCTGCCTTAGTAAACACGGTATAGAGTACATAGGTTACTCTTCCTTTGATGATACAGTACCTTGACGAGTCATATGTACGTGGATGTTTAACATATATTTTTCTTATATTGAGCACTTAGCATGTGCCAGTCACTGTGCTTTGTGTATAGTTATATTCTCTCATTTAATTCTTGCAATAGCTCTGAGATAGTTGCTATTATTAGTGCCATTTTGCCCACAGGGGAACCACAGCTTAAACACATTAAGTAACTTGGCCAAGGTCACTCTGCAGGGAAGATGTAGAGCTAGAGTTCAAAATCAAGCTCCATGACACCAAAGCCCTCTAACTGTTTCAAGTTGTAGAGGCAGAAAGTTTGAAGTTTGGGTTGAATGGACAGTGTCTCTGGGACATTCTTTAGCCCATGGGGCTATTTGTAAAAGAGAAGAAAGTGTTTCTTGAAATTTAACCAACACGTTTCAATTATTTGCCCCTAAGAACAATACAAGTATCAATATCCTGCCAACAGAGTAACTCTTGGAAGATTGGCACAGGGGAAGGCAGGAAGCAGATATCCATCTCTCTGCACCCATGTCATGAGCTGTTACAGGCAACTCCAATGGACCGGCTGCCCTGGCCAGTGATAACATGTAAATATTCAAATGTGGAATTGTGTCACACTCAGTGTTGGGACCAACAGATGATGAGCAAAGTCAGTGGAATTCCTTTGCAGCCTTCTTTAAGATATCCTGTAAAACTGATTTCCCTTCCTCCTGCCAAGTTCTTTTCCTCCTTCTTCTAGGAAGCCAGTAATAAAAATATCTAAGCAGCTTTGTCTGCTTTAGGCCTTCCACCTACAAGCACAGCAGGTGGAGTGGAATACTAAGGATGAGGATCCGAATTTTCAATGAAGGGGATTAGCAGTCCCTCCTACCCAAGAGAGTTTAATTGTGTAAATGAAGGTGGTTTGATGACTGAGAGCTCAGTTTTACAAAAGCCCAGACAGTAAGGGCCTTGAAATGGATTTCATGCTCTATTTTGAGAAATGCATTTAGTGGGAAATGTGTTGTGTCCCTCAAAGCATCTGGGAGAGATTCTTTAAATTAGATTCTAGTAGATTCTAGTCTACTTGGGTGGGAATCATTGGAATATCATCAATATCATTAATTGGTGACTCCTATTTCTTATAGTAATTTTAAATAGTGTCAATAATTTTAGGGTAGTAAAACTGTAAGAAGAAAATATGATTTAATGACTATATATATATACTTTTTACCAGTATGTCATTTGATGAATAAAAATGTATGTGCAATGCTGCTGTTCACTTGTAGAGATTGAATGCTAATCACAGGTTCTTGCCATCCATATGTATGATTTTCAAAACTAACCAGGAGGAGGAGAGTTGGAATGCAGGAAGAGAATGACTACTTCAAAATGCTGACATGTAAATTGGGTACTTGGCGACTGCCAAGTTCCTTTACATTCCCTCTACACTGTTGCATCGTTGTGTTGTATCAGTCTGTTAGAGCGGCAAAACAACACACGTCATTTGTATTTTAGTCAGTCTGCCTCTGTCAGACCTTTAAAATTGTCAGGATTCCTACGCCTTGTGAAGGAAGTCATTTGGCAGTCTAGTCAGACATTTTAGATTTATTTCTACTGATTTCCTTTTGCTAACAGCATTAGCATATTCTGTAATTTTATTTTTCATGTCCTCCATCTAAATTCCTTTATATCCTAAGCTTCTCCAAAGACACAGAGAGAGAGAGAGAGAGAGAGAATTCATGTCTTTTCAAACAATAGTATATAAATTTTCATGCTTCTCGTTCCTGCCCTTGATGGCCCGGTGACAGAATGATTGCTGTGGTCTTGTGTGACTTCACAAAAGGGTAGTCTGGGCTAGACGGTATGGACGAATTCCCCATGCATTCCATCGTAGCTCTTTGATATTTTGTGAATGTCTCTCAAAAAGCTTCATTCATAATGTAAATGCTAATGTGTTATCTCTTTGCCAGCAGGAGGAAAAATATCTCAAGAATATATGTGCAGGCTTCCTGGAAATTGATAAGTTGCTTATACAAACTAAGCCAAACAAATTGTACTAATTAAAATTATCTACATAATTTTACTTCATTCACTTCATTCTGCCATACTGGGAGAGACTTTATATAATTTTTGGACCATGAAGCCAGACATTGATTCCCAGTCACCCATCAATGCTTGAGATTCAGTGAGTCCATATCCCATGTCACCTACAGCAAGGATGAGTTTAAGACTCCTGAAGAGTTTCCTGCTTCTCTCCTGTGGGGAAGTGATTTCACCTCTCAGCAGTAATGGAATATCTTGAATTAGCTGCAGTAATGTCACACTCCTTCTGACCTCACCCAGGATTTCAGCTATATCATAGGTTAGGCAAAGCCACAGCTCAAAAGCAATAATTTATTTGTTCTGGCCCAACCATACCTATGTATCAATAGAGTTGTTTGAGCTACTTGGGGACTGGTTGTATTCTTGATGTTGGCTACAATCATTAACTCTGCCCATGCACTAACTCCTTCAGTTTTTTTCCAACAAATGTGCAGGAGCTGCCTAATCAGGTTATAATCTTTGTTTGGCTGTTAGTTCTCATAAAAAGATGTCCATCTTGCCTTTACACAGTTGATTTTTAAAGTATATAGAGCTGGCCTTCTTTGGAAACATAGAATACTTGCAATATCACTCTCCAAAGTACAACTTCAAACTATCGACTGCCCAATCCATGCATGAAATATATTCAAAGACAAATTATCTGAATGAACCACAGGCCATCCACTCTCCTAAATCAGCATTTCTAAAATGTGTTCCCCACGGAACATTGGTTTTGCAAGATATCACTTCCTGGTCTCTAGTAAAAAGTGGTTTCCTGATAAAATACATCAGTTTAAACAAAGTTAAACTATTTTTTGCAGGAATTCTCTGAGCTTTTCTTAAGTGTGAATTTCCAAGAAGGGAAAGAGGATGTAGCATTTCCCAAAATTACTTAACTGTAGAAACATATTTTCCCTTGAATGTCTATCTGATGGGACTAGTGCTCTGTGAAGCAGAATCTGAGAAATTGCTTCTAGATAGTCTCAGTGCTATCTCTAGATTAAGACAGAGAATCAGAGGACTGCACACCTGAATGCACTCCACCACCAAATATTTTTAATGGGCTATCATTTGTTGTGATTCCCCCACTTCCACTTGGGGGATAAGAAATAATCAAATGAGACTCACTACTGAATTTACAGTAGGAATTGTTTGAAGGCACCATTCAGTGTAGCTTGTAGTGTTCCCTTTATGAGATTTGTATGAGAAAATGCTCTCATATGTCAAGTTCTTAGGTGGAAATTCTCCCAAATATCAATTCCCAGGAAAAGCTTGGTTGGTATGTTTTCATGTTATGGACATGGTAAATCATCCCTTGGTGATGTTTTCCTCTTTGCTTAGATCAGGGAAGAACTCCAGTCAAATTTGGAGCCCATGTTTAATAATTACTCAGGGCCTTATATTTTATATTCCTATTTCTATATTATTAATTAACCAACATTTTTTTCATCAGATTTCTATTTTTATAATCTTGAATTGTATATTCTTCCCTAAACTACCTCGAATCCTTTTGGTAAAGAGATAGAATGTAAATTAATATATGATATCTTTACCCATGTCAAAATCATGTTCTCATTGACCTTGGGGAGACAGTAAACTATTTTTATATGATCCTTAATTCATTCAAATATCTGGTGTGTGGTTCATGGGTTCTCCTACCTTCATGTATCTCCTTCAACAGTCTCGCCACTGTGTTTCCATAGCTAATTAAACACAGAGACAGTGTGTAGCCTCATTAATGACCTGTCTCCATTAAATCCTCACCTACCTATTTCTCTTTATATAAGAGGTTTATCAAAACCCACGTATCATTTGCTCTCTTATTAAACTTGTTTTGGGTCATCAATTGATACTGCTAAGACCACCAGTGGTGATGTTTTTTCTATTTTGAGCTATCTGTGTTGATGATTAATTTGCTAAGAAAATGAGGAAACTTGCCTTATAAGAGTTGCTGACCACCCAGAATTTACTAAGGATTAAAGCACTGATGATAAGAGGAGAAAGTATAAGAAAAATGAAACTTTATTCACTTAAACTAAAGTCACAGAATCCAAATTTGGCAACTGCCTGCATCTGGACTGTGTAAGCTATAAAGCAACGACATGTACGCATTGAACCCACAATTTGGTTAAAGTGAAACTCTAAAGTTGTACTTGTTTACAAGCATATTGACCCCTTTGCTAATTTCCTTCTAGCACTCACTTCTTGATTGATCACAATTTTACCGTGCAATAATTTGCGAAACGCTATTCAAAGTTAGTTAACTTAATTCACTGGGCAGATTTTCCTGTAACTTTGGTTAAACAGTATCCTTTCTGAGTGGGACCCTTCCATCACCAGTACAGAATAAAAAGAGGCTCTGATTCATAAAATGTGAATTTATGACAGTTGCCACTCTTTTCTCTTTTTTCATACACAACTTGAGCAATACATGACTGATGCATTCTCAGCCTGCTTTCTGTGTTCCATCTGTCTTTCAGTCAGTGCATTTACTCTCCAGTTTTGAAAGCAGTCGGGGAAGAAAGTACTAAACATAGACAAAGGGCAATTCCAAAAGAACAAATGATTGTTTAATTTAGGTTGACGCTACCCAGTTGGTGGGGTCTCATCCACCAGGGACGGGTGATGTTCACCACTTAGGCTGGGCAAATTCCCAAGATGCCAATTGACAGAGTCATGAGTGAGAATATATTACTCATGCCCACTCGCATTCCCTGGGGACAAAAAGAAAAAAGGCAGTATATTCCACTCTAGTTGAATTCAGCTCAGGTGCAATAGCTATTGAAAAATAGTCTCAGATAAAAAGTCAATGAAAATGACAGTCCAACTTTCACTCCTTACCTTAGCAGTGCAATTTTCTACATTCTACATTTTTAAAAAAGAAAGTGCTTATTGTGAAAACAGGACACACACACACACACACACACACACACACACAGACACACACACGGGCATTCTCCAGTCCCTTCAGTTCTTGCGATAGGCCAGGCATAGTGACAACTCCACTTTGCAGGCCTGGGCTCCTGAGAAAGGAAGGTATTTCCAAGCTTCTTTATAGTTCTATGGACATTTAAGTAGCCCATAAGACTGGACTTGATCATTTCCATTAAATATGTCACTTATAAATAGATCTATTAATAGATCATTTCTAATAAATTGATAATGAGAGCATTACAGAGATATCAAAGAAGTATGTCCAGGTATGTGATGAACAATGGCATAAGAAAAATGTAAATAAGAATCATCTTTCTCTTAAGGTGATACCTATGATTACAGAATCCTAGACCTTTCAAGATGATGGGACTTCAGAAATCTTTAATCCAAATGCTTTATTTTAAAGGGGAAAAAAAAGGTCCAGAGAAGTTGTGACTTACCCAAATCACAGAACAAATTAGTGGCAGAAGTAGAACAAAAACCTGATTTCCACTTTACCATTTCCTTGACAAACTGCAGAAAACTTATAATCCATTGATTTATTCCACATAATAAAGCTGCTCTATTTCTTTCTTGGGTTCTATTATATTAGGTTTAAGTTTCTCTGCTGTCTACACTCTTGTTCAAGGAGTTACTGACTTAACTACAGAGAGAATTCCAGAACTTGAGAATGAGAATAAAGTAAGCAATTATAATCCATCCGTTCTCATCAAGAAATGAAGGCTTAGTGAAGTTCTAGAATGTGACACTATAAAGAAATGAGGGAGTGTCACAGAGTCTGGTTCCCTGTCTCCTTTTCCTGGCTCAGTGAACTTTGCTGCAATCTAGGTCATCTCATGAAAGCACTTAAAATAAAACAAAAAGTTTAATAGTATGATAAATTCTTTCTAAAAGCAAGTAATGACATTCATATATCTACTTAGATTTGGATTTTCCAGATTTTGTGTTTCTGTGTGTGTATGTGTAGACTTTAAAGATGGTGCATCTGTACCCAATAAATCATAGCCTACTTAGATATCTACTAGATTCATATATCTACTTAGATTTGCATTTTCCAAATTTTGTGTTTCATATATCTACTGAGATTTGGATTTTCCAAATTTTGTTTCTGTGTGTGTATGTGTAGACTTTAAAGATGGTGCATCTGTACCCAATAAATCATAGCCATCAAATAATGATACATAAATCCAAGTTTCCCACTTCACACCCATTAGAATGGCTACTGATGATATCACACACACACACAAAAAAACAGAAGTGTAGTATAGACATACCATGAAATATTATCCAGCCTTAAAAAGGAAGGAAATCCTGTCATATGTTAGAGCATGAATGAACCTCAAGGACATTGTGCAAAGTGAAATAAGCCAGTCACATAAAAACTGAATGATTCTAATTATTTGAGGTACTCAGAGTAGTCAAATTCATAGAGACAGAAAGTAGACTGGTGGTTGCCAGAGGCTGAGAGAAGGGAAGGAATGAAGAAATGTCATTTAATGGGTACAGAGTTTCAGTTTTGCAAGATGAAAGGAATTCTGGAGATGGGTGGTAGTGTGGTAGCACATTATGAATTATGAGTGTATTTAATACCACTGAGCTGTACACTTAAAAATGGCTAAGATGGTAAATCTAATATGTATTTTACCACAATAAAAAAAACTGGGGGAAAAATCCAATTCTCCTTTCTCTTGGCCTAACATGGTATTGCTCCACCCCCAGCATCCTCTCTGGTCTCTACTCCCAAGTGCCTGCCACTGAGGGAAATAAGGACCATTATTATTTCCATTCTCTCTCTCTACAACAATTTCCCTATTGATTCAAGCAAGAATGTGGGGTAGGGATTATGGGGAGTATGACTTACAATAAACTTTCACTCTGTAAAACAACACGCTCTTTTAAATATCTCTTCTCTTTTTAACTGGACTTGAAACTCCAGAACTAAAAAATAGGCTAGGGAAATGATGCATGTATGCTTTGGAATATACCCTAAGATGAGCAAGTTTAGATTCATCTGGGGTTTGGGTAATTAATTCTGATCCTGTGCATCATCAAAGATTCCTTTATTTCTCCTTGTTTTTCCTCCCCATGAGTGTGTCTGCTGTTGAATCATGTCCATGACATTCAATGATTATCTCACCATAATGAGGTCAGTGGGGAGCAACTTACTTTGCACTGTCCCCAACAGCCATGAGAAATTATGATGCCTCAAATTATATTAACATAATGCTAACTCTTCCTTGAAAGATCTAAAGGAGAGTAATGCAAACACTTTCACTGATGTGGCTATCGTTTCAAGATACTAGTATGCAAAATACAAAAATAATGTTGTTATTAATTTTATGTGCACTCGATAAACTTTAATTGAATGATTAAAAGCTGTTAGTAAAATAACTTGGCATCCTGTGCTATTGTGTACTAACTGATCAAGGAGCATAAAACACTATAAAAATAGAACCTCACAGGAAATCCCATAACGAGTGACCAATTCTAATTCTGTAATATGGTTCATTGCTGTATCCTGAGTAGAAAAGGCTAAAAAGTCCTTGGTATATTATAAAATATATCCCAAACTCAATCATAGGTTCAGTACTTTAGCACACATTATAAAAATTAAAAAATGGTCTAGTGTATTACAGAGTATGGGCTCTAGACCTGTATTCAAATACCAGTTCCTACTGTGTGACCTTGAACAAGTTACTGGAACTCTATGTGCCTCTGTTTTCTCATCTTTAAAATGGGCATAAAAATAGAACTTAACTGTAAGGATTTTTTTTTTGAGAAAAAATAAATTAAAATTTACACAGAGCTCTCAGAGCAGTGCCTGATGCATTATAAATGCTCAATCCACATTCTGTACTACAGTAAATCCAATAAAATCATCTTGCATCTGCTTTCTCATTGTCTTACTACACAGTTATATGATATTAATAAATAATGATTTCTGAATCATTGGACTACTAGAATTCTTTCTTGCTTCCCTATGATCTTAATGATCACTTTTAAGTTTTAGACATTCGCTGGCTTCAAACATTCCATTACTAGTATAAAAAGGTTGGAAATGCTCAAATTTTCTAATTAAATAAAATGAAACATAGACCTGGAGTGTTCATACGTCTGTATGAGCAGGAGCTTTCGATGAATGACAAGTGTGTTCATAGATTCAAATTTTTAGTGAAAAAATAACCCTCATTCCAACAAGAACATACATAATTTTTAATAAAATAAATTATTGTTAAATACATCTAAGGAAGTTTGCAAAGTAATTTCAACTAGTTCTATGCCATATTTCTAATGTGACATACACTTTATAAGCATGCTGAGAAACATTTGCAGATTGTAGATGATAAACCATCATCAAAGAGTTATTAAGCCCTTATGTCCGTAAGAATGATAGCATCTGGTAAAGCAATATTGTCAGAAATTTCTAAAACTAAAATGGAGCTGGTTTTTATCCTAAGCCTAATGTATTTTTAAATTAAGCCACAGGGAAATGATTACTTTTGTTTCTATTCAATCAAGACCCGCACACAGAGTTTATGGAATGACATAATATCCTTCCTGAAATCAGACCAGCATGTAGGACCAGTATCCTTTACACATAACTAGTTCCTGAACCTTTACAAACAAATCCTAATTTCCAAGGAAACAATCTCATCAAATGCTGCTCACTAGAATACATATTGTTCTTTTTGGAAACATTACGATAAGATTTTCACGATTACAAATCCCAACTTCCCCTCTAAAATTCAATATACCCTTAAGCTCATTTATTTAAGTGGAAACTGTATTTTTATAATGGCTCTAGAAATTCCTTGTAAACTCATATCACACCAGTGATAATAATTTAGCCATTTTTTCAGTTCAGGAAAGGGGTGGTCATTAACTGATTACAGATATGTGCACATTAGGAGCTTCTTAGGAATGTACACCTTTCTACTTTCCATGGATCTATCCTATAAGGAGATATTTTAAACTTTTTTTGGAGAAGGTAAGTTTTAATAATTTCTAGCCTTCCATGCTTGTATTTTTTGGGGACTGACAATAAAAAGAACATCTAGAAGCTTATAATCAATATTCTCTCCTCTTTGGCTTAGGAAGATAGTGTTTTCTGTGTAGGTCACAGGATTTGTTTTGAGATGAACAAACACATTTATTCTTTAGTAGAAAAGTAATATCAACAAATCAGTGGCAACTACTGACATCAACATACAAACAGGAAGAGAATGTGATTCTAGCTGTCAGCCGATGGCCTTAAGAATAGAATTCTTTCCTCTCTTTACAAAGGATGTTCTAAATACTATGGGCAGGGTAGGGTGGACACTAGTTCCCTGCACCCTCCCTAATTAAACAAGTGTCCATGTTCTAAATATGACAGAGTACGAGGAACCTACCGAAAAGCTCCTAAAACACACACTGAGTAAGCCTTTCTCATGCGTTCTGTAGGCACACGTAAATTTTGTCATTTATGAATCACTGTCCCACCGTGAAGTTTACTGTGCACTTTATGTTGAGTTATGTGGCAGCTAAGGGCTGTCACTGTTTGCTTAAAAACGGCAACCTAAAGTTATTTTTCAAAGTTATGTGTCATGTGGCATAGAAATCCATATACTGTAAAGTGAAAACAATCATTTTTCAAACACTGGGTTAGCATGAAATAGAGCCAACAGAAATCAGAATGAGCAAACAGCCTTCCACTGCCGGCAACTCACCTTGTTGAATTTTAGTCACTAGCTGGTGGCGTGCTAGGATCCGGCTCATCCTGTAAGGAGAGCGTCTTGCAGTCTGATCAAATCGCAAGTACATCTCCTGGCCCTCAGGTGTCATGGAATTTAGATAGTAGCAGCCTGAAGCTGGGGTCCTGGGCACCTGCCTGAACATCTCGGCAGATTTCCTTACTGCCACCTCAGTCTGCCTGTGGCTGTTTCCGTCTGTCCCCAGCCTCAGTCAAAGAGCAAGGCACCAAGCCCAGGAGAGACCAGGCGATTTTTAAAAAGAAAAAGGAGTGCCAAAGCCACAACTCCGAGAATTCCAACCCCCGGGGCCCTCACATGACCTCAGGGAGCCAATCAGGGGAAGAGGGAGAAATGGGACTGTTCACAGTGAGCTCCAAGCCCAAGGAAAGGCAGCGCCAGCAGCCCTGATCCCCCGCCCCACACACACACACACAATGCTGAAAGCAAATGCAAGCATTTGACGTGCCTCAGAGCCGGTGAGGCACCCAAAGCAGCACTCACTAAAAGAGTTAAAAAGAGAGAGGGAAGAGAAAAGTCTGGAGAAGCAAAACAAGCCCCAGGGCATAGGAAACCTTTCAGGCTGTAAAAGTTAGAGAAAGTTCCTTCACTTTCTTTTTGCAGCCAGGTAAGAAATGGACAGTGATAAATATCTTAAATAAAAAGACTACTTGGAATAAGCAGTCACAGCTGAGTATAAACTACCACCCTTCAGTAAAAAGCAATGAATCCAATAAAAGCTTTTCCAGTGAAAAATAAACATCAAGTGTTTTAACACCAGGAGTAAATAAATACAGCTCAGACGCCTGACCCTCATGTGATGGGAGGTGAGGGCTCTTACAGATAAGACTCGGAGAGGCAAAGGACACGAGTGTTATTTATTAAGCGTCCACGCCTCTTTAATTTTTCTACTCCCCCAATTTTTAAATCACCAAGAAGCAAAATTCTTCCCAAGTAACATATCATATTTAAGACACTGCCAAGAGTCATTGCAAAAGCTGCAAAGATCCTTGCAAATATACCGTCATCCACCTGCTAAGCATCAATAGAGAAGTCCGACAAAAGCTTGTTACATAGGACCATATATGAAAGGTCCTTTAAAAAGGTATAAACACCATGCTAGGTGAGCAATATTATTTTTGACTGAGGTGATGATTGCAGGCCAGATAAAGAAAGAGACATTTGTATAGGCTTTTAAAAAAATGGGGTTGGGGGAATTCTGAGAGGCAGAGGCTTAGGGGTCTTTGCAGGAGAGTCTGTGCCCCCGTGTGCAGATGGGGAACTAGAGTGTGTGTTTAAGGAAACTGCTAGTAACTCAATTTGGTCATATCTGAATATACATATGGGACTCATTAAGATTTTTTTTCCAGAGTTTTCCCCTTTAATATTGTTTGATGTGAAGTGAAAAAAAGTCCATAGAAAACATGTTACCGAATTCTGAGGCTGGGGCTGAATGAATAAAGTTCTTTGATAAAAAAGCATATGGCCAAGTTTGGCTGACTCAAACTGAAACATTGCCTGGCTGGAGATTTATAGTCCTAATAATAAGAAATTATTTCTAAATTAGTTCCAAATTAAAAGTCTAACTGGACTTAAATTAGGACCCCAATTCTTGTTACTACAGCTCTGTACTGGTGTTCAGCTTAATACCTTTCTCTACGTGAATTTTTGCTGGCCTAATTCTGAGAAGCAGCTCAACTTGTGTAACTGTCTCACTATGTAAATAAACAAGTTTAAGATCTCTAGGGCCCAGTGCTAGAACACACTCTCTCATGGCAATCGTCAGCCTCGTCCGATGACTACGCAAGAGTCAGCAAGTGTTAGTTTTCAAGTTGGCATCATAGCAGAAAAGGAAAGAAAGTTCTTGCTGGACCATATTGTGCACTTTCCATTCTTATTTAGGATTTGGGCAGAAGTTTTTCTGTTCCATGGGATCCTCTGTGGAAGGTGAAAGACATCTAAGATCTAGTGACTTGGCAGACGCACAGACATGAAGAGAGAAAGGTTTAGCACTATGTGGCAATGCTAGATGCCTGAAAGGTCTGTTAGAGTCAGCACTGGTTGCCATCTGACCAAGGTGCTGGTGTCAGCCACTTTGTGCACATGCTTTTGGCTTGATAGTCCAACACTGGGGGCATCCCTGTCATAAACCTTTTGTTCAAGTCAGATACTAGGCAGTTGCCACTTTTTGTGCTAGGAAGGAATAGGAGAAGGATGGAGGGAGAAAGAAGAGAGAAATATGGAATTTGGGAACATTGTACGTGTTCTGGGAAACCAAGTAAAGATGAAGAAAGGCAGGAAATAATATGTAGCTGTTTCACAGCTCTGAATTGCACTTAAAGAAAGACTGGCCATTCCCAATGCCAACCTTGCAGCTCATTGCTAACCTGCCTACATTTTAGAAAGAAATGGAATGATTCTTCCTGAAAATCACTGCAGTTTATCATGGACAGGTTACTAGGGGGAAAAACTAACATTGCCTCCTTTTTTGCATAATAATAAATGTGTTGAAAGTCCTAGGGTGGTCTTGTTCTGAAATTATCATGATTAGATATATGTATTCTTTGACATGTAAGCAAATGCAACAACATGAGACATAATATTTCATAGGAGACTGGCAAGGAAAAACAAGAATTGAACTTAAGGAAAAAAAGGAATTTATATTCCCTGATTAAAAGAAAGACAACTTAAAATAAAGCCTAATTTAGTCTACGGCCATACCACCCTGAATGCACCCAATCTTGTCTAATTAAAAAAAAAAAAATCAGTCAGTGTTTTGATGAGGGGATCTTGGAAGGATAATGTATCAAGATCTTAGTCCTCCTTATGCATATACAAGGCCCTACAGTTTTATTTTATGGTTCAAATAGTATCTATAAATTTGTGTACCTGCTCACCATAGTTTTGGCATTTTGTATTTCCAGAGTACTATGTTTAAAGCAGATACGTAATATTATTTTTTCATTAGCATGTCATTAGTACCTTGTTTTATGCTAATGTATTGCCATCCCTATGAAACCCATACTCTTTCAATGAATTCTTTTTTGATCATTTAGTCCCAGTGCTAGAAGAATTACCACTCTGTTGGGCAGTTATGCTCTACTAGAAGCAAGAAACTGCTGGTTATCTCTCTGGGCTTGTCCCGTCTGCATGCCCTTGAGAGCTGGTCCCCTTCACTGGTGAGAGAGTGAGGTCCTGAGGAATCAGAGAGAAGGAGAAAGTGCCAGAAACACACGTGCATCTTCCAAGGCTGATAATGTATTTCTTTCTTTCTAATTTTTTTAAAAATAAGGAAAATGGATAGCATTCGTTTTTACTTTTTACCCCCTTTTCCTCTCTCCTGATCTGATCATCAAGAGCAGTCTTCGCTCAGATTGTCTCAGAGATGAAATAAACAGATGACTATTTTTGAACCAAAGAGACCAAAAAAGAAAAGAAAAATAAAGGGGGAAAGGAGCACCTACTGTGTGCCAGGCCTCATGCTATTTACATTTCATGTTTTTAATTGATCTCCACAGCAACGTTTTGAGGCATCTGATTTCATGTAAAAGAAGCTAAGACTCGTGGAGATGAAGCAATGGCCCAGGTCATATAGCAAGTGTACGGCCACAGTGTATCTCCAAGCTGATGATATTCTAGTTCTTTCCACTATCACATATCAGGGGCAGGAAAAACTGCAGCACTGAAAAGGCAAAGGGGAGAGCATTTTGGAAGAATAGATTGAAAATCATTTAATTCTATTTAATTATATATGACACTGGAATATCTAAATGAAAATAGAGGTATAAGATGGCTAAAATCTCATGGTGATTTGATCTGGTATCTTACGGTAAGAAGGACCGAGCCCAGAGCCATTAGTTAATCAAGGAGAGCCATGGGACCTCTTAGGAATAATCCATAGTTGAGGACTGGAGATGCCCTCCCCAGTCCTAAAATGAAGAAGCAGCTCACCTTGACCTCCCCTTGACAACTATTCTTTTGTGGGGTAGCTTGCTGGTCTTGTGCTTTCTGCTCTTCTTCAAAGCTAACTCAGCATGAGCCTTGCCTTTTCCATGGCATTCATTCTCAATCCAAACACTCCAAATACAGTCAAAACTCAGAAATTTGACCTCTAAACAAAATTGTTGGTATTTAAGATTTTCAAGTCTTTTGATAGATGATCCCAGAGCAGCACTCACTGGAATTTTGTGTACTCAAGGCAGAAAGCTAAGGAGTGCTTTTACAGAAGTCAGGAGTGGGTCGCTGTGCGTACATCCGTCTGCTGCTGCTTCTACTCCTTCACACACATTCCAGCCTTCTCGTCAGTCTGTTCAGAGGCAGCCGCGGTAGTTCTGCCAAGTTGGAAAATGTTTGAGATACAAGTGGCAGGTGGAAAAATGCAGAACTGACTTGGAGGGCTGCTTTCGAAATTACGTGAACCCAAAGGTTGTGGGTTGATGTCAAAGCCTTCCTGTGGGCTCTGAAGCTCGGTTTTTGAGGATTTTCACCAACTGATTTGTGATGTGTGTGCCCAAGTCTGTGCCAATAAGTCCTCCCAATCTGCACACACCACATGCCCATTGCCCAATGTGAGGAAGCCAGTGATATTAAACACAGACTGGATCTTCTTCTCAGCAGCTTCCCCAGCCCATGGCTCCAATTTGGAGTCCAGATCCTGCCATGAAGACTTGTGGGTGGTTGTAGATTTCTTGTATTTTGTCTCTCAGCCCTCCCTACTGTCTTTGGTGATTTTCTCGTCTATGGGCCTCTGGAGGCATGTGTTCTGCCCTGGGGACCCAACCATCAGCTCCAACCCATATGGCCAGCAGCCTGGTCTGTCCTGTCCTAGGAGTATTACCTACACCCACCCACTCCAGCCAAACCAGAATTCTTTCACTTTCTCAGTTGTTTTGCAGATCTAGAATTGTGTGATTCTCCATTCTTCCATCCATGCGGCTCTGTTAAAACCTATTGCATTCAAAAACATTTTCATGACTAATACAAAACCCTTTAGTATTACCTATCATGTTAATACCTGTAAACAGTCATTACGTGGCCCATTAACTTATTGCATGCTCATATGGAATCCACTTGTTCCTTGCAACTACTATGGACAAAAGGTTTCTACATCTTGGAATGAGAAGGACTGTTACACACTTTCTAATCCATCTACTCAACTATTGCAGTTGCCCCATGAGATCAATTAAATAAATCTCTTCCTACATATACAGAGTATATTACATCACAGAGGACCCCAAGCTGTGGGAGAAAGTTTTTCCTTTTAATTTCCATTCACTGCCTCTGATTCTGCCATTTGGAATTAGACAAGACAAATATTTTCCTTCTTCTATAGGACTGTCTTTCAGATGTCTGTAGAAAGCCAACATACCCCTTACAAGAATCTTCTTTTGTAACATTTCTTTTCATTAACCACACAACTTCTAACTATTGATCAAACTATTCTCTTGCAGATATTTTGCAGTCTGAAGTAACCCTTTAAAAATAGGCAGGCACTTACTCTATGCTTAGTGCTCTAGATGTGGCCAGGCACGGTAGAATGTGTACAATGTGGGCATACTTCCTGCATTCAGGGCATTGCACTTTTGCCAATCCAGTCTGAGACTATGGGAGGTTTTATTTTTTATAATCTATATTCACTCATTCATAAATTTAACATTGACTGAATGCCTGTACAGCACTGCAGCGCAAAAGTATAAAAGGTACAAAGGTGAGTACAATGTGGTCCCCGCCCTCAAGGAACTGTCTGCTAAGGAATACGGAAAAGAAAGTCCCCATTACACCACATGTTAAGTGAAGTGTGGGAAGCTATCTCTATTGCCTCATGCTGTTTTATAGAGGATCTAAGTGCTTAAGCTGCCTGGTGTTTACGTATTTTCATAAAATATGCTGTTAGGTGAGTGTTCTGTCTTCTGTACTTACCAAATGACCTTTTGCCCTTATGCATAGGTCTTTAAACTTATTGGAATTGTTGAGATATTTCCAATTCCTGACTTCCTTCTCCAACTATTTATTTCTGCCCTGTTATTTCTGCTAACAACAACAACAACAACAACAAACCCCTATATTATAAAAGTAAAAAAATAAACAACCAAGTGACTTTGAAAAAGTTAAAGTAAGAGGAGGAAAATAATAAAGCCACGGGTGAAATCAGTTCACAGAAATACAAGCCACACAACTCTCTACATTTGCTGCAGGTGGGGGAGACAAAGGAAGCAAGATCCATGACAAAATTCAACCTGTCCATAAATGGAAAACAAAATAGCGATTCAAGATGAACACAAATCGCCAGGTATTGCAAGCCCAGGGAAAGTTTTCCTGGGTCCTTATAAAGAATCAGCATCCTCAATGATACTGGGTTTGGGAATAAAACTTAATTTGTGGTTGCTTAATGGTATCCTTTGATGTCAATAATAATGCACAATCTAATCCCTGGTTACCACTCACCCCATCGCCAATCTCCTGGCTGGCCTCCTTCATGCTGCTGCATGTGCCACTCCTCAGCCCAGAACCCTCTGTATGGAGCCCTGCCCATGCTGGGCCTTCTCCGCAAACATCCTCGGGCAGGCCATCTCTGCCCACTTCACGTAAGAGGAAGCGGCACCCCATTGATTGTCCCCATGTCACCACCTTTCCCAATCTATAATTACATAGATGTTTCTTCATTGACTTATGTGTGGCTTATTTTTTTCCACCATAGACTGTTGTGGAGAGACCATGTCTACTTCATTCACATTCTATGTACTTCATGCCTACCATAAGGCCCGGCATAGAGTAGGAAATCGATAGCGATTGGTTGAATAAATAATTGAATAAATGATAATCTGAATTGTCCCAAAGACAAAATTTAGAATGTCTAGAGGAATGGATGTGTGCTTTTTAGGCAATCATTATAAATATTGTTGTTCTTGCTGTTGATGTAACAGCTTGGATTGAATAAGGATTGGCAATTCTAGGTTTTATTCTCTGGAAAGAGGCTTAAATATGCATATTTCACTTTGTTGGTTAGTGGCAAAAACATATGCTTTGACCATCAAACAAGGGGAAGTTTAAGGTCCCTTATGAAAATGAGGGAGCCTGGAGGGATGAATAACTCCTTGATCCACAGAGAGGGGCCAAAGGGCATCAAACATTTTTGGTAATATTTGCCTTCGTTTTGCATCAGTTACAAATGTCATAAGCATTCTTGCTTTGCCTTTAATTAAACAGTTGAACAGCACTGGGCTTGCTACCGCAATGTTCAGCTGACCTTTCTGAGCAACTTCAGTCCATTGGTCTGTTTTTTATGGGAATAGCTATCCAACCAGATGCAGTTCTCCAAGCTGACTTGTTTTCTAGCCTATATTTTTCCATGGTGATATTGTGCAGAATATCCTGAGACCATCACACACTGAGTGTGTCTATCACCTTCCTGTGACTGGCTCGTCCTGCTACATTACCCAAATGGGAAACTGTATTGATTTAGCTTCGTTCATTCTTCATGGACCCAAACTGCATCTTTATTATCAACCACCTCTGTTTCTTCATGCTCATACAAATTTCTTTAATAATTCTTTCAATAATTTTGCTGGAGATTTTGATTAATTTACTATCTGGTATTATCTAGAACCTACTTATCTTTGTACTAATTGGAAATAAAAGCAATTGCTCATTTCTTTTTTATGAGTTGCTAAATTACTAGAAGAGAATTTTTAGTCTCTTAGGTAAAATTTGTGCTTAGAGACTTACTTTCCTTTTACCTCAGGTAGGATTCTATAACCTCCTCCCTGAGCTTGAACAACAGCAAATATCTTTTGTTAATGTTAACTTAAATTATAATTTGAATACACAAGAGAAACGGCTCATTAAAGAAACACTAGGATGGATCCTTTTGAAAATCCTTTGATTCTCATGTCATCTGTCCTGTAAGTGTTTGGGACTTCCCAGTGACATGCACACCGTTACTAAGACTGTGTGCTCGCCTGTTGCCCTGGGTTCTGTACCATTTTTACATGAGGTCCCTTCCTGGATGGTGTCATAAAGTTGAGCGTTGAGTAAAGTTTGGAAATAACTATGGCTCACAAATAAGAGTGAATAAGAGTGTGGTATTAAAAATGAAATTACATTTCTCATATATTTAAATTGCATGTACTGTCTTGGATAAATCCAGATCAGTACACCAAGGAATATGATAGAAGTTTTCCTTCCCAAGTCCTACTAGAAGACCATCCATTTATACTTTAAAGAATGGAAAGTGGTGCAAAGAAGAGCAACATTTTTTTTAATCCCATAAAGGAGGAGCACTACGGAGTTTGAAAGGGCAGCAAAATATCTCTCCGGAGGTCTAGATCTAGGTGTCCATGAAATTCTGAGGTTTCTGGGAAGACACCTTGAAGGCTTAGGGCTGCGCAGCAAGTGGAGATTCCTCTGAGTTGGGAGGAATAATTTTAGCCAAAAATGATGCTGATGTGATGAAAATATGATTTCTCTTTCTGGCATCTTGTTTGTCAGCAACAGAGACAAAGCCACTAACTAACTCATGCTACTGCTTCTTTCTTTTATGCGTTCTTTGTCAAATATTCCTAATGGATATTTCATGCCAGACACAGTGCTGGGCGCTGACTGTACAAAGATGAATAAGACACTGTCCCTCTTCTCAACAATGATTTATAATGGCAAAGGATGAGGACAGTTACAAGTATAGGACTGCAGTGCTGGCACTACGACACAGGTGTGCAGAGGTTGCCCAGGGGAGTAGAGGAGACACAGCTAAGTCGGAACAGAATGGAGTCATTCCGTACAGCAGGAAAAGTGGTACTGGCGCTGAGCCTGGGGGATGCACACCTGGGTGAGAAAGTGGGGAAGACAATATTGGGGAAATACAGATCACGAAGAAAAAACACACCTAAAAACCTCCCCATACCTTACATCTTTTTCAATTCATAAGGGAGATTAGTATTCCAAATCACCACAATGCAGGGCATCTAAGGTACAGCATGGGGTGGTGACGGATGTGGTGAGTTAACGGCAGTAATCATCACACAGTGTATACGTATATCAAATCATCATGTTGTATACCTTGAATATATACAATCTTTGTCAATTAAATATTTTAAAACAAAAATCACCATGATTCATCACCTCACATAGTTTCATTTGTGTGTAAACCTTGAGATCTACTCCCTTATCAAGCATACAATACAGTATTATTAACTATGTCACCACGCTCTACATTAGGTCCTCAAAAATCATTCATCTTATAACTGAAAGTTTGGATTGCCAACATCTCCCCATTCCACAACCTCTGTCCCCACCCCAGCCCCTGGCAACCACCATGCTACTCTCTGCATCTGTGAGTTTGACTTTTTTATTTACACTTTATTCCACATATAAGTGAGTTTATGTGGTATTTGTCTTTCTGTGCCTGGCTTATTTCACTTAGCTTGATGTCCTCCAGGTTCATCCATTGCTATGCCTGTTTTGTACAGCTTTTCTGGGGGAATCCTCTTCTATTAGAGAATATATGAGTATATAAAAATACAGAGACTCTCCTGAGACTTTCTACCTTTTATCTTCAGAGCTCCATGCTTATCGTAGCACACAGTGGCCTCTGGCCAACCTCCCAGAACACCACCATGATCACACTGTGTCTTATGGCCCAGACCTGTTTAAACACACCAAGTACAACACACAGCCAGGCGTGGTTACCTTCTCCTGAGCTGCCCCACCAAGATGACTCAACACTAATCAATCATCGGAGAATATTCACTGAGCACCAAAAATGTGTTTGCTACACAGAGGACAGAACATACCGAAAGCTACTCTCAGTCGTCAATGAACTTAAAACACCCTCTTTAATTCCCCGCCTCTGGGGGTCTCAAGGGCTGTCCTTGGCTTTGGCTTATTTTTCCTTATTTATTGCTTTAGAAAATGCAGTCCCAGCATTCCATTAATCAATCAGTACACTGTGGTTACTGAAAAAGTAGGACCAAAGTGATGGTGTGTACCAAGATTACAAGTTTTGAAAAGTTTAAAAAAAATGCATAGTCAAAAAAAAAGCTTAGAAGAAAACACACTAAAATAATCATAACCATTTTTAGGATGGTGGAATTATGGGCAAAATTTCTTCAATTTCCATTTTCCAAATATTCTATACTATGACTAATTACATTCCTATGTAATGAGAGGTTTGAGCCTAACCAATGATTTAGGGTAGGGGGTGTGGAGAAGGGGCCTCAGCCTTGATTTATTTCTAATTACCTCTGTGTATTACAGATGGAAAATAAGCAAGAAAAGCAAGAAAACCCTGCACAAAGATGGTAGACACTGTCTTACACAGCTTGAACTCCCTAGCACCTAATACAGTTAGGCAAAACCACAGTGTTCAAAACAATTCCCTCCAGGAAGGAGAAAACTAAATAAGTCTATTGATTCTTCTTTCAAAATGCCTCTCATCAACTCCTTGCTGCATTCTGCCTGCATTCTGCCTGCATTCTGCTAAAGGACTCTGACAGTCTCACTTGTGTCTCTGTGTCTGGTCTGGCTCACACCCCATCCACCCTGGAACATTTAGCTTCTCAGGATACTGCTTTGATCCTATTACTCTCTTGCTGCAAAACACCAAAATGCCCCACCTTCACCACTCACTAGCTGTTTAAATTATTTAACTTCTTAAGGGCTCCCTTTTCAAATCTACAAAATGGTTTATATGTATATATGCATACATACACATATTTCATATCAATATGTAAGCAAACCAAGTATATCTGGTTATCAATTCCTTTTCCACTCTTGTGTCAATGAGATCAGAATCTAAGCCAAGAAAATATAAACTAGTTGGAAAAGGATTTTGTATTGCTTCTTGAATGTTGCCTTTTGGAAAAATATTCAAGGAGCATGGCAAGAGCTGTCAACTGCCGAGATCCAATTTGTAGTTACAGGAAGTCATCTTTTCAGTTGTTTCTGGTTTTAAAACCTGGGGTAGATACCATATAATACCCTTACAATTATTTCCTAAGAGCTGCCATTTTTACAAATACAGTCTTGCACTGTATAACATTTTGGGCAACGACAGTGGTCCCAATAGATTACAATACCATATTTTTACTGTACCCTTTCTATGTTTAGATACACAAACACTTACCATTGTGTTACAACTGCCTACAATATTCAGTACAGTAACATGCTGTTCAGATTTGTAGCCTAGGAGCAATAGGCCATACCATATACCTATGTGTGTAGTAGGCTACACCATCAGGTTTGTGTCAGTACTCTCTGTGATGTTGCATGACAAAATCACCTAACGATCCAATTTTAGAATGTATCCCTGTCATTAAACGACACATGACTGTGAACACAGGCATATTAAAGTTCTAGTCTTACAACAACAAGCAAAATCCATTTAAATAATAATAGTAGTGACACTAAGAACCGTTTGGATAAAGTAGTCTAAACATTTTTTATCCAAATACTTCCTAAAAATTTACTCAGATGTGCTATTTCTACTAGTTTGCCTCATATTCTAATTTTTAAAAGGAACTATTAAAGACATTATCCTTTTTTTTTTTCAGGATAGAGGAAGAGGAAGTGTCTTTAAAGTAAAAAAACAAAACAAATTGAAACAAAACAAAACTCAGCCTATAATTTTTCAAAGCTGGGCCTCGGAGGTCCCTTGAGGTCCTCTGTGGTTGGGGTTGGGAAGCCATCCTGCGGTTCTGTTGAATTCTGAACAGAGGCACCCTGTCTACACTGTTTTGTTAGCATCCTGCTCTAAGGAACTAGGTGAATGGGCCCAGGCATTTGGGATCACTTGCATTTAACAACTACTTAATGAATGCCTATTCTGGTCCAGGTGTAGTTCTTGGTGTTTGAAATGCATCAGTGAATAAAACAGACATGAACCCTCTCCTAATAAAGCTTAGGTTCTAACCAATGAACATAATAGCATGAAAGTTATTAACTTGTGACCTATGGGCCACTGGGAACCTGGAAGTGCATGCAAAACATCGGGCGCACATTCACTTTTCAGAAACATAGGTATTTAGATTTCATCTGATCTTCAAAGGATGCTGTAACCCTCAAAATATTTTTTAAATGGCTCTAAAATATTGTTCTAGAATACCTAGCACTGCAGCTTTGGAGTCAAGTTGACTTTTATTCAAAGTCAGGCTCCTTATTAACTATGTAGGCACGAATGAATCAAATTAGTTCATTTTTTTGCACCTTGGTGTTCTCATCTACCAAATTCAAGTAAAGCATCATAAAGCTCAAGTGAAGGTTATATTAGATTATGTATATGAAACACTTAGAACATTGTAAGATTAGTACTTTCCTCCCCTCCCTTCATCCTACAGGTTTGACCTAAAATATAGGTAAGAACTTTGAAGCAAGCTCAAAGTATAAAGATAGGACACCTTCCATAGTTAGGAGGGCCTCATCCCTAGAGGCTTTCAATTTCAGTGTGGTCCATCACACTGGATATGTCATAGGTCAGTGGGGAAGGTCCCTTCCAAACTAAGAGTTTATGATGCTATGGAATCACCAACTTTATGTGTACTTAACAGGTAGATGCCTAGTCTTTTCTCTGGAGAGTATTTTATGACCTCAAGACACAGTTCAACCTTGCTCTTTGATTCCTTAAGTGGAATATATCCTTACTTGATTTAAAATGCTTATTTTACAGCTATGCAATGATAATTGGTGCAATTCTCTAAGTATAACTCAGAAAGACAATACTCATGATGGTAACACAATTGCTTTCTATTTGTTCAGTATTTTATAACTTTCAAAGATTTAAAAATTATAAATGTACGCCCTTCATTTTATTTATTATGGAAATTATCCTTTAAAATAATATTTTAAAAGGGCCCACAGGTTCCTGCTTGGTTTTGCCTTTACTTCCTCGTGCAGCCTCAAATGCACATCCTCCTCACATTGGCCTTTTCTTTCCAAGGCCTTTGAACATGCAGTTCCTTTGAACACTATCTCGATGGTAGCATAATCAACTCCTGCTAAACACTTATTTCCTCAAGGATGCTTTCCCAGTTTTCCTAAGGAGCACCCTGTCCATCTCCTTTGTAGTCTCTGTCCTACCTGCATTGTGATATTTGGGGGAAATTAATTTGATTAATACCTCTGTTTATTCCTCTAAGTTATACATTCCAGGAAGGCAGGGTCCATGTGTATTTCTGCTCATTATTGCATCACAGCATTTAGTCCGTTGCCTGGTACATAGCAATGGACAATACACTTTGACAGAATGGAATGTGGATGAAAAACCAATAGAAAGGATATTTTCACTACTTTATCCCTGCTCCCTATACCATCTCTTCTCTTCTCTCTCTCATCTTATGGATTTGACTCTGGTCTAACTAATGATGTCTAATGTGCCTTTTACTTCACACTGTTAAGTTTATAAAGGGGGACTAACCTATAAAAACTCAAAGCTGCTGATACATATCAAATGCCTTTCCCAGTCAAGTTCTTCTGCAGGGAATTCCCACTTTCAGTTTCTTTTTCTTAGAAAACATGGACTCAAGTTTACATAGGTGGACTACCCTATGAAAACTCACAGCTGCTGATAGATATCAAATGCCTTTCCCAAGTTCTTCTGCAGGGAATTCCCACTTTGAGTTTTTTTTTTTCTCTTAGAAAAACCAAACTCATCCATTTATTTTTAAATTGTTCTTGGAATTAAAGCCCTTCCTTTGTACTTGTGCCTACAGGCAGAGAGCATGCTCAGGAAAACTTCTCGTGTAATAATTGGAGTAGAATTAAAGGAGGAAAGACCCACACAAGCAAAAAGGCAACCTTAAGCCAGAAAAGAGTCATGGCCCTGATGGTAATTAAGGACAGAGGAAAGGTGACACAAATGCACCTAGCCAGACGAAGAGGGGAAGAGGGAAACAATGACACCACCAGCAATGCTACCTCACAGTGAGTACTTCCATGTGCCTGATACTACGTCGTTAAGAGGCTCTAAAAGTGAAGAATTGACTTTAATATTTGCTACATGTAAATCAATTCAGAATTTGGGCTCAGTCACTCTCATGATTAGAGTACTGAAGTAGTGATGGCTCACATTTTTTTGAACACTAGTGTGTCAGGCACCATTCTAATTCTAAGTGCTTTACATAATCTCACCTAATTCTAAAAACAGGCCATGAGGCAATTACTATTTTTTCCCCTCATTTTACAGATGAGGAAACTAACCTCCTATCCTCCTGCTGTAGTTATTCACATACATGCTTGTCAGATTAATCTCCTATAGTTCTGCTATATTGTTCCTTTTACAATATAATTCTGATATATTATTTAAAAGTATTAAGACAGTCTCCCACTGATAAAAAGGATAAAGCCAGATGCAGTGTCTCACACCTGTAATCCCAACACTTTGAGAGGCCAAGTGGGGAGGATTGCTTGAAGCTAGGAGTTCAAAACCAGCCTGGGCAATGTAGTGAGATCCCATCTCTAATTAAATTTAAAAAAATATTAGCCAGGTATGGTCCCAGCTACATGGGAGGCTAAGTTGGGAGAATCACTTGAGCCCAGGAATTGGAGGTTGCAGTGACCTCTGATCATACTCCACTCCAGCCTGGGTGACAGAGCAAGATCTTGTCTCAAAATCAAACACAAAAAAGATAAAGTCCAAATTCTTCAGTCTGGCATTAAAGGCCTATCGTGGTAGCCTCCCTGTTTTTGTCTTAAAAGTCTTTGAAATCGTTCATGTGTGGAAGGAAAGTGATTCCACCCCATCCCCATTGCCTATGAAGCTCTCCTCTCACTCCCTCAGTCCCTACTCATTTTTCAAGACCTGACTCAGAGGCTCCCTTCTCTGGGCCATCTTCCTAGCCCTTCCTGCAAACACCACCTCCTCCCTCCTCTGCACTCCCACGAGACTTATTTCTGGCAGAGTCATTGAGCATTTCATTCTGTGTTGCTTTTTTGTCATTTCTTACTGCTTTTAAATTAAAAACTTCTTGAAGCCCACAATATGTACTGTGCCCGTGTGAACCTCCCTCTCAATCCAGCCCACTGGCTCTCGGAGCCAGTGTGCCACAGTAGAAAGAGCAGAGGCTGGAAGCCGGCAAGACGTGGGTTGAAATCCTGGCTCCTCTTACTGGCTGGGTGACCCTACACTTCACTTTATCCCTCTTGGCTTCAGCGCCCTCATGTGCAAAGTAAATGACAATGATATATACTTTGCATTGTATAGAGAGTCTCTGACACATATTAGGTCTCGATAAATTATTAGAGTTCAGATTGACAGATGATGCAATAATTATCGGCCAGATTCCTAAAAGAGCCTGAAGTCACACAAGGCATATTCTATTATGTCCTGGAATTTGAATATCACTATGCTCTGGTCCCTAAACAGGGAGGACTGAAGAGAGGACACTGAATGCCAAAGACATCCAGGGAGACTGCACCTTTGAAGGAGCAAAGAGCACTGGGCACATTCAGTGTGAAGGACTCCTAGATGCCTTCTGTAGTTGAACCATCATCCCAGCTAATGTCTGATGACAAAGTCTTCACACTAGAATCCTGGAAACCTGACCTAGGACTCTGGGACTTCAGGAACTTTAAAAGATTTCAAATCTTTTGTTACTCAAAGTGAGGTCAACAGCCAGCAGCCTAGCTTCCCCAGAAGCCTCGTTGGAAATGCAGATTCCCAGGCTCCGCCCTAGACCTACTCAATCAAAACTCTCATTTTAACACGATTTGCAGGTGAATTGAAGGCACAGTGAGGTTTGAGAGGCAATGCTCTAATGTAATCCCTCTTTTCACCACCAAGGAAGATGAGTGTGTGGATTTTCCCAGGTTGTGAAATCTGCTAATTGCAGACAAGACACATGCTCAGTGCCCTTAATTTTGAGGATTTTGATCTTGCTACTGAACCATGTGGGTAGGTGAATGTTTTAGGTATTGCTTTGATTGTTTCTATTTCATTTACATCATATTTTAAATGTGATTTATCACTAAAAGTAAAATTATTTTTCTTAAAGATCTTATCAATATTTAAAAGAACTAAAGTCTATTTTCGGGTGCCAAAATAGTTTAAACTCTTCTAGGAATGTGTTTTCGTGCTTAACATTAATCTCATATAATTAAATTCTGAAGCTCCTCCTTTTTAAATCATGAAAAGAAATGTATGTCAACATTCCATGGGATAAAAAAAATAACTTTAAAAATATTTGATTTTCCCTACAGACATGAAGATAAGAATTCTGTGTAATTTTTATACTCCACATCTCTGAATTAAGGAATTCTATAACTTTAAAGTATGAGTTTTTTAAAAAAGTATAAGTAAATGCCCTCCCCGATAGCTATACCTGTTGAAATTCTACCTGTCTCGTTAAGACTTATCCAAAATAATATTACAATTATTAAAATTTATAAATTTTATTTATAAGAATATTATACTCACAATAGGACATTATCTTGGCCACAAGTAACCCCCCCAAACATTTTATTTTATTTCTCTTTGACTCTGTGTTTTCCATAATAGCTATTTGTTTACTTCTAGCATCTCTTCTACAGAGATAAAAAGGGAATATCGAAAGTTTCATTCATCTGGCAATTATTTAGGGATCATCTACTATATATTTGAGACTGAGAATGCAATGGTGAACAAATCAGTATAGTTAATATCCATCTCAGGGACCTTATACTGCAGTTCAATATTGAGAATGCTGACCACAACTGGCTGGAAAAACAGCCCGTGCGAGCTTGGAGGATTTTGTTAGTGCTATTAGCCGTATTAGCCCTAGTGACACCAAGCTTTTGATGTCGAATTGACCACAAGTACCAGGGAGGTTCATTTCTCTATTCCTTCACCAGACATTTATAAGTGTCTACTTTATCCCAGTCACTAAGCCTCAAGGAATTGACAGACGAAGATTCACAGTGAGTTAAGGACGCATGTTCCATGTAAGCCTGGGGATGAAACTAGGGTTAGGTGTTGTCTCATAGCTTTTACATCTCTGTGTCTTCCCTAGTGACTAGCAGAACACCCTGCACAGAATAAATGTATACCGTCTTAACCCAAAATGCAAAATTTACCTTGTAGACTAGATAGCAAATCAGCAATGAATGTCCCCATTGATAAAACATATCCATGTTGATTATACATGTTTTACCAATTAATTCAACAACCATTTATGTATTATTAATGAGTACCTACTGTGTACCATGAACTATACTAAATATTGACCATAAGAAACAAAGGACATAGACCCTCCCTGCATGGGCAGCCAACAAGTAAAAGCAAATATAATATCCTCTGTAAGTATTATGATATATTAAAGTGCAGAGTTCTATGGAAACCTGCAGGCATGTCTCACCATCCCTGTGGAGAATGAACAGTAAGGAATCTGGGAGGTTTTAGATCCAGTTTGAAGGATAGCATACTTTCTCTCTGTCTGCATCTTAGAGGTAGATCTTGCATCTACGGAAGTCTGGGATATGCATGAAGGGCTCCGATTCTACGTTAATCCTTCTGTGCTTATCCTATATCCATAGCTTCTCACTTTTGGAAGCACACATAAAAATGTGAATCTTCTTGGTCACAAACTACCACATATTGTTCATAATCAAATATTTTAAACAATTACTGGTAAAAGAGCAATTGTGACTTTTCCTTACTAATCAGTTTTTATCAAAAGGATCATTATATACAAAAGTTTCTGGGCAGAATTCCATTGTTTCATTCCATCATTGGACTTCCTGGCCTTTAACACAAAGGGGCTGTATTTGGAGAGACAAGAGACCTGCTTCACACGGAGCTTTTTAGTAGCATTTGCTTCAGGAGACCTGGCAAAACCACACAATTGGTAGTCCCTAGAAAAAGAATAATGAAATCATGGCCATCTCCTCTGAAAACACTCACCACTGTGATTCTACAACTACTCTATTACCAATTAGCTGTTGTTTATTTCTTCCTTTGACTATTTCTTCTAACTGAAATGTTTCTATACACATAAATAAACACATAGACAGTGCATGGAGAAAACAGAGCAGAAGACTGTGTTGAGGTCAACATGCCTGAAATGGACAGCAGAATAGGGTTTATAGTATATTTTTTTAAGTGCTGAAAAAGCACACGTCAATATGCATACCTGCATTTCTTCAAGGAGTTAAATTTGAACATCATTATAAACTTGTTTATTTTCTTTTTCTAATTTTCAATCAAATGTCTTGGCAAAACATAATTAGTCTCTTGGGACTACCCATTTCCTCCCATAGGGTGCCTGATGGCTGTGCACAGTAAGTGTGCGAAGAGCCTCTTCTGAGCTCCTGAGGTCAGCAAGAGCCCTGGTGAACCTGAGGGTCACTTTGCTTCTTACCAGCCTCTTCCATGAGGTGCTTAATCTGTGAATCTCTAACAAGCACAGCTTTCTGTGGACTTAATACTGAATCAGATGAGCAATTTAGATTTAATGAGAAAGCTGCATGTGTATTCCAAGAAGTCAACACATTTTCTTACTATAAAAGCTCTACCTGGGCAGTTTTAATAGAGAAGATCTGAACATTACGGCAAGTTTAAGCCCTGCCTCCTCCATGACACCTTCTGGGAGAACACATTCACTTTTCCTTCTCTGAACTGCTGATGAGTTTGAAGTGAAATTAGAGAGTTGTGGGTTCCAGAGATGTCTCCAGTGCATGGAGGAAGCAGGAGAGCTGGAGGTAGGGAAGTCAGTGTCTGTGCAATAGAGGTGACAGTGAAAACTGGAGTTGAGGGTCAGCCCTCAGCTCTCTGCAAGGAGACACCTGACCAGCTAAAGTCTCAGGACGCAGGTAGAGGTTGAGAGAAGGCAGAGGAGAGAAGCTGGTGCAAGGATAACATTTACAAACCATAGAGTGAGCCACTGAAGCAGAAGGTGAGCAACAAGGAGAAGAACAGGAGAGAACAGCTGTATTCTGCTGTTGTTTCACTCAAACACTGTACACCAAACAAGGACCCTTAGAAAGCACTGACAAGTCGCCTGTGGCAATCTGTAACTACTGCCCTGTGTTTAAGATGTCCTATTCCCACTCAAGACATCTGTCACAGTTTTGCTAGAGTTTGCAATGTTTCTTAGACTGCAAATAATAGCAGAAAAGATGGCCAAAAGGAGATATGCTACACTGGAATGGGTGGGACAGGAAGAGTCTCTTCAGAGTAAAAAGTTTTCCTCCAAGAGGGGGATTGGAGATGGGAATAATACACGTTCTTAAGCCCTCACCGGCCTGTTCTGTATGTATGATTTTCCTCCATACAGAATCGCATTTCTAGAAATTGACAAGTACTATAAATAATCCACCTCTAATTCATTTTTTATAACCTTCTTGTAGAGTCTATTGACATTATGATACCCTAAGGGGAGGAAGAGGATGTATATAGAAAGAAAAGACTTCAAAGGCCTTTCCCTTCCTTGTCTTGGACAGTTAGGAATATAGGATCATGCTGAGCTCTTTCCAACCACAAGTCTAGAGGGCAGCAGGCAGCTGCTGCTCACTTAGTTCTTGGGAGACCATTGCTGACACCTTCCTGGAGGCATTGGTGGCTTCAATTTCCCTTCTGCTAACAAAGATGCTGGTGGTTCTTCCAGGTATAAATGAGTTAAAGGTAAGATTGCAGGAAAGGAAAACACTACGGGATTGCAAAAGGGAAATATATTTTAAAAAATATTTCTCCAGAATTATAATAGAATGCTTGGCACCCTCCATTCTCCTTCTCTGTAGGTGAAAGTTACACGTTTCTAGGCTGTAATTCAGGACATGTGCACAGACTGATGAATAGCAGTAATTATTTCACTGAAGGCAACCTAGCAGGTCAGGTTAATAAAATACTGCCAACTCTCTTGTGATATTAAACTTGCATTGCTGGTTCTTCTTCTTTCATTATAAAGAATAACAAACCAAATGAATGCGGGCACTCATGAAATAGCATTAGTATTCTGAACTATTTGAAAATAGACTGCTTTTTTATTTCGCCTTGAATAAAATTCAATATTTTAGATATAATCTTTCCACCTGCTAACTCATTGTGTATAATACTTCTCAGAGGCAGCAGGATGTAGAAGAAAGTACAGTCATGTGTTGCTTAATGATGAGGAGATGCTCTGAGAAATGTGCCGTTAAGTGATTTTGTCGTTGTGCGAACATCACTTGTACGTACAGGAACCTAGATGGTACGACCTACTACACAGCTAAGCTATATGGTATGGCTTATTGCTCCTAGGCTACACACATGTACAGCATGTTATTGAATACAGAATACTGCAGGCAACTGTAACACAGCGGTGTTTGTTTAGCTAGATATATCTAGACATAGAAAAAGTAAAATTAAAATATGGCATAAAAGATAAAAAATGGTACACTTGTATATAGGGAAGCTCCATTATACTCTTCTGGAACCACCATGGTATATGTGGTCCGTTGTTGACCAAAATGTCATTATGCAGTGCATGACTTATAGAATTTAGGGAAGAATTGGGTTCAAATCTCAACTCACTGACTCCATCAGCTGTGTTCTTAAGAAGCCTGCTTAACCTCTCTGAGCTTCTGTTTCCTTATTTATAAAATGGAAATAGGAGATATTTACCTCATACTTCATACCATGATTTTGAGTATAAATCAGATAATTAAAAGTGCTTTGTAAACTGTAAATTTTAGTTATAATCTTATTTACATATTTAATCACTTGGAGTCTGAAGTTATTCATTTCACTGTTCATTTACTTAAAAAATATTTAGTGGACTCCTTTTAGGCTCTGAAATGGAATGACAAAAGGCTCAGAGGTTCAAGAGCACATGGCAGGTTCAGAGAGTGCAGGAAGCCAGAGGTGAGATTAGGCCACTCAGGGTCAAGTCCTGTCCTCAATATAGGTGGGAAGCAACGTCATAGGCAAAAGACGTTTTACACTATGCTTTGATTGCATGCAGATTATCTCACAAAGTTCTATGTTAAAGGAAAAGAGAAAGTGTGATTCTTTCAATCTCTGAAAAACACTTAATGCTATCTCTAGGAGGAAAAAAAATAATGCTACAGGATTTGTCCACTCTTGAATATGCAGTTCATATCAGAACAAATGGTTGTTTTCTTTTATAAAGCTATGTTGGAAGCATTTCATTAAATAACCATGCTTTGCTTTACAAAATATACATAAAAGCTGCAATAATGTCTAATCAACAAACATTTTTGCTGCTTATCTGATGTCTTCCTTTGCTTTGGCTATAAAATCCAAGGTTCCATATTTAAGCCCATACATTTATTAAAGAGAAACAAGCCATTTTGCCCTAAGAAGAAAACACTATGCTCCTTTTTTTTTTTTTTTTTTCCTTTTTCCTTTTCTCTGAATGGCAATCCTAGGTTCTAGATGCCACCTAGCTGGGGAAGACAGTCTTTCAAGTCGAAATTCCCTTGTCAGGGGCATTTTGTGCCTGAATTCCTATCTTGAGAAACTAAAACATGCCCTTCCTGCTCCTCCTCTTCCCCTACCCCCTGCTTCTTCCCCCAGCTTCCCACCCCATCCTCTCACTTTTCCTGGTTCTACATTTCAGCACTTGTGCTTGACTTAGGTTGCAGATAAAGGTCAAGAAAGGGTGTCATTAAAACAAGGAGAAAATGAAAAATCAATCTGTTCTTAATGTTTTTTGCATAAATACTTTCTGATATATGTTACACTTTTTTGCTATGTGGACTTGTTTCTTCCAAATGAGTCAGTTTAGATGGTAGTGTTAATTTATTTGAGCAGACATGTGGCAACATGGCTTTCCTCTGCAGATCAAAACAAACAAAACCTCTGCTGGATAATTCTGTGAATACCTGTTGTTGGACTCAGACAAATTTTATTTTGGAACATCTCAGTCAGATCAAAGTAACCCCAAATTTGTAATAATAAACAATGACAATTCCATGAAGAGCAATCCATTGGTTGAACCAGATTTATTCATGTTCTATTCAAAGTCTCTTCCTAACTAATAACTTTCTCCCTAAGTAATAACAATTCTAAGCTAATTGTAGTGAGTTTCAAAGTGTTTGGATCACAGTTAGTAGAACAGAAGTTCTGAACCCAAGGTCATAATTTACTTTTAATCGGTAATTGAAATGGCCAATTTTGCTGTTGGATGTTTTCAAAACACTGTAGATTACTTGGGACCATACATAAATAGGAATTGTATAAGCATCCAGTAAAAATAAGTATAATTTAAAATGGTATTGTTGAGAAAATATTTTTTTAACTACATCACAAGAGAGATTGCTTTAGATATCTGTTTTTAGAAAATAAGATCCTTGGGATAAAAACTGTGCTACCCGTGGTGAAATTTCATTACTATGCAACATGAATAAATGCTTGCTTTATTAATTAAAAATTTGCATGAATCCAGTAAGTAGAAACAACCAATCCCATTGAAGGTTTCCATTTGTACATCCTTCAGCACCCTGATATGGGATCAACAGTCCACTTCTAGACCCCTCACTTCCCACTTTCTATGCTTTCGTGCCTTAATGTCTTTGCACATGCCACTGGCCCTTGCTAGAGCAACTTACCTTCCTTCACCCTCTGAGGAATGTCTACTTACATTTACAAATTTATCTTGTGAGTCCTCTTTTCTGGAGAGCTTCCCACAATCTACTTGTCCAAACTCCACCTTCCTCTAATTTGTTGGCTGTCCATGGTCCTCCTGTAAAACCCCAAGCTGGCTTTGTTATTTTTGGCTGTCATGTAACACAGTTCCCCTCCTCCTCTTTATTGTATTAGTATTGAAACTGAGGTCAAGAGACTGGAAATGATCAAGACCACACTGCTACTATGTGACAGAGCCAACACTAGCCTAATGCAAGTCTTCTTACTGTAGGGCAATCATTAAATTCTCCTTGATTGACTGACTTCCTAGCTACTTGACCTTATTTGGAAACTTTTCCTTTTGCCCAGCAAAGCAACTCATTATTTTCTTTTCTCGAGCATTTACAGATACCATTTACCATTTTGCATATCCCTGATGTGCTCTTCGACTTTCTTTAGGTCAATCTCTGTCTTTTCTATAATTATATTTTGATACTATAGTGGCATACTTTAATCCTTTTCCATGTATCTCCATCACTCACGTTGCTGTGGCCACATGCCACTGGTAACTGCTATCTGTTAGTCAACCCCACCATCAGTGTACCAATCCGGAGTGTTAGATGTGGCACAGTTGACAATGACAGGAGGTCATGGTAGGGCAGACACCTGGAGGGAGGCCCCTTTCTAGGTAATAAGATTAGGGCAAATCTAACTGGAGTAAATGTCGGGCCGAGCCCAAGCTGAGAGATAAGAACTGGACAGGTACACACGAGTCCAGCCAGACAGTGGCATCAGAGAAACTCCAGAAAGTGGCATCAGAGAAACTCCAGACAGTGGCATCAGAGAAACTCCACCTTGGGCAGAACCCAATGATGGCTAACTCAAGGGCAACAGAGATAGCAGGCAAGGGTCAATGGATACTCCTGGGCCCGAACAGTGATTTGGAGCAGGATTCCAGCTCATGGTAGTGGGAATGTCATGGGAATGGAGAAATGTTTAGATGTGTTAGCAAGATAGGGACTTTGGCATGAGAGACTATAGCAGAAGGCCAGTTATCTGATTTAAGACATGGAATGAAAGTTGAAATAAATAATTGCAACTGTGATTAAGTACCATATTCCAAGTTCTTTGCTAAGTATTTTTGTTTATGCATGTAATAGACATTTCATAAATATTTGATAAATGAATGAATACAGTGTCTTAATTCTTACAATAACCAATAATACAAATGACCAACTATTGAGATCAGTATTATTATCCCTATGCTACAGATAAAAAGAGGACCAGAAAATTAAGCGGTAGAGCCAGAATTCAAACCCAGGTCTGTCAGGACACCTAAGTTGGTATCCTTCCCCAGTCCTGGCTTGCATTGGTGCTTTATTCCACCCATTTATTATCTAGTTATCAAGTTCTATCCACCAGAAGTTATGTCTTTTATAACCACAGTACCTGGTAATATACTCTATAGAGACTGTATGTGGTTGACTAAGTATTTAGGTTATAGAATGAGATAGAGCTAAAACAAATGGCACAGGTTTTTACGTTTAGGAAAGCTCTCTTTTTCACTGATAGTTACAATATACATAAGATCTGGATGTGTGTCCTCTATAACATCTTAAGGGAGAAACAACATAAAATTACTTTCTAAAATATTTTATCAAGGAACAGATATATGCTCATCTTCACTGATGTAAACTGAAATGAGCAGTTCCCCTTGGATGCCTGTCTTTGTAACACAAATGTGAAGTAAAAACTATAGACATTTGATCTAACACATGAAAGCTTCTGGCAAAATCTCATTTTTCTACTTCATCCAATTCATCAAATTCTTCCACTGAATGGAGAGAGAAAGATTTGTGCAAATGAATATTCAGTATGATCTGATCTGAGCATCTGGTCAACCTCTTTCAATAAAGGTTGGGAGTTAAAATTAAATAGCACAGCTGTGAATTGATTTGCATATACCAGACCTCACATTTTGTACGTATACAGAAATTTCCTTTAGGGACTTTCAGATGGCTGCCTCCAGAATGAGAAGATTTTTAAAGACCCATGGTTGGCAGAGCTATCATCTACTAACAGCAACTGTAATTAAAAACTCTTTGCGATGCCTTCATAATTGAGTGAACCAATGTTTACAGACTTCAGGGTTAGTACACCTTAAAACATATGATCCCAGACTTTGGGATTTTATAGATGGGAATAATTTCAAAAGAAAGTTTGAGAGTAAAACTAGAATTTAACTACCTTTTATTTTTGCTAGGTCAAAGTATTCAACACCAACACCATCATTTCATTAAAACAGCACACCAAGGGCTGTCTGATTGTCTTGCATTCTATTTACTAGGTGGTTCTTCTAGCTAGTAAGTGTGGCTGCTTTAAAACTCAGACCTATGGAAGAATTGGGCTCTGATAATGAAATAAAAATAACTTTCATGATGTAAAATTTATCTTTTAAAGATTATATAAAGATCACATTTACTTTAGGTAATAGGGTCTTCACATTCTACCTTCAGCCTTCTTCTCCAACCTAATCTCTTCTTACTGCCTGAAGGGACTAACAGGAGATTAGGTTGCTCTCTTTACTGCCTCTTACATATGTGTTTTCCTATCAGAAATATGTCTTCACATCTTCTTTACCAAAAAAGCTTCCAATCAGCCACCAAAACACAGATATGACTCTTCCTCTTTTGTGAAGTTTTTCCTGTCATCTGGTTACAAAGCCTATGGATTTGTCTACAACAAGCAATGTAGCAATAAGCAATTCCAGTCCTGATTGGATCTCATATTATATGCTTTCATAATATTTACTGAGCATGTACTACAGAACCTACACAGGACTTTCCTACTGCATTCATTTCTTCACCTCCCTATTACAAACCCACTTTCTCAGGCCTTTGTCCCCAACACCCCAGTGCAACTATGTTCATCAAGATCACCAGGGATCTCCATCTTGCCAATCGAATGATAATTTATTAATTCTTTCTTTTCTTGACCTCTCAGAAGTTTTTGACACTTGTGATCAGCCTCTTCTCCCTGAAATTATCTCTTTACTTGGCTTTTGGTAAAACATGCTTTTCCTGCCACCCCAGTTTCCATTGCGAGATTCTTCCCTTGCTGATATCTGGCGTTGTAAGGCCTCAGGGCTCATTCCTTGCCCTCCTCTCTTCTCTGTATGCACTCCTCGACTAGGTGATCTCATCCATTCCTGACTACAAACACTAAATATAACCTGATGAGTCCCCCAGTCCCATCTCTGGCCCTACTCTCTCATCTGAATTCATGACTGATATCTTAGTGTTCTACAGTCTTCATCGGAATCTCTACCATGTCCCAAACAGAAATCCACGCCAGTCCAACTCAAAACACTCTTCCCCGTGCTCTTCTCTATCTCCCTGAATGGCATCTTCATTCACCCAACTTCTTAAACCAAATCTTGAGGCTTTATCCTACAACCAACTAACCAGCAAGCACCTGATAGTGTGACTTACAAATGCACTCTCATTTGTAAGTGAGACATGCACTCCCATGTCTCATTACCCCCTGGTTCAGGCAACATCCTCTCATCTATTGCCTACTGCAACAGGCCTGCCTCCATTCTTGCCACTAACTGTCAATTCTCCACATTCTCTTTGACTGAAACACACATCCCTCTGAACTAGAGGTTCATTTCCTCCTTTCATCTGGATCTCTTATGAAATTTCACCTTCCTTGAGAAGTCTTTCTCATTATTCTATCTAAAAGAACACCACATTCACTCCTTGTTCTGTTAAATGTGCTTGGCTTTTCTTCTTATACACTTATCCCTACTTGGCACTATGTTATATATTTATTGATTAATTAGTTTATTGTCCGTGTCCTCCAGTACAAAGTAAGCTCCATGAGAGCTGGGACTTTGTCTATTTAATTCATTATTTTAGCATATTTTAAGCACTTAAGTTTTTCCAGAATGAATGTATGTATGTATGGATGAATAAATGAATGAATAAGTACCAGTAATTTTGTTAAACATTTTATACATTATTCAATCAACACAATAACCCAATTCCCAGATGAAGAACTAACTTGCCCAAGGACACAAAACTAACAAGTAATAGAGCCAAGATTTGAACCTGGTTGGTCAGACTTAATGAACTTTCAACAACATCAGCATCAATTAGAACTTTAAAATTGGGCAATCTATTGGGAGATTATTTGATCTGGGCCTCTGTCTTTAGTAAAATATTTTATGTTTTAAACAATACTAAAGTGTTATCACTCTCATTTTATAGATAAGACAATAGAGATATTATTATTGTTCAATAAGTTTGGAAAGCAATGCAACAAACTAACAATTGATTCACTCATTCTGACTCATAGTGAATAGGTATTTATTTTAATATAAGAATGAATGTGTCAACAGGATGCCAAGAAAATTCAATGTAGAAAGAACGGTCTTCAACAAATGATACTGGGACAATTGGATATCAATGTGCAAAAGAATGAAGCTGGATCCCTACCTCACACTATATATACAAATTAACTCACAATTAATCAAAGATCTAAATGTAAGAGTTAAAAATATAAAACTCTTAGAAGAAAACATAAATATAGAACTTCTTGATCTTGTATTGGGCAATGGTTTCTTAGAAATGACATCTAAAGCAACAAGCAATCAAATAAAAGATAAGTAAATTGAACTTCATTAAAATTAAAAACTTGAGCTTTAAGGGACACTATCAAGGAAGAGAAAAGACAACTCACTTGAGAGAAGATATTTGCAAATCATGCATCTGATAAGAATCTAGTATCCAGAAATATGAAGAACTATTACAACTAGATAATAAAAAGACCAAAATCTAAAAATGGTCAGATGATTTTAATATACATCTCCCAGAAGAATATATACAAATGCACATGAAAAATACTCAACATCATTAGTCATTAAGGATATGCAAATCAAAACCACAATGAGATACCATTTCACAACAACGAGGAAGGCTGTAATAAAAAAGTTAGACAATAACAAGCATTGACTAGAATGTAGAGAAATTTGAACCATTGCTGACAAGAATGTAAAATGGTGCAGCCACTTTGAAAAACAGTTTGGCAGTTCTTCAAAAAGTTAGACACAGAGTTACCACATAAGCAAGCAATTCCACTCATAGATTCCACCCAAGAAAATTGAAAACATGTTTACACAAAAATGTGTACATGAATGCTCATAGCATTATTCATAATAGCCAAAAAGTGGAGACAACTCAAATGTCTATCAACTGATAAACTGACAAACAAATATGGTATATCCATAAAATGGAATATTATTCCAGTCACAAAAGGGAATGAAGTAATGATACATGCTACAACATGGATGAACACTGAAAACATTATATTAAGTGAAAGAAGCCAAATGAAAAAGGCCACCTATTATATAATTCCATTTATTATAAAATGTGCAGAACAGACAAATTTACAGGGACAGAAAGTAGCTTAGTGGTTGCTAAGGGCTGAGGGGAGGGAGAAATAGGGTGTGACTGCTAAAGGACATAGGGTTTTTCATTTGCAGTGATGTGAATGTTCTGGAATTAGATAGTGGTGATGGTTGCACAACTTTGTGAATGTATTAAAAACCATTGATGTGTACAGTTTATAAGGGTGAATTTTATGTAGATTATATCTCAAAAATTTTTTTTTAAAAATGAATGTAACTTTAACAATAAGTTAAATTATCTCCTATAAAGCTAGAGAAATAGCACAGTGGAATGGGAAGAACATTGACCAGGAGACCTAGGCACCTGCTACCTCACTGTTATCGAGATCACTGCCTTGTTGGGTCAATTATTTATCCCCTCTGGTCCACAGTGAAAACTTGCAAAATAGAGGGTTGGACTTGTAGATGAGCTCTAAGGCTCCTTCATTGCCATAGCTCAATGTTTGTAAGTCTGTACAAAAATTTAATATTTGTACAAAACCCCAAGAGAAACAAGATGCAAACTTGTGTAGCCTTGCTCTATTTCTGATATGCATGAGGCTCTATAGCATGATGGGGAATCATGCCTTCCAGGCTCAGAGCCCTTCTCAGCTGCTTGCTAAATGCCTACTCTTAGAAGTTATTTCACCTCTCTCTGCCTTGCTTTCCTCCTCTATAAAATTGTGTAACAGTAGTGCCTGTTACTGTAAATGTTAAATGAGTTTGTAATGGAAAGCCCAAATCACAGAGCACACTAATAAAGGCTTAAAACAAAACCAAAGGTAATCATAGCCTTTGGCTACTGCTAGAATTAAAGAGAAATTGTTGAGTATCTACATTACAGCTGGAGGTATGTTTAGAGACTTTCACAAATGTTATTTCTGTGGTCTTTACACAAAGTCTAGGGGTACATATTTTATACAAGAATATAGATCTGACTCTGTATTCTTGTGATATGGATAAGAGTGCTGTCCAGCTTCAACTCCAGGGTTCTTTTCTTCCTCCTTGGGGGCCACACTCCAGGATTCCAGGGGCCTGTGCTGATGTCAAATTATTAGGGTTTCCCGGAGTAATGTGGTAGAGATTAGTTAACTATGATAGCCCGAGAAGAAAACATGGAACACACACCTCTGACATTCTTCTGAAGGTGACCCCAATGATTTAGGCTCTCCTCCCAGTTTTATGGATAGGATTTTTTCAGAACCTGGAAATTCTCCAAATATACTTAGACTATATATTTTACGTATGTTTCTCTAATCATATTTCTCCCTACAGATAATTTTTGAATGATCAAAAAAATCAACTTCCTATATGCCATTCTAAATGGAAAATTGGATTAACACATTTTCAGTAGATGTTGTCACACCCTCCATCGTTTATGCAAGTGAACATGTGCTCATTCTTTCACTATGAACATACAGCTAACAGCTATGGACTGGTCACATTTATAATTCTGGATGTATGTGAATAATTTCTAGATTTTAGGGATATTTAAAAGCCACACAATCAGCTTTATGGACATCATTAAATATTGTGTGTTTAAGATAACATTTAGTGTATTCTATTTGCTAGACATAACATTTCTATGATGTAAAACTGAGTGACTATTTCCATGACAGGCTTGGGCTCCCTCTGTGCTTTTGTATACAGCATTTCCTACACTGGGATAACCCTGACTGCTATTAATGAATAATGATAATAAATAATAAAAGGTGACACTTTAAGCACTTACTCTGAGTCATCGTTGTTCTCGTAAATATATTATCTTTTTAAATACTCACTCAAAAGTGATTATTAGCTCCATTTTATAGATGAGAAAATCAAGTTCCAGTGGTGAAGCATCTTGCCTAAAGCCACACAGCTAAGAGGTGGTAGTACCTAAGAGCTGGGCTTTCCTACTCTTTGGACCTCATCACTGAGCCGCGGTCCACATCACTTACAGCCCTCTGCAGCCAAGCCAAAAATCACCTCCTCTGAGAGGAGTTCTATAAGTAATCCTTGCTGATGGGAGCTTGTTTTCTTCTCTATTTTTTTGGTATTTAAAAACTCAGTTTGTAGAGCGTCCATTTGTCATTTTTGGTAAATTTTGTTACTTTTTAAGAAGTATCATCAAGGGTGCTTATTTTGTGTATCACGTTAGATTTTTATTTAATTACAAGGAAAAGACTGTGTCCTCTAATTTTTTTTCCTCTTCTGCTATGACTTGTGAGCAAAAGAATGTTCTGAATTAAGTAGGTGTTCAGCAGATACTATCAATTCACTACTCATTAATCACAGTGTTGAGATTTACATGTAGGCAACTGCTAACAAGGATTATATCTCATTTCAAAATTAACTACTCACCATTGTATCAAATATCTTCACTTATATAACTTTTCAAATCTTCTGATGACAATCAACAAGAATGGCTTAGATTTCTTCATAATGTACAAGATGTACAAATAAACAGCCCAAAGTCTTAGTAACACGAGCCTTCAAAACAACGCAATCGATAAATCTTGTCCTACAGGCTAAGGGAGCCCTCTGTTCTCACCGTTGTTTATGCTGTTCTCCACATAGTTTGGCTAAGAAGTTAAACCACCATAAGTAGATTTAAAAAATGTATCTGATATTTTCATTTACTAATAAATAAACCAGATAATCTATTTTGCAAATCAAGATGGTATGTTTTCTTGAAATAAAACTTATAAATTTACATCTTCTCAGAAAAGTGTCGAACATCTGAAAATATGAACAAATGCAGAAGTTGTAGGAATGACCTAACAGCTGTCGGACACGCAGATGTGATGTAAAGGCTGCAGAAACGTTATTCAGCTATTCAGAAATAGGATCTGGAAAGCCTTCTATTTTGGTACCCAAGAGCTGATTTATTTTTCCTCTTTATAAACCAGACTTTCCAAAAGTTAAAAAGAAGAGACTACCATCTTTAAAACCTAAACCAAATACATGCTACAATCATGCAATTTAGTTCACGTTTCTACCAATTTGAATTAATATTCCAGTTTTTGAAAGATATACAACCTAAACATGGTCTTGATACATTTAAATTAGTTAAAATTGGCAGGCCATTCTAAATAGTAGTATGATTTTCTTAGGAGACACCAAAAAAAAAATAAATAAATAAAAAAAATTTTTTTTGTCTTTTTTTTTTTTTTTTGAAATTTAGAAATGGAGATAGACACAGGTAAGAAGTGTAACAGAATAAGAAAAAAAATGTGATGTCTCAATATTTTTTCTTCCAGCCAGAAAATTAGTAGCACCAACCCAAGCCGTTATGTGAAGAGCCGCCTTGCACCCCAGCATTGCTTTGTTAACAGCTTCTACCAGCATTGATTCCCATGAAGTCTCTGTGCTCTGGCCACTCCAGGCGCCTTCCAATTCCCACTCAGAGCCTTTGTACATGCTCTTCCTACTGCCTTATATGCTATATCTAACCTTTTTCTCCTAAGGAATTGGCACTACCCTCCAGAACTCAGCTCAAACACTGTTACTGAAGGAAGCATTCTCAAACCCTACCGATGCTGTTAGTCTCCCTGCTGCTCTCTCCTATTGCAACCTTCTTCTCCTATACAGTACTTCCCACAACTGGAATTAAATCATTACATGGACAATTTGTTGCATACAGCAATCCACCCCCTAGACAGCATGAAAGCTTTATGAGAGCTCTTGTTCTTTGGCTATATCCTCAAAACCTATCAAAGTACCTTGCCCAAAAGAGATACTCAATATAGTAACACGTGTACGGTATTTATATTCCAATTATACCACCTTACACCACCATCTCCAATCTCCCGCTTTCCCATTTTCCTGTACTTTAAACTTGATTCTTTATCTTCAATTAATTTAATATCAGGAGAAAATGGATTTTAGAAAAAAATATGGCCAGAGATGCCTCACGCTCATGACAAGACCACTGGACTCCACAAAATTGCTCCAGTAAGAAATGCCCTCTTGCTCCTTGAGCTAGTCTGATTTCTATTCTAGTGTGATTCCCTTTTGGTCTGGTTTCACAGTCTCTACTGAGAGAAAAGAAAAACAGCAACGGGATCTTGCATTCTTCTCAAGGATTTCATAAGGCTATTTCCACAGCTGATGATCGCTCTGACTTTGGGCAGGGGGAGGTAAAAAAAAAAAGTGTAATATTTCACAACAGCTGAAATAATTTTCTGCCAAAGCCTGGTTTTAAATTAAAAATGTGTTTTCTCTGTATGTGCAAGGCAGCGAAAGTTCTAGAGATATAAAATGACATGTGAATTTAGCACTCTAAGATGCAAAAACAGAACAGATATTTTTATATACTATTAATGATAATAATTACTATTGACTCTAAAGTAAGCAAATCCATATTTGTTTTCAAGTTAAGTGTGTTACTTGAGAATATTCAAAAACATTTGCCAAAGGGGTGTGAACAGTGCAGACTCTCATCAAGATCCATCTGTCTGAATCTATTAACTGGCATTTCCCCAGCTGGGGCATTCCTCAAGTCCTACATAACAAAAGCTCCTTATGCCAGGGTGAGGGCAGATACTTAACTTAGAAACTGAATTTATTTTATCCAGAATTAAAGATTCCAGATAGATTTTGTCAACATGTTTCTTTACGACCCAGCTATATCAAACACAAAACTAAAAGCTGATGTTGAAATAGAGAATTAGAGTTTGAGCTTAAGGTAGTTGCAACTACTTTTCTATTTTTTAAAAAATCCTGTACAACTTGTTCACAAAAACAACTTGAAAATACTCATGTAAATTCTTCAGAGAAAGAGGTGTTTAGGTGTTTCATCTTTTTCATATCCTTCCGTAGACTTCATTGCTTTCTATTTTTTTTACTCAATGTTAATGAAGAGATGTTATATGTGATTTTTGAAATTTGTATGTTTTCGAGGAATTATAATATTTGGATTACCTAAATTCAAAAAAGCTCTACATTTATCATCTCTAAAAAGGTTATGTGTGTCTTTTCAGTACATTAAAAAAGGTCTTAATAAATACTTGCAGATTGATTGTCATATAGTGATCTTCAAAATCCTTTTCAAATTTAATGCTAAAACCTTCCCTTCTGAAAATGGGTGCCACTTCTCCAGCCTAGGCAAGAAATGTCACTCCCACTGGCCCTGTGTTTATAGAACTTGGAATCTCTGTTTTATGGCCATTTACTTTTTCTTTCATGTATATCAAAAGTATATATGCTATTAATATATTGTGTGTCTGTGTGTATATATAGACATATATACACATACACACATCATACACATCATATATATTGTGTGTGTATACACTTACATATCATATATATGTCTTTTGAAGAAGTAAACTGAAAAGCTTCTGAACCTACACATGGAAAAGTTGGTCATAGTTTTCTTCAGTGTCACAGACAGCTTGTCTTTTTTTCCCAACACCTCATTGGCACAACTGTGATTTTAGTGCAACCGTCACTGTTTCCTACTGATGCTGAAGATGTGAAGGTTCAGTTTAATTCTTACCTCCAGCTTTTGTCAAACCCTAAAATGGCTGGCATATAAGACCTCAGTAGCTCCAAAAGAAAATAGGATGAGAGATTTTCCTAAATACTCTGCTTCTGGTTATCAACCAATAGTTCCGCCCACAGATACCTTCTGATTATTCTATACACACAGAGAAAAGAAAATGAATGAAAAAATAAAATTCAAAATTCATATAAAGTCTTAGTATAACCTATTATTTTGAATCCTTTTTTTCACAAATTGTTTTTTAATCTGAAGTGGTTTAAAGAATGTTTCTAACCCCCTTCCCATGATTCCGGTATGGGCTGAATTAAACTCTCCAAATGTTACACTTGGAAGGAGAGGAAAAGAAGAAAAAAAATAGTCAAAAAGTGCCTCCTGAAAGAACCATCTGACATAGAACTTCTGAACCTTAGAAAGTCATCACTCCTCCTACGAAGCCTAACATAGTCTCTGTTACTGAGAAGCAGAAAAGCGAAGTTGAAAGAACATGTAATTCACCAACTGGTGAAAAGTGCAAAGATTTGTCCCCATCTCCCCCTCCTCCAAAAACACAAGCACTGCACTTCAATGGAGTTAAAAACGTAACAGCTTCCTTTCAGAACAACTGTAAAAATCACAGGATGTAGAAAATCATGTTAAATAGGTAACACAAATAAACAGGAAATCCCCTCATCCCCACCTGGGCTCACTCTAGCTGCTCCCTATGCTGGGGGAGTCCTGAAGAGACTTATCAACCAGAGCTTTCTGAGAGGACTTTGTTTAGTTAGACACCACTTTTGTGCACCAGAGTTTTACAAAGAGGCAAGAAGCTAAATTTGAAAAGAAATTTCATTTTGGTGTATTTCGATAAAGTAATGTAAACCAGACACAATACCCTATGTACTGAGTTCCCCATTTTACTCTATTGTCTTTGGTTTCTTCCTGTACTCGGACATTGAGGGAAATGAAAGGAAACCGTATTTAGAGCATCTGCTACATGATACAATGGTGTTTTCAAAGTGGGGTTCACAGCTCAATAGCCTCACAATTCCCTGGAACGGGTCTCAAAATGCAGGTTCCTGGACCCCCATCTGTTCAACTTGACTTTCTACGGGGTAGACCCCAGATTGTGTACACAGAAAAGGCACCTCAAAGTGACTCTTTTGTACTAAAACTTGAGAATTAATAAAGTGATTTTTGTCTAAATGCTTTCACATAGGTTATCTTATTTATTAATTTATCTCACCTCAGTTTTAGTAGTCCATTAACATTCAAATGATGTTTTTATAATTTGTTTTGTGTATTCACCCTCCATTTAAGAAGAAATAACTGTGCAGCTCTTCTACCTTGGACATTTCATGATTAAGTGCATGAGTCTTAAGAGAAGACAGACTTAGCCATTTTGACTTGTTCATGTTCCTAAGCCTCGATGAACTCTGGTTGGATCATATGAAATATGAATATAATACTGACTTTTTAGGACCACTCTATTAAATTCCATAACATGTATGCCTGGTACATGGTTAGCCCTCAAAAACTGGTAGTTATTATAATTTTCCTTACAGAAAAAAGTGGTATACCTAAGAAATAATTGTATATTTATCCACAGATAGAACTTCAGTCTTAAAACACCATACTACATATGTGATTAAAAAACAATGTTAAATGTTACCATTTAAATGTTGTTAAATGTTATCATTTAACAAATACATGTAATAGCTACATATCTACTGTCTCCATTAAAGGAAGTCTATTGGGAAAAAATTTATTTTTTTAAATGCTGGCTTGCTTGAAATACTCTTTTGAGTATACTTTAAAAGTATACAATGATTATCTTTGGGTGATTTTTATAATCAATATGTTATTTTTATCATTATAAGCAAGCAAATAAATAAATATAATTTAAAAGGAGGAGGAAATCTGTCCTTTTGAATACATAATGTTGACAAATGTTGACACTTGGAGAATGGATTTGCTCTTTAAAGTAATTAAGTCTTTCATGGCGAAATCAAGTGAAAAATAGGTGATTGATCTTCTTCAGTGATCCAAACTTGAAATCTGACCAAAAAGGAGACTCATTTTCTTGTGCTGTCAAAAGTTGGAAATTCCCAGAGAAGAACTTCAAGCACTTATTTGGATAAGGAGGTGGGCTACTAATATCACTTGGATGTAAATACTTCAGTATATGTATATTTTAAAATGTTTGTCTTATTTTGGCTTACTCATACCTAGAACATCCTATGTGGTTTATTTTTCATAGACTTTCTTTCCACAGGGTTTTTGAATTAATATACTTAACTGAGTGTAAAAATTGATAGAAATAAAGATTTCTATCTACCGCTTCTAGAATAAGTAGAAGCTACATATAAAGGTGATAGAGAATGTGATATGAAGTAGTTTCCTCTAAACCAGTATGTTCAGAGATTTGAGGGCTCATGAGACAGATCACCTGGTTCTAATCTTCGGAATACTTCTTAGCTTTGAGAACCCAGGCCAAGAATAATGTAATATTTTAGAATCTAAATAGCCTCATTATAAAATGTTAATATGAATAGTCCTGACCCTACAAGCCATTAAAATGCAATACAATAATGCATGTCAAGTGCTTAGCACAGTCTCTGGCACATGGAAAGGACCCAATCAATGCTAGCTATTGTTGGTTTTGCTAGGATCTCCATGGTAGGGAACAAAGGTTGCAACCAGAGTGGGGAAATTCATTTATCTTTTTGAAAGGTTGACCAAGAAAGGGTAAGAGGAATGGAGTAGAGAAAGATGGGAGTTTTTCTCTAAGCATCTCAACAATCTCCCTAAATTAGCTCATAATTCCCTTGAGGTCATAAATACAGCATTAGTATCTCCCACATTCCAAGTAGGGGACTTGGGTCACAACAAGATTCCTAAGGGTGCCAGTGAGTTATTAGTGGAGGTAGGAATCAAATTCAGCATTGTTTCCTACTGGGTTCTCTAGTAGTTCACTGCCTTTCATATGCAGATGGTGTGTTATGCAATAATTTAATTCAAGTCTTTTCATAAAGAATGCCACAGAGGGCTTGCTTCATGTGTGTTACTTTGTTGCTGCCCTGGTGACATTTGAAGAGCCCTCAGGGCGACCACCTCGGATATCTGAGGATTGCAGACAGCAACTCCATGTGAACAAGAGGGGTAAGTGTTACAATGCAGCTGTTCAGTGGAGGTTCTCAAGATGTGCACCATGAAGGAGCACTTTTTTTTTTGGCTTTTTTCTCCTTGCCTCTTGTCAGTACGTTAAATAAATTCAGCTTTCCATGAGAGGTTAAACTTACATATAATCAAAGAACTCAAAATTTCTAATGAAATTTTATAAAATCTTTACAATTATTAACCTAAAATCATTCTGTAAAATACTAAAGTCATAGGGAATTATACGATTTCTTCTAATAACTGTAAGAAGCCATTAATAGTTCCTTTAAGCTCCCAGAAATAATTTTATCTTATTCCTTTCTGTGACCTCAGTTCCTGGTCACAATCTTCCATAAACTTGCAGGTCATCAAGAAATAATCAATAAATATTGCATTCAGGGTCCTCCAGACTTTGAGGAACAAGACTGCAGGGGACCTCACTACCCACCAACCCCTTTCCCCATCACTGTACCCCTCAGTCACTGCATTCCTGCCCCACCAACCTCCTGCCTCTCCTCCAACACTTCCATGGGCTCTTGCCTCAGGACTATTCCTATTCCTATCCTATTCCTTCTTCCTAGAACATTCTTTTCCCCAGATCTTGGAATGTCTCTGCTTCAGTGCCACTTTCCCAGAGAGCTCTTTTGCAATGTACTAAACATCTGTATTCCCCTAAAATTCACATGTTGAAATCCCAACCTCCAATAGATGGTATTAGGATGTGGAGATTTTTAGGAGGTAATGAGGTCATGAGGGTGGAGCCTTCATAAATAGGATTAGTGCCCTTATAAAAGCAACCCCAAAGAGTTCCCTCACCTCTTTATGCCATGTGAGGATACAACCAGAAGATGGAGGTCTGCAACCTGAAAAAGAGTCCTTACCAGGACTGGACCAGGCTGGCACCCTGATCTTGGACTTCTAGCCTACAGCCTGCAGAACTATGAGGCCTGGGATTTAAGCCACCAAGTCTATGGTATTCTGTTATAGCAGCCCAAACTACCTAAGACAACTTTTCTGACTGTTGTATCCAAAATAGCACTCCTTTCATTCTCCAGCTCCTTTACATTTTGTTTTTCTTACAACACCGACATGTAATTATTTACTCTTATCTGTCTCCCCCACTTGAATACAAGCTCAATAAGGGCACTGATTTTGTCTGTTGTGTTCACCAGTAAATCCCCAGTTGCTGGGACAGTGTTTGGCACAGCAGGTCCTTAATAAATATTTGTTGAATAAATTAAGTGAATGAGAACCTGGGAGACTCTATAAAAATAAAGTTATATGATTTGGGAGATTTTTTTTTTTAAAAATCACATTATTTTTTTCTCTAACTCTGAACAATTTTTTAAATGTCAAAAAAGGACCATTTCCATTGTAAACAGATGACAAATGTTTACATTTCTACTATGCCTTCTCCATTTTCCCCACCCTAAGAGTCAATTACAACAGAGTCCTAGTTTGCTTTAGCTGTAATATGAAAATTTTCAATTGCATCTTAGAAGCGGCTGGAGGATAGGGAAAGGTTATCTCGCACAAGCACACAAAGCTGACAGGTGTGCTAACACCTGAGGGTGGCATCATGGCAGGGCAGGCAGGGCTTTGGGTCACTAGAGGTGAACTCACTTAGGAGGGAGCAAGCAGATGTCTTTCACATCCTTTGGTCCAACAGCCCTTCCTATAATCAGTCACTGACTCAGTGGGTCGGTCTACCAACAAACACTTATATAATATGTCTCATGGAGAGGCTTTGCTCTTGAAGGTAAGTAAGGTACTATCTTTTCCCTCAAAAAGTTTACACTGCAGTAAACTAATTTCAGAAATAGGCATTTTGCTTATAAATGGGTGGCCAAGTACAAATTCACCCATATCCCAAGAGTTTCTTCTGGTGACTTGGAGTTAGGCTCTACTCTAAAATTTATCACTAAGAAGACATGTGACCTAGAACAGGTCAATTTAACCAAAGTTTTTCCATCAGCTCTTCTAAAATGGATGGCATGGCCAAGATCATCTATAAGGCATCAGTGTGCCCAAACATTTCATGACTCTTTGAGTGAAAAAGAAAGAAGAGGAAGGAATGTTGGCTGGAATTCCCTTGTATTACAATATGAAAAATCTTAAAGAAATAAATAATATCATATCTCTATCAATATCGATTCACCTTTTGAAGCTTGTTAGGCCATGATTCACAAAAGAAGTAAAGAAGGCATTCATTCTTGTATATTCTCAACCACTAGGTTATTTTACTATGTGGATTACACAGCAGCTGGCAAAAGACTTCTCAAGGTTTCTCTATTCTGGTACAAAAGAAGTCTTGCCAGATGAGCCCCCGCTCTGCACTTCACTACCTGTGCTGAACTTGGCCAACTTCCTTCGCTCACCACATCTTTAAAATGGCGATGACGATCACGACCTCAGCATCAGAGAAGGACAGCATACAGATAAACACTGACCCAGGACCCTGCGGCACAGCAGGTACTCACCAAGGCTGATCCTTCTGCCCTCTCGTCCTTCAAAGGGCACTCGACATGGAAGAGGAGACCCTCTCAAAGTGGGAGTGGGTATCCCCACAATGGCAATGAAATCATGAAGGCTTGAGCCAGCCCTTGAAAAGCAGGCAGGACCCAGGTAGGCAGAAGGGAGGTAAAAGTACTAGACCTGGAAGACATTCAATGGCACAAAGCATGCAGCCTGAAATAGCTGTAGTTTAGACCCATTTCCAATTGTTGGAGGGAGGACAGTGGCAGGCCGGCAATGAAAAAACAAATCACCTGGAAAGCTTGTTAAAAAATACACACAGGCCAGGCCTGGGGGCTCACACCTATAATCCTAGTACTCTGGGAGGCCCAGGTAGGAGGATCGCTTGAGCTCAGGAGTTTGAGACCAGCCTGAGAAAAAGTGAGACCCTGTCTCTATTAAAAATAGAAAAACTAATTAGCTGGGTATGGTGGCTCATGCCTGTAATCCCAGCTACTTAGGAGGCTGAGGCAGGAGGATCACTTGAGCCCGGGAATTTGAGGTTGCTGTGAGCTAGGCTGACGCCATGGCACTCTAGCTTGGGCAACAGAGTGAGACTCTGTCTCAAAAGAGAAAAAGAAAACAACACATAAAATGCCTTCCACCAACACACACACACACACACACACACACACACACACACACACACACACACACACACAGTAGGTCTGACGAGGAGTCCAGGAGTCTGGATTTTAAAAAGCTTTTCTGGTAGTTCCGGTGCTCAGTGAGCTTTGGAGCATGGGTTTAGTTAACAGCAATTAACTGACCTGGACAGAGCAGAGCTCACACTGGGCAGCAGGAAAGTGACCAGAAGAGCCAGCACTGGGATAGGAGTCTGGATTTAAGTCTCCTCTGCCACTCCCTGGCCATGGGACCCTGGGGAGTCACATGTTTTTCCTAGCCTCATTTGTCTCATTAATGTAATAAAGATCATGGCACCTATCCGGCCTCCCTTGGAGGACTTTCGTTAAAATCGATTGATTTTAAGCCACTGTCATATTACATTAATGGGCAAACACTTAGCTGTAAAGTGCTACACAAATATTCAGGATTCTCATTAATCATCATCATCGTCAGAGATTCTGGGTCACCAGAACAGAACGCCACGGCAGGCTCCCTCCCTTACACTCTCTGGTTACCTTGAAGTGAGGGTGGGGCAGGGCTCCAAAAATGGTTCCCTGTTGTCATTACAACACCCGTGAACTTTTGTGCCTTTATAAGTGCTGGATTAGGATTAGGGTGTGGGTCCTGCGGTCATCCAGATCTCACACATCCCATGAAGTCATGAGAATCATGCTGCTCTCACAAATCTACAGAGTTACAAATAGTGGGTATATGCCTTGAACAAGCTACTTGACCTCTCTAAGCCTTGGTTTCTCCACCCCTAGAGGAGGGTAGTAATAGCACTCAGGGCCACCATGGATCATTGTGTCAGCTGTGTTCTACACACAGTGAGTAACCAAAGTGGGGCTGCGGAGGTTGAAATTCAGCTGTGGGTGCATTCAAGAGGAGGCACCTTTTCTCAGTTCATCAGCCCAGAGAGGAAGCCTTTTTCTAAATCACAGCAAGGTGCTGTATGTGCTAACAGTGACCGTGGTGGTACCCGATGAGAAGCCTGGGCAGTAAATAAGAAAATGCATGAAGTCCTCAGCACAGGCATACAATGGGGTCCAAGGCTGGGTAGCTGTTAATATTGTAATACCATTAATTCACTTACTGAACAAGCATTCCCTGTACATCTCCTGTGTCCCAGCTACTCAGCTGCTCTGCTAGGGTAGCCAGCATATTCACAACTAATAAGACATTACTCTTTTCCTGGAAAAGTTTGTGGCCTAGGGGCAAATACAGACACGAGTCAATCATTAAATTCAAGTATGAATACAGGAGACCTTTTCTAGAGTGATCCTACAGCTTGAATTTCTAAATACTGATGATTGTACTACAGATTTAGTATTTCTTACGTGATAAGTAAAACTTGTTAAGGCTCTTCAATAAAGATGCTTACATATCTCATACTTCTCTTGTGTTTGGAGTTAGAAGCACAGAACAGGCTGACCAGGCCACTGTTGCTACTCAATTCTCTTCTTGAGTAACCACTACCTGTATCCACCAGGGTTCCTAATCCCTGCAGTCAGGCGGGTCTACTTACTTACAACTAGATTAGATTTGCCTACTTATTTGTGTTAGTATTCAGAACCAGTCAAACACATTCTTGTACAAAGTAACCTGAGAGCAAATGAAAATGCATATGCTTCTATGCTTTTTTTCAGGTGCCCAGAAATACTTTCCATTAAACAACAGTTTTCAAACAAAGCTTTTACATTGATAAATGGGGCGTTCCATGTATAGCTTCCTTTAGCAAAGGAGGAGTTAATCTATGCAACTTTATGAGACTAGACTCTAGTCAGGTTTAGTGTTCTTCCCAGAGACAGATGGGAATAATGACAAAATAAAATGTTGGCAGATATATACTGAAAATCCCTGGTGATAAATGATAGCCTTATTACTACCTCTCCTAATTTCCTTTTCTGAGTAAGTACCCTACATGAAGCCTACACAGGAAATAGCTTTAATGGTTTTAATATAAGTGGTTTAATGAATTAATCTAGTATGGGCATTATAAATAAATATTTAATTAAGAAACAGCTTAATTAAGTTTTCAAAACAAGGATCTGAAAGTCTATCACACCAAGAGTCGTACCTTGTCCCAATTTCCTATTATATCTAAGTGCCACAATACTTTCTTAAAAAACCAATTAAAATATTTGCTTCAATATACACAATAGCTAAAATATAATCATTATAACTCTGCAAACATCAGGGGCCATGTTACTGCCTTACTGAATTATGATGCTCTCAGAATCAATAAACAATAAAATAAACCAAACATACTTTCTTTCTTGGGAGTTCACCTTCTCCGAGAGCAAGGAGCAGAGAGGATGTGGATTGTAGAATATGGATGCTAAGGGAAGGCTTCTAAGGTCCTTTACAGATCTAATACTCTGATTTACACATTGCTTTTATCTTACTATGTAACACTAAGTCATCGATGAAGGTGAACTCACAAAGCAAGGCAGGATTCTACAAGGGACTGGCTTCCCCTGAGTGCAGGACTGGCCACATCATTTGCGGAGCCCAGTGCAAAATAAAACTATGATCCTTCCATTCAACAATTATTAAGAATTTTAAGATGGTAACAACAGAGCATTAAACCAAATGAGGGGCCCTTCTAAGCACAGGGCGCTGTGTGACTGCACAGGTCACATTCCCCTACAGCCAGCCCTGAGTGTGGTGCAGGGACTGTTGAGGTTTTAGAGGTGTTTGCAGGCCCTGGACTCCTGGCGTGTCCTCCCTTTGTTCTTTCTTCAATTCTGGCAAATGCAGTTCCAATAACAGAAGGTACCAGTTATAAGTCACTAGTATAAGTTGCCAGGGAACCAAAGCCACATGGGGAATGACACAGGTAGGTCTCCCGTGGTGCACTTCTGGGCTTCCGCGCTTTGTCTCTCAACTATCCGAACATCCCATGAAATCCACATGGAAAAGGAAGTAAAATACTTACTTAGGACTTTAAGTTTCTTTTAGACTCATGGTTTAGTTTTATAGACTCATTGATCTTTAAAGCTAAATGGGACCTTAAAGATTATCTGACTGAACTTCTCTCATTTTAATTAGGTCTCCATCAAATTCCATTTAGGCCAAGGGCATGTAAATTAATTTTTATTTGCATAGCTCTACTGCTGATGGTGATTTTGATGATGAAACCATAATTGATGATCTTTCAGAACAAAATGTTAGTATAATGAATGATTCATGCTATAACACTAATGGATCTATACAAGATGCTACCAACCATGCTAACAACATATTTAGCATTTGATTTTTTTTTTAAATCCCTGTCAGAGAAAGGAGAGTGAGGCAAATGTCTTAGCGCTTGGAAATCCCTGGATATGGGATCTGGAATAGGTTCATAATATATGAGAACATGACAGATCAATCCAGAAGTAAAGAAGATTGGTGATTTAAGGTTGGGGTTAAAGGATCTCTGCTACCAGGAACACGTCTCTCTCTGCTGCTGTATTCTCTATTTACAGGCATACATATATTATTTTTTCCTAAATGAACTCTTATATAGTGTTTACTATGGGCTGCACATTATGCTAAGTGCTTGGCAAATATTAACTAATTTAATCCTCATAACAACCTTATGAGATAAGTACTATGCTTATGCCCCTTTTTAAAGATGGGGAAACTGAGAAACATTGAGATTAATTATCTTGCCTGAGCACACACTGCTCAAGTAGTGGAGGAAGGATTCAAACCTTACAAGTAGTCTCGGTTCTATTAGCTGTTCTTAACCACTAGATCACGATGCTGTGTCAATAAATTCACATCATGATCCAGTCCCACTAACCCCACCCTCCACTACATGATTGTATAAACCAAAAGTTAAATGACATGCATTTAAGACACTGGGTGATCAATGTTCCTAGCAATATAGCCACAGTTGTTGCAAATATTTATATCAACATATGACTAAACTAATGCTAAGTTCACAGATGTTAATCACCCATTATACAGTTGTGATTTTATACATATGATATCCCAAATAGCTTCAATCCCTTTCCCATAATTATGGTGCTACTCTAAAGCTGTGGTCCCCAACTCCTGGGTGCAGCCTGGTACTGGTCCGTGGCCTGTTAGGAAATGGGCCGCACATCACCGCCTGAGCTCTGCACCACCTTCCCGCAACCCACAGCAGCTCACCCTTCCAGTCCATGTAAAAATTGTCTTCCATGAAACCGGCTCCCAGTGCCAAAAAGGGTGGGACCACTGCTCTAAAAGGGTTAAGAGTATGCTTTCCATTTGTCATTGTTTTGATTTAGATGTAAGAGCTAGAAATCAAACACTTAACACAAAGCCTCTCTGCTTTCTTTTTAGAAAGAATAAAACAGCCTATAAGACAACAGTTGATATATGCAAAAGCTTTTTTGACTTATTTTCATTCTAACAATTGCTCCTCTTTTTCTATCCATTGGTTATGAAGTCTTTTCATGGCACTAAAAGAAAAGATGCAATTTATTTCCAAGACTATGAGAACAATTCCTTGTGGCTAGGAAAGGTACAATCCATCATTGTTTTTGAAGAGTTCTGTAATAAATATAATTCAACATCAGGCAAGGGAGAGAAGTACTATCTTGCCATTTTTGTGATGTCATTGCAGCAATTCATACATTCTCAAGCAGTGACAGATTAGCATAACTTATACTTGTTACTCTTCCCAGATAGTCACACATTCATACTTTTATTCTAATAATGAGTATTCATTTTCAATGTAAAACACTTTCAAAGATTTTTCAAGAAGCCTGAAAATGTTTCCATTTTATCTCGGTGCAGAGAAGATAAAAAACATAAGATTTTCCAATTTAATACTACAAGCAAATGTATTAATTTTTATGGAGTTGCACAGTTGTCTCTATTGTTCATTTAATTTCCTATATAGGAAGTAGAAAGAAGTATTCAAAGAACACAGTATGCCATGATGAATTATATATAATAGGTTTTCTATTGTGCAAAATAACAGAACCGTAAGATTCTGAAAATTTTATTTTTGGATAAAAATGTTACTAAGAAAATATTCTGCCTGAAAATGCAGGATGTCTTGACACAGCAGATTTGTAAATACAATATTGTGTAGTCATGGCACATTCTATACTGCCCTTTTGCAATGTCTGGAAGTTTGCTCTATTTCTGGTCAAATAGATGAGTTAAGTGATTTGGGCAGCATAATAAAATTTATGTGCTTTGCCCGGATACAACCACAGTTTTGAATTAATATCCTGCATTACTGTCCCAACATGCTTTGACAAGGATGCTATTTCATGGCTCAATAAATACTTATTGACTAACTAAAAACACAACAAAAATGTTTGTCCTTCAACTCAACTGTTTTAGGACTAAACATTCAAGGGCTCTGAAAAAAGCCCAGGAATGTTGTAATACTTTTCAAACCACTTTTGTTTTCATTTTGCAATATCACTAAACTTGAAAAAGGGCAGAATAGAAATATACTGTTAGATAAACCCCCAGAAAATGACAAGGTCTCAAAGCAAAATTTTCTTTATAAGTTGTTTTGCTCAACATAAGATTTTAAAATCACAAAGAAGGAGATATTAATTTCTGTTCCATTGTCTAAATGATCAAGTTGGTGACTTAACAAAATATCATATCAAATTGTCTCTTCAAGGCATTTCAGTCAACTAGCTGGGCTTGTGTCTCTTAGAGCAACCACCAGCAATTAATGAACGTGGTCTTTCTTTTTTCCAATTCCAGGAGGAAACTGTGTTGCTTTCAAAGATTAGCTAGCATATTGCAGATAGGTTGGGCCAAGTTTAAGTAACTTTCCTTGCAAACACAAAAATTTAAGAGGCTAATTATCCATTTTTCTCTGAGAAATTATACCTTGATCAACTTCACTATGGGCAAAGTGTAACCCATAAAGGTCAGCAAATGGATGCTATATTGGAAAAATCAATACACAGAACCTTTCCTATGAGCTAAGCTTTGTTTGATCAGACTATTCCCGAGTATCATGATAATGGAGAAGTCCCGAGGAAAAGAGCTCTTACCCCATTATATGTGGGCCCAACATGTTACAGTAACCAGTGAAGTGTTCATGATAAGACCATTTTTTTATTAACTATTTTTTCTTTTTCTTTTCTTTTCTTTTTTTTGGGGGGGGGGGGGAGACAGAGTCTCACTCTGTTGCCCCGGCTAGAGTGCCGTGGCTTCAGCCTAGTTCACAGCAACCTCAATCTCCTGGACTCAAGCAATCCTTCTCCCTCAGCCTCCTGAGTAACTGGGACTACAGGCATGTGCCACCATGCCTGGCTAATTATTTCTATTTTTAGTTGTTTGGCTAATTTCTTTCTATTTATAGTAGAGACGGGGTCTCACTCTTGCTCAGGCTTGTTTTTCTTTTTTATGAGCCTGGGGGGCACTCTTGAGAAGTCTTTTCTTTAAATGTTATTTTAAAATGTTTATTTTTACCTTGCAATGTAATTTTCAATTAAAAAGGCATTGTGATTAGTGAGGTATATATTCTCCATGGTTATTTTTATTCATCAACAATTCTGAGACCAAACAAGTAAATCTATCACAAAAGATTACTGAATATAGCACTACTATTGTGCTAGAAAAATGTTAAATTTGGGAACAGTGTTGCTATCTTTCTAATTTCCTGGAAATTCAAGACATCCATATGTATATTTATGTGCAAATGTTGTGCTCTACACAAAGAATGCTCCAGGACTTGGTCCTTGGTCCTATCCTTTTATCCATATTATCTTCCTAAGTAGCTCCATCCAGTTCCAAGTTGTATAGTCAAATGCCATTAACTCCCAAATTTATATCTCTGGCTCTGACTTCCCTACCAAGCCTATACTTGTGCATCCAATTCTTTGACTTTGGCTTTTGGATGTCTAATAGGCATTCCAAAGCTAATGTGGTTGACAAAGCCTCCTTCATGCCTCATCTCTCTCATGCAAATCTGCCAGTTGTCCCCATCTCAGGCAGTAGCACTACCTTGTACTTAGTTGTTCCTATCAAAAACCTTCCAGTCCCTTTCCCCTGCCTCCAATGACCAAATCTGTCAGCATTATTGTCTCTACTTCCAAGATATACTACAAAACTGTCCCCTTCTCTCCATTTCCGTCATTATCACCCTGGTCTGTGTCTCTGTTTATCTCCCACCTGGACCACAATAGGTAGTAATTTATTTAGGTCTTGTCACTCCTCTGTCTAAAGCTCTTTGCTCTTATCACATGTAGAACCAAATCCAAATTTCTTGCCAGGCCTGGCAACAAAGCCCAACCTGATCTTATAACCTGATCCTGTCTATGCTTCTGATATTGATTTCTACCACCTTTTCCATTATTCTCCAGGGACCAATAACCTTTTTTTTTTTTTTTCCTGTCCCTGTAATATGACAAACTCATTCTGATGTCATTTAAGCAAAACTTTTCTTAGGGGCTTAAAATATGACATTGCTGTAGACCCAGAATTCTGTGAGTTATCATGTGGTAGTTAATGTAAGTTAGTAGTTTTCACCCCAGACTATACAGTGAAACCTTCTGCAGAGATTTTAAAAATACTGATACTCAGGCCCCATCTAAACTGAATCAGAATGTCTGGGAGGGGCCAGGGCATTCATAATTCTGAAGGGCTCCAGATGATCCTGTGTGTCACTAAAGTTGAGAACCCTCATATAAGTGGTGTGCTCTCCTTCTCTGGTTTCAATTGTATATTTACTTGGCAGATTTTTTGTTATTGTTAATATAAATCACATCTAAATGTAGTACCATCTCAAAGGATTTTTAAAAAACAAAAAAACCCTGACAGAATAGGATGGTCTATTCTTCACCGTAAAGTGATAAAAAAAGGGATATAAAAAAACATGAAGAAGATTGATTAGTGTCATCCTGTACTTTTGATATTATGGAACACATTTAGATTTTAATAAGGAACTTTTTTATGCTTCATGTTTTATTCTTGATCTTGCTTTGTATTAAAGTCCCAATCTCGTGTTTACATCACATCACAGGATGCCACCGTTGACTTTGAGAATGAATGAACCTGTTTTAACACGACAAGAACTCACGGAAATTTGGTGGAATTAATGTTTCTAACAAAACTCAAACTTTTCAGTGTTTTAAGTTAGTATATTCTTGGCAGCAATAGAACTTCCTGCATCTCAGATAAATGATTTAAAATGAGACTATAAAAGACATCAAAAGACTTGGACATCAATTAGTGCTCCAGCTACCTAAATATTGTTATGTGAGCATAAAGGAATAAAACATATGGATTAAATTTCCATTAAAATACAGTAGGGTTTTAAAGTAAAGAAGCAGAGTGCTTTAGAAAAGTCATTTGAATGTTCTTAGACTTTAACAGTTAAAAAGTAGCATAAGCTACTTACAAACACCACAAGCTAAAGGGTATGCTTTTGCCTAGAGAATTTAATGATGCCATAAAAGTTTAGAATTGTCACCAATGGTGGCTGATTAAGGAACTGGGGAAGCCAAAAGAGCCTGTCACTCTCCACCTTGAAGAAACCTGCTGTGCATTTAAGGTTTACAGCAGCATCTCATTCTTGTAGCTGTCACAATGGTATTGGGTAGAGTGAAACCCACATAGGATCCCAATAGGCTAGATGTATTGCTGTCTATCTGTTTCAAATCTCTAGAAGCCAATACATTGCTGAGCCCAATGGGATGTTAGCAGACAAGGTTTTAGATGCATAGAGTTATCCCTGTTACTCCAGGGGGGAAGAAAGAGTACTTTTCCCAGTTCTCTTTGTTATTGTTTTTAAATTCGAACTGGAAGTGATATAGGGTCTTAAAAAGGATTTAGGGGTCCATGTGTCTCCACAAAGTCTAAGGGAGGAGGCAGTGTGGTACAATTGGAAATGGGCACAGATGGCATATGACTTTTGATGACCTGAATTTGACTCCTACTTTGAGTACTGACCAATAGACAACATTATCATCATTATTGCAATCATGAATATTGAGACGACAGTGAAACTCTTGCTGACCCCTAAGAGGAGTAGTATCTTGGGAAATTAAGAAGCAGGCATTGGCAAAATGCCACAATTTGGAAGAAATTTAGCAACTACCATAGAACTGGAAAGCCCAAGAAAGGCTCCCAATATCAGTTCTTCTTTAACAATAACTCGCTTTCGTAATTTTGCTATGAAATGAACATACTGAACACCATTCATATCTTATCCTTCCCTTGGTTTCACCATTTGTGTCACTGTGACTAATGTTAAGAAATACTTTTTCCAGGCTGTTTGCTCAAACAAAAACTTGTCTTGCTTTTGGGCTTCCTTATTTAGGAAGATTTCAGATGTGAACTAGCATTTACTAAGAACAATTTTTAAGAAACAATGGCGATATAGCACCTCTTGTATATTCCTGGATACAGCTGGAACCCATTCTACTAAGTGAAGTATCTCAAGAATGGAAAAACCAGCACCACATGTACTCACCAGCAAATTGGTATTAACGGATCAACATCTCAGTGGACATATAGTAATAACATTTATTGGGTGTCGGGCAGGAGGAGGTGGGTATATACAAACCCAATGAGTAAGATGTGCAATGTTTGGGGGATGGACATGCTTAAAGCTCTGACTCGAGGGGGGAGGGGAGGCAATATATGTAACCTTAACACTTGTACCCCATAATTCGCTAAAATATAATAAATAAATAAATGCTTTTGTACCTGTGGTACCCAGCCTCCAAGTTGACCCCTAATAATCCCCACTTCCTAGAAGCCACCTCTTGTGTAGTCAGTTCTCTCCCACATTGCAACAGCATATAGTAGAGATAATGACAGGTCACTTCCAAGATGAGGTGATAAAGACTGCAGTTTCTGTCTTGAGTGCATGCTCTTCCTCTCCCCCTCAGATCTCTGCCATGCTGTGTGGTCAGACACACATGGAAAGGAACTGAAGCCTCCAGCCAACAGCCAGAGAGAAACCAAGGCCTGTCAACAACTACATGAGGAAGCTTGGAAGCAGGTCCACCATTCCCAATCAAGCCTTCAGATGACTGCCGCCCCAGCTAACCACTTGAATGCAATCTCATGAGAGACCCTGAGCCAAAACCACTCAGCTAAACTCCCCTGGAATCCTCAACACCCCAGAAAATTGTAGGATAATAAATGATCTTTGTTTACCAAAAAAAAAAAAAAAAAGGAAAGAAAAGAAAAGAAAAAACAGAAATGCTATTCCCAATTACATAGGATTCCCTCCTTCCTGAATATGGTCCCACAGCACAGAAACCCATAGGCTTCAAACAGTTCTACTTCTTTTGTCTTTCTGTTCAGTAGACAAGACAGCCTTTCATGAAGAAGAGAGTGAGTTCGAGGAAGGATTTTCTTCCTTGGGACATAAAAAAGCAAAAGGGAGAATCAAATACCTCCAGAATGTTCTAGACAACAACCACAAGTTTGTTTTAAAGCACTTTGAACAATTCCATTGATTAAGCGTGATAAGAAGAAAATTTTAGGCAAGTTAAAGAAGTCCCAGCACAAAATTTATCTGATAGAAAAAGATAAAAAATAAAACAAAAACAAAACATAGCCTATTATCTCTTGGCAGTACAGAGGCCCTCCTGGGGCACATTCATATAAGCCACATTATGATGTTTTGATCAAAGACATGCTGGGCTACATATAAGATGGTGGTCCCATAAATTTATAATGTTGTATTTTTACTGTACCTTTTCCATATTTAGATATAAAACTACTTACCAATGTGCTACAACTGCTGACAGTATTCAGTAGGTAACATGATGTACAGGTTTGTAGTCTAGGAGCAATAGTACCACATAGCGGAGGTGTGTAGTAGGCTACCCCATCTAGGTTTGTGTGAGTGCACGCTATGATATTCTCACAATGATGAAATCGCCTAAGGACACACTTCTCTGAACACATCCCCATCGTTAAGCCACACATGACTATAGTCGGTTATTTTGGTATTTTGAACTGAATCATACAAAGAACACTTTTACAAATGAAGAACACTTTCACCTAGAATTGATGCCAACATTAATAACTTAAGTATTTCAGTGTCTCGTGGCCAAAGTTCCATATTTTAGCTACCTTAGCAAGAAAACCCAAGAAAATCAATTTGCATCTAAAAGCTCCTTCATGGAGTTGGCTTGGTTTTGTGGCAAGCATCCCAGCTTGCTTAGAGAAGCAGAAGTTGAAGTCTGCTTCACAGAGGATTGTTTGGTCCCAGTTGAATGACCTGCTGGCATCTACTGTTAGCAGAGTGGTAAGCAGATTATGGGTAAGCAGATATTAATATTCTGATTAAACATTTTAAAACCTCATACCTCTATTTTAAAAAATAATTGCGCTACTCTGAAAGAACTCTTATACTCACCATTCTGAAGCCACTTTTAGCCTTGATTTCTAGATATTCATGGTCTTAAAGTCTCTACCTATAGTTTATTTTCCAGAATCAAAACTTTTTCCCTTTACCACCTTAACTGCAATACAAAATTCACATGAATATATGACATTCCAGGATAATCTTAATAGCTTAAAGTCTTTACATTACACTCTGTTCCTACCCAGATCTCCTTTTAAAAAGGACAAGGCTGCAGTCATCTTTGGTCTCAACTTCTACAAAAACCCAGCAGAGCCTTGGCAGCCCTCCTGGAAAGACTTCTTGTGTCCTGAGGATCCATTGATTTAACAAACTTAAATAACAGAAGCTATGAAAGAGACATTTGCAGTAAGCATTCTGAAGCTATGAAGCAACAAAAGTTTACTAGACCACAAAAATTCCTCTAACACCATCCATCATGTAGATTATACAATGTAGCATGATAACAGAGCAAGTTATTAATTGTTATTAATTGAGGTCTACAATACACATACAGGTCTTTAAAAATCAACAGTCAGAACTACTGGGTGACCACAATTTATTTCTGTGTCCAGACCAAAATGTTTGTTTATTTCTTGGGTGCTTACTAAATGTGGGCACTGTTTTGGAGAGAAAATATGGGATGAACGTTTTATGCTCACAACATTGAGCATTGGAATCGTCCATAATCCCTACTTGCAATTTAGTTAGCTTGATAAGGACCTTCTGCTCAAGGTGATACAGACTCCAGGCATCTACTTCAGAATGCTCTAGGCTGATGGGGGATGAGTTTGCGTGGGTTTAAGGGCAGAACATCCAGCAAGTACTTGTTTTACATTCTAAGTAAGGAAAAGAGGGAGGAGCCCAGAGAAGGTTAAATTTCCCACTTTAACTAGGCATCTTTTCCTTCTGCCCAGGCTTCATACTTTTTTCCTCTCTAGAACTTTCTTCCACCCCTGCAGTCATTGCCCAAGTCAGGAGATAGTCCTGGAAAGGACACAGAGGCAACAAGGAGCACAGACCCGACTCACTGTCACCTCAAAGCCCTTCCAGTCACACTTCCCCTGATTCCTGAAGCATCTTCCAACTTCCTTAGGGGAAGGAAGATACTAAACCCAACACTGCTCAGGGACTGTGCTATGGAGTTGGACCACTTTCCTTGACTGGAACAGGTAAGATGCAGTTACAAAAGAGACTTAGATGTCCTAATGAGGGCTCTGAGATGGCCGGACCACTCACTGCACCCTTGGCCCTACCCTGCAATGGCTCCATGCAACATGCACAGAAGTGAGGCCCTAGCTAAGGCTGGGGGTGGTGCTAAGGAGGGGCCCTCTGACCTAAGTGAGAATTGTTAAGGACCCCTTGACTCAGAATACACCTACTCCCTTCCTCTGATTGGGCAATGTTTTCCCGAAGGGAGGCTTTACGTTGCGACCCCAGAGTGAGTAGAGTCTTACTCAGAACTGGGCAAGGACAGGGACGGTGGGCAGCTAGCTACCTGCTCCAACAACTGTCCACCTGTCTTCCTTCGAATCGTCCCCCTGTACCCCCAGACGCTTTGGATATGCTCCCTTTCCTTGTACTGGCTCTCCCTCCCACGCACTCAATGAATGTGCCCCACGTGGAAAAGGGGAAGTTGGGAGAGGGGCGGCCCTCAGCGAGGGCCTCTTGGTCTGGGCACTTATTCACTGGGGTGGGATGGGATGAGATGGGTTGGCGAGGAAACATGGCGAGGCGGCTGCCCAGGGGAAGCCTCTCCAGGTAAGCCCTGTCCCTCTCCCGCCCGCATGGAGCACCAGGCCGGGCTGTCAGCGCGCGCGCCCGGCGCGGAATCCACACCCACCCGGGGCGCGGCGGGCGGACGGGGGCCCAGCCCAGGGAGGGTGGTGCAGGCAGCCGCCGCGGGCTCGGAAATCTGTGCCCTGGACCCCGCTGGCGGCGGGGCGGCGGGCCAGGGCGGGCAATGCGGCTGGCGCCTCCTCCCGCCCCCGCCAGTCCCGGCGTCTGGGGGGCACCGACCTGCCAGCCGTCTGTCCCGGACGTTTTTCCACAGCAGATCCCAGGCTCTGGCCGTGGAGTCCCGTAACTGCTCACTGATGGATCTCCTGAGCTGCGTTTGGAAAGGTCTCCGTTTGCTGGTCATTTTAGATCCGTCCTCATAACGATCAGCGGGCTAGCCACCGCCACTCCCGCGTGGCCCGCGACTCAGACTCCCCGCGACTGCGGCGACCGGACGCGGCACTCCCGCTGGGGTCCCGGGACCCGCCGCGTGCGCGACATGGGTCTGTCCCGCGCCGGGAGGCTCCGCCACGCGCGCGGACCAGGGCTCCTCGCCACCCGGAGCGCTGCGCAAGGTTAACCTCTAGCTCCGTCTACTCCTCTACTCCTTTCCCACTTTCCCTCTCCTCCCCTCCCCTCAGCTCGCGCTCCTCCACCCCCTTCCCTCCCCCTCTGCTGTACTGTGTAGCGCCCCACTCTTTCCCGGAGCTCCCTCCCTCCCTCCCTCCTTTGCCTAACATGACAGTCCAGTCCCCAAGGCCCCTTTCTCAAAGGGGCATCCACCCCTCTTTTGCAGTTTCATCCACTCGCAGGCTATATCATATTCCCCTATTTCTTGACACTTTCCATTATTTTCAGTCTCAGAAATGGCCATCACAATAACATAACAACAAAGAAAAAAGTTAAATATGCCACAGTTAGTGTCATAGTAACTCATCACAGTTTCCCTGAATTCAAGTCACTTGAAGTCAGCTACTCAATTTGGCTGGCATTCTTCTGAGGTTCAATATTGCTGCTCTTGTATTATGCGAGTTAATCCTTCCTGGTTTCGTCAATGAATTATTTATCTGGCTGCAATCTATGACCAAATTAAAATGGCTTAAACAGTCAAATATTATTTCCATTGCAGAATCAAAATATTTTCCTCCAATGCATAGGAGGAAAATAACTTAAATATTAAGGTCAAACTATGAGGAACCTACATAAATTAGATTTACATACTCTGGGAAAGCATTAAAATCTGTATGCAGTTAAAGTATTATGAAGAAGTAAAATGGAAAAATAGAAGAATTTTAAGATATTTTAGCCCAAAACATAAAGTAGGCTTATAATTAAAAAATAACTCTGATTCCTGCACAGAAGAGGGAGGGAATGAATTGGCATTTTAAGAAATACATCATGAGGTAGTGTCCAGGTACTTCTCCTGGGCTTCAACTGTTCAGTCAGAAGATGAAGACAGTGCTATCTCAGGCCTAAGGTGTCCTGAAATTCCCAAGGTTTTGTTTCTAAAATGTCTTGATGACAGCACATCAGAGAAAGTAATTATGACAACATTTAATGCAATTCAGTGATGTGATTAATGTCTTGCACTTCAGGTTTGGAGAAGGGGACAGAAATATTTTAAAAGGGGATTTCTGAATTCTTGGAATTGCTTGATATAATTGCTTGAATCTCATCATTTCTTTTTAAATATTCTCCTACCAGGCTGCCAAACAAGAACCAAAATTTAGTCAGCTATTTGTTTTAATTTCACCTGTTCCATGTGCACATGAAGTTTGAAAATTAAAGAAAATTATTCAATTCTCCCTCTGTAATATGACTTTAATAAGTGGAATCTAACAGCTACCTAAAGAATCCTCTCTACAATTCTACATTTTTGGTAAATATTTCCTCCATCAGTTTATATTGTTGGTTGAAAATGGGGGGGGGGATTGTCTTTTTATCTTATTTTGTTATTTTAAATATTCAAAACTGTTCACGTATGAGTCATGCTTAAGAATGAGCTAGAAATTAACGATGAGCATTTTTGTGCCATCCTGGTAAACCTTTAAAATTGTCAGTTATGGAGCAATAAGTCATGGATCAGAAATGGACTTGAAGCTATGGCAGCCAAGTTATAGACTAATCCAGATTGCTGTCTGGAAACATGCCAAATACCCTTTTGATTATATCCTTTGCTTTATATGCATGTAGTGGTAACAAAATACTCTGCAAGGAACAAGATTTGTGTTATCTTAAAGTGGCTGCTATACAGCATAACAACAAAATCTGTAACATTCATATTCCCAGGGAAGCCGTGTATTTGACTTTTAAAAAGGGATCTCTAATTGAATCAAATAGGCAGTAGTTGTAGTCATAACATTATATACACAAAAATAGAACAGTACCACTCAAGTTATTTCAGTGATCATTTGGCTCTAAAGAGCCTGGACTCCAACTACTTTTTATTCTAATACATATTTTATATTCAGATGTCATAGATTAGGGCTTTTCCTTCAATGACTAATCTGAAGATAAATTCTGGCATGGCACATTTGTTTAGTTCTGGCTGTTGAATGGTCCATGAATTGAGGACTGTCCAAGAGAAGCCAGATGAAAGACGGAAGTGAACTGCCCAGAACAGGTGCCGCCTGAGCAGCTTGTGCCGCCGGCACACCCGGCTCTGTGCCAGCCCTGGCTGCTGCCCTGCTGGAGGAAACCTCTCGGCTGTGCAGATGGAGCTGCCACAAGTCAGGGGCTCCAAACTCAATGGGAACCCCAGAGCAACTTGAATTCATTTTTATCCTTAGACAGAATATCCACTCTCATTCTCCACAAGGTCTGTTTCAGAGCTGACCCTTAGGTAGAATCTCTCCCCCAACCCTGGGGCCTTTACCTGGAGCAGAAGGAAATACCAGCTACTTCAAAGAAAGAAATCAGGCAACTCCCTGCACCTCCCCATCTTCTTCCTTACTCTCTTTCCTCCCAGCATAGTGGAAGAGGTGTTGCTCTTCCTGTCTGAGACCTAGACCCTGCCCTGCACTCTTGCTTTTCTTCCCTTCTTGTCCCAAGAGGGACTTTACTACATCAGTTATTTCCTCTACTTCACATACCCACAACCCCTCCCTCTCCATAGGTTCAACCCTCAATTCTCGCCTTTCCGTAAACCAAATCAAAACTGAAACAACAACAGTCATAATAAAGCCTGCCGCCTCTATCCTGTGTCCTTTGGAAGAGAGGCCTCCTTATCAACACTGCGATCTGGGCTTCCCCATTGCCTCACTGAAGCTGTTCTTGCCAAAGTCACCAATAATCATCTGGTTGCTAAGTGTAATGGGTATGTTCCAGTTGTTGTCCTTCCTGGGGCATGTAGACTGTTGGACACTGTTGATCATTCCCTTCCTCCTGACACAGTCTTGTCTCATGGCTGTCAGGTGACACCCTCCCCTGGGTTCCTCCTTCTCACACCAGGACCCACGGTGGACCTTCTCAGGCCCAACTTGGTATAGCAGAAAGTACTTGTGGTTACAAGTGTGGCTAAACACAGAGTCCCATTTGAGTCTGGGCATGTTTCTCCCCCTCTATAGTATCTTCCTAGAAGATTGTATTGTGGATTAAATGAAACAATCCACTTGGCATGTAGAAAGGATTCAGTCTATGCTACCAACAATGTGATTATAATTACATTAATATCCTAGCCCAAATCCATCCTGAGCCCTTCAAAGAAGCCTTCCCTGACACTCAACCTAAATAACCCCATTTTTCTTCTCCCGCAATTCAGTTTATTATTCTTTATAGCACAGTAAACACATGTGGAATAAATGAATGATTGTGCTCTAGGGCCACAAATCATTTACCTTCCTAATGGATATTTCCAACATTGTCCCTCCAAACCTGCTCCTCCATCTCTATTTCCTATGTGGGCCAAGTGGTGCTACCAGCCATCTAGTGTCTGAGAGAGAGATCTAGATGAATTTTGAAATTCTTTATAAGTTTTTATATAGCTTCAATTTTTCCCTGTCTCTCCAACCCCATAGTAACTGGTATAGCTTAGGTTTTCTCATGAACTTCAGCAGAATGAGATTCCTACTAGAAAGCCATTGCTTCCACTCCATTCGAGGTCTTTATATATTAGTTCTGCATCAGTACCCTTATCCTTAATTTTGTTTTCTTCACTCATCTTTCAAGATTCAACTCAGATGTCACCTCCTCCTAGAAGCCTTCCACAAATCCCCATGACTGGGTGGTTCTTCCTCCTCCATTGCAGTGTCTTGGGGCCCCATCCAGGGGAGCACTTGTCACAGGGCGCTGAGTGTAATTGTCTGTTTCCTGTCAGCCTTGCCACCAGTCCTGACTTCCTCTAGCTGGAACTAATACAGTACTTTTATTTCTGAATCCCCTTCTTCCTTTTTAGTGAACAGCACATAATGGGATCACTTACTGAATAAATGCTTATTCCTATAGATTTAGATGACTGGTAGACCTTTTAGACCCTGCTAGGATCTGCTCCTTAGTATAAATATAAATTTTAATTATGCTTATGGTGATATTGCTTCACTGTCATGAACTATCCTTCTCTCTTCTTATATAAAGTTTATTAATTTTAAACATAGAGGTAAACATATTGATGATTGTAGTTTTTTTAAACATATAAAATTATAAATAGAAACACTAAAATTACCTGTAATATTACCAGGAAGAGAGAAATGATAACATTTGAAAATTTTCCTTTTCAGTTTTTTCTTTGCATATTTTTTAAAAATTGGAATAGTTTTTATACCAAATATTTCATTTTTTTCACTTAGCATTAGATCGTGAGCATTTTCTCAATTTGTTATCTTTTAAAATATGGTTTGTAATCAACATATAAAATTCTGTTGAATAAACACACCATAGTATATTTTAAAGCTTTCATAATTTTAGATATTTTCCTCCAAATTTCTAAAATTACAAATAATTTAGTGATGAACAACTTTGGCAAATGGAAAAATATGTATGTATATATATTTTTCTTTCTCCTTTTCTTATTGCTGTATAATTAAGACCCATCACCATTGTCTCCCACAGCGAGAGGCAATCAGCAGGGCTGGGCCACCCACCCACCTCTACATCTGAACACCAACTCTGCAATTCCATTACCTTATCTTGTCTACTCCCCCTCCCACGTTGGACTCTGATTCTGTGCCATCACCCCAAACCGAAGAATGGAGAAGCACATTCCACTGTCTGCTTGCTGAGTAATTTTTGTTGGAAGCCTTTCCTTAAGGACAGAGCCCAGTTTCTAACTGTACCAGGCCAGGAATCCTTTGCCAGGAGTCGGCGGCTGTGGCGCAGCGCTGTGTGTTGTTTCCAGCAGTACTGTAGGGAATGGCCTTCCTTGCAGGGACCCATTTCACTTTGCTGCAGGACAGAAGGGTAAAGGGCTCTAGGAACTTTTTCCCTTCAAGTTCCCTTCCCAAGAGAGATGGGATGTAGCAACTATTCCTTTGGTGCATCCTGCAGACTACATTTCAGGGCCTCAATATTGGAGATTCTGAAATGCAAACTCATATTATTTATTTCCTCACTAAAAAAAAAAATGTTGCTAAAAGTTCTGGAGAAGTTGACTTTTCATGCTGGGTCCTTGGCAGTCACCAATCTGTGCCTGCCCTGTTTTGTATGGCTTAGTGCCCCATTGCCATGCTCTGAATCTGCCAATCTTCTAATGCTAACAGTTTTGATTGCTTTTGGGGCTTTGTTCTATTAATTAAAGAAGCATCAGGCTCCATCCTTGCCTGGAAGCAAAATTTAGTGCCAGCTGTAAGCTCCCCATTATCAATTAATAACTTTTGGCTATGTTTAGTATTTTCCTGATGGAGACTGGTAAGTGCTTTGAATATTCAGGCTTAATGTCATATCATAATATCCCATTGACTTTATAAGTATTGTAATTCCTTTCTATATTTTTCATGTACACTTTGGGGAACCATCATTACCATATGGGAGACTCTGGATCAATGTCTCATAAATTTCCTATGGCATTCACAGGCTATTGGATTGGAGAAATTCCTAGTGATTAAATCATTTTGGCATTGCTTGTGCTATCCTTCAACCTGTCTGTTTCATAAAGGTTGAAATTGAGCTTACCACACAACGTCGCTTTAGTACATTGATATAGGCAACACACTATGACTTCCCCAGTATACCCAGAGTAGTTTAAGACCTTGGTACAGTTTGGGGACACTCAAACATACACTATGAAACATTCTTCCAGAGCTGCTGAGCCCTGTAAGGTCAATGAACTCATTATCTGAAGGGCAGGGAAAGCCAGCTCCAGCTCCCTTCGTCAGGATGGGGAAGTGGCTGAGAGCACAGGTCGAGGAGGCAGTCAGCTAGTCTCATAACACCACTCCACACCTGCTGGCTGGGTGATCACCATAAGTCACCCGTCTTTTCCATTCCTTAGCCTCAGCATCTTTAAAACAGGGATAATAATAATGCTTCCCTCATAGGGTTTTTGGCAAGGATCAAGTGCAATTATATGTGTAAAATACTCAGAATAGTGCCTGGCATATAATGAACACTTATTAAATGTTAGTTGTTATTATTATTATTTTGCCTAAACCATCTCTACAATTCTCATGAGATTCAAGTTCAGCTAAATTCTGGATAGCATCATGTTAAATGACAAGAAGTCACTAAAGAGTAGTAGAAAATAGCAATGAATTTGAAAGGTATAAGAATAGGATTGAAATCTCAGCTCTGAGGATGATAAGCTATAGGAGAGTCAGAGGCTATTTAATCTCCGTAAATATAGGCTTCCTTGTCTGTCAAATGCAGAAAAGAACATTTTGTTCTACTTACCTTGATCAAAGTTAAGCTATTAATATTGTGAGAGAGTTTTACAAATTCAAAGTGTCATTAAAATGAAAGGTATTGTAAAGAATAGGAAAGATTAGGGAGAATCTACATTTGGAACAGGTACATATTCTACTTGTATGTTTAAAAAGATATTTGACCAGGGTCTTTATCCCAGAGTGAAACAGGTTTCCTTTTGTGGCCCTCTGTTCCAACTGCTGACATGATTTAAAGCTGGTTAGGTATGTCTTTAGTGTGAACTGTCGGAAGGGGCTGGGACCCTAGTCCCCTTCTATGGGGCAACCTTCCATCCCATTTCTACTTATTCCACAGACATGTATTAAACAGACCTTTGGCATTTTCAGAGATAGGCAGCATATATTCCACATTCTAGAGAAAAATCTTTTGGAGCTATCTCAGTAGTAACCCCTACCTTGTTACTTACTATGAATTGGCATGGCATTTTCCTTAGGAATTTTATAATTAATAAGCCTTTGCTCTAGTTTAGCTCTACCCAGGATAAAGCACTCTGTACGTATTATTTAATATAACAAGCATATGAGGTGGGCATCTACTCTTTAAAAAAACAAAGCAAAACAACCAAAGAAACAGACTCAAGAGAAGTTACACAATTTTACCAAAACCATCTGCCAGTATTCATGTCTACCTTCCATCTCTAAATCTGCCTTTCTGTCTCCTACAGCTCCCTTGTCACTCTTCAGAGGCCATCATATGACTTGTGTAGTTACCAAAGGTCTTGTCCTTTTGATTTGATAGACTTTCCCCGTTCCCCACCTAGTCTGTAGAACTTTGGAAATTGTCAGATAATACCTTATGATCATTAAAGAAACATCATCTCTGTCAGTAATGAGATTAATCCTATTTCATTCTTTCAAGTAATACAGAGTTTACTTGTATTCAATCTGTCATTAAGCTCTTGGAAAAAATTTGGTTATCTAAAATGATTTATAGCCCATTTTAAGGGTATAATTACTTGGAAATAACTCCCTGTCTTCCAGTCCTCAATACTTTCAGATATAATGAGGGGCTTGGGGACAAAGACTGAGTTCTGCCAACACTCCTCGACATTTCCTTGTGATCAATACCAAAACTCTAAGGAGTATAAACAATAACATACAAAATATGTATAAATTGACTGTTTATATTATTAGTAAGGCTTTCTGTCAACAGAAGGCTATTAACAATTAAGTTTGGGGGGAGTTAAAAATTATACTTGTATTTTCAACTGTATGGGGCAGGTTGTCAGTGTACCTAACTCCTGCATTGTTCAAGGGTCAACTGTATTTTCCTTACATATGAAAAAATGCGGTATTATCTATATCACTTCAGTTGTGCCCCATTGGTCTCTCATTGCTAATAATATATTTTTGTTATTTTTTATAAATTATATTGTAGGTACCATTTAAAATAAAAACACTTGATATTAATTAGGAAAAAATGAATATTTTCCCTAAATATGTCTTTGGAGTCCTATGAAATCTTTTGAATTTAATTAATTTTATTGCTACTTCTATTTTTATTTGTGTAACTTAGGGCCTCTGATATGTCTATCTTTCCATTTCCCGTGCCTGGAACAGTATCTGGGACATGGTGATCTCAAAAACAATAATAACAACAAAAAACAAAAACAACAAAGATTGTTGAATTTGATTTTCTTAACTTTTAGGTCTCAGCATAACTGTCCTGTCCTAAGCGGCCTTTCCTGACCACCTAAGTATGCCACTCCTACTCCATTCCATGAGCAAACCTCACTAACTTGCCAGAACACATGCCCATGTGATATTTTATGTTTATTTTTTGTTCTTACCTGACTTGCCACTTCACTAGATTGTGAATTCCATGAGAGCAGGGACCTTGTCTTCCTTTCTGGTTGCTGATTCCACCTAGAGCAGTGTTTGGCACAAAGTAGGTGCCTAATGAATTTGTGTGAATCATGCATAAATTATGCATCATTTGCCAAGAAAGTGAGAGCCATTGTTGGGCATTCTCAATGATACACGAGTCTGTCCTGTGTCTTCTGGAGAGCTTGAATCCTTCAGCTCATAACTCGGAGAACTTTGTCTCCACTCCACTTCCCCAACCCACTCACAGGGACACGCCCTGGGCCAACTCACCACCCACACCTGCTGTGCTCCTGAACCTTTATCTCAACTTCTTTAAGGACCTTGTATCCTTTTAGAATTCCTCATCTCGTCTCGTGATCTTTGCTTTTGCTTTTCCTTCACTTAGTCAGCAATTCTCCTTGGTTTCATGTCCTCCTAGCCTTGGGTTAAGCTCCATGAGCCAGACTTTCAACCACTTTCTCCATACACATGCACAGCTATTTTAGTGCCTAGTTATTCCACACCTATCTGGCAAAATCCCATATTCACTCTTATATCCAGGCCACCACACACTGTCAATGAAGTCCCAGAAGCGCACAGACTGGTGACATGGTGCTGATGGGGTGAGAATCACCAGCAAAATCTTTGCCATGTCTCTAGCTAGGTCAGGTTCCTGTTCTCCAAGAAGAGCCATAGTGGCTATCTCAAAAGTTCATTACTGTCCTCAAGCCCCATGCACACTTTCTTCCTCTTACCCCCAACATCAATACTTGTCTGATGCTCATGAAGCAAACAGAGGTGCTGGTGATTCCTTGAATGCACCACACTGTCCTTGCCTCAGTGCCTTTGCACATGTTCCTCCTGCCCGGAAGACACTGACTCTTCCTTTGCAAAGATATACCTAAGCCCCATAAAGTAACAGTTTTACTCCTAGATTGGATTGTAACCTGCTTAGTTGGGTTTTTTTTTCTCCCTAAATCTACATTCACATTTAGCAAACTTATTTTGTAAATTAACCCCCTCCCTCCACTCAAACCAGGGTTAAAGTCTGGAGTTTTTCTGTGTTGTATAAATACACATTTATCATTATCTTAAATATATAATATAATTAATTGGATTATCGTTAATATGTGAGCATACTGTGACTTTAATGTGCAAGCTCGTTGTTATTCTCTGAATGGGAATACATAATACACAATATTGAAAAAAATATAATGCCCCATCTAGGAGAAAAATACGACTTCCTTGTGAGCAAAGTAAGCGCAGTTTTAAAGGAGAATAGAATGATGATTAAGAAAAACAAAAAGAGGAGAAAACCATAGGATGTAAATAAGAGCAGAACAGTAGCAATTAAGTGAAACCAGAAGAAACAGAAAGGACTCCAGTACAACATACGAAGTGCTGGAACAGGAACAGAACCTGCTGGAATTTACTGTGTAGAGGGGTGATTGCAAGAGGTAAGAACTGGAGCAGAGTCAGCTGGGTACCTTCCACATTGGTGCAGTAAACAATCCCTGTTCCCTGAAGAGGAGAGTGAGAAAGGGACACTGAAAGAAATGGGGGAGGGTTGGAAGGGGTGGACCAAACAAACTCTTCATAGCCTCAAGGGCTCCTAATAGAGAGGTCTAGAGAGTAACAGAATTAAGAAGAGGAAGTACTGGAAGGGGATTGTTTGGGCAAAGGAAACTAAGCAGATAAATCAATAGTACACAGATGGTGCCCACTCATTTCACTACAGTTATAAGGTTAAACTGTGCACTGAATGGCTCAGGATGCTGGGTGCCGGCAGCAGGAGTTGAAGGCAGCCCTGCCAGGGAATACAAGTCCAGTGACAAGACTTGAGATTCCCTCCCCAACCTCCCCTTGACCCTTAGGTGGTGGCAGCAAAGAGTCAATGCAGGATTCTCTAGCAGATGAAATGCCATGATTTCATCGAAGGGGCTTTGTAGATGAATAGTGGGAGAGCTAAACACTAAATGCAATTCTTCAGTTTTTAATACCTTGAGGAATAAATCATGCTCACTGTAACCCTCACCTATGAATTATAAATTCATTGCAGGTCAGGTGTCTGCCCCGTAAAACACTGTGTTCCATCTTCTGTCTACTTGGTACACTTTTCTTGGTATAACTATAAAACATAACAGTATTCACTTGAGACATTAATTACCTCAGCTCATAAATCCTTTCTGTTTTTTTCCTAGTTTCTCTTCAATGCTTTTATTTTATTTTTTGTGGCATCTTCATTTATTAAACACATTTTTAGTAAAATATTATTAGTGTGTCATAAAATATACCCATCAATGGTTTTATTTTAAGCAAGTGTTTTTTAAAACTGCTAGTGGGAAACTTCTATTGTAGAGCTATAATGGCTTTTTTTCCCCTAAGTAAAGTATCATAGATATAGAACAGCTTAAACTTGCTCAGTAAGTGAGTGGATACATAATTTATATGTATATTTCATTTGGCTACAATTATTTAAAATGCTTGCAAAGAATACTTCCTGTAATTATAAATTATATTACAGTTAGCTTAAGAAAGACAGGATGGGGGATAGAACTCTGTCACAGACCCTGGAGGGATTTAATAAATATTTCTGAGGCTGATAGTAAAAATGTTTGTTTTTAGAGAACTGGATGTCCCTGTAGTTAATCTGAACACCATGAATTTTTAAAGCAAGGTTATCTCCAAAGTTTTTACTTCATTCTTCTAAAAAAATATTTCTTAGAAATAACTATTTTAGGCCGGGCGCTGTGGCTCACGCCTGTAATCCTAGCTCTTGGGAGGCCGAGGCGGGCGGATTGCTCAAGGTCAGGAGTTCAAAACCAGCCTGAGCAAGAGCGAGACCCCGTCTCTACTATAAATAGAAAGAAATTAATTGGCCAACTGATATATATATAAAAAATTAGCCGGGCATGGTGGCGCATGCCTGTAGTCCCAGCTACTCGGGAGGCTGAGGCAGAAGGATCACTGCAGCCCAGGAGATTGAGGTTGCTGTGAGCTAGGCTAACGCCACGGCACTCACTCTAGCCTGGGCAACAAAGTGAGACTCTGTCTCAAAAAAAAAAAAAAAAAAAAAAAAAAAAGAAATAACTATTTTAATCTTCCTGTTTCTAACCTTAGTTCTGTTATTTCTAGTAAGGCCATAAAAACTTAACCAGGCATCTGCTTTTGATTTTAGATTTCTATTTTCTCCTTTAAGTTTCTTAAACACCTGCCTAACCAACTAACTAAGCTTTGCTTCCTTCACTACCATTCATCCCTGCCACGTGATGCTGTGAAGTTTCCCCTTAGTTCACTTAGCTTTTTAAACACCTGCAGCTCAGTAACAAGGATAGTATTGTCTGCCTGTTTTACTTAGCAACGAGTTGATTTACCTGTCAAGATAAACTTCACTGTACAGATTATTGGATCTCTGGATTAATGCCTTATAAAACAGCACGTTTGCACAGTTCTATGAGTTTCATAAGCATCAAACACTGATTTCATTTGATAGGCTGGATATTATATCAACAGTTAGTGAAAGGAGCTTATTGCGGGGGGTGGGGGTGTGGGGGTGTTCAAAGATGAACTATTATGAAAGCTAACCTTTTGAATGCAAACTAAAAGTTTATTTTCTAGGAAGGATTTTTAGTCATTATGGCAGAAGGTTACCCATGTCCTGTAAAAAGAATATTGTTTAAGTATCTGGTAGCCCAAGTCTGCTTTAAAAATACATTAAAATCAGCATATAACTAAGTGATTAATGACCGTATTAACAGCATGTGCATTCATGACCCTTCTGTCACTATGGAGATAATAACCAAGAACAAGGGAAAAGCACATTTTTCATCAGGTCAGAGATGAGCTATATATGATAGTCTAAATGACTTAATTTTTGACCATTTTTCTTTTACAAAATGTAGGTTAGACATAAAAAAAAAGAATGTTTCCAGCTGTTTCTGGATCTTCTTTTAATTTATTTCTAATAAAGCATATATATGAATAAAAACTTCAAGCTGAGTTTTGAAACCTGCAGACAGTTCTCTGCCTCAAACAGTTAATCAATGCCACATAAAAGCTGGCTTCAATTAAATTCAGGCTAAGATATCTGTGCTCCAGTTAACTGCATTAAAGAAAGAAGAAAGATTAAAATTATTACTTCCCAAAGGTGAGTAGCTCTTAAAAAAAAGAAGGACCAAATTTTTTAGATCGTAAAAACAACATTAAAACTTACCTCATGGGTTAAAAATCTTTCTTTTTGGTTTAGTAGCCGTTTGCTTAAGCCTTGAGTGTTAAGTCTTAAGTATCGTTAGATTTTCTTTAACCTGGTCTATGTCTACTTTCATCCTGGTGGGAAAAGTATTTGAAGGATAGATGACAGCTAGCTGCCTCTCTGGTGTGCCTTTATTTTATTGTGTAATATAAAGCAATTAGAGACAATTTTGGGGAAAACTTAATTCTAAATGATAGTATATTTTCCTGCCTGTATCCAATAATTTAGTGGAGTGTGGTAAGTATTTCAAATTGAACTACATTTAAGAAGTTTTGTTGTTTTAGGTGAATTTAAAAGTCTAGTAATTTCTCACACAGTATGAATAGTTCTTAACTAATGCATATCAATTTAGACCTGTCACTTCCAGGTATATGACCATATGAATATAATGGTCAAAGGGCTGGTAGCTATGAGAACTCTCCTCCCCTTCCTGATAATGCAGTTTGGGATTTCCTTCCTCTTCCTCCTCCTATTACTGCTTGGGCCCCAGTCTACCCCCCTACTTCAAACACTTCTTATCTTAGGGGAGTAAACCCCATGACTAATATCCGCCCCTACTTCCTCCTAGCACTCCCCACCAACTCTTCTCCTCAATAGGAACCAGCCTCCTTCCCCCATCCTTGCCTAGCTGCTGTAAGATTGAATGAAATTGTGTTTCTGAGAAATGGAGAAAAATCTTTGCCAGCCTTCTTTGTACTCAAACATCATAATTAGCATTCATGCACTCACTCAAATATTTGTTTTGTGTTGTATGCCTATGTTGGGTGCATAGTATAATGACATCATGTGCAACTCTTTCTTTATGGGGTGTTAAAAATTAAGAGAAATAATGAGTTTTAGGAGGGAACAATCTTATCCCTGTTTCCTCCTCACTGTGTTACTGGTAAGAAACAAAAGCAACAATAGGAGGAACAAAAACACCATTACCTTTGAAAATCTCAAGCTCAGTAAACATTTATCAGACATCTGCTGTATCCTGGGATCTGTGCTCGGTGCTGAAGATAGCAGTATAGGTACCAAATTGCCTGTGCTATGAAAGCTCTTGAACAAGAATGTGGACTAGGAGAGCTTTAAGCATGAGAGCAGGAAGCAAGGTGGTGGCTGTGGACACGAAGGCAGGCTGACCGACCCAGAGCCATTTCGTGTGTCATCTAAGTGATTAGATAGGCGGTAGTTTTCAGCTTCTAACTAGAGGGCCTTCTAGAAGGCCCTTCTGATATTCCCTGTTAAAGATTGCACAATCTTTCATTGTGCCAAAGATTCCATGGCACAACCTGTTCCATCCCCACACACATCCTCTACTGGAATCTCTGACCAAGGCCTTGGGAGCCACCCGTAGCTTGGTACTGGAGTGTTCTGGGAAATGAGTGGGGATACCAGATTTAGCAAATAAAAATACAGGATGCCTGGTTCAATTTAAATTTCAAAGTAAACAACAAATAATTTTTTAATATAAGTACATCTCATACAATGTATTTGTATTTGAATTGTTCTGCATTTTATCTGACAACTTTAGAAGTGGGGCAGTATCTTGATGTCTGCTTAGCCTCATCAGGCATCCCTGACACCAGTCCGGAAGTACTTTCCCTCGCCTCTGTCAGCTTTGCAAAGCACTGAGACATTTAGCAGGTGCCTCTGTTGTTTTCTTTTTCTGCTGACACAGGTGAAATCCTACCTGCTCTTGATCTTCACTGCCAAATTAAATTCGGTCTCTTGCACCGAAAATGCATATCACTCTTCCTGAGGTTTTATCCCTTCAAATATCTTGAAAAATTGCCATCTTTATTCCATTTCAGTGCACTTGATGTTAGCTACCAAAAGAATAATGCTCACTCCAAAAACCCTTGTGTCTAAATCAAGAAAGTTTTCTAATAGATACTTACTTATCTGCCCTGAGCAAAGTTAATGGACTGGAAACAAGTCTAGTAGTTCAATGCAAATGGAAATCAACTTGAGATCAACTGTCACTTGTTTTAGGCTTGTATACAAAGAGGTATCTGAAAAGTCACTCTCTATTTGTTTAAAAAATGTGTGCATATGTTCATACATATATGTATACATGAATTATATATATTTTAGGTAAAGTTTATTTTGAAGGCAGTTGGAAGAACAATTTCTCTTGCTTTGGGAGCCACTTATCATTAATGGAAGAGAGAATCCCTGGGCTTGGCACAAAGTTGGCCCTCTATAAATATTTGTTAAATGATTCAAGAAATATTGATAGATTCCTAACATTTTAATTATTCCAGATATTTCTAGTTTTATATTCAAAAGATAAATAATAATCATGACAGATTAAAATACTAGAAATAGATCTAAGCTACATAATAAAGTACACAAGCATATTGTTCGTGGCCTTTTTTTAAATTTCAGAGTATTACAGGAGTATTGTTCATAGCCTTTATCCAAGATATTTTCCAGTTGAGTTCTGCCACTTGCCAGACAAGTTATAGCTTCTCTGTGTTTCTGCTTTCTCATCTGTAAGATTGGGATAATGATTTTCCCTACATCATAGGACTGTTGCAAAAATTAAATAAGATCATATTTATAAAGCATTTAGAACAGGGCCTGGTACATATAACCGTCAATCACTGTGAGCTCTTTTATTTTACTCTATTGTAAACAACTATACTTACTACCTTGGAACCTCCTAGAAGAGTGGAATTAATTTTGGTTTATATAGGCCACCTTTGCTGAATTTTCATACCTTTCTCATTGGGTTTGGGGAACAGAGAACAATGGTTTGCCCAGTACAACTAAGTTCAGAAAGACAGCAAAAAATAAATATGTAATACTGTTAATACCAGTTTTTAAATTAGTGAGCTATAGAATGTTAGGTCAGTCCTTTCAACTCATCAGTTCTCATTTGTTTTCCATTTATAAAGCAAGAAGTAGAACAGAGACCCTCTGAGGTCTCCTTTCTAAAATTATATGATTTCAAGTAAATGTTTTGATACCTAATGTATGAACTCCTCACTTTCAATTTAGGCTTTTTATACAATACCATATTGCTTCAATTCCAGAACTGAAATTGGGAAAATGTAGTCACAAAGTCTATTTCTCTTAAAATCCTAATTAAAGCTCAGCCACAGAAATTTAGAAACAGTGGATTGTGTCTCGGAAGCACCTGCCACATTTAGTCTTAACCATGCAACCAGCCAGAAGTATGAAGCCCTACAGATTTCCCACTCTGACTCTATTAGTGTTTAATCTCTTTTAATATAAACAACCAGATATATCACTTCAAAACAAAGATGAGTGAATGAATCTACAACAGTCAGAAAAAAATTTTAAGGTATTAGATGTAAGCAGTTGAGGGAAATATGTAACCTTTGTATATCTGAAAGGGCACAAAAAGTTCACTCCAAATGGATCATTCATCATAAAGGCAGGGGTTGAGTAAATAGGGAGTTATAATGAAAGCCTAAGTATGACCCTGGTTAACATACTCACACATACCCTTTTAATACACCTACATATGGGCATGAATGCAAGATTATTATAATAGCTCTCATTTAGATTAATCCAGCAGAGATGTTTTCATTGAACTATAGTTACTCAGTAGTAATGCTTTTTACCAGAAACACTAAGTGATTGACTCCTGCCTTTGAAGTTGTTTCATAATTCAGAATAAAAATGATCCCAGGAAGGCCATCTCGTATGCCTTCTAAATGACTTTTTCTTGCCTGACCTTTTATTGTAAAAAATCAACTAACCCTTTGTTGGGATGCTGTGCTAAGTACTCAAAGGCGTTTTATGTAATCCTTTCAAATGCGAACCAACCAGAACAATCAGGATTTCCATTAAGCTACTATGCAGAAGGCACAGGGTTACAGCAGTACATAACCAATGTGACACTGTGACCTAACGATAGTTTGTGGCACAATGTTCTTGAACTAAAAATAAACCACAGAGCAGAAAGGCCAGAGTGTGAGAAAGTCAAACTGAGACAGAATTGTTATGGCTATTATATAAGTAGCTTTCTTGGCTTATAAATTAGCCAAGTAACACAGTCCAGAAATAATAAAGAGCCTACTACCCTTATGTTTTTACTAGCCACAAATGTCCATCACCTTTTCTCATTCACTGCTGCCATATCAATGATGCATCTTAGTATAGTAAGACCAACAGGATTCATGCTTTAGGGTACTCTCTGTACATTCTGAATTTTTATAAACATCCTTACCTCTCTGAAAGTGCATTTCTTTTAGAGCTAGTTTCTATTTTCCATCTGACTTTCATCATGGTACAGCCCCTAACCAAACACAGGAAATTAAATGTTCATCTGATTGTCCCACAAATAAATTCTTATCTCTTTCTTGCCATACAATAGCAAGTAGTATTCAAAGGCTCCCTGTGGAAGTGTCAAGATTCTAAATCTAGGGACAATGACTGGGAGTTGTCAGTACATGCTATGAAACTGTTTTTGTGAACCCTAACAGAGCCCATGCCTGAAAATGTTCACAATTGTATTTGTCATTCCTTGATCTCATTGAATTTGTCCCAAATAATTTTAAAGCTATGTTCATTTATATTTAGTCAGATTTCATCATAAATGTAAACACAGTGATAAATCATTAATTAAACATCATTTAAGGACTCTATAAAATTAAAAATATAAATATTGATCAGATACCATTTGAAGCACTGTAGTAGATTTACTTGTTCTTTGAATAGTTCCTATATCAAAGGATACTGTGGACAGAGAGAAAAGGCAATCTACAGAATGGAAGGAAATATCTGTAAATCACATATCTGACAAGGGGTTCATTTCCAGCATATATAAAGAATTAAAACTCAACAACAACAAAATAACCCAATTTAAAAAATGCACAAAGGACTTGAATAGACATTTCTCCAAATAAGATATACAAATGGACAAAGAGCACATGAAAAAATGCTCAGTATCACTAATCACTGGGGAAATGCAAATCAAAACTACAATGAGATACCATCTCAGACCCATATCATTAGGATGGCTATTATTTAAAACAAGCAAACAAACAAACAAACAAAAATAAAGCAAAAAATAGAGAATAACAAGTGTTGGAGAGAATATAGAGCAATTGTAACCCTCGTGCCCTGCTGATGGAAATGTAAAATGGTGCAGCCACTATGGAAAACAGTATAGAGATTCCTCAAAGAATCAAACATAGACTTTCCATATAATCCAGCAAATCTGCCTCTGGGTATATACCCAAAATATTTGGAATCAGGTACTTGAACAGATATTTACAACCATATTTATAGCTGCATAATAATCCAAAGGTGGAAGCAACTCAAGTATTCATCAACAGATGAATGAATAAACAAAATGTGGTAGATTCATACAGTAAAATATTATTCAACTTTTTAAAAGAAGGAAATTCTTGTGTAGGCTACAACGTGGATGAACCTTGAACACATTATGCTAAGTGAAATAAGTCAGGAAGGACAAAAAGGACAAATATTATATGATTCCACTTATATGAAGTACTTAGGGTAATCAAATTCATAGAGACAAAATGTAGAAGGGTAGTTGCCAGGGGACGGGCAGAGGAGGAATGAGGAATTGATGTTTAAAGAGTACAGTTTTAGTCTGGGATGATGAAAAACATTCTGGAGATGAATGGTGATGATAGTTACATAACAAATGTGATATACTTAATGCCACAGAACTGTATACTTAAAAATGGTTAAAATAGTACATTTTATATTATTATTATTATTATGATGTGTGTTTTTTTTTTTGAGACAGAGTCTTGCTTTGTTGCCCAGGCTAGAGTGAGTGCTGTGGCATTAGCCTAGCTCACAGTAACCTCAAACTCCTGGGCTCAAGCAATCTTTCTGCCTCAGTCTCCCGAGTAGCTGGGACTACAGGCATGTGCCACCATGCCCGGCTAATTTTTTTCTATATATATTAGTTGGCCAATTAATTTCTTTACACTTATAGTAGAGATGGGGTCTCACTCTTGCTCAGGCTGGTTTCGAACTCCTGACCTTGAGCAATCCACCCACCTCAGCCTCCCAGAGTGCTAGGATTACAGGCATGAGCCACTGCACCCGTCCCATTTTATATTATTAATATGTATATTTTATCACAATAAAAAAAGTTCCTAAACATTTTGGGCTTACAATGTAAAGGGGAAATGAGTATGTGCATAAAATTAGGAACTGAATAACCTAATTCAAGGTAAGTGAGATAACAAGACAGTAGAAATTAAATTCTAAGGTGTTCAGTGAATGCAAAGATAATATTTAGCTGTTACAGCTGAAACACAAAGGTTTCATGGAGTATATAGTAGTTGGAATTTACTTTTGGAGGATCAGTGCAATTTTAATGAGTCGAGATGGCAGGGCAGGTATCCTACAAAAAGAACCCAGTATAAACAAAACATGGAAGCTAAAATTTCAGGGGTGATTTTAGAATTGTGATTCCTCCCAGGTAGGTTAAAGTGTAGAACAGTGCTTCTCAAACTTTAATATATATACAGATCACTGGGGAATCTTGCTAAAATGTAGATTCTGATTCTATAGGTCTAACATAGGATCCAAATTCTTCCTTTTTAATAGTTTCCCAGGTGATGCCAACACTGCTTCAAGGGCTTGGGTTTTGAATATATATCTCTGCAAATGTAGGCTGGTCCAAGGTTGAGGGCTTTGAAAGCTACCAGTCTGTACTTACTTCAGGGTTAGCAAAGAGCCAGTGGAATCCTTCTGGGTAGGAAAATCACATTATTTGGGCTGCCCCTTAGGAAGATTAATCTGGCAGCCATGTGTAGGTGGGGATAGAATGGGCAACTACACTGGGAAGACTGGGTCAGCTGAGGGAAAGCAGTCAAAGAGGCTGTTAGTAAGTAAGCAAGCTAAACGTCGTGAGGCCTGAACAGGCAAGCGGGAGTGCGGGTGCAAAGGTGAGGGTTAAGTCAGGGGATAGTGCAAAGGCAGCTGACAATGCAGAGGAATATATGAGCAGAAAAAGTAAAAAATGTTGATTAGGGTAAGCATGCAATCAGATTTTTCCAAGACATTCCAAGTTTGTGTCTCTCATCCTAGCGTAATTACTTACAGTGCCCCCTTTCACACTAAAAAAAGTCCCAGTTTTGGTGACTGTGATATGGTCACCCAAGCTTTAAGCACAAGTGGCTAACAGGATGTAAAGGAGAGTGAGGCTGGTTTATAGTGGGTAGAGATGGAGTAATATTCCTTCATTCATTCATTCAGTATTTATCAAATGTCAACGACATGACAGGCACTTTCTAACTGTTGAGGATATCTAAGTTTAAATAAAAATGACAACAATAAAAAGCCTTGTCCTTAAGGAGTTTATGATCCAGTGGGTATTTAAATATTCTAGGGGTGGGTAGAGGTGGAAATAGAAAGGGAACAAGTTGCAAGTCCAAGACTTCAACATTTTTCAGGGGCAGTGTCAAGCTCAGAATCAAGAATAAAGGATTAGCCGGGTGCAGTAGGGCATACCTGGAGTCCCAGCAACTGGGGAGGCTGGGGCAGGAGGATCACATGAGCCCAGAAGTTCTAGGCTCCAGTGAGCTGTGATGGAACTTGTGAATAGCCACTGCACTCCAGCCTGGGCAACATAGTGATACACTGTCTCTTTCAAAAAAGGAAGAAGAAGAAGAAAGAAGGAGGAAGAGGAAGAGGAAGAGGAGGAGGAGGAGGAGGAGGAAGAAGAAGAAGAAGAAGAAGAAGAAGAAGAAGAAGAAGAAGAAGAAGAAGAAGAAGAAGAAGAAGAAGAAGAAGAAGAAGAAGAAGAAGAAGAAGAAGAAGAAGAAGAAGAAGAGAAGAAGAGAAGAAGAGAAGAAAAAGAAGAAGAAGGAGAAGGAGAAGGAGAAGGAGAAGGAGAAGGAGAAGGAGAAGAAGAAGAAGAAGAAGAAGAAGAAGAAGAAGAAGAAGAAGAAGAAGAAGAAGAAGAAGAAGAAGAAGAAGAAGAAGAAGAAGAAGAATTTGAAAGGGAGGTAGATGCAAGTTTAGATATAGATATGGATCTTTATGGAAGGATGAAGCTTTGAGAGTGGGTGAGATACCTCTCTGACAGTAGATCAAAGAAGGCAGAGACCTTGGGCAGTGCCTAGACTTAGGGAACAGACTGAGGAGGCAATGAGCCTGAGGAGGAGCAATTTGAGAGGTGGAAGAAGCATCAAGACCCTACTCTATGATAGCAGCCAAGGAAGCAGGGAAGCCAAGGGCCCTCCAGTTAACAACATCAAATGCTGCTGAGAGTTTTAGGAGACAGGTCTAGGGGCATGTGGCCACTGTGGGACTAGGGAGGGTCAACTTTGGGAAGGAATGCAGTATGGGGGTGGGCAGTCAGTAAGATGCTACATGGTATTCAGCACATAAGAAAAAGTTAGTAAGACTCTTAAAATATCTAACTTAGATGATAATCTGTTGTCATAATTTATGTCTTTCTCATTGTCATTTTTTTCATTGTTAATAAAAACAACTGTTTTGTTGTTGTTGCTCCTGAAGGTTTGGAAAAAAATTAAGAAAAGCTGTAAGAATCTCTTTTTTCATCAACCAGTGCATAATTTTTCTCACAATTTTTCTCATAATTTTTCTCATAGGATTCCTCTGAGGATGAGTTATAAATAACACTTGTGTGACTTAAAAATCTGGAGTAGCAAACAAGAGCCATGTTCTAGCAAAAACACTTAATTTTACTTTATGTCTTCTTTCTGAGACGAAAGGAAATTTGGGAGAAAGATTAAAGGTAGTAAGAGGTATGTGTGTGAACTTAATGATACTGAGTGAAAAAATACTGGGCTTTCTCTGGGAAGTCAAAACTCATTTATCTATCCAGAATTTTCAGCATTAAGACTATTATTATATGTACTTATTAGTTCAAGTGATATTTTCATGATGATAGAAAAATGTTATCTTAGCCTCATGGGACTGAATGAATTCTTAGCAAATCTCCCCCCTGCCTGCCCTCCTTCCCCAAAAAACCACACATGTACCACTTGCAGAGAATGCATCCTATCTCTAATGCTTTTAGGGAAGATTATACAGTATTTCTGCATAGTCCATATCACCTGAAAAATCTACACTTAGATCAGGAGGGTATGTGATCACCTTCTGTGATTATGACATAGTCCTTTTTATGTTTTTTCTTTGTCTTGAACCCAGGAGTTGATTCTGGGAGAAGTTTTTTCACCCAGGGGAGGAAAAGAGAAATTGATTGAATGGGTAAATCAGTAATAACATATCTAAAAACCAAATGAATAGAGTCCTGTTATTAAAGCCATTCCCAATAGCCAATACAATTCTGGTAGGAATGTTTGGTAACATTTTAGTGGCTGGGCAGTTACTTTTACAGCACTGGGACAATGCTGGTATTGGTTACTGTTTGTTTGTCAAATGAAGCAATTAAGCAAAGTTTATTTGAATGAGGGGAATCCAGTGCCAGGCTATGGGCCCCTGGGGGTTCTCACACTTTTCTTGGCTATCATACTTGTAATCCATGGGGTAAGTTAGCCAGTGGCATACCAAGGGAAGTAAAGGGTTAAACTTAAAATTGGGGATGCAAACAAGCCATGGCATTCCTGGTCCTCCCTACTCTACTCAGACCAGCAGACTCTGCTCCCACCACCAGGCTGAGTCTCCACCATGCCACCTGGAGAGCTTGTTGCCCCAAACATACCAAATGCATTCCAACCTCTGCACCTTTGTTCTCACTGTTTTCAAGCCCTTTCTCCTCTTCCCACTTGCCTTAGTCCTTTCCTTTTTTAATTTGTATAAATTTTAAAGGGTACAAATGCAGTTTTGTTACATAGATATATTACATAGTGGTGAAATCTGGGCTTTTCTTGTAACCTTCACCAGAATAATGTACATTGTATCCATTAAGTAATTTCTCATCCCTCACCACACTTTTCCCAGTCTCCAGTGTCTATTACTGCACACTCTATGTCCATGTGTACACATTATTTAGCTCCCACTTATTGGTGAGAACATGCAGTATTTAACTTTCTGTTTCTGAGTTCTTTCACTTAAGATAATGGCCTCCAGTTCCACCCACATTGCTGCATAAGACATGATTTCATTCCTTTTATGGCTGAGTAGTATTTCAGTTCATATACAAATCACATTTTCTTTAACCAGTCATACTTGAATGGACACCTAGGTTGATTCTATATCTTTGCTATAGTGAATAGTGCTGCAATAAACATGTGAGAGCAATCTTTTTCATACAGTTATTTATTTTCCTTTGGGTACTCAGTAGTGAGATTGCTAGACCAATTGATAGTTCTATTTTTAGTTCTTTGAAAAATCTCTATACTGTTTTCCACAGAGGTTGTACTAATTTACACACCAACAGTATTATATGTGTTCCCTTTTCTCTGCATCCTCACCAACATCTGTTATTTTTTGGCTTTTTAATAATAACCACTCTGATTGGTATAAAATGCTATCTCATCTTGGTTTTAATTTACATTTCTTTGATGATTAGTGATGTTAAGCATTTTTCATATGCTTGTAAGCCATCTGTATGTTTTCTTTTGAAAAATGTTTATTCATGCCCTTTGTCCACATTTTAATGAGGTTATTTAGGGTTTTTGTGTTGAGTTGTTCGAGTTCCTTATAAATTCTGGATATCAGTCCCCTGTTGGATGCATAGTTTACAAATATTTACTCCCATTCTGCAGGTTGTCTGTTCACTCTGTTGATTATTTATTTTGCTATGCAGAAACTTTTTAGCTTAATTACATCCCATTAGTCTATTTTTGTTTTTGTTGCCTGTGCTTTTGAGGTCATACTCATGAATTCTTTGTCTAGATCAATGTCCAGAAGCATTTTACCTAGGTTTTCTCCTAGTATTTTTATAGTTTCAGGTCTTACATTTAAGCCTTTAATTCATCTTGTGTTGATTTTTATATATCATGAGAGAGAGGGGTTCAGTTTCACTCTTCTGAATATGGCTATCCAATTTTTCCAGCACTATTTATTGAAAAGGGTGTGTTCTTCCTCAGTGTGTTTTTATTTACTTTGTCAAAGATCAGTTGGCTGTACATATATTTCTTTATTTCTGGGTTTTTTATTCTGTTCCATTTATCTATGTGTCTATTGCTATACCAGTCACATGCTGTTTTTGTTACTATAGCCATGTAATATAATTTGAGGTATATATATATATATGTATATATATATATATATATACATATATATATATATAAAATTTCAGGTAATGTGATGCCTCTAGCTTTGTTCTTTCTACTTAGGATTGCTTTGGCCTTTCAGGCTCTGTTTTGGTTCCATATGAATTTTAGGATTATTTATTCCAATTCTCTGAAAAATGATGTTTGTATTTTGATGGGAATTGCATTGAATCTGTAAATCACTTTGGGCAGTATGGACATTTTAACAATATTGATTCTTCTAATCCATGAGCATGGGATGCTTTTCCATTTCTTTGTGTCATCTACAATTTACTTCATCAGTGGTTTGTAGTTATCCTTGTAGAGATCTTTCATTCCTTGGTTAAATATATTTCTAGGTATTTCATTTTTTGGGTACCTACTATAAATGGGATTAACTTCTTGATTTGATTCTCAGCTTGATTATTATTGATGTATGGAAATGCTACTGATTTTTGTGCATTGAGTTTATATCCTGAAACTTTATTCAATTTATTTGTCAAATCTAAGAGGCTTTTGGAAAAGTCTTTAGGGTTTTCTAGGTATAAAATTATATTGTCCTCTTTTCTAATTTAGATGCCCTTTATTTCCTTCTCTTGCCTGATTGCTCTGGCTAGGACTTCTAGCATTATATTGAATAGGAGTGGTGAAAGTGGGCATCCTTGTCTTGTTCCAGTTCTTAGGGGGAATGCTTTCAACTTTTCTCTGTTCAGTATGATGTTGATTTGCCTCAGTCTTATCTTCCAAGGTCCACCTGAAGTTCTACCTCTTTCATTATACTTTTACTGACTGTTGTTTTCAGGAAAAAGTTCATTCTTTGAAAATATGTGCTTATTATTAGAAAAATGCACTTGACACTTAGTGTATGCTATCTCATTTATTTGCACCATCACACCAGGCAAAGGATAAAACTAGATCTGATTTTCCTTACATAACTCTTATGAGACTCGAATAAAATGTCATATATTTTAAATCACCTTGCAAAATAGTCCATGTAAAAAATATGCCCTATTGTACTTTTTTCTGAACTTTGCAGAATTTTTAATAAAAGCCATATAACAATATTTAAAAGGTAAAATATCACTTTACAGTCAAGTTTTGGTTAGGCAGATTAGAATACACAGTGCAAATTATATTTTCATATTTGCTTAGACAGGACCCACATCTCTGATTTTCCATTTAATAGGATTTAGAAAGGTAGGAGGTTTTCTGTTTGTATCCCACAACATTTAATTGTCTGTTCTCTCACTGAGAAGGCACAAAAAAACAGCATGTAATTAAAACAAATAGATGATATCAATATAGAAATAAATGTAAATATAGATAAGGATTTAATCTTCATAACAGCCCTAGAAGGTTGGACAATATTAATATCCTCTTTTTACAGATAAGGAACTAGAGGATAAAACAGTTCAGTAACTTCCTCAGGGTCACACAGCTGGTGATGAGCTGGGATCCAAACCTAACACTTTGATTCCAGATTTCACATGCTTGCTTAGTCACTTTGCTGTGACAGTCTCTATATCAGCAGGGAAAACAGCAAGAAACTGAGAAAGATTATATTCCATTTAATTCCAGCACCATTTATTGGACATTTACTTAGGGCCAAGGCTCTACAACAAGTGGTAAGGTTGAAAAATGAATATGATAAAGTCCCCACATGCAAAGACAATGTCCTCAGGCATGACTCATAAAACCGTATGATTTTAATAATTTGTGATAAGTATAATAATAAACACATGCAAGATAGAGATGTTGAGTTCCTTATTATGTAGATGTTTTATAGTTTGATTTATTTTACTTTAAATGTGGAGAATACCGCTATCATCTCTCTCTTTCTCTCTCTCACATGCACACACACACACATTCAAGTTCATGCAGTTGGCGTTGATGTTTACTTTGTGTGCTGGGTGCTCTGTAGTAAGACTGAATACAAACCAGAGAACCGTCTCTCCCCTGCCCTGAAACAAGAGGCAGTCAAAGGGAAGACGCAGGAAAGGGCCGGGTAAAGAGATAAAAGAGAATATAATGGTGTGAGTGCTGTAATGGAGGAAAGAACAAAGTTCCCAGGGAAGATATTGGAACTAGATCTTGAAGAATGAACAGACTATTGACAAGCCAAAGTGGGGGCCAGGGGCAGAGGGAGATAGAGAGCAAGGCCAGGGGGTTTACAAGTGGAAGACACTTGTGCAGGGCTCAGGTTGGCGAAAGTTCAGGGTGAGGGAGAATTTCAATGTGTCAGGGGCATAAAGTTCATGGGTGGCACAAGTTGGGAGAGAGAACTAGATTGGGCCCAGACAATGAATATTTTTATAGGCCCAGCTTAGAACTGTAGAAAAGCTTACAAAGTCAATCAAGTGACAACAAATTCTGGAACCCAAAATAGTACTGACTTTTTTCTAATTGTAGGTCACCTATACAAGTATATAGGAGTGCTATGTTCCAGGGAATATGTATTTCAAGAGGAAATAAAGTGTCCTATAATAAGATAAATTTGGAAGATGCCAAATATTATATTATCTCCCCAGAGTTTGACAATTTACACTAATATAAAAATATTAAACACTTTCATCAGCCAGGCAGTAAAGAAGCCCATTTAACTCTGTTTACTCCAGCTTTTGTCAAACTTATTTAACCACTGAAATGTTTTGATTTTTCCTCCCCCCAAAAACACATATTAAATACCTCATAGTTAACCTGTGCTAATTAATCTTCAATAAAGGTGTGACCCCAGGGTGGCTGTATACATATGGATATGGATATATGCATTACAATTTCGGAAAAGCATTCAGGAAAGAACTCTCACAGAATTTTAGAAATTATAATTCCTTGATAATATGATGTTAAGGGATCACTTTTAAATTCCTTTCAAGTGTTTCCAGTATCATTTTGTGTGATATAAGAAATTAATTTCTCAATATGGTTTTACATAATGATACATTGAAGTCAAAAATACCATCCAATAATTTCCCACAGCTGCCTTCTAGAGCCTGCCTTCTAGAGCCCATAGTGAGAGAACTGATTTGTTTATGGCCACAAAGGATGGCTGTGGTCACATCAACTCCATAAGGTGCAGATCTTCACAGACCCCAATGCAAATGCATAGACCAGGAGAGACTAGGCTGCTCTGAGGAGTCATAATGTAGCATGACATACCTTGTAGGCACTAAGTCATAGGAATAGAATTTTCTTAGTGGAATTATCTGAAGTTCTGTGTTCTGTCGGGTAACTTCAGGTCATTTGTCCTGCATTTTAATTTTGATTTCTTTGGAACAAATTATGTCTCAAGTTAAACTAATCCAGTTATAGGAGCTGTGCCCATGCTTTCTAGTGTCCCAAAGCTTTTGCAGTGTCATCTGTTCTCTTCCCACAGGAAACTCCTACTGTCTTTCATCCTCACCTGAAATGTCATTTCTCCTACCTCCCTCCCCTCTCCAGACTGGGCAGGTTGCTGTTATCAACTCCTGGATGCCATGTGTCTTTTCCTCCTTAGCATTGATAACAGCTGTCATTTTAAGTTTATTTATTTGGTTATTTACCTTTAATCCTTTCTGTAGATTATGAACTCTGTGATGGCAGGAACTCTGTTTCTGTTCCATATTGTATTGTAGCATTAAGCACACAAATGTTAAATAAACAAACATGGATTCAAGAACATGAAAAGTCTGTTATTTAAGACAGTAAAAATTGTGAGACTCTGCATAAATTGGCTTAGGCTTCATTTTTAGGTTTTAGGCTATTCTATATTTGAAATTATGAAAAAATTCTATTCCACTGATTGATCTATTTCATTGATAGCTAAATAAATATTAGCTATTACTATTATAATTGGTGAACAACCTAAACTTATCTGCCTTTAATTTTTTTTCCCATGATGTCTAGCCTCCAGGCAGTGCTTTCTCTAAATGTGTAATAGAATTGGCATTTATAGACTTCCAATATTTTTAGTCTGTCACTTAACCAATCTACACATGGTTTGTTTCTTTAATCGGTTCCATAAATCACTCTCCTCCTCCTCATCCTTTTATTACTCCTGTGAATCTTTCCAAACTTTTCCCAATTTTTCATTCCCTTTGTGGCACTGGAACATTACACCAAAGACAGTGCTCTGCATGTTTGAAAGCAGTGAGTTTGGGCTGGTCTGGGCTGGTGAGTAACATCTAGTTAGATCTCTCATTATAAGTTGAAAAAAAATCCAGGAAATCAAACTCTCAATATTCATTTAGATTCCTCCATAAGACATTGAATATTTCTCGGACCATTCCTCTTTGGTTGTCTCACAGAAATGCCATGTGTACTGAATGTTCCTTTGAGGCTGATTGCACCACGGAATACCACATGGGGAAACCTGGCAATGGCTCAATGGCTTCTGCAAAGACCAATGGAAATGACATCCAGCCAGTGTTGGAGCTTAAAAATAAAACTGCACATCCCCTTTCTAACCATCATAACAGTCACCCACCACCCTCCCACTCACCTGGACTCTTTCTCCTTTTTGTAATTGTTTTCCTACCAGATTTCTTACCAGAAGGGGGTGGGGATGTCAGGGAAGCAGTTGGGTCAACTAAATGTATACAGCAGGCAGCTCGTTCAAGGACACAAAGTTTGATGATTAATTTGGCCTGACCAACCAAGACAACACAAGGCTGGAATTCAGACTTTGATTGTGTGGTTCTATTTAATGTGTCACTTGCAAGACAAATTAGCCCTGGGAGAACAACTTGGTTGGCCAGCCCAGATCTGCAGCAAAGATGATGAAGGCTTAAGGACAGCATCATGCACAGTGAGTTCTGATCACAGACCATACTCAGATGAAAGGAACAGTGAGATTGTTTTGAATCTAACAACCGATAATAAGAACTAGATGATCCTTCCTTTAGCTTTAATCCTTGTTGTTTATCATTTTGTGATTATTGAGGGGAAATACTTCTCTCTAGTTTTCTAAACCAATGGTTAAAGCACTGTCACATTGCTAGCCAAGTTAAGAACCAGGGAAGCCAACTGTTATATCACAGAAAACCACTCAGTGTGGTTTGTTAAACACTGACCAATCAATATTTTAATGCTCCTTAAGAATATGCTGAGTTTACTGGGCTGAGAAAGCACATGCTTTTGAATCATATCATTTAATATTAATAAACTGTAAGGAACTTAAAAATCCTGTAAGTTAAGTACTGTAGCACAAGAGTAAATAAATGGTTACTGATACTTATGGTAGTACAATAGTGATTTAGCATAAAAATAGATGCTAGAATATCCTAATTTGAATTGTAGAATAAGTACTCTAAGTACAGAGTATTGTAACTATTCTGATGGTTAATTACACTGTTGTCTGCAGGGACATAGTCCCCAAATTTCCTAATCATTTCATCCCCTATGGTACCCACATCCTGCTAATCCTTGCTCCACCTGACTCTGCCCCCACAATCTGTGTGCTGAGTCAGAAGGGAGTTAAATGTGCCCAGGGCTCCAAGGGAAGGCAGAGGATGGTGAAATGTGGCAGAAGGCAGGTGACCTTCACATGGAACCAAAATGATAGCAGAGAAGAGGAAGAGACTGGAAAGAACATATACCACCTTCTTCCCAAATCATATCTGGCTTGATATTAGTTTCAATCACTCTGGGGCTCAAGTGTCCAATACATCTTGGAAGTCCTGGACTTTTATTTTGGAAGAAAGGAAAGAAATATAAAAAGCAGGAAAGGGAAACAAGTTTTGGATGCATCCAAAGTAGGAACGTTTTGGAGAAGAAAACAGGCAAGGTGACTATTTGGTACAGCTGTCCTCAGCTTTGAGCACAAGAGTAAAATTGCTCAGAAAATTAGGAAAGCAGAAGCCAGAGGAACTGGTAACTTCAAGGAAAAGTATATTCACCTGGAATGGTCAAAGAATAGTGACCAGAGTTTTGACCTGGTTAAGGGAAGAGATAGCATGAACTAGAAGGGAGAACTAGAGATAATTTTAAAAGCTTAATTTATGCTTAATGTGTGCTGAGTCAGATTGAGTAATAAGAGAAATAAGACCAAATTTGCAATTATTTCCTTGCTTGTACTTATCCATTCACTCATCAATTCATTATTAAGTCATCTGCTACATTGGTATCAGCTTAACTCAACTGTGTGCAAGCAGAAAGCAGCTTTGCTCTCTTTTTTGACATCTTGCTTTCAAACCCTCCCTGGGAACAACTTCTTCCTTACTCTTTGCATGGAACTCAAAGTGCCAAGGCTCTTCAGGTCACACAGCTAATTAAAAGCAATCTGGTCACCTTTGGTCCTAAGAACAATCTAATTTTCATAATTGAAATATCCAGTTTACTGTAATTATAAAAAACTTCAAATTTGATCCAAAATTACAGATTATCTTGCTCTTCAGTTTTTCCTTGTGAAAAAAAATAAAATCCTAAATCTCCAAACTGACTGAATGAACCCCCCCTCTTGGTCAAGGGGACCACAGAAAAGCTTCAAGCTGAGTTCCTGGCCATGACAGGATGGGAGGTCAGACATGCTTCAGTATACCCCCTCCCTGGTTAACTACCATCAGGCTTTCTTCCATAGAGCTTAAACAGAAACCAGCCCTTTGAGAAGACTTGCCCCACCACTGATTTCAATCAGTCACCTAATGCTGCGCCTCCCTTTGGCAGTTTTGGCACAATAACTGACCAATATTCCTTCCTAATAAGAGGCCACCCGCCATGTAGTGGTTCCGATCAGTTTACAAAGAAAAGCAGAGAGGGTTTTCATGTTTTCTGTTTCACCTTTGGACTCCACTGGGCTGAAAACCCACCCTCAGATCATGCTAAGTCTGCCATTATCTGAACATGGATCCCGTGAAGCTGCATAACGCTAGACTGTGCATGCACGTCTCTCCTTTCACGAATATTCATTATTCCTCCTACAGCTTGTTAAATATGTATATTCAGCCACCCTGTTCTGCATAAATTCCTGTTCCTGCTGTCCCTGCCTCAAAGTATATGCTCTCAGCCACTGCCCAAGGCTATTGCTCCCCAGCCTGTCAGAATGGCCATGCTGTGGGCTGCAACTCCTTATGAGAAATAAAGCTCTCCTTTCAAATTTATGAACCTCATCATTTTCTTCAGTTGAAACCCTTTACCTGCCCCCTTGCCCCCATATCAGAACACTCTGGCTTCCTCAAGGGTTGTAGGGAGAGTGCTTAGCTAGCTGGGTGTGGTAGATTCCCATGCAGATTCTTCTCCCAGGAAGGCACATTGCTGGGTGTTTTTCTTGGACCTAGGCATCTGGTGGCCTCTTCCAAGTCACCAACAGGCAGTTCTCGTGGTCCATGTGCAGCCCAGGACTAAGGGACTTGTACCCACTGCCATCAGTGGGAGAAGCTTCTTCCCAACATTTCTCTTCTTCTGTTCTATCACCAAGGAAGGCAGATCAAGGCACAGCCTTTTGCCTTTATATTCCCAAGAAAAGAATTAGGCCCCATTTTCTGGGGCCTCCAATGTCCAGAGAATATAGGTTAGTTCTCTGGTCTTTTCATGGCCCTGGAATCCTTGGGGGGCCCTTATTTGACTTGGGAAGAGGAGGAAGCCCAGCATATTGACTACTCCACCAAGAGCAGACCCGCACTCCTTACTCTCCTACCTCAACCCTGTTTAAATTCTGAGGTGGGTGATGGACTAAGAGCAGGCAGGGATTTTTATGATCTTCTTTGCCAATCCTGCACAGGCCTGCCTGTATTTTGGTTTAGTAGGGGTAAGGGGTTAAGAGACTTGGCACTTCTTGTTATGATCTCAACAATAGGAAATCTCAGCTGAAACTGACAAACTCTTGTGCTTTATTATCATGGGGTTAAAATGAACAGAAACATCTAGTCAGTGACTGTTGTGTGCTGAGCACTGTTCTTAGTGCTGAGGAATATATATATATATATATATATATATATATATCCCGTGGCGACTGGTCTTGAGGAGCTCATAGTAGAGGGTGTACTCCCCTCCCCTCCTCACTCTGTGTCCAAGTGGTGTTTGCTATCTAAGCACATGTGTGTCCCGGACTGTGAGTCTGGGAAGGGGGAAAGGACAAGGGAATGAGTGGACTAGAGTTTAATGGTGACTTTCTATAAGGCAGGATTGCAACATAGAGTTTCTCATCCCCAATCACTGGAGATGCCAACATCAGGAGGTGAGCAGAGCCAATGTAAACTAGAAGCCAGAGTCCAGGAAGCCTTTAAGCATATCTAACAGATGGCTGAACCTTAGTAACTAGAAACAAATATCAAGTCGAGGTTCTGAGAACTAAAAGAAAATTTGAGCAAAAATAGCTGGGTTTGGAGCAAATAGGCAGAGATCGAGAGCAATTCCCTAGTAAGATGCCGCTATTTGTGGTTTCTTGTTACCTGCTAGCAGAAGTGCACTCTCTGGCTTGGCAGAGTCAAGAGGCAGTGCAGTCTTGGGGCAAGTATAATCACAGGGCCACGTCCTGCAGAAGAAACCATGTGGCTTTGGAGGAGCCCTTAGCCATTATGGTTGTTGCTTAAAACCTAGAGCTGGGGTACAGCTGAGTACCCAAAAAGGAGGAAGCTGTTTAAGAAGATTCAGAGGCTCAAATCTCACTGGTGAGATTCTTGGTTTCCTTCTGGGTTAGTTTATTTAAATTCTGCCCTGTCTTCAGCTAAGTCACTTCTGTACTAGAACCTTGTGACTTTTGTTTCCTCTAAACTCCTACAGGAGTATGGAAGTTAGTAAAGTGCTGCCCTGCACTGTAAATTCCCCTTTGTAGACACACCCTATCCTCTGGCATGCTGAAGTCTATGGACCTGAAATAACCTACTTGGTTCTCTGCCCTCCCGCCTGGCAGCTGCACCAGTGTTACTCAGACTGGCAGGCTGAGATCTGCCCTCGACTCTGAGATCAATCCTAATATCCGTAGCCTGGTGGCAGGCATTTAGCATTTGTCAGTGTGGCTGCTGGTGCCATGCAACTTTGATGTCTCAAGCTCCTGGGACCTCACTAACGCTTCACATTTTGCCTCATCAATCCTTCAGAGTTTAAGGGTCCTATTGAGACAACTCCCAGTACATAAGGTATATGTAACTGGTATATGAGAAAGAACAAACCCACTGAGTAAACAGTTCGGGGTGGAAAAAGGGTCCCTTGTCCCTCACTGAAGAGTGCTAGGGCAAGAGGAAGTGTAGGGGAGGAAGGCTGAGGAGTTTTCCGGTGAAGGACGCAGGGAGGTGAGCTGAGCCAGGTGTGACCTGCTTCTCTTGGCATGCTTTCCCTCACCTATCATCTTCAGCTATTTATTTTCATGTTATACTATAATGAAGTGGGTTTAAAAATATTTTTCCTATTGTAAACTACAGAGAACATTTTTAAAAGACCACTTGATTAATTCTCTTGAGAAATCAATCATTTTGATATTCAAATTGCACATTCATATTTAATTACTTATAAGTACATAAATAAAATTTAAAAGTTTGCTCTGTTAAATCCATATTCATTGGTTGTAGAATCTAATAATTATGTCAATTGCAATTAAAATCAATTTACTATATTTTATTTATCTTCATTTATTATGTTTGCGTGTAAGATAATCTGGTCCTAATGCTCAAGAAGCAAGAATGTCCTGTGATTTTGATCTTAATATCTTCATGAGTGTGGAAGTAATTCAAAAGAGTTTTTAAAGTTACAGTGTTAAAGATTTGACTTATCTTTTGGTCTTATTTAAAAATACCAGTTGAAGAAACAGAAACAAGAATGATTCACCCTTTTTTTATTTACTAGGATAAAATAAAGATGTAGAGGTCACTTTCAGCAGCAAAATTTTCATACCTTAATTGAAGCCTATGGGATCTAGATTAGAAGAAAAGATGATAGGTCTGGAAAAGGTAAAACACCCAGAATATTCAATAAAAAGCATGTCTTTAGTACTTTGTTTATGAACAGAGCTATACAAACTATTGTATAGCTTGTATATTTTTTAAAAAGCCACTATCCCCATCTTTGATAATTTTGTAAAAGCTAGAATTGCTGAGCTTCAATTCATTTCCAAAATCAGAACAAAGATCCTCCCCTCTTTGGAACGGGGTTGCTTTGCATTATCATCAGAGAGAGTAAAGGGCACAATTGCCCCAGGATATGTTTACCATGGACCCTGTGTTTCAACAGGACTTGAGTTTTACTTCCCCTAGTCCACTTGACTTTGTTAGAACCAGTTGTTGGGGGATTCCAAGGGCACCAACCAGCTCTGTCCTGTCTTGCAGCAGAGGCTTTGTCCCACTTGAGAATGACAGGGGCATTTGTATCTCCAACCTCTTCATAAACTTATATCATTTGTTAACAAAGCAGAAACAAGAAGAAAAAAATAAAGCAATGCAAATAAATCAGCATTATGGAAAATATAAGTCAGGACACACACTTTGCTCTCGTCAGGAATGCTATGTTCAAGTCTGAGAAGAGTGTTATTTCTAGAGTAGGAAGAGAGGGAACTTCTCTTCTAGTTCCTTTAGAGAATAATCCATGCTTAACTACACAGGCTTTAGCTCTGGTGCATGTCATGCTGGTGGCTAGGAAGACCCATCTATCATCAAAATGCAAGAGTTCTTTCATTGTGCATGCTGGGTCAGGAGGAAAGCACAACTCTAGATGTATCATTGAAAATCTTTGTGTCCCTTTTCTACTTTTAGATGAGTTTCCATATAATATTGTCAGGTGTAGTTTCATAGATTAGTTTCTACTTCTGTATTTCTTTTTCAGGACATACTGATTTTATTAGGCAGAATTTGAATTCTCTTAATCACTCAGAAGTTTAAAAGTGTGTATGTCACAGAAATATAGGATTTTCCCTTCTCATTGAATAGAAAATATCAGGGTCTGGATTATAGTAAAAATATAACCAGAAAACTTCATTAATAATTGTCAAGAAAATTCACCAAGAATACTCTACTTCATTTCATTTTAAAACAAATGACTATACCTTAAGAAATGGGAAAAAATTTAGATAAAGTTTAACATTGCCATTGTGGGCTCTAGATAAGGAAAAGCAGAGGAAACACCATGCACAATTAGCACAACAGAAACCACAGCTATGAACCCTTCCGAATAAGCAGGTCATGTGTTACGAGTTTTGTCTTTCAACAATCACTGCATTTACAAAAATCAGCACTGTTTGAAATTCGTGCAATTTATTTTTAAATCAGATTCAAAGTGTTGTTTTGTTTTGCAAGCAGGAACATTGCTGTAAATCAACAGTACAAGAACAGTGTTACTTTAGCAGGATAAATGTGCAGAGTATATACAGGACTGATAAATAGGCCAATCACACCACATATTACTTTAACACATGATTTGGAAACATTTCTTAGAAAATCTTAATTCATCTAGGAAGTTGATTATGGATGTGACAGAATATCAGTTATAAACAACCTTTAGCTGAATTTTGCAACTAATGGAAACGACACCCAGGACATCTCAGGAAATCTGAGGAGCAGAGGCCATACGTGTCAGCTTTGGGTCAATATTTGCTCATCACATCATCACTGGTGTCTCTTTCCTGAATTGGGCTGTGAGCCCTAGGAACCCCCCAGTGAGACAACCGGCAGCCTTCAGAAACACCATCTACCTGCCACATAGGAGAGACCTCTTGGCAGGATACTAAAGAAAAATCTTCAATGTTCATGATTTTCTGGAAACAAGCCAGCTAAGTATAAAATGACCACCTTCACAGTACCCTCACAGTACAGTATCCGAGAATATTATTGCCAGAAGGAGCCTTAGCAGCACTGTTCCTCTAGACAAAAGTTTTTTTTAGAGAGGGGCCAGTTGTTGTCTAACGTCAATGAGCACAGCCTGAACTTCATTCTATTGCGAGAATTCTTTCCTCCACTTCTTTGTTTTGTAGGTAGAAAAACAGAGAAGTTGAATTGCTCACAATCCTATACACATCCCTGCATATCAGTAGTCTAGTTCACATTTATTAATCAGAAATTAAAACAGACAGAGGGACACCGGTGTCCTCTGATATGCTTTGCTTTTCCACCCTGTTGGTTTTCTTGCACCCCTGCTGTGTTTGCCCATGTGCATTCTTTGTGCAGTGTTCTTGCCTGGTGATCCCATGCCAAGCAGGCTGGATATGTAGATGGGAAAATATTATATAAGATGATGAGACTTATATTGCCTTTGGATGTGAAGAATGCCACATTCATTTGGCCATATCTTCATATTGGATTTGATGAGATGGGATGAATATGTCATCGAGTTTTGCCTTCATTTAATTACATCATTGTATTCTGCTTAATTAAGAAGAGAAATCCATCCTTAATATCCCTAATACGCACTGGCGAGAACACATTTTTGAGTATGAATTCGGAGTCTAATCCTCTAAGCCTCATGTGGGCCACCTTTCAACTAACTTCCATTTATGTGTTGCTGGCATGAAAAATACAGGATAGAGTCCTGAGCAAACAAAATGTAGAAATCGTGCTTTGTTTTATTATTCCAAAGCCCTTTGTCTCTTACTTGTAAGGTACAATATGGCAAAGACTCTTGGCAAATGCCTAAGAGCTTTTATAACTGACGTCGAGATCAACTGAAACAAAGACACATTTGTTGGGCTCCAGGTTTTGATGCTGGCCTGGTGTTTCAGAGGTAAACCATAAGTGTTTGCTCTTGGATATGGATAAGAGTAGTTTGAAAAATTGATTTGCCAATGCTTGTGCAAGCCACTACTGCATATTATGAAGCACTGTTCACCTAACACATAAGAAACAAATTTAAAACACAACAGCTGCATGTGGTTGGAAAGAGAGGCAACCCTAAGAGAGAGCATTCCTGGGAAGCAGGAATAGCTGCAAAATCCCAGATTAGATTAAGCATTTGCAGATGAAAAAAGGAGCTAACTAGCATGTCTAAAAAGGCATCAAGGTGTTTACTAAAAATAATGGCAACATAGTGTAGTGGGCTGTGGGTGGGTTATGGAGTCTGTAGACAGTTTCTGTCTTTTGGCACTTGGCAAACTGCTTAAAGCCTCTCAATCTCAGTTTTTTTGTTTTGTTTTTTTTAGAAGGCGGGAATATCTACCTGCCTTTGCTGTTTTGAAGGTCAAATGATATTGTGTTCTGAAAGTGCTTTGTCAAATAAAATTGTCCATTAATGAGAATACCAATAAAATAATAACACAATAATCATTATCAGAGTAACAGTATTATCTGACACTTAAATATTTACTCTGTGCCAGACACTAAGTTAAAGGCTTTATATGAATCCTCTCATTGCACTGGACAGTATTATTATATCATCATTTGACAAAATAGGAAGTTCTGAAACTTAGATTAAATAATTTGACTGGGATCTATTGGGCGCCCGCATTTGTGCTTTAACTTCCAAACTGAATTACGTTCCCTATTATACCCATAACGAACACTAACAATACACTTAGGTGTGATTTCTATGCTTTCACACATTCCATGAAAGCGTTCTTTCTCATCTAGTATTTTACTCACTAGTTCATCTAGTAGCTCACCATAATTGAATATCTGTTCTCTACATGCAGGACACTCATAAAGGTATAAGGAAATGATTAACAAAATAGAAAAGAAAGACTATTGTTTTAGGGCAAGGGTCCTCAAACTTTTTAAACAGGGGGCCAGTTCACTGTCCCTCAGACCTTTGGGGAGTTTGGTGCAGATGTCACACATGCGCACTGTGGGCCCAGAATGAGTCGGCTGCTAAGTAGGACAGGCAGCAGCAGCAAAAACACCCGGCGGGTGGGATAAATGTCCTCGGAAGGCCGCAAGTGGTCCGCGGGCCGTAGTTTAAGGACCCCTGTTTTAGGGTGACAGAACTTGCGTAATGAAGAAATGCTGTAGAACATTTAAAAGACAATACAAAAACTAGCACAAATTTATGTATGCTGAATTATGTGTAATTAATCCCTGAAGAGTGGAAAAAGAAAATAATTCTCATAATCATATAAACCTTAATAGCTCCTTAATTTTTATGGCCCATTGTCTCCTTTTAAAAATTATTCTTTTTTTTTTTTACTATGAACATTCCATGAAATAATAGTCCTATGCATTGGTCTATAGGTCAATGAGAATTCTAGAACTGCCACTGTTCAATGTAGTAACCACTGTTCACATGTAGCTATTTAAAATATATTTAAATTAATTAAAATAACACTTAAAAAATTCAGTTCCTCCATTACACTAGCTACATACAAAATACTCAATAGCAGTATATGGCTAGTGGCTATCATATTGCACAGTGCAGATGAAATTCCATCATCGTAGAAAGTTGTATTGGATGGCACTGCTCCAGAACATAAAATCAGTATCCTCCCTCTGCTTTGATCTGGTGAGGCCCAGGGGACTTTAACATTATATATGTTATCACACCAGAGAATTTGTTGGCATATTTAAGGAGGAAACTTTTGGAGAGAGATGGGGTTTATTGTTGATCAACAGAATAGAAGACTAAAGTATCACGATTTGGAGAATTATCTTAACCAGACTCTCTTGTTCTATAAAGTATAGAGTGTGCCAGGGCTGTGTTCCCTAGTACATTTCACTTGCACAGAGGTGTGAAAGAAGTGAAAAGGAGAGAGCAGAACACTCTGGCCAGAAAAGGCAGAGTGGTACAGAAAGGGTTTTTTAGACAGATGCAATAGCCTGAGCAAAGGCACAGAATCATGAAAAGGCCTCTGTCCTGGCAAGGCAATTTTAGAGTAAAAATGCTGTTGAGGGTTAGAACTAGGTTGAAATTGTAATGGGCCTTGTATTCCCTAAAATGTTTTAGTTTATCCATTAGGACTCAGGAAACCATCAGAAGTCCTTGAGCTGTAGAGTGACCTGGCTGTAGTTTCATTTTCTAGGAAAGTAGTTAAGGCAAGGGTGGGGAGAGTGACTTAGGTTAGAGGTTGAGAAACAACTGAATTTTCCCTTAGTAGTGTTATTGTGCTCTAATCATCAATTGTAATACCTTATAGTTCAACAAAGAATGACTTTATAATTATTAATATCTACTAATTATCTGACATTAAATGATAATGATATTAAAAGAACAAATTACAGTAGTGCTTTGTTAACTATGCACTGGTAAAATGGACTATCAGTGAAGCCTGAAAAAATTAGTCATCTGCTCAATGAATAACAAAGACTTTTAAAGCAGCTTAAATCCATTCATGGTGAATATATTTATAATATTTACAATGCTATTAATATTAATGGTTTTATAAGATGATACAATGAAAGACTTAAAATTATGTACCATTATCAGGGTGAAAATAAAAGGGGAAGATGAGAAGAGGTGAGAAATGAGCCAGGGCACTCAAACTGATCAATGTTTGGTTCATTTTGGAAAAAAATGACTTGATAAAGTGAGTGACAAACTCTTCCCTCCATTTTTCCCACTATACTAATTTGGTCCTGAGTTAATTGCCAAAATAGGTGAGGATATGTTAGAAACCAATTATCTCCTCATTGAGGCTCCACTTTAACCTGTGCCTTCTGGGTTGCCTCTAGCGCTGGGAAAGGGATCCAGTCCATTACCAGAATGGGGAAGCCACCACTTTTCATAATGAAGACTGGAAGTCCTGACTTAGAAAGGAAGAAAGGTGTAGTTCTAGTCAAGTCTAAAACATTTACTATGAAGTACATGGGTGCACCAAAGAAGTCAACCTGACATTTTCCCAAGGGTTTGGAGATAGGCTGCATTTTCAGTGCAAGAGCCCCTCCAATGCTCTCCCCGATGAACCTTCCTTCACCATACTGGCTTCAGTGCAGACAGACTGGCCCTGGTAGCCCCCCAGGATGGCACCCTCAGATGGCAGTCTCTGCTGCACAAGAGAGCACACATGAAAAAGGAAGCATTTTATGCTTCAGGATAACTGTCGCATTATTCTGCCCCATTTTAGGTATTCAGCTAATTCTAGTTTTGTGTCTACACAAGTTAAAGCCTAATGATTTTTAATGACTGTCCCCAAAATTTTGAAAAGCAAACAGAAAATGGGACATATGTTTCTATCATGCTGGGGTAGAATCAGTAATTGTGTAATTGGTACTGGACTTGTAATCCTACTATAAATAATAAAAAATTCAAACAAAATTATAAAATATCTGTTTTCAGACATTATAAAGAAAGTATCACAGAACCATGATCCCTCTGAGAAGAAGAAAATAGATAAGATAAGCCCTATAATCACTCCAACTTTCTGCCTGGAAGCACTTTCTGAATTGAAGCTCAGAGACGGGGAACTCCAGCAAAAGCACCGAGGTCATGTTGAATAGAGGAGATAGAGATAAGAATTCAGGAGGAAGCTGAAATGACTGGAATTTATAGAACAGAGAATGCTATCGCCTTGGGGATGAGGGTTTCAATATATGAAATTTGGGGGACATAAACATTCATACCATAGCAGTAGCAAACATAGCAAACATGTGACCAAATTTTATGGTCAACTGGGCAATAAATGGTTCTTCTCCTTTATTGTTTTAATTGAGGAGGGGTTGGGGAAGTGGTTGCAAGCTGAGTAAGCACAAATGTAGCTGTCCTGGTTTTTGCTAACTCTCGTTTGAGGAGAAGGGAGGGTGTTTCTTCCAATCTTGCACTCAGCCTCAGGTATGTCCTGTTGTAACAATTAGTACTAACATTCACTGTGGAACAACTGGATATTCATATGGGAAAAAATTAACCTTGACATTACCTTATAACATTCACAAAATGAACAGAAGTATCAACAAAAACTATAAAACATTTAGAAAGCAACATAAAATAATATCACCAAGATTTTGAGGATAGAAAAAGAATTCTTAGGACACAAAAACAGAAACTATAAGAAAATTGATTAGACTTCATCATCAAAACCCAATTCTACTACCCTTTGAAAATTGTCAAGAAAATAGAAAGCCAAGCCACCAAGTGGAAAAATATTTGCAGTACATATATCTGAAGATATAGATCTAGAATACATAATTATTCAACTATAATTTAAAAAAAGACAAAATCCAATTTAAAATAGACAAAAGATGTGAACAGACACTTAACAAAAGAAGATAGAAGATATGCAAATAATCAGTAAACACATTAAAAGATTCTCAATATCATCAGGAAACTGCAAATTAAAACTACAATGAGATACCACTGCACATCAGTGGTAGTGAGGATGTGTAGCAATTGGAACTCTCGTACATTGCTAGAGAAACTATAAAATGACACAAGCACTCTATAAAGCAGTCTAGTAGTTTTCTTATATACTTACCATATAACTCAGCAATTCCATTCCTTGGTATTTATTTAGGAGAAATGAAAGCACATATCCATGCAAAGACCTTCATACAAATATTCATGGAATATTTAATTATTCATAATAGCCTTAAATTAGAAGCAACTCAAAAGTCCACCAATGGGTAAATAGGTGGACAATTTGTTCTATATCTGTAAAAGGAAATACTTCTCAAGAAATAAACTACTAATACATGAAAAAACACAGATGAATCTCTAAAACATTAATCTAAAGTTTTTAAAAGCCAGAATCAACAAAAGAGAGCATTCCATATGATTTTATTTATGCAAAATTTTAGTATAGGCATAACTATACTAATATACAAATATTAAACATTAAATATGCTAATATTTAATATAAAAATATTAAATGTACTCATGCTAAACATAATGTATAGTGGAAGAAAGCAGGTCATTGATTGCCTGGGGCTGGGATTGAGGGAGCAATGATGGAAAAGGGGTACAAAGCAGCTTTTTGGATGGCTTTCTTTTTTAAATTTTGGAATATTTAATTGGCAAATAAAATTGTATATATGCAAAGTATATAACATGACTTGATATATGTATACATTGTGTAATGATTACCATAATCAAATTAACACATCCATCACCATCCATGCTATACATTAAATTTCCAGAACTGATTCGTCTTATAATTGAAAGTTTGCACCGTTTGACTAATAGTGTCAAAGCTTCTGGCAACCACCATACTACTCTTTGCTTCTGAGTTCAACTTTTATAGATTCCACATAAAAGTGAGATCAGACAGTATTTGTCTTTATGTGTCTTGTTTATTTCACTTAGAATAATGTCCTCCAAGTTCATCCACATTATCACAAATGTCAAGCTTTCCCTCTTTTTTATGGCTGAATAATAATTCCATTATGTATGTATACACCACATTTTCTTTATCCATTTATACATTGATGGACACTTAGGTTGTTTCCATATCTTGCTTTCTATGAATAGTGGTGTAATCAACATTGGATGCAGATATCACTTTGATAGCTATTCTTGACTGTCATGTGAGAGAGAGATTTGTCAAAGCTCATCAAGCTATGCACCTAAAAATGGGTGCATTTCAGTATGCGCAAATAATATCTCAATAAAGTTGATTTAAAAAGAAAAGATCTGCAAGCTAAAAACAAAGATGAATGTGGTATGTCAAAATGACCATGAGCCATCCTTCATATGGCTCCTAAAGGCAAAAGTTGGCAGTTTAAGCATCAAGATGAAATGACTATAGATGTTCAAAATAAAAGGAATATGTACAAAAAGCATTATTCCATAGTTGTATGCGTGCTCGCGCCGCCCCCCGCCCCAGTCCCCAAAGAACAGAATTTCATTCTTTTTGTTAACATTTTCAGTGAGCAGAAACTGTTTTGAAACCAGAACTCTTCAAACAGGATTGCATTTTCAGGCCCTCAGGTTTGTTTGGTTTTGAATCACTTATTTAAAGGAATGTTTTGTAATATTTTCTAAGCAAAACTAGGATGGGGTTTTGAAAAGCCAAATTACATAGACACTTACTTGTTCTCTGTACCTTGCAGACTTCCAACTACTTGACCATCGCCCCAGCTGCAGCCCTCTGAGATGCACTGCTTCATGTGCACCAGTAAAGCTGGGGTGGGGGAGGGGCACCTCCCCTGGGCTGCTGGTAGCCAATGACCAAGTACAGCAGCCTGTTCCTGAAGGCCCTAGGACTAGGCCAATGTTAGGCCAACTTTGGCTTTTTTTTTTTTTCAGTGTAGCTATTTATTATATTTTGTATTGATATTTCCTCATCTGGGCAAGGCCATGTATTTTTTTTTATTTCAGCATATTATGGGGGTACAAATGTTTAGGTTACGTATATTGCCTTTGCCTCACCCGAGTCAGAGCTTCAAACTTTGGCTTAGAGACATTGCAATGACCTTGCTGGATTTTCATGAGACTTCATGGCAGTCTAGGACACTTTTACCCAACCTTCCTTCCTTAATCTCCTTCTGGAAGTATCAGGTTCGCATCATGCTGGATGGCTCTCCCAGCCCCTCCCAGATCCCTCTCCATCTTTTCTCATAGGCATTTCCCCAATAAAATCCTTGCAAGTTTAATCTCAGCTTGGTGTCAACTTCTTGGAGGACCTGAACAAACCCACAACCCCAAATTTGATTTTTTGTATATCCATCAAGGCTGACTGATGGCTTTTTTTTTTTTTATTTTGACATATTATGAGGGTACAAATTTTAAGGTTTATTTTTTCCATTACATTTCATCTTGAGGGTTTAAGGCCAATTGTTCCAATGCATCAAAGTACTTTGGAATCTTATTCCATCATCTTTTACATTTTTTATCTTTCCCATCTTTATGATATCCAAAAATGTGATGAGTAGTCATTATGTGTCTTCTTCAAATTGTGAATAAAAACATTCAACTGTAGTTGCCAAATGACAGGCCCTTTTGGTAATGCAATTAACCCCCAGTATAGGCCTGACAGTGTAAAGAAGTCCATGTTTTCATAAATTGAATAAATATTGAATAATTATGAGAATATTAAGTTATACGTAGTGAAAAGAGGGCGTATCCTTACAATCAATTGTGCAATGTTTTGCATACAGAAGGTGTCTATAATCACCATTACCAAGATGGCAATGACACTGGAGAAACGTGGGGAAGAATACTGAATATGAGTAATCTTTTGTTGTTTGATTTAGAAACAAGTTGTGTAGCTCTTCTGCTCTTGATAAAATTAGGGTGGGGAACACAGCATAAAATTCCAATTCTTAAAGCAATAAGAACTACTCAGTAAATGAAATAACTTTCAGAAACCATGTAAGTGGATAATCCTAAAAAAGATTTGGTGGTTTGTTTCATTGTATATGTGATAGGTCACAAAAAACACTTGGTGTGATAATAATAGCGAGTTTGTTTGTGTTTAGACTTAGGAATGATTGTGTAGGAATTATGGATTTTCTAAGCTAATTGTTTTTAGGCTAATTTGGGCAGAGGCCAAGAAAATGGATAAGCAAGGCAATAAACCATTTTGAAAATTGTTTTATATCATGGATAGCCATGCTAATGTTAAAAATAATTTTGATACAACATACTTCAGAGGATTCATCTTTTATTAACCTGAAAATAGCGTGGTATATTTTGGAAAGATACGTAATAGGCCAGAAATAAATAATTTGTAAGGTAGAACCTTACAAATAAATAATTTGTAAGGTAGATATGCCTTTAAGTACACATCCCAATATGACAGCATTACAGACTACTGTTCTCTGTTCTGTATAAACCTTCAGTAAGTCTGTAGTCTACTTGGGTGCCAAGCTATAGAAACCACACTTTTATTTTACATGTTGCCCTTCTAAAATTTGTGATCATAGGAAATATTCCATAATGGCAACCCATCCTGGAGAACATTCAGGGGATTAAAAAAGAAAAAGGCAACCAAAACACCCAGAATATTCATTTGCTATATGGATTTAAAAAAAAAAATCAATTCTAGCTCAGCAATTCAACCTTCTATATACATTTTGGTCAGAATTTTATCCTTTTTCTCTTCTGGATTCTTTTATTACTCTAGGTGCTATTCTATTACGTGTTTCTCTTCAGACCTCTTGAGTCATATGCAAACTTTCATCTGTAGTTTAATAGCTAGTTTACTGATGAGTGGCAATGCACAGAAGAGACTGATAACCACTGGTTTTGCATAGTTGAAATAGATAATAATCAGATAACTTTTTCATGGGTAGTGGGAAAGACATCTCAATGGCTCCTAGAATACAGATGAAACTACGGGACTACAAAGGACATCTTGATAAGCAGCAGATTCAGAGGACAAAAAAGCAACTAGATATCTATGGGCATAAATCTCTCTCAACCATATTATTTCCTTTTAAAATCTTTATTTTTAAGGCAAGAGGTCAAAAAGGATATATTTTCCCATGAACAGGAAAGATCAAAGTAAAATGCTCTTCTGTTATTTAAGTTCAAATAGAGAAAGACATAATAATGGAAGAAATCAAGAGCCTTAAACAGAAATAGTACAATGTTTTCACACAGGAGTATTTCTGATGTTTAGACTGCATGGGTGGTGACTTGGAATAGGTACTGTTCCAGAGAGAGTATCTAAGATATGTCCCTTAAGCTATCTAAAGGCATGACTAAGAGCAAGTCACTCTAAACAATAAAGTAAGATCTTGGGCTAGAAAAACACCAAATGTGGGCACTGAGTTAGAGCCAAGTATTTTGTGAAATGACAAAGTACAGGTAAGTTTCTCATAAGACAGTAATGTAAGATGGGTATGTCAAACTCTTGCTAAGGGGAATGTGTGTGTGTGGGGGGGGGGTTGTGTATGTGCACACTGGGGGGTGGGTAGCTATCAGAATGACCTCTAGGACTTTTTTCAAACTACACTTGCTTCAAAGAAATTCTGACACTCCCTACCCCCACTCCCCACTCTACTGCACACAATCCCACCTCCTCCTTAAGAATTAATGCCCATATGAGCCACTGGTACTGATCAATGGGTTATCATTGATAACCCTTGGGAAGGGTGGGGTGGAAAGTAGGCTGGGAACCACTGCTTCACTGAGTTTATTTCCCTCTACACTTCACCGTGTTGTTGGGAGGGCATCAGGCTCATAGGACAGAAGGTGGGGCTGAGTGTACAGAAGACCAGCCCACTCTCTTCTCAGCCCCTTCCCCACTTCAAGGTGGGTAGAGTGCTCACACACACAGGACCTACCCTGAGAAGCCAGGAGTCCTTTGCTGTGCTCACACCATGCTCAGAACACTAGTTTGAGAAGTTTAAGGGAGATCACAGGACATAGGGACATGATCCCAGTTCTGAAAATCATTGAAGTCTCTGTACTTTCCATTTTTAAACACTTATCTAAATATAGTCCTCCTTGTAATGCATTTTCAGACAGAGTGGCTTGGCTCTAACTCAGTGGACTTAGAAATTTAATATAAGTATTGATGAATAATATAACAGCCTTCCAGTCCTATAGTTCTATGTGCATAATAAATATTTGTTGAATGAATGATAAATACAAAGACATGGGCATAGCTTACCCCAGGGAGATTGGTAAAGAATAGATAAAGATTCTAAACTTCAAATTCTATGTTATCATGATTGTGCTTCCTCCATGACCTCAAATAACCCAATCACAAACTCTGTATGGACCAATTCAGAGACAAGTGTTCTTCCAAATCTGACATTGTATCTGACTCAGAGAACAGTAACAATAGCTAACATGCCATGATCACTGCTATATGCCATGGAGTGTGCTTATTAATTTCTGTGTGTCATCTTGTTTAAGACTCACAAATGTCCTATAAAACCACTCAGGTAAGTTAAATAACTTGTCCATGTAGCAAGTGGCATGAAGATCAGAGAACCAGCAAAAGGGAGAGTCCAAGTTTACCTAATGACAAAAGCCATACTCTTAACTACTCTTCTGTATTGTTTTGTTTAACAATCTGTTACCAAACAGATTTAAAATACTATTTAAGGCTAAAAAAGTCTTTGGAAGTTGTGATTTAAGACATAGAAACACGTCTGACAATTGACATAGACTATGAAAATATTTTGCTGAAAAAAAACCACTATTGTTTTAGATAATATATTTGTTTTTCTAATTAAGTAGCAAAAATATTTCTCAGAGAGAGTTTCCAAAATATAGTCACTTCTTACTATTTATGGTAGTAGTGTTCTATAAAGTTGCCATGGACACTGAATTAGTGAATACTGAGCCATTGCTCTCAGAAGAAATACAGAGTTCTGTTCCTGTGAGCCTCTGGTCAACTCATCAATACATAACTTTGTTTTTTGTGTGTTTCTGTTTAAAGATGCTTTATGTAGTCTATCTAATTGATTTTTTAACACTGACCTCATGGCCAACAGCACTATAACACACTTGTGTACAAAACTTATCTAACACGCATTTTCTCCATAAGGCACCTCACGGCCTTCTTGCACTCAGGAACACTAGACGGCACTTCAGTGCTATGCTTGGGAGCCATTTTAAACAGTGAAATAACCAACAAAAGCTCAAAAATGCAAAGTGTGGTACTAAACAGATGACATAAAGGACTCTTTGTTTACAGCATGAGAGTTGAAACAGGAAGGCAGCGTACGGTCTCGTTTGACCTCAGCTGGGAATATGTGCACCACTGCTCTGGGCATGTCCACAAATAACCAAAAAAGCACATCGAGTATTGATTTGGGATTACAAAGAAAATTTAAGCAAGTAAATGAATTCACAAATGTTGAATCTGTGAATAATGAGGATTGACGGTCTATAGAACTGACTTGAAGGAAATCATGGCAGTTAAGCTGAGCAAAGGTAATGCTACACTAGCTCATGCTTTGAAACAGAAGCTCAGAATATGGGTTCCGACTATAATTTTAGCCAATTTAAACCATTACAAAATACCACACATATGAAATAATCGCAGACATTCCAGCTACAGAAGGTAAAGGTATGTGGTCTTTGAATCTGCACATTCTGACTCAGGTGAGCAGTGGAGTGGTCTCCAAATGCAGGCCTCCTGCAAGCCTGCATGAAGGCCTGTCTCCTGCTTCTTTCCTGTCTGGGCCACGTTCATGGTCATTATCCCCTCACCATAGAAAGGCCCGGGCATTCCATCTCGCAGTTAGTAGCTAAATGAAATGCATTACAGAGAGAAGGGCTTTGGGCACTATGAGGATAGGATGCCAATCGAAATGGAAAGCATGCACAGTACTGGTCTGGCTTTTGCACTTATGGTTTTTGTTTTTTATTTTGTCATTTATTTCTATTGTAAGTATTTTTCTGAGCAATATGGGGTAGAAACAGCTTAATTCATTATGATTGTGAAAATTTTGATTGAAAGGTGTCATTTCAGATGGAAATTATGTTTTTCGTAGTGACAGGTATTTTTGAAATAATATGGACTACCACATCCCCTGGATGGTCTTCCGCATCCTTACCTCTGAGCTTAAATGAATCTTGTTATTTTTCTCCATTAGTGCTCAAGTCACAATCAGGAGCCACTTAGAAAAGCTTGGCCTTGGAGCTAGAACACTGCCTTAACCAACTGGTGGCGGTGGCAGGTCTCTTTGCAGACAAAATCATGGGTATTGTGGGGGTAGGACTATTGTTAGAAAGCATCAAAACTACACAAAGTAATTGCCCTTTAATCCTACCCCTATTCTCACAGAATCTGGATTTGGGAACTTTGGGGTAATGTACTTTAACCAATTGAGTAATTATTATTTGCTAATGCCAATGTAAAATGAAAATCAACCTCAAGAATGGGAATTGTCCCTGGCTGTCCCTTTCAGTGGTTTCAGTGTGCTAGGCACTCAGAGAGCAGGGACTCTCTCCCCATTGCCTGGCACCTTGCTCCTGAATGTTAGTGGTGTAGAGGTAATTCTATGGAACTGCTTTATTTATTTTTTGAAAATGCCTAATTGTGGTAAATTACACATAACATAAAATTGACCATCTTAACCATTTTGGAGTGTACAGTTCAGTAGTGTTAAGTACATTCACTACTGTGAATGTGACTTGAGGTGACCAAGGTCACCCAGACAGTGTGTGATGGAGATATAGTAAAAACTGAAACAGTTTGATGCCAGAAGCTGTGCTTTTAGCTACTATACCATGAGTAAAGGAATAAAGAAAATGACCCTTAAATTACAAAATGAGATGGAAGATATTGTAGATTTTCTGCTTCCCATTATGCATCATAATGTTCTTGCTTAGTAACGATTTGTACTGTGAGTTATAGATTCTATAAGACAGGATGGAATAGGTCAATTTTCTACTGGCTTTTCCACAGTACTGGCAGAGAAAAGCCCTGGCATGTGAGAATACATTTCCTCCCATCCTGGGTATTACTTTCAGAGCTTGGTTATGTGCAGTGAAAGTTAGGCTGGTACCTCCCTGACTAAATAGACCCAAATTTGTTATAGAGCATGGAAGGTCAGGACATACTAACATCCTTCTGGGAGTAAGATTTGTCTGTTTATGTTTACCAGCCTTAACTGGAAGTGCAAATACCTTACCAAGGAAGAAAGATACTCAAATTTTAACTTCCCTGATGTGATACACAAATGTCAACCTTTAGAGTCACAGCTGTTTGCAAAACCGTCTCCTTCCAGCTTAATTTTTCCCGTCTTTCTCCTTTGGTGTTCTCCTTCTCCTCCCTTCCCTTTCTGCTTTGTATCGTTCACCATGTGCTGTATATTTGGTATCGCACCTCAGAATTCCTCTAGTGTTCCACTTCAGTGGAACTTGAAAAACACTGGGGTGATTACTAATTTATTGCTGTCTTCTGCTAAGTGCTTAATGCAAGCTTAATAAAAATCAATGGCCGTGTATGCCTCTCCATTGTAGGAATATGCTTTGATATATGGCTAGGTTAGGTCATTGTCAGGTGATTTATTGAAAATCTTCTAGGACAATCTACCACCACCATTTTATTGGTGTCATGGAAGATGTTAATGGTCGTGTCAGTGAAAGTGGAAGCAGGGAGCAGAGAAGAGCAGGTACTGTACACCCGTTCTTCAAAAGGCTCATTGTGAGCAAAGAGGCTAATAGTATGGAATGGGGATATCTTGTGTATCAGAATAATATCCTGAGAGAATTAGAGTTAGGATGCTAAATGCCTTTTTTGCCAAAAGGCCTATATATATATATATATATATATTTTTATTTCAGGAAAAAATGAGAGTACAAACATTTTGGTTGCATTTTATATCTTTGCCTCTCTCTAGGAAGGGTTAGAGGTATGCCACTCCCCTCCACAATGCTCACCGCATCCCTCAGCTGTGAGTCTACCAACCCAACCCCCTAATCTCTAGAGAACACCACCACCATTTGAGCACCATAGTGTATATCAGTCAGGACCAATTTGATGGTGAGTACATGTGGAGCCCATTCTTCCGATCTTGTGTCACCTCACTTTGGATAATGGGTTCAAACTCAATCCAGGAAAATATAAGCAGTGCTAGATCACTGACGTTTCTTATAATTGAGTAATATGCCATTGTATACATACACCAAATTTTAATAATCCACTCATGAACTGACAGGCACTTGGGTTGTTTCCACGTCCTTGCAATAGTGAATTGTGCTGCCATAAACATTTGGGTGCAGATGTCTTTATTATCAAAAGTCCAATATTTTAAAGTCCTCAGCCATCAGGCTTTATCTTCTACCCCAAAATACACCCATTTCTGGCAACAAATAAGTACTTGTCATTTGCCTAATGACCCCACCAGGCCATTTGACCCCCTGCCCCCTCTGTGTTGGGGGAGAGACTTTACCCTACAAAAGGGGACCCCTGTGAGGGATGGTTAAAACCATCTGTCTGCACTAAGAGAGAACTAGAGGTTTTCAACAAAATAATTTGAACATTCCCTTTTGAACTCTCCTCATTAACGGTTTGGCATAATGGAGCCACTAACTACCCCAAGATCATCTTTTTCTGCAACACACAGAATGTTACAGTCCTCTGGCAGAGAATATCTGCTGCCTCTGCTCAGTAGCAGACTCTGCAGGAGGTGGCATCTCCCAGACCCAACCCAAAGTACCTGCAGGATACTCAGTCATCAGCTCTACCTCCAGAAATCCGGATGTTTCTTCCTAATCATGACTTTCCAATTTCAGCTACTCTATCAAAATTTCCTTGCAAACTTTTATCCTTTAAAGAGTTTTTTCTAAAAAAAGAGACACTTTTTAACTGGTTAGTCCTACCACTACAATGTTTATGGTTCTATCTATTATACGGCAACATTTCTGACTTGTAATATTTGACTTCCTCAAAATATTGGGACATAGCAAGATTTATGATATTATTTATTTCACTAGAAATAACTTATATGAATGGACATTTGCATCTTTTTAAATTAAATTTGAAAAATTCCCTAGCAAAGTAAGCTATAGCCAGTGGAAGTAAGCACCGTTCCCCAGAATAAAAGGCATTCACAGGGCAGATATCTGGCAAAGACTGTTTCTACCTTTGCCGTGGTACCTTCTCCTGTTTCCTTTCTTATTTGCCAGAAGATTCACTTCAGATTGCATGGTTTTAACTGGGGTTTTATCTGACTTTCCACTCCAGGCCCCACCCCACACACAATATATATTTCTGTGTTGACTTTCTGTTCAGTCCTTATAAGGCCTCAGTGTCCTGACAGGCAGTTCGTGAAGCACTTCAGCAACGGCAAGGCGACAAGGCGAGGCTGATGTTCCCAAGAAATGCAGGGAAGGTGAGAAGAGTCTCCCACTCAGAGACAAGCTAAAAGAACTCATGATTTTGACAAGCATAGAAAGAGATAGGTTTCTTTGGAAAGAAAATGTTAAAAAATAGAAAGTATAGATCTTTTTTACTGTCTCCATATTTTTGCCTTCTATAGACTGTCATACAGGTGGAATCACATAGCATGTAGCATTTTCAGATTGCCTTCTTTCACATAGTAATATACATTCACATTTCCTCATGCAAAACAACAACTGTCAAGTGCTGAAAGAAATGAATTGGAAACCCAGAATCTTATATCCAGCAAAAATAGTCCTAAGAAATAAAGGGGACATTAAGACATTATCAAATGGAGGAAAAGTAAGCATTTGTCACAAGCAAACTTGCCCCAACAAAATACTTAAAGGAAATTTTCTAAACAGAAAGGAACAATGAAAGAAGGAAGGAAGACAAAACATGTTAACCAAAATATGGGTAAATATGATAGACTTTCCTTTTCCTCTTGAGTTTTCTAAATTCTGTTGATCATTGAAACAAAAATTATACTACTGTCTGATATGGTTATAACTGTAAATTGAGAATATATTTAAGATAATTATAAATGGAAGAGAGTAAAGACATGTACAGGAAGGTAAGGGTTCTATTTTTCATTTATACTGGTAAAATGACACCAGTAAACTGTGATGTCATATATATATATATATGTATATATATATATGATATAATGCCTAGAGCAACCACAAAAATAGCTATGCAAAGAAATATGCTCAAAAACACGTAGAAAAATCAAAATTTAATTCTAAAATATTTTCAAGTAACACATGAGAATGTAGAAAAAAGAAAACAGAGAGATAAAAACAGAATAAACAGAAAACAAAAAATAAATGGCAGAATTAATCTGTAACATATCAATATTATATTGAATGTAAATGATCTAAACATACCAATTAAAATACCAACAATTTTCAGAACAGATTAACAAAAAAGAGTCACTCTATGCTGTCTACAAGGAATTCACTTCAAATATAATGATATAGGCAGGGTAAAAACAAAATAACGGAAAAGATGTAGCATGCAAACATTAATAACAAAGAAAAAAGGCATAACCATGTTACTATCAAACAAAGTAGAATACAGTGCAGAGAAAATTATCAGAGATAAAGTACATAGTGCAAAATACTATGGAAAGAGGGTAAATTCACTAAAAAATGTAATAATCCCAGATGTCAAATATGCCAAAAATCAGAATTTCAAAATATGTGAAGTAACCATTGATAGAACTGAAAGGAGAAATAGACAAATCCACAATTATAATTGAAGTTAAATACTTTCTCAAAAACTGACAGAATAACTGGACGGAAAATGAGCTAGGTTATAGAAGAACTAACTAACATCATCAACTAATAGGATATCACTGACATTTACAGAACACTTCACCCAACAGCAGAATACGCATTCTTTTCTAGTGCTTATGGAACATATATACCAAGATACACCTGGGCCATAAAAAAAACCTTAAGAAATTTAAAAGAATTAACATAGTACAAAATGTTTTCTTTGACTACATTCAATAAAAGATAAATGCAACTAGAAGCAATAACAGATAAATAACAGAAAAATCTCTTTTGAACACTTTCAAACTAAACAACACACTTCTAAATAATCTATGGGTCAAAGAAGAAGCCTCAAGGAAAAGTTTTAACAACCCATTAAATAGAATGAAAATGAAAACACCTACATACCAACATCTGTGGGATGCAGCTAAAGCTGTGAGGGAAATTTATGACACTAAATGCATACATTAGAAAAGAGTAAGCCGGGCGCGGTGGCTCACGCCTGTAATCCTAGCTCTCTGGGAGGCTGAGGCGGGCGGATTGCTCGAGGTCGGGAGTTCGAAACCAGCCTGAGCAAGAGCGAGACCCCGTCTCTACTATAAATAGAAAGAAACTAATTGGCCAACTAATATATATATAGAAAAAATTAGCCGGGCATGGTGGCTCATGCCTGTAGTCCCAGCTACTTGGGAGGCTGAGACAGAAGGATCGCTTGAGCCCAGGAGTTTGAGGTTGCTGTGAGCTAGGCTGACGCCATGGCACTCACTCTAGCCTGGGCAACAAAGCAAGACTCTGTCTCTAAAAAAAAAAAATAAATAAAAAAAAAAAAAAAGAAAAGAAAAGAGTAAAATTCTCAAATCAATAATCTACGATCCTACCTCGAAAATCTAAAAAAAGCAAAATAAATTTGAGGCAATAAGAAAGACAGCAATAAGAAAGATGAGAGAAGTTGATGAAATTGAAAAGAACCAACAACAATAAACAAAACCAATGAAGCAAAAAGTTGGTTCTTTAAAAATATCTTTGAAAAGATCTTGACAAACATTAAAATTAAAAACTTTTACTCTGTGCACTTCACATGAAGAGGATGAAAAGACAAGCTACTGAGGGGGAGACCTTATTTTCAAACCATAATGCCAACAAAGGGCAAGTATCTAGAGTGTATAAAGAACTCTCAAAACTCAAGAGTGAAAACAAATGAACAACAACAACAACAACAACAACAACAAAAAACCCCCACAATCCAATTAGAAAATGGGCAAAAAAGACAGGAGCAGACGTTTCACTGAAGAGGATGTGCAGATGGTAAATAGCATTTGAAAAGATGCCCAACATCATTAACCATCAGGGAAACGTATATTAAAACCATAATAAGATATTATAACACACCTATTAAAAGTGCTAAAATTAAAAATAGTGAAAACACCAGATTCTGGCTAGGATGCAGAGAAACTAGCTCACTCCTACATTGCTGGTTGGAATGTAAAATGGTACAATCTGGAAAGCACTTTGAAAGTTTCTTAAAAAATTTATCATGCATCTGCCACGGAACCCAGCAACTGTCCACCTGGGCATTTATCCCACAGAAAAACTTATGTTCACACAAAAACTTCAACATGAATATTTATAGCATCCTTATTCCTAATAGTCAGACTGGAAACAACTTAGATGTCCTCCAGTAGGTGAATGGTTGAGAAAACTGTGGTAAATGCACATCATGTGATACTACTCAGAAGAAAGGAAAATGATCTATTGATACATGCGACCATCTAGATGAACCTCCAAAGAATTAAGTTGAGTGAAAAGAGCCAATCTTAAAAGGTTATTTACTATATGGTTCCATTTACATATCATTCTTGAACAGAAAAAATTATAATAGAAACAATTTAGTAGTTTCCAGGACTTATGGACAAATGGGAATGGAAGGGAAGTAGAAGTGACTATAAAAAATATCACATGAGGGACCCTGTAATGATGGAAATGGTCTCCATCTTGGCTGTATCAATGTCCCTATCCTGGTTGTGATATTATATTACAGTTTGGCAAAATGTTACTGTCAGTAGAAACTGGCTAAAAGCTACATGGGGTTTCCCTGTGTTCTTAAGAAGAAACATTTTATAGTAATATGTATAGTATGCTTCCATTTCATCAAGAGCAAACAAACAAAACAGTCAACCTCTGGGTATGAATAGCTGGGGTAGAATGGCTGCAAAAATGGCTAGTAGTAATCCCTCATTTCCCTCTTTTAGGGAAAATTGTTACCTGGCAGTAGATATCTGACACATATTTGCATGAATGTAAATGTTTGTAAGAGAGAAGACTATGAATAAAACCTGTCAAGAGTAGCTTCTGGGCAGTAAGAGGAAGAGGGAGATGATGATTTTTACTTTATAAGTCTGTATACTGTTTTACTGGTCTCTGCAAGTGTGTATTATTCCACAATTTGTAAGACACCAAGCAAAAAAATAAAAATAAAAATAACTTTACCATGAAAAAAGAAAATGTACTATTTTGTTTTTGTTAGAGTTGGGCTTTGGAAAAATGTCTTCCTCTCATTTCCTTTTTATTTTTTGTCATTTGCTCTAGAATTCCACAGACCTCAATTGCAGATGGTTACATGTAATGTTGGTTTCATAAACATCTTTATAAATCACTTTAAAAAATAAGGGCCAAAAGCATGTACATACAAAGTGGCTGTGGATCGGCAACTAAAACATCCTTAATCTTCTTTAAATAAGCTATAAAAACTAAGCAAGAGATAGTCATTAACAAAATTGATTTAAAATATTCTTACTAATACAATCTGTAAGATACATTAGAAGAGTGCATTAGCTCACATAACATTTTAGCAGCCTGTAAAATTTTCACTAGCTCTCTCTGTTCTTAGCAGTGCTGTAGCAATGATAAATCTCTAGGAAATTTATCAGAGAAATAAGAAAATGATAACGCTTTTGCTGTGGGTTGCAGTTTTCATTTGTATTAACTTTTATACTTATTGCAGGCTTGATTTCTTTAGAATCTTCCAGAATTTCTTATAGGCTCTAAAATTCCTGGCCAAGGCCATTTTCATTAATTCAGTTTAACAGATTTATATCCATAGTGTCCACTATGCAGTAAACACTATGCCAGGTGCTTGGAGAAAGAGAATGGAAGAATTAAGAAAAAAATAAAAACCCCAACAGTGTAGGGATTGTCAATAAGTAGATAATGATCTAGTAAGAAAAGTAAAATATTTTTAAAAACTACAGAATGTGCTGGGGATAAAGCCACAAAAACTAGACAAAGTAGATTCCATTTGAGCTAGTCTTAAGGATGGGTGGTAGCTTGGCAGGCACATGAGATGGGCAAGTGTATTCCAGACAGACTGGAAGCATGCGGAAAAACAAGGAAGTGTACAAGAACCATAATGTGATTGAGAAAGAAAACGTAGATTATGAGGATGAGGGCATCTGGTGGGCAGGGAGCAGAAATGACAGAAACATGGCATCTTTTAACGTTAAGAACATAGGCTCTTTTCAGCAAGAATGTCAATTCAATGGGGGAAAATAGTATTTGGAACAAGTGATGCTAAAAGAACTGGGTATCCACATGCAAAAGAATGGAGTGGGACCCCTTCCTCAGGCATACATAAAAATCCAACCTAAATGTAAGTGCAAAAACTATAAGATTGTTAGAAAAAAGCATAGGGGTATATCTTTATGAACTTAGGCAAATAATTCTTAGATATGACACCAACACCATAAGCAACAAGAGAAGAAAAATTCAGTTGAATTCATCAAAATTTTAAGAATTTGTACTCTAGAGGACATCATAAAGAACTTGAAATGACAACCCAAAGAATGGGAGAAAATATTTGTAAATCACAGTACATCAGATAGAGAATTGTACAAGACTATATACAGAACTGCTACAATTCAACATTTTAAAAAGACAAGTAACCTAATTTAAAAATTGAGCTTTAAAAAGTATCCTTAAAGGAGGAATTGAATAGATATTTCATCAAGGAAGATGTACAAGTGACCAATAGGCACACTGAAAAGATGCTTGACATCATTAATCATTAGAAAAATGTAAAACGAAACCACATTGAGATACTATTTCATATCCACTGGGATGGCTATAATAAAAAGATAAATAATAATAAGTGTTGGTGTGGATGTAGAGAAATTGGAACCCACATACATTGCTGGTGGGAATTTAAACTGGTGCTGCCAATTTTGGAAATAGTTTGGCTGTTCCTCAAATAGTTAAACACTGAATTAATTGCCACAGGACCCAGAATTCCAAGTACATACCCACAAAAAATAAAAATATATGTTCACACATGCAAAAAACCATGTAGGTGAATGTTCATAGCAGCATTATTCATGATAACCAAAAAGTGGGAAGAATCCAAATGTCCACAAATTAATGAACAGATAAACTCAATGCAGTATTATCCATACAATGGAGTATTATCCAACATTAAGAAGAAATGAAGTGCTGATACATGCTACAACATGGCTAAACCTTGAAAACACTATGCTGAGAGAGTAGCCAGTCACAAAGACCACACACTGTATGATCCCATTTATATGAAATGTTCAAAATAAGCAAATCCATAAAGACAGAAAGTAGATACATGGTTTTCAGGGACTGGGTGGTAAAACTGAGGGAGAAATGGGTATTGTTTGCTAATGGGTGAGGGATTTCTTTGTATAGTGCTGAAAATGTTCCAATACTGATTACGGTGATAGTTGTACAATCCTATGAATGTACTAAACACTATTGACTTGTACATTTTAAAAATGGGTGAATTGGAGTTGAATTTTATCTCAGTAAAGTTAGTTTACAAAAATCTATTATACCAAGGGTGGAAAAACAGATGCTAAAACCAGATTATGTAAGTTGGAATCTATGCTCTTTTGCTGAGCAGTTATAAAGCTCTGAGCTGCTTAATGTGTCTCTAGTCAATTTTTTCATTTATAAATGAATGATTCCTTCCAGTTGAGATCTCAAGGGAAAGTTTTACAGAGGTGGAATTTGGGCTAGTGTCAAGGACAGTTCTAGATTCTGAGATGAAGACCTTAAAAGGGAGGAGAAATGAATTAGTACTTTTAGAGTACCTATCGTTCGCCAGGGTCTGTGCTGAGCATTCCATACACATTATCACATTTAATCCCCTCTGCTTTGTACTTAAGAAAAAATTGACCCTGAAAGTGAAGCAGTTTTAAGTGACCAAGTAGGGGTTCAATTGCAAGCCCAGGGTCTCCTGTGTCTGGCCTGAGTGACACCCGTGAGGAGGGAAGCACAGGCAGTTATGGGGGTGGAGAAGTGAGGTTCCTCTGCCAATGTCTAGGGGCAATGAGTGGTGGTCAGATGCTTTAGGACCTTTAATGGCCAGACAAGTTTTCTGGATTGCATTCTGTGGGTTACAGGGAGCTATCGAATTGCTCATCAAAAAAGGCCACAAGCAGTAGTGATGTGGATGTACTTTTACATGTAAAAGTCCAAATTCATCTTAGACCTTATTAGACAGCTCAGTTGTACCTTTGAGAGAAAAATCTTGTAATGTTACCCAAAATAGACACAGTTTGACAAGCTGGCCTTTCGTAAATTTTCCAGCAGAGAATGTAGCTTGCTCCCACAATTGAAAGATGACTTTAAAAGGTGAATTAAACTCTATCCATGTCTTAGAGTTCGTTAATTTGAGCTTCTGGTTGCTATCAAATGACAGATTGATGTGATGTGAATTTTGAAGCTCAGAATAGATACTAGAAGGCTTTAAATCTCATTAAAACTCTCAAAAGAGGAACAAAAATTGTGGTCTCATTTCATGTAAGAGCTCAGTAAAAAGGAAAACCACCATATATAATTATTCAAATGGTGTATACACATATTACATACATGTTTATTTGATGATGTCTTCTTTAACAAGTTGAAGAAACATCATGAATGTCTTGCCTCTGTCTCCTGCTTGGAAAGAGATTCTTTCAAAGCTATCAACAAGTATAGTTTCCATTAAGCATTTGAATTGTCTAGGAACTGTCAGAACTGGCTGACCAAGGAAGGCACCACATAGTTGAAGGAACCGGCAGCAAACATGTGCTCAGTCTTATTCCAGGAGGGACCCCAATCTCAAGTTCTACTGCCACATTGGTGCCCCAAAAGGCCAGAGTGTTCTTAATCTCTAAGCCAATGGTTCTCAATGCAGATCCTACATCTTCTTGAATGGGTACACTTGGTGAGAAAATGAAGGGCACATTTTTGCTTATTGAAAGATTGGGATCCTCTACTAGAATTTAGTGGCCAATGATCAGAAATTATTCTGGTGATTTTGAAAACCATGGGACAGGACTACACAGTGAAGATTTACCCTGCATTCTGTATGATTTCTGAATCTGCTGCTACATAAGTTATTATCTGAGCTTCTCTAAGACTAGACCCTAATTCTATTTTACATGAATAGAAACAGAAAGTAGTTTTTACATGGTATTAATACATACTCAATTTTCTAGCAATGACACTACCTTGAGAATCGTGGGAAGACCGTGACGTTTGCTCACAACTTTGTGAAGAGTTGTTCACCACTGCAGAACATCATGTCAGTATTAACCTACATTTGTAGTTGTGGGCATTGCCATTTTCATTGTGTCTAAGTATGTATATTCTTATTTAGCTATTATTTTTGGGTTATCTAGGTTTTTCAATACTGCTCCCATAGATTGATTATACAATTTCTCTATAGCTTCTTGTAGTAGAGTTTCTTTTTCTAATCCATCCTTAATTTTCTTTTATACATGGAAGGATTGATCTCTAATGTCTTTAAATATGATATTCAACTCTATGAATTGACATGTGGTGGGATTTCAAGAATGGAGATATATTTTTGGTGAAACTTTGTTCCTACCTCTCCTATTTTATAACTAACAGAATTAATTATTGTGACACTCTACATAAGAAAACCCAGCTCATTTGCATGAATATCAAACTTTCTCATTTTCTCCACATTGACAGCTGACAATTTGTCTCAGCATCTAATATTCGCTTTAATTAAAGCTATTCTCTTCTGCCTTTGATCACAAATAACTGTCTGTTATTATCTATCCCAACCTTGTTTTTTCCCTAATTCCACCCCTATCACTACTCCATCACTTACCTATAACTTTTCTACCAAATGGTTTCTCATATTCTTACTTATTTTAAATCCAGAAGTATTCATTATAAGCACTGAATATTTCATTATGCTTCTAATGTAGTCAAGCTGTACATTATGTATTATTAAATACATAATCATTTAATTATAAATTGCTTTACCTTTCATTTTATTTATTACATGAGGAATTATATTGGTCTTTGAAATTATGTATATTTGCTAACTGTAAATGTACTTTCAGAATAGTAAACAGAATATACTTATTTGTTATAAAACTCTTTATGAAATATGTGTTATATTAAGGGGTCATAGTACTCCTATTATTAGGACAAAACACTTTTTACATTTTATGCCTGAGAAAATAGAATATGTCTTACCCAAGACATTCATTACCTATAAAGAATGAGTTTTGACTAAAAGTTAGAACACCTTGGCTTCTCCCTCTATTCTCAGTTGATGGACTTGTATTCACCATTAAAATGTTTTATCATGCAGCACTTGGGAACTCGGTAAATATAAGTTGTAGGTGGAGGTGGTTATGAGAACTCTGTACAGAACTAATTATTACTACTAATAACAATACAATTAATAGTTACTATGTGTTGGTCATGTACAGACATCATACTTAGAAGTTTTCATCGATTATCTCATATAACTCTTTTAATAATTATGCTAAATAGGTATGATGTTATCCATGTTCACAGATGAGGGAAATGAGACATAAACAGACCAATCCCTTGCCTTGATCACAAGGACAATAAGTGACAGGGACCTAGACTCAAACTCAGGACTCTCTGTCTCTAATGCTCATGTGTTCTGCCTCCAAAAAGAATTATTCTTCAGTTTTGAACTAACAAATGCAAAACATAAAAATAATATTTTGGATTGCACAGGAATGAAGGGGTGCTGTCAATAAATCCATTAAGTAAATCAATAATCCCTAAAAAGTATTTTAAATCAAAAGAATAGAAGGAAAGACACTATGACACTACAACCCACACTGGTGGCACACTCATTTTCACTAGCCATGCCATGGTGATATTCCCTTTCTTGCCACTTAGAATTTATTCACCCAATGTCACTCTCCACAAGGGCCACACCAAACAACAACTTGTGCTGTCCAAAATGGCAGCCACTAACCGTACGTAGCTACTGGACATTAGACATTTAGCTAGTCTGTGGCATAAAAACAGACACTTAGACCAATGGTACAGAGTAGAGAACACAGATACAAATATATTAATACAGACACTATGGAAAACTGGAGGTTCCTCAAAAAACTAAAAATAGAACTACCATATGATACAGCAATTCCACCACTACGTCTATCTCCAAAAGATAGGAAATCAGTATCTGCAACCCCCATGTTTACTGCAGCACTATTCACAATAGCCATAATATGGAATCAACTTAAGTGCCCATCAATGGATGAATGCATAAAGAAAATGTGGCATATATACACAATGGAATATTATTCGGTCACAAAAAAGAATGAAATTTTGTCATTTGTAGCAACATGGATGGAACTAGTGGGTATCATTTTAAGTGAAGTAAGCCACGCACAGAAAGATAAATATCACATGTTCTCATTCATATGTGGGAGATAAAAAAGTGGATCCCATAAAAATAAAGTAGATTGGTGACTTACCAGAGGCCAGGAGAGGTAGAGAAGGGGGAAGGGTGAAGAGAAGTTGATTAATGGGAACAAATATGCAGTTTGATAGAAGAATTAAGGCCTAGTGTTCAATAGATTGCTATGGTAACTGTAAGTTACCATACTGTAAGTTACTGGTAACTTACAATAAGCTATTGAAAATTTCAAAATAGCTAGAAGAGAATAATTCAAATGTGTCTAACATGAAGAAAAGACAAATCTTGAGGTGATGGATATCCCAAGTACACTGTTTTGATCTTTATAAATTATATGAATGTATTAAATTATTACATGTGCTCCAAAACTATATACAACTATTAGGCATCAAAAGTTGTTTTAATTAAAAAAAAGAGGCTTGTATGAATTGAGATGTGCTGTAAGCATAAAATACACCCCAGATTTTAAATACTTGGTATAAAAATGTGAAATATATGAATACTTTTTATTTTGATTGTATGTTGAAATGACATTTTAGAGATATCAGGCTAAATGAAATGTTACTAAAATTAATTTCACCTGTTTCTTGGTACATTTTAGATAAGACTTATAGAAAAATTTTAAATTACATATTTGGCTCACATTTGTGGGTTGCATTAATTTCTATTAGCACTGCTGTGGACCATATGTCTTTTTAAATAACCAATCTTAAAATCAAATCATGAAAAAAAATCTTAAACAACAAAAGCAAAACAACAAGCAATAGCCGATCTAGAGTGCTAGAAAAATTATTTTACTAAAGTTTTGGTCTTATTTTTTGTCTACTAGTTAATAGATATGTAAAATGTGACAAACTACTTAAAGTCTATTAACCTTGGTTTCTGTTAGGCTATACTGCCTATGTCACAGGGTTGTTCAAATATAAAATGAATAATTATTTTATTCATTCAAAGAAATGTATCAAGGGTCTCATATGTGTCGAGGACCAGGGATCCCAAGAATATAAGCCCTGGTACCTGCTCTCAAGGAGTTTACAATAGAAATTATAGAATGTTTAGGGGCAGTGACAGAGACCATTACAAAGTATCATGTGACTGGTTAACTCTGCTTGGGGGATTATGGGAAAGTTCAACACAGGGATTGACCTCTGATCTGGCTGCTTGAACCTGAGGAGGTGTTTTCCAGGTTGAGAAGACAGGGAACACCTTGTCTTCATGTCTCTTAGGTACAAAAGAGCAGGGTGTGCTCGGGGAACAATAGGGGAGATTAGGGTTCTGGCAAATAAAGGAGAAGAGGTGGGACCTCATTTCCAGCACTGGAATGTTCTGGTGGGAAGGTTCTGATACCAAGAGAGAATAGAAAAGAGGAGCCACAATCCCGTTAGCTTTTGCTAATGGTGCCCATATTCTAATATGATTTTGGAATCTTTCTTCCTTTCTTAAATAAAGATGTTATCAAAAAGATATAATTATAAATTAGCAGAACTTAACTGAATAGCATTCAATGATTAATTTCTAGAAAAATTATGGAGAGCAAATTTTATTCATTTATTTATTTATTTTATATATGCTCAGCTCTTTGGGTTAGACCAATGCCTTATAAAAAGGGTTCACATTTTCAGCAGGACTATTTTAAGGCTGCCTAGGGGAAGGCACAGCTTCACAAAACAACTCAAGCCTACAAGAAATCATTTAGACCTGCCAGTATTTCCAAAGACTGAATTCATTGCTGGAGATTAATATATTTCAAAGTTATCTGTAGTAATACTGCAGTCAATGTGATGGGTGATTTAAATTTTTCCATGAGGCTATATTTATTTATATTAAGATCATAATGAAAATAATGGGGTATGAATGATACTTTTGAGATTATATGTTTCAGTATAACATACCTATAAAAGGCAATTTCAAAAGCAAAAATTATGGCTGCCTTTTAATGCTTGTATTTTCTTTAATGCCCTTTTTGCAGAGATTGCTGTTTAAGAACAATGAAAATAAACATCGACTAATCTCAAATCTATTTGCAAGATGTGGGTACATTGTAGAATCCAAAAAAAAATGAAATAATGCTTTATTATCAGCATTAAATTTACATTAGTTAATAAATCAATATGCCATAAATAAAAGTAGAGAGACCCATTTTTTATACATTAGACAATAAAATAAGAAAATCATGTTGTTATTAAATAGAAAATTTTTATTTTTTTTTTCCTTTCAGATCATGAAACAAATAAGAGGATGTTTTTCAGCTAAGGTCTATTAGTTGCAATAAATGCCTCTGAACAATAAAACAAATTGATACTTCAGTGTTTCTAACTGAAGAAATTATTGATTATATTAAAGAAGGATTTTTTGACAAGATAATATTCTTTCCCTATTGTCAAAAAATTGTCTATTAATATTAAGTATTATAATTGCTTTCTGCTTTTCTGTTTTTTTGTCATGATCTCATCTTTTCAAAGTCTCTTACCCTCTAGAAGAACCAGCTTCGTTTCCCAGAATATGACAAAAGTGAGAAACCAGGTCTTGGTGTGTCTTTATTTAGTGTTTGTTGGGGTCTAGCTTCCATCAAAGACTCTTTAGAAGAAACAGCTGACCAAAAGATCAAAGCTCTTGTCTTTGCTTTAGTTTTGGTCTCCAGAGCTCATTCTTTTATAAATGGTTACTCTTTATTAATACAAGGGACATTCCATAATGGTTCATTAATCATAATCACAAAAATAATGTTTACTTGATTCTTACACTTGATCTCAGCCAAAAGGCTGAGAAGTGATGTTGTCTCCTTGATTTTTAAGGACCCTACCTGTGTTCTGTAGCATTCACACTCTGAGTGACAGCAAAAATCTAACAGAAAATGGCTAAGTGTGTTCGATCCTTCTGTGTATGTTTGTTTATTCTCTTCCCTCATTCACTATGAGCTCCTTGAGAGAAGACACTGTCTTTTTCTCCTTTGCATTCCTTGTAATGAATCACAGTGCCTACTCAATAAATTTATGAATACATGAAACAGTAAGTGAAGGATTGTGGATGGACAAGCAGTAGCAATTTAAACAGTAAACCCCCCCACTGTGTTCTTGGGGAGTATTTGTTTAGTACATGGTCATAGAAATCAAATAGAGCCAGATTTAACACACTGACTGCCACACTAGAAAAAAGAAACTTTTCCCCAGGGCCACTGTGTTTTGTTAAAACAAAACAATCCTTTTCTAATATTGTTTTCTGTGCATGAGTTATATGCAATGCAATCCACATTTTTAGAATTAAATTGTCAATATTAATTGTAACAATAAGAATATCAACAAGTAAGATTTTCATGAATAAACTGCAGGGTTTTGCTTCACAAGGCTCTGGGCTCAAAATTAGCATGAGTTAAATATAACTCACATGGCAGTCAATGTGTTAAGTTCCAACTCAGACACTCATTGAGCAATTTAACCTCCTTGACCTTTATGGTTTTATATGTATAAAGTGAGGACAATTCCTCCCCATGTTATAGGGTTGTTTTGAGAATTGAATGAATAAATATACATAAAGAATGCATCATAATGCTTGCCTGGCACGTAACTGTACTCAATAAATACTGATCTTCGCTCTTCCTCTAATATCTCACAGACTTATCCTTTTTAAACTGGGGTACTCAGCAACATGCCAAGGGGGCCACAAAGCCACTCCAAAAGCAATGATGATCTTCCTGCTGCATATACTTTTCTGGATGGTTCATAATTATATTAACATAGAGCAATCATTCAGGGTTTCATTTAGTCAGCAAATATTTTTGAGCACCAGTTGTGTAGCAGCAGTCTGCTTGGAGCAAGGGATAAAATAGTGAACAAGACATGGACCTTCTAGTTTGGTGGGAAGGAAGAAAGTAAGAGAGGGAGAAAGGTAGAGACAGACAGACAGAGGGAAGGAGAAAGAAAGAATGTAACTATAAATTCTGACAAGTTCTCTGAAGGAAACAGAGATTGTACCCATAGAAACTAGTTGGGAGAGGAGTCAACCTCTTTAGCCAGAGTGGGCAGAGAAGGATGTTTAAAGCAGGTGGCATTTGGGCTCCATGAGCAGGATGAAGCCATGCCAGGAAGAGCCTTTGAGGGAGAGGGGACAGCAACACAGAAGCCATCTGAAATCTTAAGGTTAAATGTAAATTTCATATTTGCTGGTTGGGCAACTTCCTTAACTCTCTTGCTACTCAAGGGTCTGTGGATGTTTAGGGAACTTTGTCTGGGAGAAGACCATGAATTCCATGGCAAGATGTAGGAATGGTGGATAGAAAACACTCTCTTTTTCCCTATCTGTATTTAAATTGGCAGCTTGCAAGGGCTATAACTAGATAAGCAGAATAACTTTCAAGAGAATAAACTGGTACATCTCAAATAGGGAGGGAAAGATTGTATTTTAACTAGATTTATAAAGCTCTTAAGCTTAATGTGGCACTTGCATTTCAAGATAGAGATTCGTACTAATTAAAATCAAATAAAACTAAGGTTCCTCTTGGCACACTTTCATGCTTTCCTCTGATTCCATATTGCCACAGAATGGTAATTGTCTTCCTTTAGCCACAGGAAATCACAATTTTAAAATCTTACTAAATTACTGTAAATTTCACTAAATAGTAACAAAATTCCTTTTCGAAAAGCTCTGGTTCTGCTGAAGAAATCTTGAGAGAGGATTTAATTTAGGCAAGCATCTTGAAGGATGGATAATTTTATCTTATTTTATCTTTATATTGCTAATGCCTTGCACAGTGCCAGGGACATAGTAGATGTTCAATAAACAATTAATTAAAATTGATGTTATAATTTCGAATTGGAATTGATAAAGTATACCAAGAATCTCTTGGGCTCAGATATTTGTCACTGCAATTAAATTCTAGCAAAATAGAAGAAGAGGTACACTCCGTAGAATGTGTTTTTGTTCATAATAATTGGATTTGGCTAGTACTTTTGATTTCCTGCATATTCTATATCTCTAACTCTTGTGAAACTCTGTTCCTAACAGATCCTTCTTATTCTTGACAATGGGCTTAACAAAATGCCATATTACAATGAAGCTGAGAAGGCAGAAAGTAATTACAGCACTTGCTGGAAGAATGAATAGCTATATCCATGAAACCTCTTTTGAGGTTTCTCTCAGAACAGTGGATCCTGTTGCCCTAATAAAATCACTCAGGAAAAAAAAAATGTAAGTGATTTCTTCAGATGTGATTTTATTTTCCTCAGGTTTTAAAACTGTTTTCTAAACTAAAGATAAATTGATTACAATTTTAAAATGAAAAGTATATTGTATGCTATGAAGGGTACATCAATGTGAGATTCAAATATTCTTGACAGAAAATATTTGCCTTTAGTCTTATATTTACAAATTTGAAGAAATTATAATACATACAATGAGAAACTGAATTTAAAGACAGATTAAGTCAACCATAACTACTTGTGTCAAATTTTTAAGTATGTGTATGTTTATGAATGTATATATTTACTCTTCAAAAACAAATTAATTTTTATTCTATTAGGGAAACCATATCATCATAATAATATATACCATTCATTTCTGTTGTGACTTTTTTATCTAACAGAGGTCACGGCATAATAGGCACAAACTGGGAGAATTTATTTCACTGTTGTTATAGATGTTTCTTCTGTCACTAGACTGAGATCTTATGGTCCCAATGGACAGTTTAAACTGCTTAGAAAGAGTGTAGTTATTTAGTGGCATCCTCTCTTAATCTATAGTTAATGCAACAACAACGACTGGTCTTTGTACTGCCTTATCATGCCTGTGCTTTCCTGCTTGGAATCTTGATTACATTGGGTTCCACACTTACCCCTAATCAGTGACAGAGACCACAGGAAAGCATAGGTCAGGTAGTTTTAAAACACGAGGAAGGATCATCAGGAACCACCTTACAAGGGTAAGCACTGAGCTCAGGTCATGGTCACATCCTTATGCTGTGTTGTGCTCAACCTTACATCTGCATATATTGAGTGGCCCCTTCAGTCTGACTGCCACATTACACCTCTGCTAGAGCACAGAGACACTCCTGCACACTCCAATCGAGAAGCAATGATGAGAGCCAAGTTAGGAATGAGGGGCGCCAACTTTACATTTTACACACAGCAGGAAGGAATAACCATCACAAATTTAAATTATTAATAATTGAATCTGACAGATGAGGTTTTCTTTTTAAAAAAAGAGGACGACTGTTAAGTGAAAAAACCCAAACTTATGGACTGTGTTATATTTGTATGGAAATTTAAATTAGGCTTCAAAAATTCTCCTTTGATTTACATGTGCAGAAAAATTGTTCTCAGACATCCTTCACCAATATTTCCTCTTCCCAGAGTGCTTTCCATAAATATTTATGTGGAAATTGATTTGACTCTTTTCTACTTTTTGCCAGCCTGCTTGCCTATTCAATTTTTCATTCTTGAAAAAATGACACACTCAGTGGCAGAGGAGTTCAACAGCTACAAGTTCAGTCTCTCATAGACCTAACCTGCATGTGTGATACCTGGACACTCAAGATAAGCCCACGTCCAATCTAGAACTATTACACCACATCAGAGCCTCCACGGCTAAACTTCCTCATGGGGATTTATTTGTTAGAAAAGTTCTTGTCATTTTTGTCCAAGAGTTAACTATAATTGTTTCTTACTTTCTTGACTGTAGCTTCTATATGATGAAAAATATTCTTTGGCTATAATAAGTTGGGTATGCTTATGAGATAAATAAAACAGAATTATTATTCTAGTTATCAAATCCCCAGGAGAAACTTTTTGCTTGTCTAACAGTTTCACAAGCTGCTTGTCTGTGTATCTCTCATAGGGTCGTTTCTGGAGTGAAGCACATTGTTTGCTGTTGTAAATGCAATGTCAACTCCTTTAATTCTGGTTGGAATTGCCACAAGTGACACAAAGCACAGAAGGTTCTACCTCTGCCATAATTTACTGTTTGGACACATTCATATGATTTTAAAAGAGGGTGTTATACATTTCCCACTTAGCTGCCAGGTGGTGGTGGGTTATATATAGTTAAAATCCCAAATATAAAAATGGTCATGGACAAAATTATGCACACGTGGTACCACAAGCATTTCACAGAATGGCAGGAACTAGTTCTGTTTGGTGATTTTAGTGGAATAGCTGGTGAGCCCAGCACACACACTAAGGACACTTTCATGACAAAGGTCTAGCCAGTCACTTTGCCTGGTAGCCCAATGTAAAGGTGTCCTTGCAAATCTCCTTAGGAGCAGGAAGAATAGCAGATGACTAGTCCGGAAACACACAATCTTCAAAATATGAAGGTTACACATAGTGGAATCACACAAAGGGTTTTGAAATGGTTCCTTTCTATGTATACATATGTAAATGACCATACAAAGTAAGGACTGATGAGGAGATTTTAGAATGTTGTACCCACAATGTTCAAATAAAGAGTAAAACAACAGCTGCTCAAGAGTTGGTAAGAAGCGGTGATTCTGGGAATTGTTAGCTGTTAGTTTATATAGTCATTAAAATAAGAAATTCCACAAATAGAGATGTAAAAAAATTGGATTTACACAGAACATTTCCAAATACAAAAGCCACACAAATAAAAATTAGTACCCTCATATGTACCTCAGTTTTGAGAGTGCTTATCTTCTAAGCAGATGTTTCAGTACAGGTGCATGTTTTAATTCCTACTTCCTCTAAGATGTGCATTTCAAGATAAAGACTGGTTATGCAAAGCAATTTCTTTCTGTGTAAACTCAGCTTTACAAAATGAGGATAAACCCACATTGTGGCTACATGAGAACTAGAGAAAAACTGAGTGAAGTGGATCAATCTTCAAGATGTAGGTCATATCCAATTTGATACCATACTGTTGCCATCAACTTTCTATCAGTGATTTAGCAAGACTCATGCATGTTTAAATTTATAAAGACCAGGCAAGGCTCTTCAAATAATTTTTATAAACAAATAAGAAAACATATATCATCAGGGAGACTTACCTGCTCTTTCTTTGCTTTGTTTATCAGAAAGCACCTGTAAAAAAATATAGCTCTCTTAATACCTCAAAATTATACCATTTTTATCAAGAATATTGAATTTGAAACAAAAAAAATCAGACTGTTAAATTAGAACCAAATGGCCTCCCAGAGATGAAAATAAAATGCAACCAGGGCATGAAGATTGAATGATTTTAGGGCCTACAAAAATAATCAGAAATCATAAAAGTCATTAAAATACTCATGTATGGGGAAGATACATTAAATTTATTTTTCTCTGACTTCAGTAAAAACTTATGTGATATCATGTGTTCATTTAGTAACTGAGAAGTCCCGTTTCTAACCACTGCTCCACTGCTTTCATGTCACCAACAATTTCCTTAGTGCTAAACCCGGTTCCTGCCTTACCGTGTCTGTCACATCACAACAGCTGAGGCAGCTGTCCACTCTTTCCTTCTGCAACTTTACCCTTCTGGGTTTCTGTACTCCCAGGCTGTCCTTGCTGTCTTTTCTACTCCTCTGGCTGGTCCTTATAATTTTCCTAGTGGTTTTTCCTTTTACTTGTCCCCTTCTTATATGTTGATTTTATTTACTTTAGTTTTATTTTGTTTGTCAGGGATTTGGTGCTCAGTCTTCTTCTATTCTCAATTTGTACCTTCTTCCAGGGTGATCTCATCTACTTTGCATCCTTATTCTGATAACCTTCAGGTTTATGTCAAATTGTTGACTGGATGTCTGCATTTGGACTTTCTGTGGAAAGTTTGCAGACACTTGCAGACACTGCAAACTCCATGTGTCCAAAACTCAACATCCTCGTCTCCCCTCCCACCTTCTACCCTCCACCCTGGCCACATACACCCACCCAGCCCCAAACTGATCCCCTTTCTGTGTTCCCTCCCATCTTCATGAATGGCATCACCATCTACCTGGTTGCTCAAATCAGAAACCCAAAGATCATCCTTGACTCTTTCCTGTCCTCACTAAATCCTACTGATACCTACTTCCAAACCTTGCTCAAATGCATTTTCTTCTTTCTGTTCCTACTGCCACCTCCTGGGCAACATTCAGGTCTTACCTAGATAATTTGTAATAGTTTACTAACTTCTTAGTCTGATTCAAGTTTTATTTCTCTTCAATCTATTCACAGCCAGTGTGATCTTTCTAAAAACAATTTGATCACATCAATTCTCTTCTTAAAAGCCTTCAATGGTCCCCCATGGCCCTAAGAATAAGTACAGTTTAGTGGTTAATATCCTAAGTTTAGCAATCAGGGAGTCAGTTACTAGCTGCATGACCTTAGGACAGTAACCAAATTTCCCTAAGCCTCATTTCCTCATCAGTAAAGTGGGGTTGCTTTGAGGAGTAAGTACAATAATTCATGGGATGTACTGAGCTTCATATATATTAAATAGCATAGAAAAGGCATACAATAAATATTGGTTGACTATTCTGAAGGAAATTCTGAAAAACAGAGGCTTATATTTTACTAGTTTTTTTCAAAGAATCAGGTTTACATATTCTACCCAAATCAGGAAAGAGAGAGACAAAATGCTAACACAGTTAAAGCTTTGTCCTTGATGCCACAATTCCTCCCCATCCCATGCTCTCTATTCTACACCTCTGCTAGTGCTTGCCCTGGCGGAAAAGGAAATCCACAACATAGTTGGTGACTGACAATGAGAAGAATCACTTTTCCCAGGGATAATCACATACTGAAAGAGCACCATCTGACAACAAACAGGAAGAAATGAATGGTAAAACTTCAGACATTGTGACACACAGGAGGGGAAGTATCTCTTCATGTTACTCAAATTATGTCAGCGGTTCTACCCTAGTTTGGAAGTAAATATATTTAATGACTATTTGACCTGGAATAATAAGTAGAATAGAATTAGAAAGTAAAATATATTGTGTTACCTAAACATAATAAAATATTAAGCATTATTTCCTAAATGCAACAATAATGTTTCAACAATCATATAAATTAAAAATAACCCAGTAGTATTCTTCCAGTTCCTCTGTTTAAAAATTCTCACTTATGAGTTAAGAGAAATTGCTGCAAAAAAAATTTTAGCCTGAGGGCTTGAATAAGAAGTAAAATAGGCTTCCTCAGTCATACCTTGAGATGGAGTGCTAACAGAGGTACTCATACATTAATAACAATAATACTAAATAATCTTTTACACAAGAACTGAGAGCCAGATTACTTGATTCCAAAATAAATCAATGCAACCCAGATAAAATAGGGATTCCCAGATAAAATACAGTATTTGACAAAAAGCATGGTCAAAGTATCATTTTGTCCCAAATATAGAATATTTCATATTCACAGTTGGAATCAACCCAAGTGCCCGTCAATTCATTAGTGGATTAACAAAATGTGACATATGTATACCATGGAGCACTACTCAGCCATAAAAAAGATGAATTAATGCCTTTTGCAGTAATTTGGAAGGAACTGGAGACCATTATTCTAAGCAAAGTATCTCAAGAATGGAAAAACAAACATGACATGTACTCTCTAATAAATTGGAACTAACCAATGGGTACACGAGTACACAGAGGAAAGTAAAAGTCATAGGAAATCAAGCAGGGGGAGGAGGATGAAAGGGAGGTGCAAAAACCCACCTAATGGATACAATGAACACTATTTGGGTGATGGGCACATTTACAGCCCTAACTTAAGCCATGTATAAAAAACATTAGTACTCCCTTAATATCTTGAAATTATATATATGTGTATGTGTGTATATATGTATATATATATAAACAGTATACAGAGCTTGACTTTGATAAATATATAAATGTATATGGAAATATAAACATTTTAAATGTGAGCTGTCATGATAAGCAAAAAGGTAGAAATTAAAAAGGTCTGAAATTAAAACCACAACAGTTAGTGTCCTGAAAAATGAAAAAAATATTTGAAAAACATGACTAAAGTTCAAAGATGTTGGAGATATTTGAAAATAAGTCTTTATGCAAGTAACCATTTCAGTAGCACATGAAAAGTT